>NC_090939.1:394728931-395396119 GCF_040938575.1 Ambystoma mexicanum
CTCTCTGAAACTTGAGCAGAACCATCTCCGGTTCCAGAAGCAGGTCAAGACTTTCCTCTTTGCTTCTGCCTTCTCTCTTCCACTTCCCTGCTGATCTCCTGTCTGATAATGCACTGGTTACCGGGCCACCCTCTGAATCACTGACCCAGGTCCCTGCCCTCCCAGTTGCACTCTTGCACTGCCTCCTGGCCCAATTGACAAGGCTGTCTAAATCACGCCCATAGATGGCCACACATTTGGCCTGATTCAATGGGCGTTTTTTAATGGCATATGGCCATTGAAAAATGATTTGCGAATCAGACCCATACACGGCCAATCGATCTGCAGTTTATGAAATAGGCATTATCAGCAAGAATATGGGAACTTTTTTCAATAGGGAGAATGTTGGTGACGGGTCTTTAACTTTAATTTCAGCTGTACATATGGAGACATTTATGGAAAAGTTGATTGTACGATTGTGTGCAGGCGTTTTGAATTTCAATCGATTGAATTTTAATGTGGGGAATGTGGAACTAGTTTACAAAGTGTTTTTCAATGGGATTTCCCCATTGGAAAAAACATTGTGGATCAGGCCCGACGTCTTTGGCCATCTTTTGTGCAAAATGATAATTTTTGAAGAGTGCTCTGATAATGATCTGATAAGTGGAAGTGTGACTCTTCTTCCAGTATCTCCCCCCCTAGCAGAGCATCCCCTCTTCTCTGATGGTGGAATCCCTGTTTGTGAGCATCCACCACAGGCTTGCATCGTATTATAGGCTGGTAAGCAGAGAGTACAGAACGAGTTGTGATAAATGAGCAGGGAGTGTGTCTGTGACAATAAGGAGAGCTGTCAATAGCAAACAGCAGTCAATTACTGGCACTGTCACTGTTTATCACTATTGAACTTTATCTGTCGGGAAATCCATAGGCTGCTAATTAATACAATTGAGTGGTCTGCTAAACAGAAAATACTTTTCTATACATTACAAAGAAAGGGCAAGAAGGCCATATTTTGTTTTACTGAAACAGTCTTGTAAACTCCCGATCAAATTATGTGCATAAATCACTACCTTTATAGAAGACAAATAAGGATAACATTCATTGTTGTACATTGTATTTAGTCATTATTTACAATGTGCTGCAATTAGCATTATTCAACTTAAATTGAACAGTAGTGCACGATTCCTATTTTAGATAATTTTGCATTCCTACTGTGGCCCTTAAGGTATTGTTTGCCAGGCCAGTTATACTTTTATAAAGAAAATCTCTTCGAACATTTTGGGATTCTTCAAACCAAGGTTGATACCACTGGCTATGACCGAGGAACAACGTTCCTTGGTACATAGCTTAAGAGTCAGCCTTATTGTGTGTTTTAGTTAGGTGGCTTTACTAGTGAGCTCACTGAGTTCATGATCAGCGGTTTACTTTTTCCTATTTCATTGTAGATGTCCATATTAGCATCAACTGGAGCTATATGCATGTAGACCTTGGAGAGAGTCAGCCTTCCCACACACTCCCCTATGGTCAATGTATGTACTCCGCAGACTGGAGACTGCATGACTAGTACAGAGGTTTTCTTTCTGTAATGATTCAGAAAATCCTCATATAATATTGACATCTCACGTGAAGAAAGGCAAAACTGTTTTGAGCATGAAAACCCGATAAAAACATGTGAACATTCTGGGAAAGAAACAGTTCCATTGTGGGGCGTTGTAAGGCTCTTAAATGACAACGTTCTTGACATGTAATACAGGAAAATGGAGTACCGGTCAGTATATAATATTATTCATAAGAACTACCATGCCAGATCATGAACCTGTTGTGGAAATAACGCATGCTGCTTTGTATTGTCTGGGTCCTGGTTCATTTACTAATTGTCTAGATAATGGTTTTATTTAAAATATCCGACTATAAACAAATGCACTCATCTCTATTGATATGACAGATTGAGCAAAATCAGGATTTACTTATCTTGCTATATAACTAGCTAGGAAGTATTCTTAAAATGGACCAATACCTGATAGCAAGAGAGTAATACTGTATTAGTGTCCCGAAGAAATGTGTCCTCTACCTAATTTCTTGTCATAAAACAGCATGTATTTAGCTTCTTCCATAAAACAGTACATTATGAATGTTTCTCTATCTTCCCAGATCTTCCGCCACCACCAGACCCTCCTCCAGGGCAAGCATTGAGACAGCAGGGCAGTCTCAGTCAGCACACTGGTAGCTTCGGAGGCTCATCTCAAAGAAAAGGGAGTTCTCTGGAGAGGCATACGTGTAACATGGATGACACAAAAAACTCAATCGAATGCAATACCAGGACATCCCTGGAACGGCAACGTCAAACCCAGGAGTGGCTAGGCTCCTCAGAGCGGCAGCATAGGCAGGCGTTTGGATCAGGTACGCTTGTTCATGGATTCACTTATGTCAACTATGTTATTGACACTGTACCACTTGAGGAAAAGGAATGTTTTGGTCTAAATCTGCACATTGTTTTTCTCATATCCAAATTAACTTTGCTGTATTCCTCTATTTACTTTTTGAAAAAATATGTTTTATTTTTTAAAAGAGCAAACTAACTATGCCTCATAATAAGGTTAGCAAAAAAATCCTTTAGCTTAGTCAATAATATGAACACAAACAGGTGTTAAAAGGAAACATATAATTGCTGAAGTACAACACATGTTTAACTGAACTGGAGCTTCCACGGGCCATTTATGCTTGTGAATTTAACTTTTAAATTTACATTAAATATTCTTCACACACATTTTTATATAGATTTTATGAATTATATAATTGTTTGTGTAGAAAAAAAAACAATATAACTTCAAGACTCTTACCGAATCTGTGGTGAGCATTTCACGTGCTTGTAGGCCTTTAGTAATGCTTGCATTGCATTTTGTGGATGGGCTGCTTAGGAATTTCTCAATTAGAAATTGATTTATCGACTGCTGTAGGATGGTTATTTGTGGTATTACCCAAAAAAATGTACCAAACCATTTTTTACTGCAAAAAAATTGGTTCGAAAAATTCAACAAATTGTTTGTATTTTATTACTTGGGTTCCCTAATTTCCTTATGTTAATAACCCCACTGCAACCCCCTCCCCACCCGTTTTAACCCTTTATCCCATCACCCAATTTTATATATATTTCTTTTAAAATTCGATGCTTTTTCAATGTTTTTGTTTCGTAAAAAAATGCTTCACTGAAAATGTTTTGCTAATATCACTGGATACCCGGTAGGATATGCAATCTCTTCTTAATGGACAGGTTAAATGTGAAATACTTTCCTTTTGTTTCTGTATTGATCATCAAGTTTCAAGTTTGTTCTGTAGAAATAGGGGGAACCTGGTTTTGGCTGGGCAGTTCACAGACTGAACGGGACAGTGAAAAGCATGTCAAACCAAGGTATCCACTCTTTCCCTGCATTTGCATAACTATGAATGGAATCAGAATGTACATTCTAGAATTGGCCAGATTTCAGGCAGGCACTGCAACAAAACGATTACTTCTCTGTAGAAATACAGGGTCAGTAGTGGCTAAACTGCCTACTCAGACTATCACTGCTTCAGAACCAGCAGTGATACAAGTCATAAAAGATGAAACAGCAGAGCCCAAAATGTATTCCTTCTATGCATCTTTTGGTAACAGGGGCAAGGGTGTTTATTCATGAGGACCGTGAGCTACTAACAGTAGCAATCCAAGCAGCAATAGTACACATACCTCATGATAAAATAATGTCCAATCATGGTTCTTTAAACATATAGACGACTATTAAACAATAAAAAGTCAAATAACTAACTAAAAATGCAAGCAAAAACCCACCCCTGTAAAGAAACACAGTTCATGCAATCTGTTGTAGAATAACGCTGTGAAAAACTGAGCAGATGTGATCAGGCACTCATTTGGCACAATGTCCGTATTCAAGAGGGTGTCTTATAAAAGCAGAGAAGGGAGGTTTAAAAGTCACTTTGGCCCCAAAGGTAGCCTTTTCACAGTATAATATGTCTTGGCCTCGAATGCTTGACAGTTTCGAACAGGCTTTTAGATGTTTCCCAGCAAATCAGCAATTGTTGAGATGGATCAAATTACACTGATCCAGCAGTGAGTCGACATCATGTTGGTGCTTGAGGCAATGTCGATCGGTGTGTTCCTACAGGGTCGAGTCAGCGATCCAGTCAGGTTGAGTTGATGCTTCTGCTAGGTTGAGTCAGCGAGTGACATGATGGCTTCCAGCGGTTCAAATCAACAATCGAATCAGGTCAAGTCGAGGTTCTGTTGGATAGATGCGTTGCTTGAAGTGCTATGAGTTGGATGTGTCTACAGCATGGAGCCTACACTTGAGTTGAGGCGGTGGTGATCCTCACTCGAATGATATGGCTCAAATATGCAAGCATAAAGCTGGATGTTTTTGGAGTTCCAAAAGCAGCACTGCAGGGCCTCTGTAGTCACAAATAGTTAATGGGAAGCCAACTGCTCTTGGACTTCTGGATTGTTGTGCATCCACTCCATGGCCATGAGGAAAAGGTGAATACTTCTTGTTCTGCACTGTCAGTGCAGGCATTTTGGCTTGCAGCTACATGCACCTACATGGGGTTCCTTCACCTCCAGTAAGGAGCCTGTATCCAGTGCAGCTGGCACCTACACGGGTTGCTTCACCTCCAGTAAGGAGTCTAGATCCAACGGTTGCTAGGGATGTTTAGGTGGAAGAGGTTCCCTCAGCCTTGGATGCCTTTTCTCGTTAGCTCCCTGGCAGATGACATTGGAATAGACTGAACTCTCAAAAGAGGTCCAAAAGTCAGTACTTTAAGTGGCCTGGGGCCAGCTAGGGCCAGGACCCGGCAGTCTCTAAAAAGTGGTGCTGAACGGGTGCTCTGCCGGGGCTTGCTGGTCCCACCACGCCATGGCGGGACATGTTCTCCTGTCACAGCCGCAGCTGCGACGGGATATGCACCCGCCACTTTAATGTCAGGCAAGCTGATAGAAGTGCCTGCCAGCCACAGAGTCGCTGTAAGTTGCAGTTTCAGCAATGACGTGGCTGGCTGGCACTTCTCACTCACTGTAAGTTCCTCATGGGGGGTCACAAGAGGAAGTTATGGTCCCTTTGATTGTCATCCCCAGGTCACTGACACTCAGCGAACCTGGGGGATCTGTGATCTAATCTGTAGATTAGATCAGAGAGCTCCCGGGTTCGCTGAGGATCAAATACGCCTCGGGCTCTGTGATCTGTGCTCTGAGCAGAGAATAGATCACTGGGCCTGAGGTGTCTTTTGTATGTTGGCAAAGCTTTATAAAAGATGCCTTGAATTGTGTACTTTTTAAGCCATCTTGTCTAAACATACAAATATGTAACACATTTCTAGGTTTAGTAAAGATGGCTTGAAAAGTGCACCCCGGGTTTTGTCCATCCTCAAAGCTTTATAAGAGATGGCTTGAATTGTGTACTATTCAAGCCATCTTTTATAAACATAGACATATGCTACATATTTCTATGTTAATAAAAGGTGTCTTGAAAAGTACACAACCCATAATAAGGAAATCACACAAGTGGCTGTACCTTACTATGGTTTGTGCACTTTCAAGCCACCTTTTATAAACATAGAAATATGTAACATTTTTATGTTTATAAAAGATAGCTTGAAAACTACACAAACCATAGTAAGGTACGCATACACATATATAAATGCTTACATACATTTATATATATATGTTTGCGCACCATACTCTCATATGTGCACTTTTTAGGCCACACCTACCATGGAAGCCACACCCCCAAATGATGCCCCCCCTCAATCTCTTGCCCCACTTAAAGCACTGCCAAAAATGTATTCTTCCTGTTCTTCTTTGAGTCCAGTAATGATTCAAAGAAGGAGGGGGTGACCCCCTCCTTTTATAGGCAAAAAGACACATGAGCTCGGTCCAAAGCAAGCCAGGTGTAAGGAGTGCAATCTCTGGTGGTGTAACAAGTACCCTCTGCTTCATGACATCATAACCAGAGTGCCTTTCATGCATTAAATGAGGGGAAAGTAAAGGGAAGAGGCCACTAATAGAAAGCAAGATGGTTGCACCCTTCTTCAGGCGTACCACCCTTCTCTGGCTACTCTAACCCCACCCATTCCTAAGCCTGCTAGCTCCAAAGAAAGGCCTTTCAGCGATCAGCACTGTGGTGTGAGACTGGCTTTGTTATGTCAGTGCTGCCTCTGAAGCACCATTTTCAGAAGACCACCTTTGTGAGGGTTTTCTTCTCCTGCAAAAGGGGTATCCCTTCTGCTGGAGATTCAAAGGAGGTAGCATCCTGGCTTTTGTACCACAAGGCAGCTGTGTGAACATGCAGCTTAGACACCAATACCCATCAAATGTAGACCTGCCCATAGAGTTGACACTGATGTGATATCAAACTGATGTTGCTAGATAATTGTATGTTCTTATCAGTCCCCTTGCCACAGTCTAATATAGCTTATGTTTAGAGATTAAACAACCACCAGACTAATTAAGGTGGACAATGATTATATTTTAGATGAGAGGTATTGAAGGTAAATTGTTAAGTCTGCCTGCAGTGACTTGTGTCCCAAAAGCTACCAGGGATGCACATTTCTCCAATACCAGGTACTACAATTGATCCTCCTTGCACACCTTAATTCAGTTCTTCACCCTTACCAATTATCAAATATACTCAAGGAAGCACAGGGATTGTCTTGGCTCCCACCTGAAAGTATCTAATTTATCAGCTTAAATTTAACTTCAGATAATCCCCTAAATGCGCTTAATACGTTTCGTATTATATACTTCTGAAATTCCCCCTATTTCCTTCTGAATTTCCCACAAATTATAAAAACATCTACACAAATTCCATTCCATTCCATTTGTCAAATATATTTAAACAACTTCATCTTAATTTCGTTTGCAATACCACCAATACATATACATCCACTGAGTTAGCAATTTTATGTTGTACGTCAGTTTCTGCCTTACAATACATACTTAGTCAAGGCATTTATGTACAATGCATTTGTTTTGTCAATATATATCTTGCCTAAAATCCATGCCATAGATCATGCGTAAGTCTCCAAATGATGGGGAGCTTTCCAAACCCATGGCTACCCCTTTTTGTTGTAAATATATCATAGTATTATACATAAAAAATATTGTTTTTCAGTATTAGGTTTGTTAGGTCTAACAACATAGATTGTTCGCCAAAATAAGTTGCAGATTTTTTGTTATAAAAGTATTTAATTTCTTGTAATGCAGCTTCATGTTCTGTTGAAGTATATAATGCTACCGCATCAAATGTGGCCCAACAGTAATAATCTTTCCATTCCATGTCTTTTAATTGTTTTAAGATGTGCATACTGTCTCTTGTACAATGATGTATATGTGATACCATTATATTCAGAAAACTATCCACAAACTCTGAAATGGGTTCCAGAGTAGACCCTACGCTGGTCAATATTTTGGTTAAAAATGTATAAGCCGCTTGGTTGGAAAGTTTGTTAAATATTTTTTGGAAAAATCTTTGTTGTTAGACCTAACAAACCTAATACTGAAACACATTTTGGGCCTGATTCACAGAGCATTTTTCAATGGGACTGCACCATTATAAAACACTTCTGTGAATTAGGCCCGTTATTTATGTGTAATGAAAAGATATATAAATAATTACATTTTACAAATGGAATGGAATTTGTGTAGCTGTATTATAAGTTGGGGAAGTAATTCTCTAGGAAATAGGGAATATGTGAGATCCAGAATTGCCCACACCATTTTATGAAAAAAAAGAAACAAGCTATTTCACCCTCACCAGATGGCATTCTTTCACAGGAATCCATGAGTCTCACTGAGGAACATAGTGTGGGACAAACTCTGTACTCTTGTTCAGAGGAGAATTGCCTAGCATTTCGGTGCTGGACTGCCCCAGGGCAGGACAAAGACTGATATGTTTGGGATATTTCTAATCTGTGAAAGATAGTGAGCTAAAGACTCTGGGTAAGTCTCTCGTAACCAGGACTTATGTCTGGCAGAGAGACTCCCAGGACTCCCCTTGTCAATTTGCAGCTTCCCAACTATACACATATATGGCATCATTACGAGTGTGCCGTTTCAGTAACAACGGTGCCGGTAAGCCTATCAGCACCGCTGTTACCGGACCGGCACACTCCGAGTCTGCCGGTGGCTGCCGTCCCGCCTGCCAGAACTGACATGCAGGCGATACAGCACCTGCCCGCAGACTTAACAGGAAGCACCGGCACCGTTATTAATGGTGCTGGTGCTTCCGTCATCCCCATTCCCGTTGAGTCCTATGGGACTCAAATGGGAGTGGCGATTTACATTTATCCGGTGCCTGACTTCCAGGAACACTAGGGTCGTAATCCCCCTGTGTTTCCTTGAAGCCAGGTGCTGGAAAAATAAGTTTGGCGGCAGCCTGCCAGTTTTACATTAATATTAAGAAAATTACGCTACTGAAGATATGGAAATGTCATCCGGATTTTGACATTGTTGTGCTTTGACAAATAGAATGCCTGTTTTCCTCCTAGGATATGCTAAACTCATATTTTGACAAGGTATTTCATTTGCAATCATTGTGTATCCATTTCTAAAAGGAGAGAAGGTCCTTCATGTGATTCTATGTTGATTACAAGTAGTTTCATGTACATCTTGATAAGTAATATAAGTAGGATTTTGGCTCAGACCTAAGACCTTAATGTTGAAAGACTAATTTTTCCCCCCAGTTCTGTTTGCCCTTCATTACTGACCAGTGAACCAACAATACATACGGAATAGTTTCTTACAGCCTAGTAAGATGATAATCATTCATCTAGCGTACATTTCATTAACCATAAAAAGTAATCCATCAGAATCTATTGTTATGTGACCTGCATCCATTTAGCTATAATTTAAACAATTGGAACTGACCAATTTTGTAGGAGAAACTTGTATTGTGATTCCACATGTCCCTGCATAAATAACAAAGGATAATGTGCTTGTTTTGTTAGTTTAAGTATTGGTATTGGTTTTAACTACTATTTTAATCTTTTCAGAAGAGGCATTAATGCCATACAGTAAGCCTTGCTTCCCTTCTCCTGGTGGCCACAGCTCTTCAGGGACAGCTTCCTCAAAAGGATCAACTGGACCCAGGAAAGGAGAAATCCTGAGAGGACACCAGCGCAATGCCAGTGATTTCCTTGATGTGGGGTTCATGGGTACAAACAGTCAAGGACAGTTTGCAGGTGAATTATGTGAGTATCCTCTGAGTGCATTTCCCATCTAATCCTGTCTATCACACATAATATTGACACCTTTTTATTTAATCTGTGTACAAGCCACAGATCTCAAACCTGTTGTAAACGCATCCTGAAATGTTTGCAGTAGTAAGATTATTGAAAGTGCTTTATCATATTCTTCTTGAAAGGATAACAATTGTGATGGTACCTAGTCTCAAATAATTGTCATGCCCTTTATCGTGACAACATGTAAACTGACTGAATAATTTAAAGATCAAATGCAATGGGTTTCATTAGGAGTTTGGATGTAGCCATTCCGTTTTTACCGGCATGGCTACCCCCAAACCGGGTACCGGTCCAGGTCCCAAAAATAGGGAATTACCAGGCCAATGCCGACTTTAGCGGGCCCGGTAATTCCCATTCTCCGGACCCGGACCTGGTACATCCCCATTCCTATTGAGCCCCCATAGGGCTCAATGGGAATGGGAAGGATGCTAACAACAGACCCGTTAATGACAGGTCCGTTGTTAGCATCCTGGTTTGCCCGCGGGTGTCGGTATGCACGTCTGGTCTGGACCAGATGTGCATTACGCCACCCGTGAGGAAACCCGTAAAGTGGTGGCCCGGAATGAACGGTGCCGGTACCTTATCGGCACCGTTCATTCTGCGGACGCCAGCCTCCTAATCAGGCCCAATGATTTTCATTTCACTTCAGTAGAATATTTAGACATACATAACGTCAGATGTTCACTTTATAACTAATAGTGGTTTACCAAACTTCATTTTAGAGGAGTTATTAAGCTGAGGTTTGGCTAAAAATAGAACATTTGGTATAGGCCATATAGTTGTGTAATTTGACAATAGAAGCCAAATACATGTTAAGTCCTTAGGGCACTAACTACTGCATGCAATTCACATGCTAATGCAGAGCAGATTAAAGTGAAAAAGTAGAGATGCCTATATTGTAGATAATCATTTCCTAACAAAAATATGTTGATGTAGTGCTTTTGTGATAAATTAAAAGAGGGGTGGGAGTAGTGAGTGGGCTTTAGGTCATACACTGGAAGAGAGGCTAAGGAAGAGGGGGTCCTGGATGCTGTTCTGGCCAAACAGCACGAGACCCTATCTGGCACCGTTTGGGGTGGCTGTTACCTACCTAGACCCAGCGTTGCCCTACTGTGCCTATTCCATCTGCTCCAGCCTACTGCCCATAACATCACTCTGCCCTTGGTTGGGAGGCGAGTCAGCTTTAAGAACTTCAGTTCACCTGGGAGACTGCTTGCTTACTGCCTGCCCCTCTGGAGGCTCTGGGCAGTGTGTCTGTCTACTCTCCGACTTGTGACTTGAACATTTCCATTCTCTCTGTGGTCCATCTACAGGCCAACATCAATCAGCTACGGACACCTGTTAAATCAGCACCCAGGGTGCAGTGGTCCGCTCTTGAATGTTCTTCCCTTTTCCTCTCTACTGTCCTCTTTTTTCAATAATCTTGTTTACTGATCTATGTTCTAACACTCAATTATTGTTGACTTTCCTGAATGCAGCATGCCCAATTTACCTCTTAGTTGGTACTCTTCTTCATTCCACCTTAGTGCTGCTCCCATCATTGCATGTAATTCCTGACAGTCATAACAAGTCTGTTTCTCTCCCTACGTGTTGTCCTATTCCTACTCACTGGTGCTGTCACAGATTTCCTCATTTTCCGGCTTCACACAATACTTCTAAACTTCTCTATCCACCCTCTGATTTCGGAGATTCTTGCATTATTGTTGCACTCTGGAAGAAAACTCCTTCAATCATTGAAATGTTTCTATTACTCAATCTGGGATTGGCTTTCATCTTTTAACTCTGCTATTCCTGCTTCTTTATTCACATCTGATACTGTTTTTACTGTTACCCCTCGTTCTCTGGGTCGTGGTGATTCTTACCGGTTTTCCTCCATGATTCACTCTAATTCCCTCTCATTAGCTACCTTTACTTCCTTTGAATACTGTCTTTCCAATTTCTCTAAGTCTTGTGCTGTTACCATTCTTTTGATCTATCGTCCTCCTGGTCCTCTTTCCACTTCTGCTCTACTTAGTGTTGTCCTGCATTGCTTTCATTGTTTCTTACTTTGGGGTGACTTTAATCTACATCTCTCTTCTCCATTTCTTGCTATTATTGACTCGTATTGTGTCTGTCCCCTTCCTACTCCACATTCCCACATCTCTGGATCCTCCTTGGATCTTATTCTTACCTCTTCTATGTCTACCTCTGATATTTCTATGTATCCTGTTTAATCCTCTGATCGTCATTTACTCTTTTCTATTTGTCCTCCTGCTCTCAGCACTTGCTTAACACCTCTTGCTTCTACTCCTTCCTTTTCCCATCACAATCATTGGACTTTCAATAACCCTCTCATTGTATCTTCCTGCATTGCCACTCTTCCATCCTATTCTAATTGTTCAGCTTTCTCTATGGATGATGCTGCCTCAACTTTCTCCACTTCCATTTCTACCTCTCTTGATACTCTATCCTCTCTCTAAATCTGTTCCTTCTTGTAAGTCTTCCTAGCCTCGGTTTACTCTTTATCTTTGCTCCATTTGAAGGGCTCTCCATTGGCTGGAGCATTGTTGTCATAGATCTTGATCTGTGTCTGATGCTGTGTCCTTCTTTGCTTATCATACGCTATATGATAATGCACTTCTTTCTTCTAAATGTCTCTGTTACTCTGATCTCTTGCACTCTTAATCATCTCTCTCTCTGCTATCTTTTCCAATCCCTTTGTTATCTATTGTCTCCCCCTCCGCCTGATCAATCCCTTCTCTCCCCCCTCACTGCTTCTGATTTTTCTAATCGCTTCACTTCTAAATTGAATTCTCTTTGTTCGGCCATTTCTCTAACTCTCTTTCTTGCAGATCTCTAATTCTGATACTTCTTTTCTCATCTCACGGGATAATCCCACTGCTTCTCCCAAAGATCCTTTTCCTTCTACTCTTATGTCTAAAATCTATCCTTCTCTCAATTCTTACATTATCAATCTTCTCAATATCTCTCTTGCCACTTCTACTTTCTGTCTTCTATTTAAACATGCTATTATTCTTCCTGTCCTGAAAAAAAAATCCCATCCTTGGATCCTGCCATTCCTTTTAACTTTTGTTCTATTTCTCTTCTTCCTTACCTTTCTAAATTGTTGGAACATCTCATGTACTCCCAGGTTTCTTCCTTTTTCACTCCTAATTCTATTTTACCTTGCTTCCAGTCTGGTTTTCCACCCCTTCATTCCACGGGAACTGCTCTTCTTTCTATCTGTGATGATCTTCTTTCTGCCCGCTATGTTAAACACTCTTCTATTCTTATACTCTTGGACTTATCAGCTGCTTTTGATACAGTGGATCACACACTACTTCTTCAGTCCCCTACCGCCTTTGGATTTTCTTGTTCTGTAATCACATGGTTTTATTCTTATCTATCTAATCGCATTTACTCAGTATCCTAGGCTTGTGTTTGCTCTGTTCCGCTTTCTCTTTCGCATTGTGTTCTACAAGGGTCTGTTCTCAGTCCATTTATTTTCTCTCTCCATACCTCTCCCTTCTTTTACACCTACTATATACATGAAACTCTCTGCTTGTCTCTCTGCTATTAAAATGTGGATGTCGGACCACTTTCTTGTCCTTAATCCGTCTAAGGCTGACATTCTCTTTTTTCCTGCTAATACTATTCCTCTGCCTGTTTCTCCTCCCTTTGTCCTGTTCTCCACTTCTCATCTGCCTTTTTCTCATACCGCCCGCAACCTTGGCCTTCATCTTGACACTATCCTTTATTTCACTCATCACATTTTGATCACATCCCGTTCCTGCCGTTTACATCTTTTTATTATTCGGAAAGTTAGACGTCTTCTCACCTTCAGTGCCACTAAGCTTCTAATCTCTTATTTAATCTGTTCATGATTATTCTATTGTTATGTAGTCTTCTTTGGTCTTCCTGTCTCTCATGTAGCTTCTCGTAAATCTGTTTTTAATTCCTCTTTCTATCTCCTGCGTTCCTTACCTATTTGTGACTCCATCTCTCCCTCTTTGGCCTCTCTTCGATGGCTACCCTTCTACTCTCAATTGAAATTCAACTTTCTCTGTATAGTATTTGAATCCCTTTATGGACTTGCTCCTATTTATCTTACCTCGCTTGTTTCTTTTTATGCTCCTTATCGTACTTTTTGTTCTCAATCCCACTTTCTTTTAACTGTACCTCGGCCTCCATGTGCTTCCTCTCTCTTCTGTTCTTTTTCTTTATTGGCTCCTTTTTACTGGACTGCTCTTGCTCGCTCTCTGTGCTCTATTCACTTTTATTCTGTCTTCTTTGCTGCCCTAAAACGTTCTTAGTTCAAGCTTAAGTCTTATTGTGAGTTATATTTTTTATTGTACTCCCCTGTTCATTTCAATTGTACTGTACATTGGTTTTGTACAGCGCATTGGGATAAGACGCTATATAAATAGAAAATAAATACAAAATACGTAAGTGGGAAGCCTATTTTTCAAATTAGAAACATCTAATGAGACTATAGAAAGTGTAGACATCTGTAAACTACTCTGTGACTTATTAAACATTTCTAATGTACACAGATTAATTTCTTAACTCAATGTTATATGCACTTTAAGAGATATTTTTTATATCTCTAAATTGGCTTCCTTGGAGTAGGTATGTGAAGTCCTCAGGATGGAAACCTTCAGATATCCTCCCTCGATAAGCTATGACCCAACAGCGTACCCAGCATTCAAAAACACAAATATGGTCATTACTCATACTTGTCTCACTTTTCCAGTTAGTTAAGAGCCAGAGGGAAATGTTGGTCTGCCCAAGCATGACCTATTCATTGGAAGGACCCATGTGTCAGAACGACAGCAAAAAAAGCTCTGAAAAAGTTAACTAAAATGTGTATGATATAGGACAATAACAAAAGGCAGAAAAATAACTGAACTATAAATTGAAGCCTGCCTTTACCAAAGGAAGGGTATGTCAATAAGGTGCACCTGAAGCAGAATATATGCAATGTATTGTACTTAATTGTACGACATAGTGGGAAAAACAGATTATTAGGTTATTGTGCCTGCTGAATAACCTTTCAGAAGGTCAACCTAAAAGTCACAGATGCACAAAATACTGCAGTTATTTTCTCCTGATGGATAAAAGGGTGAGATGTATATTCTCAAATTATATGCAAAGGCAATAACACAGATGCAGAACAACGTACACAGGAAACCAGTCACAATATCTGATGTTATTCGATAAATGCCCAAAAACAATGCATCAGTGTAGTATGTATGCCAAGTGCATACTATAAAACTTGCAACCAGGAACATTGTTTATTGTTCCTTTAGATAATTAAAGAAACAATTCATGGTAGTTGTGTCCATACTCTTGGAAACAAGCTCAATATAGAATTATTTGAAAGCAAAATGGAGGATATTGTATAAAACCTTGGAGGTATAGATGTACCCAAAATCTATAAAATGCAGAAAAACTTAGACAGGAAATGAGTCACAATAACTGATGTTATTAGACAGCAGCCCCAAAACAATGCAACAGGGTAGTATTTATAGCAAGTGCATAATATAACACATTCAATCAGAAACATGTTCTATAGTTTCTATAGGTAATGAAAGAAACAATTCATGGTAGTTGTGTTCCTACATTTGGAACCAAGCAAATATTGTTTGGTTCCCAAAATGATAAAGTTCTGTGTGGGTCATATAGACCAATGTCAATATAAAATTAATTTAAAAAAGTACACAAACAATTTTATGAAAAGGATTTAGTTAAACTATTCCAAATATTGTGTTACCTGAGAAACATGGTTTCATGAAAGATCGTAACACCACTGACCATACCAATCTGCAGACATGTTTATTCTATTCTCCTGCAAAAAACAAAAAACAACCTCCAGGCATCATACTATTGGATGCAGAGAAGTTATTTGACTGAATGAATTGGATTTTCCTAAAGAAAACCATGGCTAAATGTATGATGCCAATAGAATTGTTTGATTCAATCAAATGCTTATATACCTAATCTATTGCTGCAGTATGCATAATGTATCCACTTTGCAGTACTTATACATGGATAATTATCTGAAATAGTTTGTGAAACCAGATGTATGTAGAAGAGCAGTCCCTTGTCACATCCCTTTTCACTCTCTATCTTGAACCTTACCTTCTTTAATAGAAGAATGTATTGAATATTGTACCCTGTACTATGTCCACCTACAATTTAAGGTGTTTGCTTTTGTGGACAAATGTGCAATGTTTTCAAATAATATCATTACCTCTCTTCTCACAACTAAGGGTTTGGCAAAGGTGTTTGTCTTATGTTATGGGTAAATCTGAAATTTTATTAAAACTGAGATTTTGGGACCTAACCTTTTTGAGCAGGTGTCTCCTTATGTTCATCAACAAGCTACTTAAGTTTACAACTTCATGTCAGTTCTGTAAAAAATATTTGGATTTAACTTTTCAAAATTGCTAGCAGAGACAAGTAAGAATGGAAGAAACTATAATTATTGAAAATAGTGAGGGTCAATTTTATTAAGTTGAATGCCTTGCCTCAATTTGTATATCTTTAAAGCAGGCGTTAAAATAACCATGGCGCTAAGGGACCTTGTAACCAGGCGTTAAGGGTTGGCGCCGTTTACGGCGCCGTTAACCCCTTAATGCCTGATTCATAATGAGGCCCAAATCTCTGTTGCACCTTGCATCATGGTAGCTCAGAGTTTTAAAAATCCGCCATAAAGCATGCAGACATCTGATTATTTTAATCCAGTAGCATTAATAATTCTTTCTAAATTTTGTATTATTCAATGCCACTTGTGGAAGATGTTTAATACATGCATTGTACTTGGTTCAACATTTTTGGAATTAAAGATGTCAACAATACATTATTGGGGTGATTTGCAAATAACTCTTGTGAAAGCAAGATCATTATAAAATGAATGCACAAGGTAAATCTAGCTATGCTGTTCCAAAATGAATGCAGTTATTCTTGTTGTGAAAGATGTCATAATTGATAAGCAAGAGAGTCAATTCAAGAAGAGACTAAGAGGTGGGAGAGAGGTCTTATAGAAAGATGTACCTATGAGGAGAATGGGAATGTCAGAAATATTATGTGATAGATTTTAAATGTTCAGTCTTGCAGAAGATAGTTCATTGCAGTGATGCAAGCAGTTAACAAATTGGGCCTGATTTACAAAAATGTGTTTTTATGGGAAAATCCCACTGAACAACCCTTTATAAATCAAGCCCATTGACAATTTCTATTAATATATTGACATGTGTATTCCTTGTATTCGCTTGGAGCAGTTTGACATGATTAATGATTCTATCAGTAATCGACACAATTATAGGTTTTACATAATACTTGATGTTTTGGGAGAAAAGAAAACTTGACTTTATGGCACTGAAGCGTGTGTCAGTTGAGGCTTTTGCTGCTACCTTCTCTCCCCCCCCTGCCCCTTCGGCTGACTCCCACCCTGACACAGCCCTCTCCATGCTCCACTCTGCTATATCTGCTACTCTTGATATCCTTGCCCCGTCATGAGAATACGCCTGAAGCCCAAAGCCAAATGTAACTCCTGGTATGACTCGGATCTCGTCACCCTAAAACGCAAGTGCAGGGTTGCTGAGAGGAAATGGCGTGCTTCATGTTCATCCTCTGACAAACTGGCCTGCCGCCTGCTTCAAAGGCAGTACCGGCTCTCCGTTCTCACCAAGAAGAGAGCCCTTATCCAAGCCTGCATCTCTGCGGCATCAAACAACTCCGCCGAACTCTTTAAAATCTGCAAGGAGCTGGCCAACCCTGTTGCAGTCTCTACCTCTCCTGTCCCCTCCCAGGCCCACTGCACTGCACTGGCCTCTCACTTTATCTCTAAAACTCAGGACATCCTGTCCTCGCTCTCCTCCTCTCACCTCCCTCCCTCCCTACCCGGCTCTTCCTCTGGCCCTTCTGCGGTCAACCCTCCTCCCTCTTTCTCTGCCTTTCCACCCTTCTCTGCTGACGAGGTTTCCAGACAAGTCCGATCAATGAAAGTCTCGTCTAAACAGGTTCACCCCTGTTCCTCCAAAACTATCAAGGACCACATCGACTCCCTGGCTCCTGCCCTGGCTGACTTTTGCAACCACTCCTTCGCCTCTGGAGTCTTCCCTTCCCCCCTCAAGCACTCCCTTGTGCACCCTCTTCTCAAGAAACCCTCTTCCGACCCCTCCTGCCCGGCTAACTATCGCCCTATCTCCATCACTCCCTTCCTGGGCAAGCTCCTGGAGAAACTGGCCATCTCCCAGCTTAACCTCCATGCTGAATCTGTTGGTAGTCTTCATGACCATCAATCTGGCTTCAGAGCTGCCAGAAGCACAGAAACTGCTCTTCTGAACATCCGTGAAGACCTTCTCCTGAACCTCGATTCCAACACTCCGTGTGTTCTCATTCTGCTCGATCTCTCCTCTGCCTTTGACACTGTCAACCATGCCATCCTGCTCAACCGTCTCCGGGAAAACCTGGGTATCACTGGTCAGGCTCTGGCGTGGCTGACCTCTTTCCTTTCAAATCGACCCTCCCAGGTCCAACTGGGGTCCTTCCTCTCCGACATCTTTTTCTCCACCTGTGGTGTCCCCCAGGGATCTAATCTCTCTCCCTGGCTGTTTAACCAGTATCTGGCTCTCCTTGCCCACTGCATCGCCGCTCTCTGCCCTAATTTCCAGTGCTATGCGGACGATACCCAGCTCATTTTCAGGCTACCCTCAGCCTCCCCCTCTCCTTCCCTCATCTCTGACTGTCTGTCTGCTATCCAAGAATGGTATGCCGCCAATGACCTCTGCCTTAATGCCAGTAAGACTGAGATTCTACTCATCGGTACTCCCACTCCCTCCTTCCCTGCAGCTCTCTGGCCTGCCTCCCTTGGCCCCCTCCCTGCTCCTACCTGCAAGGCAAAAAACCTTGGGGTCATCTTCGACTCCACACTCTCCTTCTCTCCTCATATTTCTGATGTCGCCAAGAGGTCACACTACCAGCTGCACCTCCTCAGAGGTATTCTTCCCTTCCTCTCCTTCCCCCAGAAGCTCACTGTCTCTCGAGCCCTGGTTCTCTCGAAGCTGGATTACTGTAACAGCCTCTATCTTAATCTGCCTGCCTCCACTCTCCGCCCTCTGCAACTCATCCAGAACAGAACTGCGAGACTTGTCCTTGGCCTCAAGCCCAGGGACCGTATCTCTCCAGGACTGAAATCTCTACACTGGCTCCCAGTGGCTGCGAGGATAAAGTTCAAAACCCTCTGCATTGTCCACAAGGCCTTCTGGGGCCTGGGTCCTAAATACCTTCAACTCTCTCTTCCCAAATATCTTCCTCCCCGAGCCCTTCGCTCATCCGCCTCCAACTCCCTCATGGTCAGCCGCTTCTCGAAGCAACAAGCTGGGGGTAGATCTCTCTCCGCGGCAGGGGCCTCCCTCTGGAACAGCCTTCCTGCCTCCCTGAAACTTGAGGAGAACCACCTCCGGTTCCGGAAGCACCTCCAAACCTTCCTCTTTGCTTCTGCTTTCTCTCTCCCTCTCCCCTGCTGAACAGCTAATTAATTCTTCACTAAACTGCACTGATCCTGCAACTGGACCACTCTAAACTGCCTTCGGTCCTGGTCCCAGTCACTGATCCCCTGGAACCCCTCTGCACTACGGGACTGTCTCTGTATCCCTACAGCCCCCCCCCCTTCCCCAGCACTTGCTCTGCACTTACCTTGCACTTGCCACTAGCTGGCCCTTTTTTATTTATTACTTACGCCACTTACCTTTACTGCACTTCCCCCCCTCCCCTTCCCCTTGCACTTTTCCCCCCTCCCCCACCCCTGCACTTGTGCGATCTGAATGACACCTGGCCTAGTAGGATCGTTTGTTTTGTCTCCCCTTGTTCCTCCCCTCCCTGCCTCGTCGCGCCTTGAAACACCTGTGTATAGGCGCGTTACAAATACCATATCATATCATATCACTGAACGTGCAGAATTCACATCTTGTATAAACGTACCGTTTTGAACACAAGGTATAACTTTAATGTTAGCGTTTACTGTATACTTACTACATTCCTTTTGTTATTCACTTCATTTTGTGCTGTTGAAAAGTCAAGCTCTTAGTTTTCTTGAAAAATACTGATCATGTTGATCATTAACACGCGCATCACTTATTTTAATTACCAAACCATTCATGACAACTGCATTGGTGGCATGTATGCTGCGGGCATTATGGGATGTGAAACAATGGCTGGGAGTACAATATTTCAATATGGAAAGAGTATTTACAAATTCGGCGGATGAAACCAGTATCCACCAAGCTCTGGGGACCTTTCGAACTTGGGCATTGTTAAAGGTATCTATGTGCTCTCAAAATGTTGCTAGCATCCTAAAATATGTTTGCACTATTGAAAGAAGTAGGAAGGGTTGGGAAAATGTAAACTATAATATTACTGTGAAATTATGCTTAATAATATGTGCTGTCCTTGTGTTTTTCTTTCTTCCACAGAGTAGTTAACTTGATTCATCCTAAATTGCTCTGAAGGACCACAGGTGTGAACACACGAAAGGGACAACACTAAATCAGTGCAATGAACATTTTCTTTATTTATGTATTTTTAAAGAACTGTAAATGCAATGTAAAGATACACGGCCACACATATCCCACAGATATTCTACTTGTGTTCTTCTCTTCAATACACCATTCACCTTAACTTGTTCTTGTCATGATTGCACAAGACAAAGGAACACCATCTTCCTGGATGAAAAGGATTCCCTGTGTATATAGTTTCTTTAGTTGCATTGCTATGCAAGCTCACCCTCTTTATAACAATGTGCATATTATTGTCTGTTCTTATTGTTCAATTGTAATATATGTGAATTAATAGGCTGTGTTGCCATATAATAACATTTGTTTTACTGTGTAACTCTTTGTTTAAAGTTTGCACTGCATTTTTATTTGATGAAAAGCACAAAACTCTACTCCTAGGGACATGATGAAGAAAACGACTGAATGTAAAAGGAGTATATGTACTGTAAGCTTTATTGACTATTGCTGGATGTACATTAGATGGTTTCTCATTGATATATAGAAGTAGTCAGAGGACACACAACATTGGATCAGATAATAAAATGAGAGCTATATACTCTATACATGTAATACAATGCAAGGAGAGTCAAAGGGAGGAGAGACAATTACAATAATGGAAAATATACATGGTAAATGGGAATAATCAAGAAGAAGAGATCTCTGAGGGGTCATTGAATTATGCTAAATTCTTACTATGTTTGTAATACTTGCCCAATGTAACTCAATCCTATAATTAGTCTACAAAGACATGGGAAAAAGGTGTTTCACCAAAGTATTGTCTCCCTTGTGAATGTAGTAATTTTAAAAATTATCTTTAAATTATACATCAGACTATCCACAATGACAAATTGTATTTCATAGTGCAGTACAAATCTGTTTAAGTTACCAATTGCGAAAAATATATTAATTTGATCCGTAAAAGGAAAAAAAGGTGTATTTACAAATTACACATTAACAATTCTCTGAAAAGACTACATTAATGTACAGTATTTAAATCAAATGTCTTTTGAATAGAATATACAAAACCAGTGTAAAAATGCAGATCAGTGACATAATGTAATATAATAAGGAACGCTGATCCATCACATGAACTAGCACAGTATGCTTGCTCGCATAGTTTTGCAAAAGGAAGTGGCTAACTTAGTGATTTAATAGAACAGCCCAGGTCTGAAAGAAAAATATACAAGAGCAAAATGAATATAAAAGAGGGAGTTTAAGATTTGAAAACATGTCTGTCTACACACTCTGGTTAAACACCTTCCTCTCAGTATTCTAGATGGAATTAGTGTAGCCATTCCAGTAGACTATTATGTGTTTTATCTATTCCACTGGAAAGTGATTGTGTGTCAGTATTAAAACTGTGCAGTACCATGGTTTTCACTAAATTGTTCATCTGCTTCTGTATATTTATTTTTTGTAATATTTTGCTCAAAGTCTCACATAACAAAGTGTCAGTGTATATACCAAACTGTCTACGATTGCAGATGGTTACATATTCTTTGTTTAAATTTCTATTTTATACAGTGGGATTCAAATGAACCATAGCACATTTTATTTTGTTATTTTATTGACTATTTATAAGAGTAGCATTCTTTTTACTTTAATTTCTGTCCTATTTTGTGAAATACTATGATTTTAAAGGCAAGGGAAGTTGTGGCAGCACTTAGTTTATTTTTTAGAAGATGTTTCTAAGGTATCAGAGAAGTAATTGCATCGAATAACATTTACCTGCCCCTCTCCTAACATGTATAATATGAATTGCTGATGTTACACAGTAGGCACATTTTGTATAGTTACTTAAGTAAAATGAAGTGCTTCACTTTTTTAAACATTTGTTAACAGCACTTCAAAAAGCATTGAAATTGGGGAAATGTAAATAAGCATATTTGAGTTTATTGAAATTACATGGATTTTCGACTGGCTGTAAACCCCTACACAAGCACCAGCAAAATGTACGAACTGCATCTCTGGTGTAGATGAATACAGCTGAATGAGTAATTGTTACTTGGCCTTAATTGAAGGACACTGACAATATGAACTACAATTGAAAAATAAAGTACAGATTCAGTATTTGGCAAATGTTATTACAGAAATCAATTACTTTGCTGCTAAATTGCAATCTATAAGCTGTAGTAAGGTTGATACTCCCAAGCACTAAATGGAATTGAATGTTAGAAGTGAAATATCGAAACTAAAGCAACATTTGTGTAGTGGGATAACATGATTTTGACAAAGCTTTCAGATTTTTGTATTTGTATTTAGTATGTTTCCAACACTGTTCCAACATTTGAAGAAATATTAATGCCTCTTAGATATTGTCTGAAAAGAAAAAATGCATCCTCAGCTAACAGCTGCTAAAACGGCATATTGTAATAAAAAAAGTTTGTGTTTGGAGCTAATTTCATTGAGTACTGGTGGTTCACTGATGCAATTGATGTCCTACCTTTACTTGGACTACATTTGTTTGCGTGCAACATGAATCTCTGAAGTGCTGGAAACAACGGCTGGGAACTCCCTCTGTCAAGATATTTGTTTTACATTTTGTTCTCTTTCTGTACATTAAGATTTTGAACTCACTTGCATGTCTTTGTCCAAAAAGTTAACAAGTTTAGTTCTCATGTTCTGTATAAAATAAAAGTCATAAAAATTAAAAAAAATATCCTCGTACCTGGAACACTAGCTAAAAATAAAAATATTTTTGAAAACCAACTAACTGTTGCTTTTGATTTTTTGGCTTACATTTTGTATTAGTTTAATAATTATTTGAATAGTAATTCCTATTTATTTTGGATATGTTTTTTATTTAACATTTTCATATTTTATGCATGTATAATACATGAAGTAGTATTCTTCTTTTAATCAAAATGTTTAAATACCTCTTGATGCTACAATTCCTCCTGCTTCTAAGAGCTGTAATGATAGCTGTAATTATCATTTGGTTTAATGGTACATAAGTTAATAGTCTCAGAGAGAAAAGGAGTTGAATTCGCCCTTATGGCATCGTAATCTGTGTTCTGTCGCTATAATGCAAATGGAAGGTGTGTACACATAATTCACTGAGCTACGTCTTAGGCAATACAAACATTTTTTACAAATGTTTAAATGTAGCATAACTTCCACAGTTTTGGCAAATTGCCAATTGGTTTCTACAGTTTTGTGAATTTGGTACGAAAAAATGTAATTTAAAGTAAATTGAGTTACCCTAAACACCCTTCAACACTGACCGCCTGCAGCTACCTGCCACTCTATGCTACACTCATATATTTTTAACCAGGGGCAAGAATATAAAGGTTTTTTAAAATTTTGGGGTTACAACATCAAGTATTAAATGAAATTAAGGACCCAAGGACCCCCAACTCTAAACATAAACAGGATCCATTGCAGTGATCTGTTGTTCAAGACTGTGGACCTTTATTTAGTCATAGAACTTTTCTGCAATGTTCACAATCTGTCTACTGAATAGGTTAGGCTACTTGAACTGAAATACTGAAATATATTAAAAAGAAATGCTCCAAGAACAGTGAAAGAGTCAGTAGAGTTGATCAAACTTCCAAAAATAAGCCTAGCATGAATGTCAAGCTTTTCTGAATGAGTTGAACCTACCACACAGTATTCCCCTGGGAGTTTTTGAGTGTCTCATGGTGGGGTTCAAGGCCCACCATCCAAACACCTGGCAGAGTCTCAATAATGGAGATTGAAAATCCAACTGGAGGCCCTCCGCAACCCAAAATGGGGCTAAGGGACTTTGAAAGGCTCAGCTTGCTTCCTGCTTCCGATGAGGGTTTTTTGGCTGTTGAGTTTGAGGTCGACCAGACGGCTCACAAATAAGTAATTTTGAGGATTTGGCATTCTATTTATAGAGTTAGGAGATTTTAGGTGTGCTTTGGAGGACTTTGCTGTTTTTTGTTGTTTTCCGGTTTGTTAATCGCTGTTTTATACTGTGTGTGGTGTTCTTTAAGCTCCCTTTCAAGACTTCCCTTTTTAGCCTTTCTCTCTCTTAATAAAATACAAAAAAAAGGTTTTCTCCTACTTGTTCAGAAAGGTTTCTTAATATCTTTCCTTTTCAGTATTTCTTGAGACACTTTTGTCTGTGAACCTAATATGTCTTCCAGTGCTGCGCTTAATAACCATCCCTACAGTTTGGGTGTTTTGAAAACCCTTTACCCTTATGTGAGTATGTGAGAATCCCTTTGTGTCATGATCCACAGAACACGCCCCTTTTGGACCTCATGGTCCTTGTCACAACGAGGCTTGCACTCCTTGATACTCCCAACATGGCCGTCTAACGTGCAACATCTTCCTTTTCCTTACGTCAGACGTAGCGTATTTACAAATAGGCCGCGCCACCGCGGGCCTGCGCATCTCAATGCTACTGCAAGCAGCGACTAGACGTGTGCTCCGTAGTTCGCTACACTGTTGTCCTTGTTCCTGGCCCTCCTAATTCCATTCCCATTACCCTCTTCCTTCCTCCTTGTTTCCAGACTCGTGTGCTGTGTGCTTACCCTCTTTGTTCCTGGATCCCGGAGTGTCAGAATCCTGGAGCTCTGAACGCACGCTGGAGCTAGAAGAGGCTCGCGTGGGCTTATACAAGACCAGGTCCGTGTGTAAGAAGACACCGCCCAAGAAATCCTACAAGGATCACTTCAAAGGGGAATTCTGTGACGCCAAACGACCGAAGTCGAAGCCGACATGGAAGCGGCTGTTCAGGATCTCATGCGTGGCATGCAAGAACTAACGACCGAGGTACAAAATTTAAAGGCGGAAAACGCTGCTCTCAAACAATTAGTTCTATCCTGTGATTCTGGCACAAAGGAAAGCGTATTGCTGGGCGGCATTGTTGACAATTACGATGGGTCGGCAAAAACCCTTTGTGGATTCCTTGATTCTTGTTTGGTTCACTTTACTTTTAAGTCCTACTACTTTTCAACCCCTAGGGCTAAGGTTGGCTTCATAATTTCACACCTTTCCGGAAATGCTCTAACTTGGGATACACCCTTAGTCAATTCTGGTGATGCCCTCCTGGATGACTACGACGGTTTCTTACAAGCCCTTAAAACTGGCCACCAGGGGTTGCACGGACTATGATCGCCTCCGTGTGAGCTCTCAACCCACATGCCCCAAAAGTGACCTGAGCCCCCACTTTTGCCCCCCCTCCCGTGCCCAACAACAGCAGTTTGACCCATCGGAAACGACCTCCTGAGCGAAAACCCGACAGAAATCGGACCTCCAGTCTAGGAGAAAAGTTTGTCGGAACCTGCCTCCCCCTCACCCATGAGGACACCACCTCCCTCTGCTCTCCCGGCAGGGGATCCTCGCCGCGCTGTAACTCCTGGGAAAGCCGTGGACAGCCAACCGCCCAACGTACTTCGGGGGCCGAACAACCGCCCCCCCCAGGAGTCCCCATGCACACTCTCTACGCAGCTGCCTCCGAATTCCTGGACACCAGCACAGTGACAGGCAGAACCAATCTGCGGAGGTGAGAGCCCACCCCCCCTGGAGTGCGCCGAGGCACCTCGCCTCGACTGGGGCCCATTTCTCCTCGCCGGAACGTGCCCCGCCCGGGGCCCGGACTTGAACAGCCGAGCGGGGGTGCCAAAGTGACTCCCGCCCCCCCACTCTCACTGAGGACCTGGCACCGCGAGGACTCACGGATGGGCCGCCCACGTGCCTGATCCCCCCGACACCCCCTTCCTGACACCCCCAGGGGACCCCATCGACCAGAGTGCTAGGGCCCAGCAGGAGGCAGCCCTAATCTCTGAACGGAGCCGCTGGCCCAGCGCATTCCATACACCGGCTGCGACGTTGGTTCCCGCTCTTCACAGCACCAACCCCATTGGACCATAAAGTCACCAAAGTGCCGCCTACGCCCCAGCCTCCACTGCTTCTAGCCGGACCTACCCACACAATCCCTTTGGACTCCACCACCCGAGGCCTCTCATCACATGGCAACAAACTCGACTGTGCAGTGAGGCTAAGCTGAGGGTTGGGCCACCATCCCTGGGGCGTGTGTCCTCCTCTGGCAAGGCTTTAGCCCGCTGCCTGATCAGGACACGGATAAGTGGCCCAGTAACAGAGAGCAGCGAAATACATGGAGGTGTTCACCCCCCCACCTCGCCTGCACCCAAGACCCTCTCCTTGGGGCCTCGCCTCACATACTCTTCTCGTAGCCCCACTACGAGCTGGCATCTATACTCAGGCCCCCCTGACACGACATTGGACCCACCGAAGGAAATTGACCGTAATGGAGGGTAGAGCCCCTGGGGACAGGGTGTGCGCCTCCTCCCACCGAAGAACCCCCGCTCAGAGGGTCATCACCTCAGTGCCCCCCTACACTGCCTACGTGCCTACGTGCCTCTCAACACACCAGGACTGAGGGTAGGCCCCCTGATCCCGGGGCGTGTGCCTCCTCGCATGCAAGTGCCCCATGAACATTCCAAGTAAGCTTGCCAAATACGCCTACACCCCGCTGCCGCAGGCTCCCAACCCAAGGCCAATAATGTCACTAGAAGCCTCTGAAACGGGTGCAGCTGCTACCAAGGGAGACATCGCCGCCCTCGTAATTGAAATTCGGAACAAGGGTGCCAACCTCAGCGGTAAAATGGATAAGATGACCCAGAGAGTAGACAACATCGAGGAGAGACTAGAGGGAGTCGAGAACAACCAGGCCTCAATCGACACCCTAGAAGCCCAAATGGAGCTTAGAATACGAAGTATAGAGAAAAAGGAGGACTAGATTCACCTTCAGATAGATGATTTGGAAAACAGAGAGAGAAGGAATAACCTGCGGTTTTTTGGAATTCCGGAGAGAGAAGGGGAGACAGAGGAAGACCTCAAACAAACGACCGGCAGAGGAGGACATTGATGAACTCAAGACCGAAAGAATTCATAGAGCTGGCGGCCCCCCAGGTGGCCCGAGATCAGTCCTTGCCAGATTCCACAGATATCAGGACAGAACAAGGATACTTGCTAAAGCCAGGTCCGGAGGCACCCTTACCCTTGGAGGGGCCCAGATTACCATTTTCCAGGATCGTTCATCGCTGACACTGGCCTTACGCCGCCTCTGTGGTCCTCTCACGAGATGGCTAAAAGATCAAGGCACGAGATACAGATGGGGATACCCCTTCTCCCTCACGTTTGAACATGGGAGCAGGAAGTTTTTACTCCGCTCTGAAGAAGAAATCCGAGAATGCATCGCCGACCTCCTCGGATCGACCTTGGGGGAGGGAACTCAGGATATCCCGGCACAGGACAGATCAGGATGGGAACTTCGGGGCCCGAGAAGGAAACAAGTAAAGGGATCCAGAAAGTACAGGCGGCCCAATGACACACCAGACAACAACAAATGACATTGTGCACCCAAGCTTCTACATCCCAGCGATCTTTGCTTCCAAGGTCCCTGCAGGGGACCTACCTACATCCCGGATCACAGCACTCCTGTATCACTGATTCCATCATATGACACGTGAACTGCTTGAACCGCAAATGCGAACTGCCGAGGAATGAATACTCCGTAAACCGCATGTATCATAAGATATACTAGCTCACAGTTAAAGTTGCTGTTGTTTGCAATACTGTCGTTTGTTACAGAATTTTATAAAAGGGGTTGGCGGGGGCTCAAAAATGATATGTTGATGTTATTAGTTGACAGGGCCATGCAGTTACGACCCTTGCTGGTGGTCCGACAGTAGACTGGTTGTTCACATCCAGTCCAACTCGGATGCCATCACAATCAGACACAGACCCTCATCGAAGAACCAAAGAGCAACGTGACAGAACAGAGGGCAAAGGGTATGATGTTCAATACCCTACAGGGGTGGGTGGGGGGAGGGAGACAGGGAATGGCACACCCTCAGGTAAAGCCTCTGTTAAGTAGAGGCAGCTACTACATTACTTGCAGCATGGCAATTTCCTGCAATGGGCAGCGTGACGTTGCTACCAATCTCCATGAACATATTAATGTCCCACAGACATAACGAATCAAGTGACAGACAGGGCATACTTAAAATTGGCACGCTGAATGTTAAGGGACTTAACTCCCCCACCAAGAGATCGCTGGTAACGAGAGAGTTCAAGAGGGCCAAACTAGATATACTCTTTTTACAAGACACCCGATACAGCAAGGGAGAAGAGAGGAAGGTCTTATATGCTAAGTTAGGCTCTGAATACTGGGGCTCTGGCCCACTGAAGAAAGCGGGAGTTAGCATATTAGTCAATAAAATTATCCATTTTAAACTCTTGAAGTCATGGATGGATGTCAGTGGTGGGCAGGATACAAGGCACCGTCATCACCCTTGCGTCAATATACACTCCCGATACAGGACAAGCCAGATTCCTGCAGAGGATAATCCCGAAAGTCATGATTAAAGCAGAAGGCGACGTAATACTTGAGGGTGATCTGAACACGTGGATGGATCCGGAACAGGATAGACAATCAGGTTGCACCTCTATGCCCCCTCAAGCGGGCGTTGGACGCCCACAGGCCGCAGATATGATGGATGACTACAGTCTCACCGATGCGTGGAGACATAGCAATCCCAACCATACTGGCTTTACTCTCTTCACAGCATCGCATACGACCTTTTCCAGAATAGACTATATATACCTAACCGCAGACCTCATCACGGCAATGACTGAAGCCATTATAATCGCTGTCTCATGGTCAGACCACGATATGGTCATGGTCACCCTTGATCAAATGGCCCTTCCTCAAAGATGCTCCAAATGGCGGTGCAACGAGACTCTCTTTAAGGACCCAATTTTTCGGGAACAACTAGAGCAAGATATCACCCAATACTTTGAGATTAACAACACAGGTGAAACTTCCATGAACACAATTTGGGAAGCTGGCAAGGCGACCTGGAGAGGGCTACTTATAAAAGAGGGAGCAGCGAAAAAAAAGAGAAAGACAACACATAGAAAATAGGCTCCGAAAACAAAATTACTCAGCTTGACCTCATGGAACAGTCAGCTGACCAAGATAGACTACAAAAGATTAAGGAGGCCAACGACAAGAGGGAGGAACTACGACAACTGGAGGCGGGTAGCATTGCGCGCAAGCTTCAATGCCTGAAGCATAAACACTATGAACATGGGGACAAATCAGGTGCCCTACTAGCCTCAAGACTCCGAGGTCAACGCCAAGAGAGGTGGGTGCCCACGATCCGAACAGAAGGGAATTCCTGCGAACCATTTCCCCCAAGTGTCCCAGAAGCCTTTGCCGACTTCTATGAGGAGTTAAACACATCACGCGCAGCTTCGCACCCAGAAGCGATAATTGAGTATATGAACAAAATACCCTTGCCCACCCTCCCATCCGATACAGCACATACCTTGGAAGCCCCCATCACAGGAGGAAATTGAAGAAGCAATCAAAAGACTTCCAACAGGGAAAGCCCCCGGGAACGACGGGTACACTGCGGGGTTCTATAAGACTTTCAAAGACGCTCTTCTCCCATTCATGGTTGACCTATTCAACAACATCCTTCAATCCGGTGTGGCTCCTGAATCCTTTTCTGAACCACTGATAACAGTCATCCCCAAGGAGGGTAAGGGCCCAAATCTGTGTGCCTCCTACCGTCCAATATCCCTTCTAAATATCGATGCCAAAATATATACGAGAATCCTTACTGCAAGGCTGGAGCCACACATGCCAGCAATAATCCACAATGACCAGGTGGGTTTCATCCTAGGCAGACAAGGCGCAGACTCCATCCGGAAAACCCTGCACTTAATGCACGAGGCCCAAACATCGTTGAGCAAACCAGCGTTACTCTCAATTGATGCCGAGAAGGCGTTCGACAGAGTCGAATGGCATTTCCTGGAGGCCACGCTAAAGAAGATAGGCCTAGGCCCCACGGTCCGTCAAGGGATCAAAGCTATCTATACATCCCCAAGAGCATGAATGCGGTGAATGCCCGCGGTGAATGCCCAATTCTCCCATTGGTTCCCCCTCAGCAGGGGTACGAGACAGGGTTGCCCCCTCCCGGCAATACTTTTCGCGCTGTTCCTGGAGCCCCTCGCCGTAATGCTGCGAGCAGATCCTGTCGTGGAAGGGATTCAGGTGAATGGCAAAGAATATAAGCTAGACTTGTATGCGGACAACATTCTGCTCCATGTGTCCATTCTACGAGCGATCCGTCTGATAGAGGAATACGGCACACTCTCAGGATTCAAGATCAACAAATCCGAATCCATTCTTTTTCCACTCCATGATCCATCTCCAGAACACCAAATCGCTCTCGAGCAACTCGGGCTGATCATCAGAGGCCCAAGAATGAGATACTTGGGGATTAACTTAACGCGACACCTCGACAACCTTTACAAAGCCAATTTCCCTCTGCTTCTCGAAGCCCTCACGGCTGATCTCAAGAAATGGAAACCACTGACAATCTCCTGGATGGGACGCCTAAACGCAATCAAAATGGTGACCCTCCCACGGTTCCTAATACCCTTTCAGGTCTTGCCCATCACAATCCCAGAGCATTTCTTCAGACAAGTCAGAAAGGCCATACTAGAATTTCTGTGGAATGGGAAGAAACCCAGAATCCCCTACAATGTTTTAATATTACCAAAGGGCCTTGGAGGAGTGGGCTTGCCAGACATAGAATGCTATTATCAAGCCACACAGCTCAGAATTTTAATCCCACACCTGCAAGATAGGAAGGACCTCCAATGGGTCCAACTGGACAACAACATTTTAGCCACCGTAACTCTGGCAGAATGGCTATGGGTCCCCAGACCGAAACTTACGAGAAGACTGCGCAACCACCCGATACTGGGCACAATGTGGAACATATGGAAGAAGGGGAAAGCGTGGCCTTGGCCCCTAAGCCATCTCTGGTCCCCCAGGATCAGAGAAGAAATCCCGGAACACGCTAGATACCAATCTTGGTTCGATGCCGGCCTCGAGAGAGTCGGTCAGCTATGGAGAAAATGGAAATTCATCTCAATAACGGAACTAGAGGAAGCCCTCCAATTTCACCCAATACCAGTCTTCCTGTACCTGCGACTGAAAGGCGTTTTATTCAAAAGGGAATGGAAGGCCACCACACAGAGAGAACTAACGTCCTTTGAGACGATCCTAGACACGACTGCCACCTCCAAAGGCCCCCTAGCACGAAGGTTCAAGGCTCTAATTACTAAAGACGACACGCTAAACAGCCGTCTCAAGGTAAGATGGGAAAGAGACTTCGGCAGAGAGTTCGACCAGCCGGCCTGGGACAAAATTTGTGAGACGCCATCCAAAATATCAATCGCAGCCCAGTATAAATTACACGCTATAAAATTGCTCCACAGATGGCAGTACGATCCATACAGGCTGTCCAAAATGTTCCAGAACTCCAGCCCGGGATGCTGGCGACAATCTGGTATGAATGCCAACTACTGGCACATGTGGTGGACCTGCCCCAAGGTCTGCATCTACTGGCAAGAAGTCCTGGGATGTATCAAACAGCTGGATGGCATAGAGAGGAAATTGTCACCCCTCCTGATTCTTTTTGGCCTCGAGGAAGAAGATGGTCAACTGATCAGGGTAAAAGGTGTAATATCCCCCCTGTTACTCGCAGCGAGAGCAGCCCTAGTGATAAAATGGAAATCCTCACACCTACCTGATAAAAAGGACTGGATACAAATCGCCACAAACATTTACACAATGAAAAAAATAACGGCAATACTACATGACAAAGCCGCACGACAAGAGGAAGCCTGGTGCGACTTCACTGCACAATATATCTCACGCTCAACCACGGATGACTCAACACAGCAAAGAAATTAGCACCCAACCTACGCCAACAATGGCGGAACGGCGAACGACCCATTGCCAACAACCCATGCCTGTCACAGAACATACTGGAGATCGATGACCTAGAGACGATTGAAGATGAATGTCACGCAGCCTAACACGGTTCAAAGTAGCAATGCCTCGAAAGAAGGAGACTCCAGAACCGGGAGGGAGGGTGGGGGAAAGGGGGGTGGGGCTTTCATTTTCTTCTTATTGGAACAATGAACATTAATGTTGTTAAATATTGTTAAGGTGGACTGGAACAATTTCGTGAAATAGCTCTTAATGCATAATATGTATCCACCTGTATGTTCTCATCCAATGTCAAAATTAATAAAAGTCAAGTTGAAAAAAAAAACATGTTTGACTGCCCTGAGCAGGTCTATAGTGCCCAGGAGCGCCTGCTAGACTTTCATCAAGGATCCCAGGATATGCATACGTATGTAACCCGATTCAAGCAATTGACCAAGGAAGCTGACAGGTCTCCTGAAGCAAGTTTTACACTTTTCAGAAGGAGACTGAATGAGGAGATCAAAGATGATTTGGCCAGAGTGGCTCGCCCAAGCTCATTACAGGCCCTTTTGGACCTTGCCATGCAAATAGATTTTTGTATCCAGGAAAGAAAGGCATAAAAAGGGAAATCCAAAGTAACCCCCCCAAAGGCATCCTTCGAGATTACCTCCAAGACTGACACAAATCCAGGGTCAGCTACTGAACCAGAACCTATGCAGATAGGAGCCTTCCGTGGACCCATATCCCCGCAACAAAGGATGAGAAGGATTAATACCGGGCTATGGATGTACTGTGCCTCGGATAAACACCTGGTTAGAGAATGCCTTTTAGCCCCTCCTCGGCGTTCGGGAAACGCCAGCTCCCGATCCTAGATGGAGCAAGGCTTTAGGAGAGAGATGTCTGCTCCACGTCTATTCCATCCTTGAACTCTCCTGGACAAAACAGCCTAGTGATTGTATAGGCCCTTCTATCACCATCCAAGAATAAGACCTACTTCATTTTGGCCTTGGTTGACTGAGGAGCTATCGGAGTATTCGACGATCACGATTCGGTTAAATGTCACCACATTCCATACAAGACACAAAGTGCCATGCAACCGGTGGAAGTGATCGATGGAAGACCCTCACTTCAGGGCCTATAAGCCTGCAGACGAAAGGGATCCAACTTTCAATAAACCATCACCAAGAGCTGATCAGATATGACATCATTAAGTCTGCTCATTATCCCATGGTCCTGGGTATGCCCTGGTTACAGAAGCATAATCCTTATATCAACTGGGCAGCAGGATCCTTATTTCTTGGATCTGAGTTTTGTATGTCTCACTGTCTATTCCTGGAATCATCCGTGACACCTTCCAAAGAACCATCAATAGATCACCAAATTCCACTCATGGTTTCCAATATCGTATCAGTTCCAAAGGCCTATCAGAGTTATGCTGATGTGTTCTCAACTGCCATAGTCCAGGCTCTACCCCTCACAGACCTGAAGACTGCGCCATAGACACAGAACCCTCAGCAGTGATTCCCTTTGGGAGGATGTTCATCCTATCCGAACCTGAAAAGAGAGCCCTACGAGAATACTTGGATACCAACCTTGAAAATGGCACCATAAGACCATCGAAATCCCCAGCTGGAGCCTCACTATTTTTTGTTCCCAAGAAGGATACCAAGGAACTTAGAACCTTGCCTCGATTATCGTGGATTAAATCAATGCACCCTCAAGGACCGCTACCCTTTACCCTTGATCTCGTATATCCTGGAAGCAGTGGGAGGAGCTGTAATCTTCACGAAACTGGATCTCAGGGGTGCCTATCATCTGATCTGTATCAGGGAAGGAGACGAATGGAAAACAGCATTTTGAATACCCTTTGGACACTTTGAATATCTGGTAATGCCCTTTGGACTTGCTTATGCCCCTGCCGTCATAAACTACCGTCCTCTTCAGAGCTAGCTGGAATCTTCCTGGAACACATTTTCCGCCTACATGGAATTCCTTCCAAGATCATATCAGACCGAGGACCTCAATACGTCTCACAATTTTAGAAAAATCTCTGTCGCATTCTGGGAATCCAACGCACTCTCTCATCAGGTTATCATCCACATACCAATGGAGCTACGGAACGTGTAAACCAGACCCGGGAAAAATACCTTCGCTGTTTCATCACTAAGGTTCAGGACGACTGGTCGCTCCTAATACCCGTGGCTGAGTTTGCGTACAACAATTCCGATCATTCGGCAATCAACACCAGCCCCTTTTATTGCATTCAAGGATTCCATCCAACAGTGTTACCCTCTGTTCTTCCACATCCCACACCTGTTCCTACCATTGACTCCTGGTTGGAAACACTCATCAATGTACACAAGGAAGCCAAGGAACACTTAGAGAAGGCCAGAATAAGAACTAAACAAAATGCTGATTCTAAAAGAAGACCAGGGCCTTCATATGCAGTTGGTGATCAAGTCTGGTTGTCCTCAAAGCTACTACCCCGACACTTACAGCCAAACAAACTGGACCCCCGGTACTATGGTCCATTTCCCATCAAGGTAATCATACATCCTGTCGCATACCGACTCAAGCTACCCGACTCCTGGAAGAAGATTCACCCAGTTTTTCACACTTCTTTATTAAAAACCTTCATCTGATCTTCCCGGAAATCTTGCAGACCCTCTCCGGTGGTGGTGGACGACCAAGTGGAATATGAAGTGTCCCGAATATGCGATTCGAGGTATAAACGGGGTCAGCTTCAATACCTGGTTGAATGGAAAGGATATCCTCCAAGTGAACGAACCTGGGAACCAACTTCTAACCTGAATACCCCTCGATTGCTCAGAAGATACCATCTCATACACCCAGGCAAACCCAGTGGAATGAGTCTTCGGAGGGGGCATGCTGTCATGATCCGCAGAACAGGCCCCTTTTTGCCTTATGGTCCTTGTCACAACGAGGCTTGCACTCCTTGTTACTCCCAACATGGCCGTCTAACGTGCAAAATCTTCCTTGTCCTTAGGTCAGACGTAGCGTATTTACAAATAGGCCGCGACCCCACGAGCCCGCACGTCTCAATGCTACTGCAAGCAGCGACTAGACATGTGCTCCGTAGTTCGCTACACTGTTGTCCTTGTTCCTGGACCTCCTAATTCCATTCCCATTACCCTCTTCCTTCCTCCTTGTTTCCCGGACTCGTGTGCTGTGTGCTTACCCTCTTCGTTCCTGGATCTCGGAGTGTCTGAATCCTGGAGCTCTGAACGCACGTTGGAGCCAGAAGGGGCTTCCGTGGTCTTATGCAAGACCAGGTCCGTGCGTAAGAAGACACCGCCCAAGAAATCCTACAAGGATCGCTCCCAGGTGAAAAAGGGGAATTCCGTGACACTTTGTCTTTATCACTTGTTTTGTGCTTTACACATTGACAGACCACTGTTGCACATTAAAAGCGTTTGACATTTTCAGATGGAGATCTTAAGCAGTTGGAGGGAGTGGCAGGGGAGAAGATGAGGATCTGGACTACTGCCCAACCTCTGTGTAAGAGGTTGAGGTAAAACGGGAGCACAAGGGGGAGGACAGATGGTGGATGAGATTGATCATAACTTTAGTAAGTTGGTGGTTAAGGAGAAGAGGAGTAGATTGTGTTTGTGGGGAGATTTCTGAGGAGGGTGAAGGCATCATGAAGATGGAGACAACCGATTCAAAGTTGTACCTAAAATGGATTTATTCAACTTAAAAAGCAGGGCATAGTAAGGCCTAACTTTCCCTATGCTAAGCTGGGATTTCCCTACCTAAAGAAAACCAAGGATAGTCTTTGTCAGGCTATCCAACATAAGTCTCTGTCTGTGTCCAAAACCAATACTTGACATCATAACTAATGGTATACAATGTGTAGGGATGTTGGGCTCAAAAGAATAGTGTTCAAAAGAAAGTTCAGAGCGTCTTCCAGCTCTTGGCTTAGGATCATCTTCCCTTTCCCAAGTTTAAAATGGTTCTCACAATATTGGGATTCCCTTCCCCAACAGTTCAAATTGTCATGTTTGCAAAATAATGCAGTTCCTTGGGACACTTCTCAAGTTGGGGTTTCCATCCCCCCAAGAGTTCAAACTTCCAGCTTTCAAAATCCACACAGTTCTGTTTCCTAACTTCAGTTCTCAAAGATTTAGCAACACATAAGCTTGAGTTCAGATATGCTTTCATTGACTTTTCCACTCGGTCTTGATACAGTTGTCATACCACATGGTCCACACATTACAGGTCACGCAACCGATAATATTTCTTATTGCTTCCATCAACATTTAACCCTTGTTCCATCTGACAGTGATGCTTATTTGATTCCTCAGTGTCACATGCTCCTGACACTGTCCCGTGGCTGATTTAAGCACCATGCACTTTATTATCCTTGTTTGAATTTGTTTGGTTCTTGCCAACCCGAGTCCCTTTCACTCTCAGTTTGTCATGCCTGGGCTCCTCTGGACTTGGGCCACTGTTTCCATCTTCGTATCTCCTTAGTACACTCTTGATTTTTTATTTTACTTGTTTCACATACTTCTTTGCTTTCGCTCCATTCATAAGCGTTCAACTGACTTGGTGCAGCATTAATAAGTGTTTACAAGACTTTTTCGTTCTGTGCGGTTTTCACAAGTGCCTTCAATCGGATGCACTTCATTCCCTATTTCAATAATACTTGTTCCGGCATGCAATTGTACTTTTATTCACCTGGCCTTTCACTCAGCAGCTGCAAAGGACTTCACTAAATATTACCGGAGTGCCCCGTTGAGAGTAAATATTAGCTCTACAATCACCGGTCACAGACAGCAGCATTGTTTCTCTTGGCATCCTTTGCAACAGGCTTCTCCTGGCTTCTGCTACTTTCTGGCTTCTCCCGCCTCTGCCTTCCTCTTGCTGTCTGCACAGCACGTACCACCCGCATTCTTTGCTTCTCTTGGTGGCGGCTGCGGTCGTGGGGAGCTCCACTGCTTCTCCCCACCAGACCCGCTTCAGCAGATGGCAGGACCTCTGCACCCTCGCACAGCCTACTCCAGGCTCCTTGGTCTCTAGCCTGCTTTCTCCCAGCCCGCTTATCTTACCTCAGAACGGCAGGCATTTTTTATATCCATCAGGTGTGTTAGGAGAAACCAGGTGTGGGTCGATGATTTCTCTTGCCTGTCTCTGGAGGACTCCATTATGCAGACATGCCTGGTTGTCCCTCTAGTATGCTTCCAAACTCCTCTTCCTCGTCTCAGCACCAGAGTGGTGTTTAGAATTTTCTGATTTAATAAAAGAAGCCTTTTCCCCTCTGTTTGGTCTCTGATGTGTGTGCGTGTTCATGAAATGAGGATGTATCATCCTAGTTGGTCTCTTCCTTGTCCCAATTCTAAGGTCTTGTTTTTTCGGAATAGATTGAAAGAAGGAGAAGGGAGGGGGTTGACAATATCCCACAGGCTTTAGGGCTAGAGGGCCCATTGTGAAAGGGAAAAGGGGGATACTGTGTCTCACATAAGGACATCCTCTTCCCATTCCCAACGTTCTCGCCAGCCAGGTGATCCTCCCAAAACTATCTAACCCCCAGGATTGGGATCCAAAAGTCATGGCCTTTCCCTGGCCACCCGAGAGGAGGACTTTGGGGAAAAAGAGGTGAGGACAGCCTCAGGTTCCTCAAAGGAGGTAGATTCAGACAGTGGTTGAAGAAGAAATGGCTATCAATTCAGAGCAGGTTCTTGTGTCTGCAGAAACAGAATGTTGGTGAGTACTGAAGGTCGTCACTCCACACAATACAATTAGAACTCAGAATAAAGGACACATCCCAGTAGGGAATGAGAACAGGAGATTGGTTGTGAGAGAGATAAAGGTTTTTATATAATATTCAGCATGCAGAGAACTCTGCTACCTGGAGAGCGCTCTGGCAAACAATACAAAAACATTACATTTTAAAGTGTTACAGTGTCATAGATGATGTTTTCCATACAGTCTACAAGTTACATTTGGATTGGTGAGGAATTGGGACACAGTATGGCAGTATAGGGGCAGGCTCCACGAGATTGGCGGGCAGCTTTGCGGTCTGGTAGGCATCATGTGGGTCAGTTGGGCCGGTCCATGTGTGGTGAAGGTCAGTTTGGGTCCGGGAGAGGTGACTGGCTCTGTCTAACTATTCTATTTTATGACATGCAGTAAATAATAACCAATAAACTGTGCCTTGGTATGGAGGGAGGCCTAGAATTGTACATACGTATTTACATTATTCCACCTCAGACCTTTGTGGAGGTGAAGGGTGTGGGGGGTCTTGCCCTCAGGTGGCTTACTGGGGGCATCGGGTTTAACAGTTGTTTGTCCTGGCACTTCAGAGCGGGAGGGAATCGATTGATTTGTGTTGGTTTAAGGCAGGATATATAACAACATGAGATCAGTTATATTGGGGGCACTCTAGGGTGGTCAGTGAGGAAAGGTCACTCTTCTGCTACATCAAAGAAAGGTTGGAGGGGTGCAGGGTTGAACTCTCCAAAGGTGGAGGTGAGAGGAGTTGGAGCAGGTTTGTGGAGACGGATGGGCCACGAGACATGACTCGGCATGGTCACACACAGGGCAGAGATCTCAGAGGAAGGATGAAAAGAATACACTGTTTGCTTGCAACAATTTGCGCCAGAGCATCCGTGGTAAATGGGTTTGGGTGGCACAGGTGCAGGAGGAGGTGGCGACTGTCAGTGTTCGCTGTGGGGATAGAAGGCTTCACAGAATGTGGCCCAGTCCGAAGATGGAGTCTGGGGTGCAGAAAATGGAGTCCAAATGTACCTGGCAGTAGTCCTGCATCTGTAGGTGCCACGGATTCGTCCATTGGGACCAGGGAGGTCAAGAGGGCGCCCCCCCACTATTGCAAGAACAGATAGTCTCTTTTGTGTTGAATGTACGGGGATGGGGGGCACACAGACCCCCTCCTTCCTTACAGTACCTTGGCTTTGGAGTTGACAGGGAGGAGTGGATACTCCAGGAGCAGCAGGGATTGGTAGCCACAGATGTTCAGGGGATGAAGCGCATAAGGTAGTTTAAGAAGTAGTGTGTGGCAGGAGAAAGAAAATCCCTAGTGAGAGAAGCCAGACATAGACCCCAACAGGTGGCCCTGACCATGGAGACTCAGGTAACAACACCAAGTCCTTAATGTGTAGAGGAGCAAGCTGGCCTCTGGCTTTCCTCAATACTGTGATGTCAGGTCAGAAGACCATCCACCAATGACTGAAGTGTACACTGTTGTTGTCAGGGTGTAGGCAGGCAGTGTCCTATGCAACCTCGGCCAGTAGACAGGTCATTGGTGTAACCAAGGTAAGGGGGCCTTGGCACATCCATGATATGCAAGCACTTTAGCCTGTGGTACATTTATATGATCAAGGAACTCACTGACACTATTAACTAACAGAAGCATTTAAGCAGAACCAGCCAACCAGCCTTAGATTGGTAGTGATAGAATTCAGTGTGTGGTGACATGTGGGCAGAAAAGGTAAGTCAGAGTGACCTAACATTCAGGCACACACCAAGTGCACTTCCTGACCTTTTCAGTTGGTGCAAGGTGGATAATAAGCTAGTGGTGAATGTCATGAAGAAGAACCTGCACCTGCTCCATCCTGCCCCCTTTTAGGTTTCTGAGCATGTAGTCCATTAAAGGGATTATATAGTGCCCTGGGAGATTGCAGAAAATGGTCATTAGTGGTGCTGCTAGTTGGTAGAGTCAAATATTTTGCGGCAGAATGTTCAGTTTGCAGGTTTGGTACTAAGAATCCGATAGTGCTAACCTGTTAGACCCACATAACATTGGGATTATCATAAGTCTTGACAACCTTTCCCCATGCTGCTCCATTCATGTGACTACAGTTGGCATGCCCAAAAAATGTCCTTGTTTATGAGGAATCTGTTCTGTGGTCTTCCAAGTGATGGCACTAGTGTTTTGCATCTCTTCTAGTGGTGGGTAATGGTTTATGAAGCTGGGAAAATGCTTGGTTTTGTCTATGTGTATTGCAGATTCTCCATTACAGACATTGCCAGCTTCCACAGAGCCCATTTGTGAACTATGAAGAGTGAACCAATGTGACAGAACTCAATTTGCCTTCGCTTAACGATCAGTTCCCCTGTAGGCCCTGCTACACAACCCTTCATGCACAAGTTGGTCTCCTGGAAGCTATTGCCCTGGGCTTGGCTGATGAGAGGTATGGGGAAGGGGCCCCAGTGCCCAGATATGGCCATTAAATCATGTCTTGAGCATTGGTCATCATGTCCAAAGTATGGTGGATTTTCTTACCCTTACAGTGGTCCAGTAGCAGTCGCATTGTTTACATGGCATAGTTGCAGTTGTGTGGTACTGATGTTTGAGTGAAGAAGTGCTGACTCATAATGTCCTCGCTGGGGCAAGCAGGCTAGTAAACCATATGAATCCATAATGCTTTGGAAAGGAGCATGGCAGTAAAGCTACTGCCAACAACAACTAAGCTATTGCCAACAATAGAGCAAGGTTGACATTGAATAGCCATAACTTTATGTGTCTTTTATGATATTTAGTGACACACTCAAAGGATTCAGCAATGTACGGCTTGTGCATTCAAGGTTGCCCTACCTCAATAAAAATACTAAGAACTCTGCCAGGATGTCCAGTTAAGTATGATGTCCACCATCCTATGTCCAAACCTATATCCTTCCCTTACCTTCTAAACTAACTAAAGAAACATGTGGTGTCTTCTTGATCCAAAAGGAGGCTCCTCTCATTCTTGATGCAGATTCAAATGTTCAGTTCTTAATAAAAAAAACATGAGTGTTTTTTTAACTTAAATGTTCTTGACATTGGATGCTCCTTCACATGTATACAAAAACACAACAGGATATAAAGAGGACTTGTCTCCCCTCTTCTTTCTTGCCCAGTTTCTATTTATTGCAAAGAAAAACACAATTTCCAATTATCGGGAGGAAGGGGTGAAGTCTCTTCCCCTCTTCTTTAACCAATGTAACATCCGTTCCGGTTTACTTTCCTTCCAGACTTGACTGTAGGTCTTCTTACAATAAAACACAGTTGCCAAATATCAGAGGGGGGAGTATCTTCCCCTATTCTTTCTTAATTTCACCAATGCAGTATCAAATCTGGTTCATTTTCCTGCCAGACATTAACTGTAAATATTCTTTTCACAAGGACATAGGTCCCAAGTATCAAGAGGAACCACTTCCCCTGTTCTTTCTCGAGGCCACAAATGTAGCATCAAGTCTGGTTCACTATCCTGACAGACTTGACTATAGATCTTAGAATTCCAGAAAATAACTCTTCTTTTGGCAATGGGTCCTCAACCCCTTCTTTTAGTTTCTTGCACCTCTTTCTCCCATCTGGGCTTTCTCGGGATCTCCCTGACTTGTTCTGTATAGTGTTTCTCTTTTGTGTGGGTCTCAGACTCCTTTATATTATCTACGGATCTCCCCAAATTGCACTGGACTCCAGCCTCTCCACAATGGACTTCTTTGGACTTGCGTGGGTGCTTGACCCCTGTGAGCTGCTTTTGCAGGACTCGCCATAATTTACATGGGTCCCAGACCTTGGTGTCTTTTGCTGGTGGGGCTTCCATGACTTTATATGGGTCCCAGACCCTGGCTTGGTGCTTTAGAAGGCCCTCTGACCCTGCTTCACTCAATGTATTTCTTTTTGTTTTTGCTTCCCTCAATGTCCAATTGAACAGACCTAGTGTACTGCCCTGCCAGGTACTGTTGCACATAGGATAGTTCTCAAAGTTCTCTCCAGTTATTTTGTTATCCCTTTCTACCTCTTGGGATATTGGTATGTGTCTATTTAATGCATTTGGCCCCCTCTATATGCCACCCGTCAACTCAACCCTTTCCCTACATTTGGGAAATATTGTTGTCTCTGGTCTGTCCTGGGTGTAGAGTGATGCTTCTGTATTGCTTCTGCGTTCGGTGTCCTGCCCTTGGCGGCTCCACAGAGGTAGTCTCTCTCTTGCGTCCTTGGTTGTACGCCTTCTCTATGCTTTGGCTTTGCTGGTCGGTTTTCCTCTTTCCCTGTCACCCGACAGGTGCCTGCTCCATGGAGCTACTGGATCCACTTGTCCCACCTCGATAGCATCTCATTCATGTGAGAGGTGAGAAATGAGAGTCGGCCACACAGGTATGGCATTCTCACAAATCAGACAAACAGAATTGGGTTGGACACATTTCTCTCTATCCTTATTCTAAAGAAGATGTTCCCTACCTAGAAAGCTGAAACTAAGGATCTGTCTGTGTCAAGTAGTTAGTAACTTAATAACCATGACTTACAGGTTTTGCAAGCACACTGCGCACAGACACTAGTTAAAACCAAAATCGTGTAATGATTTTTAATTGACACTAGGGTAGCCTGACACGTGTTTCGAGCACTTGCCCTTCCACTGAGGCTGCAAGATGTTTGTACATGCGAGGTAATGTAGTACAAATAAATTATGCAAAGTCATATATAAGACCCAAGGTGACAGGGCAAACAAAGAGAAAAGCCACATAGCAGTTTCATTGATCATATATGGCACATCATTGCAATGTTTCAATCCATAGTGCCAAGAGCCAAAAGATGATATATAGTTTAAAAAACAAGACAAAAGTAAAGAAACATTCATATACAACGTAATTGTGAAAAAATCCATACCATTTGTGTATTTGAAAATCATCAGATAAGAAAGAGAGAAGGGAGTGGAAAAATAAACAGATTTTCATTAGCTTTGGAGTTCTTGGTGTGCCATACAAATTTTCAGAGCTGATCGAAAAGTTTAGGTCTTTTACCTGAAGTCAGGTGTAAATTGAATGTGAACTGAGAGAAAAACAAACGAGTCCGATTAGTGCAATTCCATTTAAAGGGCATCACCAATTAAAAAATGCTAGTGCTGCGATTCAACCCAAGGAATTAAAAGGTTACACACTTACCCAGATTTAAGGTAAGTGGTTGATTATTGATTTCTCACGGGCTCCACTGTAAATTTAAATTTATAAGCGATGTATTAGACATGTGTGCTATTGCAAAAGTAGGAAGGTTAATCATTGATTATAAAAAGGCAAGTGCCATAAGAGTACCTGTCACTTGCAGTTGCAACAACTTATAATAATGCGTTTCCGCGTTTCAGCTTGGAGAACAATGTTGATAGAAGGGACAAGCATGCGGCGCGAGCCCAGCAATGAGGTGAAGGGGAGGAAAAGGACAAAAAGGAGACAACGCAATTAGTGACAGCTGCGTGTCTGGCTTGGTAATTGATACGCGCATAGACCCTCACGGCTCTAGGGGTCTGTGTGCAAGTATGATACTTACCAGCGTCTCCGCTGCAGAACGAAACTGGAGCCTGCCGTCCGTGACTCGCGCTGCCCAAGTTATTGGCAGTAGTGTGTGCACATCAACGTGCACGGCCGTACGTTTGGGGATGTACGGCCGCCATCTTAGGTGTGTATGCGCGGCGGAAGGCCAATTCAAGTTAAGAGTTGGTTTGAGTTAACAGTAACCCGCCTAGTATTAGATTAGGAAACTATGCATGGATAACAAGGATGTGAGATGCAAGAAATAGTTCACTTGTAATTTAGGTCACTTACATAACGGTAATAATAGAAAAGCCGCATTTTGGCTAAGAGAGAGAGGGGCATTTAAGGGGTGGCCCAATAATAGGAAAGGTAACAAATACATATGACAAGCAGAGAAGAGAGGGCATGGGTTGCCTCGAGAGCCGGCCCTTCCTATTACACCTCATGTGGGCACAAAGGGGTATCGAGAGTTATTGAAGGTTAAGTATGTGAGCAAGCTCGTTGTATGGCAAATGAAGAACCACAAGCATATAGGAGAAAGGAAGTGTGGAGAGCACTGTAAAGTTTAGACAATACATTTATACATTGCACTTTGCTCATAAGAATACAGAAAGTTTGTGGTCTGTATTGAGGCCATGTGTGACAGTGCGATAATGGCAAATAAGCCGCGCTTCTAATTGTTGCAATTTGAGAACCAGATTCCCACCTCGTTGTGGTAGCGTAACCTTGGCCATCCCAGTGAATTTAATTTCTGCTTTGTTATCCATTTGATGGGCTTGTTGCCAATGTACTGATAATGGATATTTGGAATCTACCTGGGAGATGGATGCCAAGTGTTCTCTGATTCTGATTTTTAGTGGTCGGATTGTGCTGCCAATGTAACACTGTCCACATACACAAAGGATACAATATACACAAAATGTGGTATTGCAGTTTATAAACGAGGTAATTGTATGTGTACCCAAATGGCCAAATTAATGCTTACTTGTTTCATATGCAACAGGCGCACATGGAACATCCCCCATGTTTGCGAAAACCAATGGTACTTGCTAACTGTAACCAAGTTGGTTTGTGTTGTGGATTAGGCATGAATGAAGGTAAGAGGATGTTTTTGAGGTTATTTGCCTTGGTGTAGATGAAATTTGGCGAATCATCTACCCAAGGGGTAATGTCTCTAGCCAGTTGGAGTATGTGCCAATGTCTCTTGACTATACGGTACAGGATGGAACTTTCTGTATTATATTTGATAATACATTTCAGTTTATTACTGTGAGTACTCTGAGGGCGTACTTTAGGAGTGAGTAAATCCTCTCTTTAGAAATGTTACCTCACGTTGTGCTTTGTCAAGGAGGCCCTTGATGGTATAGCCCTTCCGGACTAATGTTAAAAGTTTGGATCTCTGTGTAATCTCACCTGATATTACACAGCAGTTAAATCTAATGTTGAAAATATTTTGGCTGGACCTATTGTAGAGATTTATTCCTGAATGTTTGGCAATGGATTCCTTTCCGGAATAATACATGTGTTTAATTCTCTCATATTGATGCACAACCTTATCTTTCCAGAGCTTTTCCTGACCACCACCATTGGCGATACCTACTCCGAGGCGTCTATGCTCTCAATTATTCCTTGATCTTCTAATTTCTTAAGTTCAAGTTTAACTTCCTCTCTGAGTGACAGCGGTATATTTCGTAGTTTTTGAGCAACTGGTCTGGTGCCAGATTTAAGTAAAATGCGATGAGTAACAGCTTCACACATCCAATTGCATTTTCTTTGAAAATCTCCTCTCGGATTTTCTCTATATTTGGTTTAGTTTCAGTTCCTTCTACTAACAGTACTGAATCACTCGCATTGGGGTCCAAAGGAACATTCAAAAGCTTTTGGTGCGTCCAACTCAATAATGAAGATGTCCGATTCTTTGAAACATAAATGCGACCTTCCGCTTCTCTTCCCTTGAACATGAATATGGCATTGAACCAACCAATCAACTCAATTTTGGCTCCTCCATATGCTCTTGCATACGCCCTTGGTTTAACATTCACCTCATTTAAAAGTTATGGTCCACAGCTCTTTCGTATGTTTTCTGGAATCAGTGTATATCTGGCTCCCGAATCAACCATCATAACAATGGGATGACCATTCACTGTGATGATTGTTCTTGGGCTATCAATTTCCTCACCTTCATCTGAAACCATGAAGACACATTCTTCTTCTTCATCATCATAGTCACCACAAATCCAATTTGTGTTAGATGATCCTCACCTGCCTCTACAACACCGGGCAAAATGACCCCTGCCTCTGCAGTTCCTGCAGATAATCTTCAAAGCAGGACACATTGCGCTGCTTGCCCAATGCGATGGGCTCCCACATCTGTAACAAGATCATAATAACTTACATGTCCTTGCCAACTTTCTTAATGCCGTAAGATACTGCTCCACTGTTTCACCCTCTTCTTGAACTCTCTTTCCAAATTTGTACCTTTTTAGATTCGTACTAATTTTCTTTTCATAATGTTTGTTAAATTTTTTGAATTGCTTTCTCATATTCATGTCCCCACTTTCTCCAACTGACAAATCAGGTAAGTCCTCATACTTCTCCTGACCAGCCGGTTCGAGACAGTGTAATAATAAAGACATTTTTCTTTCCACGCTGTAAATGGTTCCACATACAACACTTGCATAGTTTTCAAATACCTTAAGCCACCTGTTCCAGGGTAGTATAAGTTCCCTTACGTCTGGCAAGAACATTTGAAGAGCTAGTACACCATGCATGGACATATCGCCATAACCTCTGTGAGCCGTGCTGTCACTGGATATATTTCTGCCCTATACTATCCACTGTTCCTAATGTGGCTTATGACAATTGGCTGGACCCAACTTTTCTTTATTCTACTGTACTTTCTGTGGCACAAATGTTTGAATAGTTCAAGGAGTAAGAAAATACTGTGACAAGTATGATGAAGATCAATGATGATTTCCGAGTCACTGCTGCGAAGGAGAAGACGATCTAATGATGATTACTAGTAATATAGTAATGCTGCCTGACCTTATGATGGCCGACGAGTACTGCTCTGAAGGAGAAGATGATCCAATGATGATTTCTGGTAATATAGTAATGCTGTCTGACCTTATGATGGCCGGACAGTCGATCGACATACTTCCAGTTACTTTCAGTATTGTATGCTCATGCGCGCAATCCTCTTGTCCTGCCCCTCTTTTTTAAAGTTAATGTATTCACTCGTTGCAGCGCCCCTACCTGCAGTCGGCCGGAGATCCTTCTCAACGGCCGTGGGTTAACTTCCTCGTCACCACTGAAGAAGGGACATACACAGTTAAATTGGTTAATGGGTATTTAATTGGGGGAAGAATATAGAACGAATAACTGTTAACTTTCTTATTCTTAATAAGTGGACTTAAGGTGGATGGAAGGAACACACACGTCCATCGTGTAGCTTCGTCGTCTCTACTCCCTCTAACCGTTGCTTCAAGCTCCGTTACTCGCGGCTTCCCGTTCCTCTCTCAAGCCACCTTCAACATTCCATTTGCTACGCCTGATGCTACAATACCGTAGTAGTGTGATCTAGCACCTTGATACATCTCTTGTGCTAGATGGAATTACCAATAACAATCTCAGACCAAATAACCAGACAGAATAACATATATGGAAAGTACTACTTTATTCTCAATGTAATAAAGGAGGGTACCCTGACAAACCTCAGACTGATGTTTGCACATGCACACGCAAGCTTGATTACACAGAGGTTTTACCCCAATTTCTGTCATTTATGACGTCATCCTACATGGCAAACTATAAAACCTGGTGGCGGGAGAGATTGGTTAAGGGAACATGTCTACTTATAGAAAGTATATGGGTTATTCCTTCATTGGCTGTCTCTTATCTGTCAGACACAACTCGATCTATTGCTAAATGGGTATAATACTGATTATAGTGAGAGAAATGGCAGTGGATTGGACTAAGCAACATTGTATAGCACGTTGCCCCATAGACCCACTGATTGGTTGGCATCCCACCCAAATCTGGACTTTTGGCTTGCTAGCAGCACGTAAGGAAATCGAAACCTAGGTGCTTGAGTCACGTCGGATTACTCCCCTCTTTCCCAATTAGTCTCATCAATTTGACCATAAGTAAATGTTTCCTGTCTGTAGTTGACCTTGTCATTGCTCTCTGTTCTAGGACATTCAAGGGAATGTGAACACATCATTTATCTTCGACTGCAGCTTAATGAATAGCTCTTGTTTTCGTCTTCTGCATCACGTGTGAGCAAACCGCAAGTTTGTCCATTTCAACCTCATATTTACTGCTATTTAATTCAATGTATCTGGGTGTTATTGCTCCTTTGGCCTCTGGAGACTTGCTCACTCCATTTTGTATGAGACTTATTCACTGTTCATTGTCCAATACTTGGTTCTTGCACATGTTTTCATCTTCGTTAACCTAAGGGAAATGTGTCTCACAGTCATGGCTTTATCCCTCGGCCTTCCTTTGTGCTTCACATTTGTTTCTTGAAATAGCATCCTTGATCCCAGGCCAACATAGGGCCTCATTACAACCTGTCAGGTCTGCAACACGGTAATTCCGTGACGGCGGAAACAAAGTTTCCGTGTCCGCAAGGTTGCAGAAAAACCGTCCAATTACGTGCTGTCGGTCGCGCGCACCACACGGACGCGGAAACGTTGTTACCGCCATCACGGAAAAAGCCACGTAAACGTACGTAGCACTGCCATGAGCAGCGCAAAATCCGTGTTCGCCTCCGTCACCATGGACATGGAACCGGAAATACCATGATCGCCGAAACCAGAAACAGAGAGGCGGCGACCATATAAAGCACAATCCATTGCCATCCAGAGCCAGCACAAGCTCAATCCACACAGTGAGAAGGCAAAAGGGACCACCAGCATGTCTGCCAGGATTCCAGCTCAGAGGCAGCGCAAACAGCGCTTCAGTGAGGCAGAGCTAACTGTTTTGGTGGAGCATATAGTTGAGCATGCTGAGATGCTGTTCAGCGCCGATCAACGGCGTGCCACACAGCAGCGGAGGAAGGAAGTGTGGGCGGAAGCAGCACGCAAGTGCACTGCTGTGGGCGTGACTGCGAGGAGCGTCAAGAACTGCCACAAGCAGTGGGACGACCTCAGGCTGAGGGTTCGGAACTTGATCTCCAGACACCGCCAACGCAGCAGTGGGATAGGAGGAGGACCCCCTTACCCACTGAGGCTGCAAGCAAGGGAGGAGCGTTGCAGCAGTGTCCTCCACCTGGAGGGCATCTATGGGATCGGGGAGGCTGAGGCAGGAGTGAGCCCACCTGCAGATGCTGGTAAGTGCACAAACATGAATGCCATATGAGAATAAGTTGATGGCATGACAGGGCCAAAGGACCCATTAACAACCCCCCCCCCGGGCAGTGCATGGCAGGGCCAAAGGACCCATCAAGATCCGTATGTCAACCAACATCACATCAATGCATACCCCCAACAATCATATGCATGAAACTAACACTATTGAATGATCAGCCTGAATGATGCATGTGATGCACCCATCAGGCACCACCACAACACTAATTGTATGTGCTCTGTGTCCCCACAGCTGTATCAAGTGACAGTGACACGGAACAACCCGCCAGGCAAACTGAACCGGCACATGTCGAAGCCACCGCCCCTGCACAAGAGGATGCTGCCATTAGTTCGGCATCACTGCACCCAGTATCAACAGCAATAAATGTGCCGGCAACCACCACCGAAATCCCCAGCGTCTCGACGCTGCCTGAGCCAACACAATTGCCACAGGAACCCATCATGGTCACTAGAACCAACACAGAAGGCAGCTGCACTGCAGTTGAAGCGGCCTGTAGCGACAACAGTGCCCAGGCAGAGCACCCTGATACTGGGCCACAGGGGGAGATGGCCACATTTGCTGACCTGGGATCCGTACATCAGCTTGAGTTTAGCCCCACATCATTCAGAAGTCCCATGAGGTCACCCACCCCATCTATGACAGAGCTCAATTCCCACATGCAGCGGATGGAGGAGCAGCAGGTGTTAGGCGGAAACCTGTGCAGTTCCCTCTTGGACCACTGCAAAAGATTTAGGACTACAAGTGTTTGGCGATGAACCCACTTGGTAGCAGTCTCACTTGGTCTCACACAGATTCACATGGTAGCTGTGGCTGAGCAGTCAGACTTCCCTCAAGAAGAGTTGAGCAGTATGTGGAGTATACAAAATAGGGCAATCCTTCACAGCAAGACAAGCAAACACGCAACAAGGCTTAGTGTAAAGATATTACGGTATTTATTTATAATAAAACATCTATGAAAAACAATATGGCACTTTCACGGCAAACAAATCAAACACAATTACTCTACGAAGAAGAAACAATCAATCCCCCTAGCAATATTTCGACAAGTCTAGGTTCTACCGGCACCACTTATTTACAGACAGAGGTGTATACCTCAACCTAGATGACACTCTAATATTGGTTAGGACGGGAGAGAAAAAGATAGGCAGGTTATGAAATCAACACAGTTCAATACTTCACGGCAAAATGTACGGTAAGAAGGCAAGAACCACAATAGATCATAAAGTTCAGAGGCCAGGCCCACTCGGAGAGAGGCAAGGTGCGATGTCCCAAAAAGTCTCTAGTGGAGATGCATTCAAGCCTTTGTAGCAAATTGTTATCGGCAGATTGAACCAGTTCAGAACAACGAATGAGAAAAGCTTGGAGGCGACCCAACGGAACGGAGATGATTAAGACACCTCACTCGAACCGATCGAAAGGGAAGCCAGGCGGACACGGTACCTTGTTGTGGAGGGCAGCTCTGGCGGGGGCAGTTGTTCCTGGTGGTGGATGCACGTCGGGTCTTTGCCAAGAGTAGAGAGGTTCTCGTCGTCGAAGAAAAGTGAAGTCCGGTGCACTACCAGGGAAGAGACCAGCCGCGGAGTGCTCCGTCACAAGGCACCACCTTTTGCTCGCGGTACAGGGGTAGTGGCTATCCGGTTGCCGAGGTGCGCTGCACGGGCAATTCGAACACTGCGTCCTGAGGCGAATAAAAAGCAAAGGGGACTGGTTGTTCCCACCAGTCAGGGGAAGAGACTCTCCGGCAGGGAGATCTCCTCTGTCGTCGGGAAGTGGTGAGTCGGCTCAGCAGGGCTCCACCGGAGGTGTCGTCGTTGCAGGTCGGCTCAGCGTTACCCTCGTCGGATTCTTAGGTCCTGTGGCGACTTCTGAAGATCCAGTCCCAAAAGCCCTGCTTTTATGCAGACAACCCCCATTCATTCAGCCTAGCTGTAAATCAACACATGCTAAGTGGTGAGCGGGAAGGCTCGCCACTTGGGCCAATCACTCCAGAGTGCGACCGGAGTTGGCAAGGCAACTCGGTCCAGGGTGCCTAAACCCCCTCCCACACCCCTGTGGTAACCCAGACAGAATGGCACCACTTTGGAGGGTCTCTGTATAGGGCCCGCCAAAAGTGGAACAAAGGGCTCAACCTTTGGTTTAGGAGTCACAGAGACGAACACAGACGCCATTTTACAAACCGAGTTCTGGCAGAAAATACCATCCGATAAACCTATTTAAGATAAGTAGATCGGTGGTACGTTAGAGATTAACGAGAAAAAGTATCAATCTCCAACAATGGGACGAATCCCATAGGGTTATGTTCGGGGTCGAACATAACAAGTAGTTTCCACTGCCACCAGCCAAAACTCGACGAGGGGGGACGGGACAGTGCCCCCTCGAGTAACAGATCCAGGAGTAATCGAATTACCCCTACTAGTACGTCCACAATAAGATGGTTTGTACTAGTCCTGTTAGTAAATTTAGGTCTAGTAAAGCCAATGGTGACTTTACATGCCCGGGGAGACAATAGTCAGTCCCCGGGTATGGAGTCTACGATGGGGGTCCGCTAGGACGCCCCAGTACTACGGCACATAGGGTGGGGTGTAAAACACATAGAAAAACATATGAGACCCTATGGAGTAAAAGACCCCATAGCCCATAGAACACATTGACATTCAAAGGAATTACACACATACATGTCCAAGAGTGGGAGGAAAAGAGTCTCACTCTTGGCAGGATGTAAAAAACAAACTCCCGGAATCCAGCAAAGCTGCTGGGGGACTCACTAGGTTAGGAAATTCAGCCTAAACAGAGAATTCTCCCTAACACTCGCCCCCCCCCCAGACTAAGGGACAGGAGGATTCAATCCACTCCTGGATGAATCTCATACCTCTAGTCGATGACATACATCCTAGAGAGACCATCAGCATTTTGGTGGTGACATTTTGAAGAGCCCAAGGTTTGTCAGCAAATACTTCAAAGTGAGCACTAGTCATTTGGACTTCCTCCTCAGGAGTGAAGGCCAAGGAGACTGTGCTGATCCCAGTAGGTTTACCCTTACATTTTGGATCTCCTTTGATATGGTCAGTTGCCCCACAGAGATAGCATGTTCCAAATGCTCTCTGGAATGGTGGCTTGTTCTGACCTCCTTCTGGTTTGTGGCCAGAAGGGACACTATTCGGTTGTGGTTTTCCTTGGGGTCTACCCTGGTTATTTTGTTGTTCGGGGCCCTCTTTGGGTTGGGAGGTATTAGAATTCTCTTTTGAGTCTTTGTTAGGCTGTTTCCCCTCATCCTTTTTCTGAGTTGCCCCAGAATCCTTATGAGTAGCCCTGTTGGCAACCCATAAGTCAGTGCCCGGGAATCCAATTCCTTCGAATCAGCCAAGTGCTGTCTGAGCTCAGGAGAACAGGCATCATAAATAGACTCCAACATAAAAAGATTCCTCATACCCTCATAAGTGTTCACTTTGTAACCCTTAATCCATCCCTCTAAGTTCTTCAACCCTTCACTCACCCAGGTAGCCCAAGGGGTACCATCATGCTTTTTGAGGGTTCTAAACCTCTTAAGATACTGGGAAGGGGTCTTCCCAAATCTAGCTATTAAAGCTAGTTTCACACTTTCGTAATCCGTCTTATCCGCCTCCCCCAACTCCATTACCACATCAGTCGCAACAGGAGGGAGCCTAGAGAACAACCAGGGAAGTAAAGCATTCCCGGTGATGTCCTGGAGCCCATGATTGTATTCAAACAGTTTCAACCAATCCAACACATCCAATCTCGGTTCATACATACCCACTAATTCCTTCGGCATCCGGGGTCTTTTGGGACTGGAGCTCCTAGAGTAACCAGAGGAGAGAGAAGCATTTTCCATAGACAACTTTTTCATCTCTAACTCGTGATTAAGTTCTATTTCCCTGAGTCTTAACTCAGCTTGCTTCTGCTCAGCCTGGGCATTCATCCGTCTGAACTCGAGCTCTTGGTTTCGTTCAGATTCAGCCAAGAACCGTTTGTATTCTAATTCGAGCTTCATTTTTTGAAGTTCAAAATAAGCAGGGTTACTTGTGGGACCTGGTATGGGCCCCGTAGGCACAGCTGGTAAGGCGGGTAGAGGAGCAGGGGAGACAGTTTCGTTAGCCTCGCCGTCCTCGTCAGCCTCTTCATCGCTATCATCAGAATTATGACTTAGATCAACACCATTACTGTTCTCTACATTCGCTGGAGAGATTGGTTCCTCTGAACCAGTACCCAGACTTTGGTTCGCCAGCAATCTCTCAATTAGTTCTAACTTCTTGCCTCTTACAGAAAGATTCTCTTGCCTACAGAGAGCTCGCAAACTCTCAGTATTTTCACCTGACAAGGACTCTTGACTGTAAGTTTCCATCGTAGACATGTTTTCTGAAAGTTGCTTGTTGTGCAAAGTTTTGTCGTTAGTTATCCTACAGTGTCGAAAAGCACTCTAAACTGTATACTCGATACAAATCCCACCGCTGTACACCAGTGTTAGGCTGAAACCTGTGCAGTTCCCTCTGGGACCACTGCAAAAGATTTAGGACTACAGGTGTTTGGCGTTGAACCCACTTGGTAGCAGTCTGTACCACACAGATTCACTTGGTAGCTGTGGCTGAGCAGTCAGACTTCCCTCAAGAAGAGTTGAGCAGTATGTGGAGTATACAAAATAGGGCAATCCTTCACAGCAAGAGCAGCAAACACGCAACGAGGCTTAGTGTAAAGATATTACGGTATTTATTTATAATAAAACATCTATGAAAAACCCTATGGCACTTTCACGGCAAACAAATCAAACACAATTACTCTACGAAGTAGAAACGATCAATCCCCCTAGCAATATTTCGACAAGTCTAGGTTCTACCGGCACCACTTATTTACAGACAGAGGTGTATACCTCAACCTAGATGACACTCTAATATTGGTTAGGACGGGAGAGAAAAAGATAGGCAGGTTATGAAATCAACACAGTTCAATACTTCACGGGCAAAATGTACGGTAAGAAGGCAAGAACCACAATAGATCATAAAGTTCAGAGCCCAGGCCCACTCGGAGAGAGGCAAGGCGCGATGTCCCTAAAAGTCTCTAGTGGAGATGCATTCAAGCCTTTGTAGCAAATTGTTATCGGCAGATTGAACCAGTTCAGAACAACGAATGAGAAAAGCTTGGAGGCGACCCAACGGAACGGAGAGGATTAAGACACCTCACTCGAACCGATCGAAAGGGAAGCCAGGCGGACACGGTACCTTGTTGTGGAGGGCAGCTCCGGCGGGGGCAGTTGTTCCTGGTGGTGGATGCACGTCGGGTCTTTGCCAAGAGTAGAGAGGTTCTCGTCGTCGAAGAAAAGTGAAGTCCGGTGCACCACCAGGGAAGAGACCAGCCGTGGAGTGCTCCGTCACAAGGCACCACCTTTTGGTCGTAGTACAGGGGTAGTGGCTATCCGGTTGCCGAGGTGCGCTGCACGGGCAATTCGACCACTGCGTCCTGAGGCGAATAAAAAGCAAAGGGGACTGGTTGTTCCCACCAGTCAGGGGAAGAGACTCTCCGGCAGGGAGATCTCCTCTGTCGTCGGGAAGTGGTGAGTCGGCTCAGCAGGGCTTCACCGGAGGTGTCGTCGTTGCAGGTCGGCTCAGCATTACCCTCGTCGTATTCTTAGGTCCTGTGGCGACTTCTGAAGATCCATTCACAAAAGCCCTGCTTTTATGCAGAAAACCCCCATTCATTCAGCCTAGCTGTCAATCAACACATGCTAAGTGTTGAGCGGGAAGGCTCGCCACTTGGGCCAATCACTCCAGAGTGCGACTGGAGTTGGCAATACAACTTGGTCCAGGGTGCCTAAACCCCCTCCCACACCCCTGTGGTAACCCAGACAGAATGGCACCACTTTGGAGGGTCTCTGTACAGAGCCCGCCAAAAGTGGAACAAAGGGCTCAACCTTTGGTTTAGGAGTCACAGAGACGAACACAGACGCCATTTTACAAACCGAGTTCTGGCAGAAAATACCATCCGATAAACCTATTTAAGATAAGTAGATCGGTGGTACGTTAGAGATTAACGAGAAAAAGTATCAATCTCCAACAATGGGACGAATCCCATAGGGTTATGTTCGGGGTCGAACAAAACAAGTAGTGTCCATTGCCACCAGCCAAAACTCGACGAGGGGGGACGGGACAGTGCCCCCTCGAATAACAGATCCAGGAGTAATCGAATTACCCCTACTAGTACGTCCACAATAAGATGGTTTGTACTAGTTCTGTTAGTAAATTTAGGTCTAGTAAAGCCAATGGAGACGGTAGTCAGTCCCCGGATATGGAGTCTATGGTGGAGGTCCGCTAGGACGCCCCAGTGCTACGGCACATAGGGTGCGGTGTAACACACATAGAAAAACATATGAGACCCTATGGAGTAAAAGACCCTATAGCCCATAGAACACATTGACATTCAAAGGAATTACCCACATTCATGTCCAAGAGTGGGAGGAAAAGAGTCTCACTCTTGGCAGGATGGAAAAAACAAACTCCAGAAATCCAGCAAAGCTGCTGGGGGACTCACTAGGTTAGGAAATTCAGCCTAAACAGAGAATTCTCCCTAACACTCGCCCCCTCCAGACTAAGGGACAGGAGGATTTAATCCACTCCTGGATGAATCTCATACCTCTAGTCGATGACATACATCCTAGAGAGACCATCAGCATTTTGGTGGTACCATCCTGACCTGTGCTCAATGGTGAAATCAAACCCTTGCAGGCAGATCGACCATCTCAATAGTTTTGGGTTTTCCCCTTTCATTTGCATTAACCATCTCAAAGGTTGGTGGTCAGTCTGAATGACAAAAGTAGAACCATACAAGTACGGCCTAAACTTCTTCAGAGCCCACACGATAGCAAAGCACTCTCTTTCGATTGTTGCCCACCTTGTTTCAGGATCCTTCAGCTTGCGGCTGATGAAGCAAACGGGGTGCTCCCTACCTTTCCCATCCAGCTGACTGAGTACGGCACCTATCCCTACATTTGAAGCATCTGCTGCACAATGAAGTGTTGGCGGTAATCAGGAGCTCTGAGTACTTTGGCTTGGCAAAGAGCCTGTTTCAGGTTTTCAAAAGCCTGATTGCACTACTCGTTCCATTTAACCTTTTTAGGAAATTTGGGCGAGGAGATGACATTCAGTGGAGAAGCTATGGTCCCATAGTTCTCTATGAAATTCCTGTAATACCCAGTGAGGCCTAGGAAGGCTCTCACCTGGGTTTGAGTAGTCAGTGTTGTCCAATTCTGCACAGCTTCAATTTTACTGAGCAAAGGCCTTATTTCTCCACCGCCTACCTCATGCCCAAGATAGACTACCTTACTCTGTCCAATTTGGCATTTGCTCGCCTTTATGGTCAGATTGGCTCATCCAAGAGCCTGCAAAACATCTCTCAGGTGGGTTACATGTTCTTCCCAGGAATTGCTGAACACTGCGATGTCATCCAAGTATGCCATGCAGAAGTCCTCCATCCCATTCAGAACCTGGTTTACCATCCGTTGAAACGTAGCAGGTGCATTCTTCAATCCGAAAGGCATTACCTTAAACTGGTATAAGCCAACGGGGGTAGAAAATGCAGTTTTCTCCCTGGCATGGTCTGTCAGGGCTATTTGCCAATAGCCTGACGTCAAGTCAAATGTGCTGAGGAACTTGGCAGAGCCAAGTTTATACACCAACTCATCTGTTCTTGGCAAAGGGTGGGCATCAGTCTTGGTGACTGCATTAAGAGCTCTATAATCCACGCAGAATCTAAGTTCTTTAGATCCGGCCTTTGGTACTAACACAACTGGGCTAGACCATGGACTAGTAGAGGGCTCTATTACCCCGAGATCGAGCATCTTGCTGACCTCACCTTTGATGTGGGTTCGTACGTTTTCTGACATGCGGTATCCTCTGCTTTTGACTGGCAGACAGTCACCAGTGAGTATGTCGTGCTGGCCCCAAGGGGTCAAGCCTGGTGAAAGCGAGAACAGAGAGGCAAACTGATTCAACATAGATTTGCACTCTTCTTGTTGCTCGGGTGTCAGATTGGAGGAGAGATTTACTCCTTCAATTTTTTCATCTAAAGGCAAGCCTCTGAGGAGATCCGGAAGAGCTTCACTCTCTTCTTCTTCCTCGGACGATGCTAGAAGCAATGCTCCTACATCAGGTCGTGAGACATATGCTTTAAGTCGGTTGGTGTGAAAGACTGTCGGAGCCTCCTTGGGATTGCCCAAGTCCACCAGATAGTTAACCTCTCCGAGTTTACCCACGACTCGGAACGGTCCCATCCACTTATCTTGCAAGGCCCTCTGCCTTGTTGGGATCATAACGAGAACAAGCTGGTCTTGAGCGAACTCAACCATGTTAGCCTTTTGATCGTGCCAGTGCTTGACCAATGCTTGTCCAGCCTTCAAGTCATCGCTTGCTTCCGTCATCATGTGTGACATTCTCCTCAGGAGACCTATCACATAGTCAGTCACTCTGACTGGCTTGGGGGAAGGAGCACTCTCCAACCCCTCCTTAATCAGGGCCAATGGACCTCTGACGGGATGACCATAGAGTAGTTCGAAGGGCGAGTAACCTACGCCCTCCTGAGGGACTTCTCTATAAGCAAAGAGAAGGCATGGCAGTAGAAGGTCCCACTTACGCTTAAGGGGTTCCGCTAAAGCACCTATCATGCTCTTCATGGTTCGGTTGAACCGTTCTACCAACCCATTGGTTTGTGGGTGGTACGCTGTTGAGAACTTGTAAGTAACTCCACAGGTTTTCCACATGGCTTTCATGTAGTGGGACATACATTTTGACCCCCTGTCAGAGATTACTTCCTTAGGAAACCCGACCCTAGTAAAAATACCAAGGAGGGCCTTCGCAACAGCCGGAGCTGTAACATTCCTCATAGGAATTGCCTCAGGATACCTAGTAGCATGGTCTACTACAACAAGTATAAACCTGTTGCCTGAGTAGGTTGGAGGATCAAGGGGACCAATGATGTCAATCCTTACTCTCTCAAATGGGACTCCCACAACTGGGAGAGGCACTAAAGGTGCCACATTCTTGGAGCCAACCTTACCAGAGGTCTGGCAGGTGTGGCAGCTCCTGCAGTGTTTTTCTACTTCGGCCCCCATCTTTGGCCAATAGAAATAGAGAGAGAGCCTTTCCTTAGTCTTCTTGAAACTCAAGTGACCAGCCAAAGGAATCTCGTGGGCTAACTGCAAGAACTGTGGTCTGTTCCCTTGGGGTACTACCAGTCGTTTGTAGTCTCCAGGTGCAGACTCGGTCGGTTCACTGTAGAAGAGGCCATCTTCCCAGTGCAACCTGTATTTCCCAGGCTCTTGCCCTTCAGCCTGAGCTTCTGCCTGGTAGCGAAGACCTTCCAGAGTTGGACATTCTCTCTGTCCCTTACTGAAGTCTGCCCTGCTGGGTCCACCTTCTGCCAGTAAAGACTGCAGCTCAGGATGGTCAACAGGATCCAGATCTCCAATGAGTTCCTGGCCTTCCATTAGCTCTTCCTCAGAGTCTAATTCTACCACACAGGGTTGTACCTCCCTCTCAGCCTCGGCTGGAGGTGGAGTTACGGGTGTAATTTTGGACAACCGCGGGGAAGTCCGTGTTGGCTGCACTGGAATGCTGGCTGCTGGTTTCGGGATAGAAGTCTTAGGTTTCCCTTTCGCTTCTGATTTCTTGGAGACAGCGGCCGACAATTCCAGTGGAGCAGGAGTGATTTCTTTCTTCATCATCTCCTGGAGAGTTCCTCGCATGGTTCTCTCCCTTGCAGGTCTGGTTAGCACCTGTAACCATTTACTAGGAGGTCTGGGAGTATGCGATACAACTCCGAGAGTTTTCAAATCGTTACCCAACAGTACACGTCCTGGTACCTCACTCTGTATGCTGACAGGTATCTTCACAGTCATGTTGTTACACTGGATGAGAACTGGTAATTGGGGAAGCATCTGCACAGGCCCTCCAGCTAACTTGGTGAGGCGTTTGGGTGCCTTAGCAACATCCTCAGCCTGAAAAAACGATTTATCCACCACAGTTATGCTGGCCCCAGTGTCCCTAATGGCAGGAGTCTCCTGACCATTCACCTAGACACTGTCCTTATAATACTCTTTAGTATTATCGGGGATAGAATTATAGACATCTAAATTCTGTTGTTCCCACAACCCCAGAGATACTAAAGAAACGCTGGCTGAGACTCCAATGGGTTCGTCAGCTAGCAGTAGAAAGTTTCCACTTGCCATTTGGACTTCCTCCTCTGGAGCGAAGGCTAAGGAGACAAGCTGGACCCCTGAAGGTTTACCCTTACATCTGGGATCTCCTTTCACGTGATCAGTCGAGCCACAAACAAAGAATTTACCGAATGCTTTCTGGAATGGTGGCTTGTTCTGACCTCCTTCCGGTTTGGCACCAGAAGACACACTATTCTGCTGTGGTTTTCCCTGTGGCTTACCCTTCTGGTTTTGTTTGGGGCCCTCTTTGGAATGTGAGTTATTAGAATTCTCTTTTGAGTCTTTTTTAGGCTGTTTTCCCTCATCCTTTTTCTGAGTTGCCCCAGAATCCTTATGAGTAGCCCTGTTGGCAACCCACAAGTCAGCAGCCTTAGCTAGCGTCCTGGAATCCAATTCCTTTGAATCAGCCAAGTGCTTTCTGAGCTCAGGAGAACAGGCATCATAAATAGACTCCAACATAAAAAGATTCCTCATACCCTCATAAGTGTTCACTTTGTAACCCTTAATCCATCCCTCTAGGTTTTTCAACCCTTCACTCACCCAGGTAGCCCAAGGGGTACCATCATGCTTTTTGAGGGTTCTAAACCTCTTAAGATACTGGGAAGGGGTCTTCCCGAATCTAGCTATTAAAGCTAGTTTCACACTTTCGTAATCCGTCTTATCCGCCTCCCCCAACTCCATTACCACATCAGTCGCAACAGGAGGGAGCCTAGAGAACAACCAGGGAAGCAAAGCATTCCCGGTGATGTCCTGGAGCCCATGATTGTATTCAAACAGTTTCAACCAATCCAACACATCCAATCTCGGTTCATACATACCCACTAATTCCTTCGGCATCCAGGGTCTTTTGGGACTGGAGCTCCTAGAGGAACCAGAGGAGAGAGAAACATTTTCCATAGACAACTTTTTCATCTCTAACTCGTGATTAAGTTCTATTTCCCTGAGTCTTAACTCAGCTTGCTTCTGCTCAGCCTGGGCATTCATCCGTCTGAACTCGAGCTCTTGGTTTCGTTCAGATTGAGCCAAGAACCATTTGTATTCAAATTCGAGCTTCATTTTTTCAAGTTCAAAATAAGCAGGGTTACTTGTGGGACCTGGTATGGGCCCCGTAGGCACAGCTGGTAAGGTGGGTAGAGGAGCAGGGAAGACAGTTTCGTTAGCCTCGCCGTCCTCGTCAGCCTCTTCATCGCTATCATCAGAATTATGACTTAGATCAACACCATTACTGTTATCTACATTCGCTGGAGAGATTGGTTCCTCTGAACCAGTACCCAGACTTTGGTTGGCCAGCAATCTCTCGATTAGTTCTAACTTCTTGCCTCTTACAGAAAGATTCTCTTGCCGACAGAGAGCTCGCAAACTCTAAGTATTTTCACCTGACAAGGACTCTTGACTGTAAGTTTCCATCGTAGACATGTTTTCTGAAAGTTGCTTTTTGTGCAAAGTTTTGTGGTTAGTTATCCTACAGTGTCGAAAAGCACTCTAAACTGTATACTCGATACAAATCCCACCGCTGTACACCAGTGTTAGGCGGAAACCTGTGCAGTTCCCTCTGGGACCACTGCAAAAGATTTAGGACTACAGGTGTTTGGCGGTGAACCCACTTGGTAGCAGTCTGTACCACACAGATTCACTTGGTAGCTGTGGCTGAGCAGTCAGACTTCCCTCAAGAAGAGTTGAGCAGTATGTGGAGTATACAAAATAGGGCAATCCTTCACAGCAAGAGCAGCAAACACGCAACAAGGCTTAGTGTAAAGATATTACGGTATTTATTTATAATAAAACATCTCTGAAAAACCCTATGGCACTTTCACGGCAAACAAATCAAACACAATTACTCTACGAAGTAGAAACGATCAATCCCCCTAGCAATATTTCGACAAGTCTAGGTTCTACCGGCACCACTTATTTACAGACAGAGGTGTATACCTCAACCTAGATGACACTCTAATATTGGTTAGGACGGGAGAGAAAAAGATAGGCAGGTTATGAAATCAACACAGTTCAATATTTCACGGGCAAAATGTACGGTAAGAAGGCAAGAACCACAATAGATCATAAAGTTCAGAGCCCAGGCCCACTCGGAGAGAGGCAAGGCGCGATGTCCCTAAAAGTCTCTAGTGGAGATGCATTCAAGCCTTTGTAGCAAATTGTTATCGGCAGATTGAACCAGTTCAGAACAACGAATGAGAAAAGCTTGGAGGCGACCCAACGGAACGGAGAGGATTAAGACACCTCACTCGAACCGATCGAAAGGGAAGCCAGGCGGACACGGTACCTTGTTGTGGAGGGCAGCTCCGGCGGGGGCAGTTGTTCCTGGTGGTGGATGCACGTCGGGTCTTTGCCAAGAGTAGAGAGGTTCTCGTCGTCGAAGAAAAGTGAAGTCCGGTGCACCACCAGGGAAGAGACCAGCCGTGGAGTGCTCCATCACAAGGCACCACCTTTTGGTCGTGGTACAGGGGTAGTGGCTATCCGGTTGCCGAGGTGCGCTGCACGGGCAATTCGACCACTGCGTCCTGAGGCGAATAAAAAGCAAAGGGGACTGGTTGTTCCCACCAGTCAGGGGAAGAGACTCTCCGGCAGGGAGATCTCCTCTGTCGTCGGGAAGTGGTGAGTCGGCTCAGCAGGGCTTCACCGGAGGTGTCGTCGTTGCAGGTCGGCTCAGCATTACCCTCGTCGGATTCTTAGGTCCTGTGGCGACTTCTGAAGATCCATTCCCAAAAGCCCTGCTTTTATGCAGAAAACCCCCATTCATTCAGCCTAGCTCTCAATCAACACATGCTAAGTGTTGAGCGGGAAGGCTCGCCACTTGGGCCAATCACTCCAGAGTGCGACTGGAGTTGGCAATACAACTCGGTCCAGGGTGCCTAAACCCCCTCCCAAACCCCTGTGGTAACCCAGACAGAATGGCACCACTTTGGAGGGTCTCTGTACAGAGCCCGCCAAAAGTGGAACAAAGGGCTCAACCTTTGGTTTAGGAGTCACAGAGACGAACACAGACGCCATTTTACAAACCGAGTTCTGGCAGAAAATACCATCCGATAAACCTATTTAAGATAAGTAGATCGGTGGTACGTTAGAGATTAACGAGAAAAAGTATCAATCTCCAACAATGGGACGAATCCCATAGGGTTATGTTCGGGGTCGAACAAAACAAGTAGTGTCCACTGCCACCAGCCAAAACTCGACGAGGGGGGACGGGACAGTGCCCCCTCGAATAACAGATCCAGGAGTAATCGAATTACCCCTACTAGTACGTCCACAATAAGATGGTTTGTACTAGTTCTGTTAGTAAATTTAGGTCTAGTAAAGCCAATGGTGACTTTACATGCCCGGGGAGACGGTAGTCAGTCCCCGGGTATGGAGTCTATGGTGGAGGTCCGCTAGGACGCCCCAGTGCTACGGCACGTAGGGTGCGGTGTAACACACATAGAAAAACATATGCGACCCTATGGAGTAAAAGACCCCATATCCCATAGAACACATTGACATTCAAAGGAATTACACACATTCATGTCCAAGAGTGGGAGGAAAAGAGTCTCACTCTTGGCAGGATGGAAAAAACAAACTCCAGAAATCCAGCAAAGCTGCTGGGGGACTCACTAGGTTAGAAAATTCAGCCTAAACAGAGAATTCTCCCTAACACTCGCCCCCTCCAAACTAAGGGACAGGAGGATTTAATCCACTCCTGGATGAATCTCATACCTGTAGTCGATGACATACATCCTAGAGCATTTTGGTGGTGACCATCAGCATTTTGGTGGTGACATCCTGACCTGTGCTCAATGGTGAAATCAAACCCTTGCAGGCAGATCAACCATCTCAATAGTTTTGGGTTTTCCCCTTTCATTTGCATTAACCATCTCAAGGGTTGGTGGTCAGTCTGAATGACAAAAGTAGAACCATACAAGTACGGCCTAAACTTCTTCAGAGCCCACACGATAGCAAAGCACTCTCTTTCGATTGTTGCCCACCTTGTTTCAGTATCCTTCAGCTTGCGGCTGATGAAGCAAACGGGGTGCTCCCTACCTTTCCCATCCAGTTGACTGAGTACGGCACCTATCCCTACATTTGAAGCATCTGTCTGCACAATGAAGTGTTGGCGGTAATCAGGAGCTCTGAGTACTGGGGCTTGGCAAAGAGCCTGTTTCAGGTTTTCAAAAGCCTGATTGCACACCTCGTTCCATTTAACCTTTTTAGGAAATTTGGGCGAGGAGATGACATTCAGTGGAGAAGCTATGGTCCCATAGTTCTCTATGAAATTCCTGTAATACCCAGTGAGGCCTAGGAAGGCTCTCACCTGGGTTTGAGTAGTCAGTGTTGTCCAATTTTGCACAGCTTCAATTTTACTGAGCAAAGGCCTTATTTCTCCACCGCCTACCTCATGCCCAAGATAGACTACCTTACTCTGTCCAATTTGGCATTTGCTCACCTTTATGGTCAGATTGGCTCATCCAAGAGCCTGCAAAACATCTCTCAGGTGGGTTACATGTTCTTCCCAGGAATTGCTGAACACTGCGATGTCATCCAAGTATGCCATGCAGAAGTCCTCCATCCCATTCAGAACCTGGTTTACCATCCGTTGAAACGTAGCAGGTGCATTCTTCAATCCGAAAGGCATTACCTTAAACTGGTATAAGCCAACGGGGGTAGAAAATGCAGTTTTCTCCTAGGCATGGTCTGTCAGCGCTATTTGCCAATAGCCTGACGTCAAGTCAAATGTGCTGAGGAACTTGGCGGAGCCAAGTTTATCCACCAAATCATCTTTTCTTGGAAAAGGGTGGGCATCAGTCTTGGTGACTGCATTAAGAGCTCTATAATCCACGCAGAATCTAAGTTCTTTAGATCCGGCCTTTGGTACTAACACAACTGGGCTAGACCATGGACTAGTAGAGGGCTCTATTACCCCGAGATCGAGCATCTTGCTGACCTCACCTTTGATGTGGGTTCGTACGTTTTCTGACATGCGGTATCCTCTGCTTTTGACTGGCAGACAGTCACCAGTGAGTATGTCGTGCTGGCCCCAAGGGGTCAAGCCTGGTGAAAGCGAGAACAGAGAGGCAAACTGATTCAACATAGATTTGCACTCTTCTTGTTGCTCGGGTGTCAGATTGGAGGAGAGATTTACTCCTTCAATTTTTTCATCTAAAGGCAAGCCTCTGAGGAGATCCGGAAGATCTTCACTCTCTTCTTCTTCCTCGGATGATGCTAGAAGCAACGCTCCTACATCAGGTCGTGAGACATACGCTTTAAGTCGGTTGGTGTGAAAGACTGTCGGAGCCTCCTTGGGATTGCCCAAGTCCACCAGATAGTTAACCTCTCTGATTTTACCCACGACTCGGAAGGGTCCCATCCACTTATCTTGCAAGGCCCTCTGCCTTGTTGGGATCATAACGAGAACGAGCTGGTCTTGAGCGAACTCAACCATGTTAGCCTTTTGATCGTGCCAGTGCTTGACCAATGCTTGTCCAGCCTTCAAGTTATCGCTTGCTTCCGTCATCATGTGTGACATTCTCCTCCGGAGACCTATCACGTAGTCAGTCACTCTGACTGGCTTGGGGGAAGGAGCACTCTCCAACCCCTCCTTAATCAGGGCCAATGGACCTCTGACGGGATGACCATAGAGTAGTACAAAGAGCGAGTAACCTACACCCTCCTGAGGGACTTCTCTATAAGCAAAGAGAAGGCATGGCAGTAGAAGGTCCCACTTACGCTTAAGGGTTTCCTCTAAAGCACCTATCATGCTCTTCATGGTTCGGTTGCACCGTTCTACCAACCCATTGGTTTGTGGGTGGTACGCTGTTGAGAACTTGTAAGTAACTCCACAGGTTTTCCACATGGCTTTCATGTAGTGGGACATAAAGTTTGACCCCCTGTCAGAGATTACTTCCTTAGGAAACCCGACCCTAGTATAAATACCAAGGAGGGCCTTAGCCACAGCCGGAGGTGTAACAGTCCTCATAGGAATTGCCTCAGGATACCTAGTAGCATGGTCTACTACAACAAGTATAAACCTGTTGCCTGAGGAGGTTGGAGGATCAAGGGGACCAACAATGTCAATCCCTACTCTCTCACATGGGACTCCCACAAATGCGAGAGGCACTAAAGGTGCCACAATCTTGGAGCCAACCTTACCAGAGGTCTGGCAGGTGTGGCAGCTCCTGCAGTGTTTTTCTACTTCGGCCCCCATCTTTGGCCAATAGAAATAGAGAGAGAGCCTTTGCTTAGTCTTCTTGAAACTCAAGTGACCAGCCAAAGGAATCTCGTGGGCTAACTGCAAGAACTGTGGTCTGTTCCCTTGGGGTACTATCAGTCGTTTGTAGTCTCCAGGTGCAGACTCGGTCGGTTCACTGTAGAAGAGGCCATCTTCCCAGTGCAACCTGTATTTCCCAGGCTCTTGCCCTTCAGCCTGAGCTTCTGCCTGGTGGCGAAGACCTTCCAGAGTTGGACATTCTCTCTGTCCCTTACTGAAGTCTGCCCTGCTGGGTCCACCTTCTGCCAGTAAAGACTGCAGCTCAGGATGGTCAACAGGATCCAGATCTCCAATGAGTTCCTGGCTTTCCATTAGCTCTTCCTCAGAGTCTAATTCTACCACACAGGGTTGTACCTCCCTCTCAGCCTCGGCTGGAGGTGGAGTTACGGGTGTAACTTTGGACAACCGCGGGGAAGTCCGTGTTGGCTGCACTGGAATGCTGGCTGCTGATTTCGGGATAGAAGTCTTAGGTTTCCCTTTCGCTTCTGATTTCTTGGAGACAGTGGCCGACAATTCCAGTGGAGCAGGAGTGATTTTTTTCTTCATCATCTCCTGGAGAGTTCCTCGCATGGTTCTCTCCCTTGCAGGTCTGGTTAGCTCCTGTAACCGTTTACTAGGAGGTCCGGGAGTATGCGATACAACTCCGAGAGTTTTCAAATCGTTACCCAACAGTACGTGTCCTGGTACCTCACTCTGTATGCTGACAGGTATTTTCACAGTCATGTCGTTACACTGGATGAGAACTGGTAATTGGAGAAGCATCTGCAGAGGCCCTCCAGCTAACTTGGTGAGGCGTTTGGGTGCCTTAGCAACATCCTCATCCTGAAAAAACGATTTATCCACCACAGTTATGCTGGCCCCAGTGTCCCTTATGGCAGGAGTCTCCTGACCATTCACCTGGACACTGTCCTTATAATACTCTTTAGTATTATCGGGGATAGAATTATAGACATCTAAATTCTGTTGTTCCCACAACCCCAGAGATACTAAAGAAAGGCTGGCTGAGACTCCAATGGGTTTGTCAGCTAGCAGTAGAAAGTTTCCACTTGCCATTTGGACTTCCTCCTCTGGAGCGAAGGCTAAGGAGACAAGCTGGACCCCTGAAGGTTTACCCTTACATCTAGGATCTCCTTTCACGTGATCAGTCGAGCCACAAACAAAGCATTTACCGAATGCTTTCTGGAATGGTGGCTTGTTCTGACCTCCTTCCGGTTTGGCACCAGAAGACACACTATTCTGCTGTGGTTTTCCCTGTGGCTTACCCTTCTGGTTTTGTTTGGGGCCCTCTTTGGAATGTGAGTTATTAGAATTCTCTTTTGAGTCTTTTTTAGGCTGTTTTCCCTCATCCTTTTTCTGAGTTGCCCCAGAATCCTTATGAGTAGCCCTGTTGGCAACCCACAAGTCAGCAGCCTTAGCTAGCTCCCTGGAATCCAATTCCTTCGAATCAGCCAAGTGCTGTCTGAGCTCAGGAGAACAGGCATCATAAATAGACTCCAACATAAAAAGATTCCTCATACCCTCATAAGTGTTCACTTTGTAACCCTTAATCCATCCCTCTAAGTTTTCAACCCTTCACTCACCCAGGTAGCCCAATGGGTACCATCATGCTTTTTGAGGGTTCTAAACCTCTTAAGATACTGGGAAGGGGTCTTCCCGAATCTAGCTATTAAAGCTAGTTTCACAGTTTCGTAATCCGTCTTATCCGCCTCCCCCAACTCCATTACCACATCAGTCGCAACAGGAGGGAGCCTAGAGAACAACCAGGGAAGCAAAGCATTCCCGGTGATGTCCTGGAGCCCATGATTGTATTCAAACAGTTTCAACCAATCCAACACATCCAATCTCGGTTCATACATACCCACTAATTCCTTCGGCATTCGGGGTCTTTTGGGACTGGAGCTCCTAGAGGAACCAGAGGAGAGAGAAGCATTTTCCATAGACAACTTTTTCATCTCTAACTCGTGATTAAGTTCTATTTCCCTGAGTCTTAACTCAGCTTGCTTCTGCTCAGCCTGGGCATTCATCCGTCTGAACTCGAGCTCTTGGTTTCGTTCAGATTGAGCCAAGAACCGTTTGTATTCTAGTTCGAGCTTCATTTTTTCAAGTTCAAAATAAGCAGGGTTACTTGTGGGACCTGGTATGGGCCCCGTAGGCACAGTTGGTAAGGCAGGTAGAGGAGCAGGGGAGACAGTTTCGTTAGCCTCTCCGTCCTCGTCAGCCTCTTCATCGCTATCATCAGAATTACGATTCAGATCAACACCATTACTGTTATCTACATTCGCTGGAGAGATTGGTTCCTCTGAACCAGTACCCAGACTTTGGTTCGCCAGCAATCTCTCTATTAGTTCTAACTTCTTGCCTCTTACAGGAAGATTCTCTTGCCTACAGAGAGCTCGCAGACTCTCAGTATTTTCACCTGACAAGGACTCTTGACTGTAAGTTTGCATCGTAGACATGTTTTTTGAAAGATCCTTTTTGTGCAAAGTTTTGTGGTTAGTTATCCTACAGTGTCGAAAAGCACTCTAAACTGTATACTCGATACAAATCCCACCGCTGTACACCAGTGTTAGGCGGAAACCTGTGCAGTTCCCTCTGGGACCACTGCAAAAGATTTAGGACTACTGGTGTTTGACGGTGAACCCACTTGGTAGCAGTCTGTACCACACAGATTCACTTGGTAGCTGTGGCTGAGCAGTCTGACTTCCCTCAAGAAGAGTTGAGCAGTATGTGGAGTATACACAATAGGGCAATTTTTCACAGCAAGACAAGCAAACACGCAACGAGGCTTAGTGTAAAGATATTAAGGCATTTATTTATAACAAAACATTTATGAAAAACACTATGGCAAATTCACGGCAAACAAATCAAACACAATTACTCTACGAAGAAGAAACGATCAATCCCCCTAGCAATATTTCGACAAGTCTAGGTTCTACCGGTACCACTTATTTTCAGACAGAGGTGTATACCTCAACCTAGATGACACTCGAATGTTAGTTAGGGCAGGAGAGAAAAAGATAGGCAGGTTATGAAATCAACACAGTTCAATCTTTCGCAGATAAAATGCAAGGCAGGAAGGCAAGAATCACAATAGATCATAAAGTTCAGAGGCCAGGCCCACTCGGAGAGAGGCAAGGCGCAATGTCCCAAAAAGTCTCTAGTGAAGATGCATTCAAGTCTTTGTAGCAAATTGTTATTGGCAGATTGAACCAGTTCAGAACAATAAATGAGAAAAGCTTGGAGGCGACCCAACGGAAAGGAGAGGATTAAGACACCTCACTCGAACCGATTGAAAGGGAAGCCAGGCGGACACGGTACCTTGTTGTGGAGGGCAGCTCTGGCGGGGGCAGTTGTTCCTGATGATGGATGCACGTCGGGTCTTTGCCAAGAGTAGAGATGTTCTTGTCGTCGAAGAAAAGTGAAGTCCGGTACACCACCATGGAAGAGACCAGCCGCGGAGTGCTCCGTCACAAGGCACCACCTTTTGGTCGCGGTACAGGGGTAGTGGCTATCCGGTTGCCGAGGTGCTCTGCACGGGCAATTCGACCACTGCGTCCTGAGGCGAATAAAAAGCAAAGGGGACTGCTTGTTCCCACCAGCCAGGGGAAGAGACTCTCCGGCAGGGAGATCTCCTCTGTCGTTGGGAAGTGGTGAGTCGGATCCGCAGGGCTCCACCGGAGGTGTCGTCGTGCAGGTCGGCTCAGCGTTACCCTCGTCGGATTCTTAGGTCCTGTGGCGACTTCTGAAGATCCAGTCCCAAAAGCCCTGCTTTTATGCAGGAAACCCCCATTCATTCAGTCTAGCTGTCAATCAACACATGCTAAGTGGTGAGCGGGAAGGCTCACCACTTGGGCCAATCACTCCAGAGTGCGACCGGAGTTGGCAAGGCAACTCGGTCCAGGGTGCCGAAACCCCCGCCCACACCCCTGTGGTAACCCAGACAGAATGGCACCACTTTGGAGGGTCTCTGTACAGAGCCCGCCAAAAGTGGAAAAAAGTTCTCGACCTTTGGTTTAGGAGTCATAGAGACGAAGACAGACGCCATTTTACAAACCGAGTTCTGGCAGAAAATACCATCCGATAAACTTATTTAAGATAGGTAGATCGGTGGTACGTTAGAGATTAGCGAAGAAAAGTATCGATCTCCAACAATGGGACGAATCCCATAGGGTTATGTTCGGGGTCGAACATAACAAGTAGTTTCCACTGCCACCAGCCAAAACTCGACGAGGGGGGACGGGACAGTGCCCCCTCGAATAACAGATCCAGGAGTAATCGAATTACCCCTACTAGTACGTCCACAATAAGATGGTTTGTACTAGTTCTGTTAGTAAATTTAGGTCCAGTAAAGCCAATGGTGACTTTACATGCCGGGGGAGACGGTAGTCAGTCCCCGGGTATGGAGTCTATGGTGGAGGTCCGCTAGGACGCCCCAGTGTTACGGCACGTATGGTGCGGTGTAACACACATAGAAAAACATATGAGACCCTATGGAGTAAAAGACCCCATAGCCCATAGAACACATTAACATTCAAAGGAATTACACACATACATGTCCAAGAGTGGGAGGAAAAGAGTCTCACTCTTGGCAGGATGGAAAAAACAAACTCCCGAAATCCAGCAAAGCTGCTGGGGGACTCACTAGGTTAGGAAATTCAGCCTAAACAGATAATTCTCCCTAACACTGCCCCTGGTGGCTGGGGGTGGGGGTGGTGGTAGACATGGGTGGGGGCCTGGTGGAGGCTGCCCCTGCACTGCTGGGGGGGTGGGGGTGATGGGAGACATGAGTGGGGGCCTGCTGGAGGCTGCCCCTGGTGGCTGGGGGGTGGGGGTGGTAGTACACATGGGTGGGGGCCTGGTGGAGGCTGCCCCTGCACTGCTGGGCGGTGGGGGTGCAGGGGGACATGTGTGGGAGCCTGGTGGAGGCTGCCCCTGCACTGCTGGGGGGTGGGGGTGATGGGAGACATGAGTGGGGGCCTGGTGGAGGCTGCCCCTGCACTGCTGGGGGGTGGGGGTGGTGGTAGACATGAGTGGGGGCCTGGTGGAGGCTGCCCCTGGTGGCTGGGGGGTGGGGGGGTGGAAGACATGGGTGGGGGCCTGGTGGAGGCTGCCCCTGGTGGCTGGGGGGTGGGGGTGGTGGTAGACATGGGTGGGGGCCTGGTGGAGGCTGCCCCTGCACTGCTGGGGGGTGGGGGTGATGGGAGACATGAGTGGGGGCCTGCTGGAGGCTGCCCCTGGTGGCTGGGGGGCGGGGGTGGTGGTAGACATGGGTGGGGGCCTGGTAGAGGCTGCCCCTGGTGGCTGGGGGGTGGGGGTGGTGATAGACATGGGTGGGGGCCTGGTGGAGGCTGCCCCTGCACTGCTGGGGGTGGGGGTTGTGGTAGACATGAGTGGGGGCCTGGTGGAGGCTGCCCCTGCACTGCTGGGGGGTGGGGGTGGTGGTAGACATGAGTGGGGGCCTGGTGGAGGCTGCCCCTGCACTGCTGGGGGGTGGGGGTGATAGGGGACATGAGTGGGGGCCTGGTGGAGGCTGCCCCTGCACTGCTGGGGGGTGGGGGTGGTGGTAGACATGAGTGGGGGCCTGGTGGAGGCTGCCCCTGGTGGCTGGGGGGTGGGGGTGGTGGTAGACATGGGTGGTGGCCTGGTGAAGGCTGCCCCTGGTGGCTGGGTGGTGGGGGTGGTGGTAGACATGGGTGGGGGCCTGGTGGAGGCTGCCCCTGCACTGTTGGGGGGTGGGGGTGATGGGAGACATGAGTGGGGGCCTGGTGGAGGCTGCCCATGGTGGCTGGGTGGTGGGGGTGGTGGTAGACATGGCAGGGGGCCTGGTGGAGGCTGCCCCTGGTGGCTGGGGGGTGGGGGTGGTGGTAGACATGGCTGGGGGCCTGGTGGAGGCTGCCCCTGGTGGCTGGGGGTGGGGTGGTGGTAGACATGGGTGGGGGCCTGGTGGAGGCTGCCCCTGCACTGCTGGGGGGTGGGGGGGTGGTAGACATGAGTGGGGGCCTGGTGGAGGCTGCCCCTGCACTGCTGGGGGGTGGGGGTGGTGGTAGACATGAGTGGGGGCCTGGTGGAGGCTGCCCCTGCACTGCTGGGGGGTGGGGGTGCAGGGGGACATGTGTGGGAGCCTGGTGGAGGCTGCCCCTGCACTGCTGGGGGGTGGGGGTGAGGGGAGACATGAGTGGGGGCCTGGTGGAGGCTGCCCCTGGTGGCTGGGGGGTGGGGGTGGTGGTAGACATGGGTGGGGGCATTGTGGAGGCTGCCCCTGCAATGCTGGGGGGTGGGGGTGATGGGAGACATGAGTGGGGGCCTGGTGGAGGCTGCCCCTGGTGGCTGGGGCATGGGGGTGCAGGGGGACATGTGTGGGAGCCTGGTGGAGGCTGCTCCTGCACTGCTGGGGGGTGGGGGTGATGGGAGACATGAGTGGGGGCCTGGTGGAGGCTGCCCCTGGTGGATGGGGGGTGGTGGTGGTGGTAGACATGGGTGGGGGCCTGGTGGAGGCTGCCCCTGCACTGCCGGGGGGTGGGAGTGCAGGGGGACATGAGTGGGGGCCTGGTGGAGGCTGCCCCTGCACTGCTGGGGGGTGGGGGTGCAGGGGGACATGTGTGGGAGCCTGGTGGAGGCTGCCCCTGGTGGCTGGGGGCTGGGGTGGTGGTAGACATGGGTGGGGGCCTGGTGGAGGCTGCCCCTGCACTGCTGGGGGGTGGGGGTGGTGGTAGACATGAGTGGGGGCCTGGTGGAGGCTGCCCCTGCACTGCTGGGGGTGGGAGTGCAGGGGGACATGTGTGAGAGCCTGGTGGAGGCTGCCCCTGCACTGCTGGGTGGTTGGGGTGATGGGAGACATGAGTGGGGGCCTGGTGGAGGCTGCCCCTGGTGGCTGGGGGGTGGAGGTGGTGGTAGACATGGGTGGGGGCCTGGTGGAGGCTGCCCCTGCACTGCTAGGGGGTGGGGGTGGTGGTAGACATGAGTGGGGGCCTGGTGGAGGCTGCCCCTGCACTGCTGGGGGGTGGGGGTGCAGGGGGACATGTGTGGGAGCCTGGTGGAGGCTGCCCCTGGTGGCTGGGGGGTGGGGGTGGTGGTAGACATCGGTGGGGGCCTGGTGGAGGCTGCCCCTGCACTGCTGGGGGGTGGGGGTGGTGGTAGACATGAGTGGGGGCCTGGTGGAGGCTGCACCTGCACTGCTGGGGGGTGGGGGTGCAGGGGGACATGAGTGGGGGCCTGGTGGAGGCTGCCCATGCACTGCTGGGGGGTGGGGGTGCAGGGGGACATGTGTGGAAGCCTGGTGGAGGCAGCCCCTGGTGGCTGGGGGGTGGGGGTGGTGGTAGACATGGGTGGGGGCCTGGTGAAGGCTGCCCCTGCACTGCTGGGGGGTGGGGACGGTGATAGACATGAGTGGGGGCCTGGTGGAGGCTGCCCTGGTGGCTGGGGGTGGGGGTGGTGGTAGACATGGGTGGGGGCCTGGTGGAGGCGGCCCCTGGTGACTGGGGGGTGGGGGTGGTGGTAGACATGGGTGGGGGCCTGGTGGAGGCTGCCCCTGCACTGCTGGTGGGTGGGGGTGGTGGTAGACATGAGTGGGGGCCTGGTGGAGGCTGCCCCTGCACTGCGGGGGGGTGGGGGTGCAGGGGGACATGAGTGGGGGCCTGGTGGAGGCTGCCCCTGCACTGCTGGGGGGCGGGGGTGATGGGAGACATGAGTGGGGGCCTGGTGGAGGCTGCCCCTGGTGGCTGGGGGGTGGGGGTGATGGGAGACATGAGTGGGGGCCTGGTGGAGGCTGCCCCTGGTGGCTGGGGGGTGGGGGTGGGGGTAGACATGGGTGGGGGCCTGGTGGAGGCTGCCCCTGCACTGCTGGGGGGTGGGGTGATGGGAGACATGAGTGGGGGCCTGGTGGAGGCTGCCCCTGGTGGCTGGGGGGTGGAGGTGCAGGGGGATATGTGTGGGAGCCTGGTGGAGGCTGCCCCTGCACTGCTGAGGGGTGGGGGTGATGGGAGACATGAGTGGGGGCCTGGTGGAGTCTGCCCCTGGTGGCTGGGGGGTTGGGGTGGTGGTAGACATGGGTGGGGGCCTGGTGGAGGCTGCCCCTGGTGGCTGGGGGGTGGGGGTGGTGGTAGACATGGGTGGGGGCCTGGTGGAGGCTGCCCCTGCACTGCTGGGGGGTGGGGGTGGTGGTAGACATGAGTGGGGGCCTGGTGGAGGCTGCCCCTGCACTGCTGGGGGGTGGGGGTGATGGGAGACATGAGTGGGGGCCTGGTGGAGGCTGCCCCTGGTGGCTGGGGGGTAGGGGTGGTGGTAGACATGGGTGGGGGCCTGATGGAGGCTTCCCCTGGTGGCTGGGGGGTGGGGGTGGTGGTAGACATGGGTGGGGGCCTGGTGGAGGCTGCCCCTGCACTGCTGGGGGGTGGGGGTGGAGGTAGACATGAGTGGGGGCCTGGTGGAGGCTGCCCCTGTACTGCTGGGGGGTTGGGGTGATAGGGGACATGAGTGGGGGCCTGGTGGAGGCTGCCCCCGGTGGCTGGGGGGTGGGGGTGGTGGGAGACATGAGTCGGGGCCTGGTGGAGGCTGCCCCTGCACTGCTGGGGGGTGGGGGTGATGGGAGACATGAGTGGGGGCCTGGTGGAGTCTGCCCCTGGTGGCTGAGGGGTGGGGGTGGTGGTAGACATGGGTGGGGGCCTGGTGGAGGCTGCCCCTGGTGGTTGGGGGGTGGGGGTGGTGGTAGACATGGGTGGGGGCTGCCCCTGGTGGCTGGGGGGTGGGGGCGGTGGTAGACAAGGGTGGGGGCCTGGTGGAGGCTGCTCCTGCACTGCTGGGGGGTGGGGGTGATGGTAGACATGAATGGAGGCCTGGTGGAGGCTGCCCTTGGTGGCTGGGGGTGGGGGCGGTGGTAGGCATGGGTGGGGGCCTGGTGGAGGCTGCCCCTGGTGGCTGGGGGGTGGGGGTGTTGGTAGACATGGGTGGGGGCCTGGTGGAGGCTGCCCCTGCACTGCAGTGGGGAGGGGGTGGTGGTAGACTTGAGTGGGGGCCTGGTGGAGGCTGCCCCTGCACTGCTGGGGGGTGGGGGTGGTGGTAGACATGAGTGGGGGCCTGGTGGAGTCTGCCCCTGCACTGCTGGGGGGTGGGGGTGATGGGAGACATGAGTGGGGGCCTGGTGGAGTCTGCCCCTGGTGGCTGAGGGGTGGGGGTGGTGGTAGACATGGGTGGGGGCCTGGTGGAGGCTGCCCCTGGTGGTTGGGGGGTGGGGGTGGTGGTAGACATGGGTGGGGGCCTGGTGGGGGCTGCCCCTGCACTGCTGGGGGGTGGGGGTGATGGGAGACATGAGTGGGGGCCTGGTGGAGGCCGCCCCTGGTGGCTGGGGGGTGGGGGTGGTGGTAGACATGGGTGGGGGCTGCCCCTGGTGGCTGGGGGGTGGGGGTGGTGGTAGACATGGGTGGGGGCCTGGTGGAGGCTGCTCCTGCACTGTTGGGGGGTGGGGGTGATGGTAGACATGAGTGGAGGCCTGGTGGAGGCTGCCCTTGGTGGCTGGTGGTGGGGGCGGTGGTAGACATGGGTGGGGGCCTTGTGGAGGCTGCCCCTGGTGGCTGGGGGGTGGGGGTGTTGGTAGACATGGGTGGGGGCCTGATGAAGGCTGCCCCTGCACTGCGGTGGAGTGGGGGTGGTGGTAGACATGAGTGGGGGCCTGGTGGAGGCTGCCCCTGCACTGCTGGGGGGTGGGGGTGGTGGTAGACATGAGTGGGGGCCTGGTGGAGGCTGCCCCTGCACTGCTGGGGGGTGGGGGTGATAGAGGACATGAGTGGGGGCATGGTGGAGGCTGCCCCTGCACTGCTGGGGGGTGGGGGTGGTGGTAGACATGAGTGGGGGCCTGGTGGAGGTTTCCCCTGCACTGCTGGGGGGTGGGGGTGATGGGAGACATGAGTGGGGGCCTGGTGGAGGCTGCCCCTGGTGGCTGGGGGGTGGGGGTGCAGGGGGACATGTGTGGGAGCCTGGTGGAGGCTGCCCCTGCATGCTGGGGGGTGGGGGTGATGGGAGACATGAGTGGGGGCCTGGTGGAGGCTGCCCCTGGTGGCTGGGGGTTGGGGGTGGTGGTAGACATGGGTGGGGGCCTGGTGGAGGCTGCCCCTGCACTGTTGGGGGGTGGGGGTGATAGGGGACATGAGTGGGGGCCTGGTGGAGGCTGCCCCTGCATTGCTGGGGGGTGGGGGTGGTGGGAGACATGAGTGGGGGCCTGGTGGAGGCTGCCCCTGCACTGCTGGGGGGTGGGGGTGATGGGAGACATGAGTGGGGGCCTGGTGGAGGCTGCCCCTGGTAGCTGGGGGGTGGGGGTGCAGGGGGACATGTGTGGGAGCCTGGTGGAGGCTGCCCCTGCACTGCTGGGGGGTGGGGTGATGGGAGACATGAGTGGGGGCCTGGTGGAGTCTGCCCCTGGTGGCTGAGGGGTGGGGGTGGTGATAGACATGGGTGGGGGCCTGGTGGAGGCTGCCCCTGGTGGTTGGGGGGTGGGGGTGGTGGTAGACATGGGTGGGGGCCTGGTGGAGGCTGCCCCTGCACTGCTGGGGGGTGGGGGTGATGGGAGACATGAGTGGGGGCCTGGTGGAGGCTGCCCCTGGTGGCTGGGGCGTGGGGGTGGTGGTAGACATGGGTGGGGGCCTGGTGGAGGCTGCCCCTGGTGGCTGAGGTGTGGGGGTGGTGGTAGACATGTGTGGGGGCCTGGTGGAGGCTGCCCCTGCACTGCTGGGGGGTGGGGGTGATGGGAGACATGTGTTGGTGATCAGTAGTGCAAGGTGACATGTGGGTTGGCTGGTGGGCATGGCCATGGTGGATGGGTTGCCTGTGGGACATGAGCAGGGGTGCAGGGTAGTACCCTGTGGTGTGGGCTGCCTGCAGGGGCCGTGGAGGGTGTAGAGGGAACACCTGGGAGGACCCACATGGCCAAATCACGTGTAGCATTCCCCGGCACCACCAAAATACACGTACCCTGCTGAAATCGCGTGTGAATCTTCCCGTGCACCTCGGAATACACGTACCCAGGCCAATCGCGTGTGGAACTTCCTGCGCACCCCGAAGTACACCTACCCAGGCCAATCGCGTGTGGAACTTCCCGCGCACCCCGAAGTACACCTACCCAGGCCAATCGCGTGTGGAACTTCCCGCGCACCCCGTAGTACACGTACCCAGGCTAATCGCATGTGGAACTTCCCGCGCACCCCGAAGTACACGTACCCAGGCCAATCGCGTGTGGAACTTCCCACGCACCCAGGAACACGCGCACACGCTATTTTTCACACAGCGGGTGTCCGTGTTTGTCGGTGCCCCTTTGCACCTCATTTGTCCTAGAGGGCCACTGTATTGCCCATTCATCATGGCTGTATATGGGTGCTTTTTGTTAGCGCACATTTTGGCGCACATTTTTTTCAGTTGCAGAGGCGCTACTGCCTGCTTTCTTGTGGCGTACTTGTTTGGCCTTGTGCGCGTCTTTGACCGTGCGTTGGTTTGCCCTATTTGATTCCATGAATACGGGTTGTAGGCGAGCGTGTAGGCGTTCCGCGCACTTGCCTCCTGTACTTCCCCCGTGACGCCCATATTTTCACGCGTTGTTCCCCATTCCGAGTGTTATGCCCCGTGTTCTGCCTACATTTGTGATGTGTGCCGCGCTATGTGCGATTTTGCAGTGGCCGTGGCGCACGCTGTTGGATAACCTGTGGACCGGCGTGCGCGGCGCACATTTTTAGCGCACATCCAATGTTTTTTTTTCTCGCGCACGGACTTCCATGAATCGATGTGCGCTGGTTTCCCTGCGATTTTCGCACTTGCTCTGCGATTTTCGCACTTTTCCTGCGATTCGCACGTTTTGGCACCTCTGCGCGGGAATTTTCGGCGCACATTATTTCCATGAATCGACCCCTTAATACTTTGCAGTTACTGCACTACAAAACTTGACAACAACCTAACTCCTTCACGTCCTATCACAAATAACTTGGAATTATTCCCACCACCAAAACCCTTGCAACAACTCAATTTATACGAGAGCATTATATTTTAAACAGTGCATCCATTTCAAACAATAATACGCCCTCAACCAAAAACAGCAAAATTACCTCCCTCAGAATTAGTGAAAGGCATTTGTGGCAAAGTAGTTTATTTACCATTAGATCTGAAAGAGAATGTACACACTCTAGGAGGGCAACGTCCAATAGAACAATCTATAATTGTCTTAGTAAATGGTGTACCTACAAAAGAAAAGAAAAATTGGCAACAACTCGTAGACTTACATAAAGTTAGACAAGCCTTGCAATATCTAAAAGAAAATAATGAATACTACAAAGAAATTAATATTGAAGAAAACCTGAGGGAAACCACTAAAATAATTCAAGAATCACCAGAAACTGGTCAATTTGAACTTCTAGATCCTGCTACAGTATCCAATATTTTAGACCATTATACAATTCATCCATTACCCTCTTAAGACACCATAGATGATGCACTAGAAACATATCAAATGAGACAAAGGAAAGGATCACCAATCAGCATATGGGAAAAAAAGTATAGAAGCACATGCCTTTCCTCTACTCTTTCGTACTGGGAAAGGAGGAAGGTACAATGATAGACCCACTCAGATAACAGCATCAGAATACCGCTCATTACAAATGTATTCTGAAGATCCCAGATTTAGACAAAATGTGGAATACATATTCCACCTACTCGTTGAAAGTGAACTATCAACTCTATGCTACGGAGTTGCACACACATTGAAATCAGGTAACCATTTTCAAAATATGTCAGCTATGCAATTACTACAAAAAGTGCAAGAAAAAGATGAAGTTTTACAATCAAGCATTACAAATCTGTTAGCAAACATGTGTGGTACTAAAGAGTACTGGTTCCGACGTCACAGAGATGTATGTATGTTGTATGATAAGAAACCTTGGCCCACCTTCTTACAGTTTATTGAAAAATATGTCACTTGTGAAATTCCTTCAGAAGCAACAAATAGTGATCTTCATGCACAAATTGTACAATTTCAAAGACCCAAATGTGGGAAATATTGTCGTCGCAAATACAAAAACAAAGGGAAATACTACACCACATGCCGCTTTGGTTTCCCTAGACCAGTTACAGCAACAGGTCAAGTAAACAACTTCATGTCTTCAGTTAGACATAGTGTTTAAGATAAATCACCTAAGAACACATATTACATAAAAAGAACAGAAAAAGCAAAATATAGCAATGATTACAATGCAATCATTGCCCTCTTATGGAATGCAAACATAGATGTGCAGTACATTGCAGACAATTCCACTTGCACAATATGTTACAGCCTACTTAACCAAAGCAGAAAAAACAGAGCGTCAAGACCCCTGGGATGACCTATCATCAGACAAACACTGTCTCAGAAATTGTACAATTAAGGCATAAAAATGCTCTCTCATAGAGAATGTGGCTCATATGAAGCTGGAGACCATTTAACCGGTGCTGCTTTATATGGAAAATCTGAAAATATAGTATGGCTAAGTGTTGGTCCTGATAAATCTAGAAAAAGAGTTCTCAAATCATACAACTACATAGAAACAATAGCTAAAAATGATCCCAACAGCAAAGACATTTTGAAAAACAATTTACTAGACACATACTACCCAAACAGGAGTACCACTTTGGAAACCATGTGTCTATACAACATAGCCCAAGACCTCACATACAAAAATAATATAAAACCTGATGAAAACAAAGGTAGATACAGAGTGACAAATTGTGAAGGCAGCTTAGTGAAACTTACCAAACAAAGCTTAATTAATCATATAACATTGTCATTAAAAACTCTTCAACCTAAAGAAGTATATTACATGGCCCTGCTGCAACTTTTTAAACTATGGAGAACAGAAGAAGAGGTACTAGATATCCTTGACTCCTATGAAGATGCATTCAAATCAAATGAAAGCACTATAACCGATGTAAACTTTACACAGTACAAAACAATTTTGCGCAATGAACAGCAACACGAAGAACAACTCCAGGCCCAACTAGATAAGGACACTCCCGGCAGTAGTCAACCTTCTGTAACAGGAAGCCAAGAACCACTAGGACAGCCACTAATAGCAAATGAGGCAGAATTATCTATTACAGAAATAGAAAACACCATGGGCCTCATTACAGGTCGGGCGGTCCCGAAATAACAGTGGCAGTAAACCCGCCGCCACTGTTAATTCCGGACCGCCCAATCCCGACTCCTGCAGGTGGGAGCTGATGTTCCCGCCAGGTCTGACTTGGCGGGTTTAACACCGCCCGCCTGCAGGCGGACGTGGAAACACCAGCGCCATCACAAAATGGTGCCGGTGTTTCCACTTCCCCATTCCCATTGAGTCCTATGGGACTCAATGGGAATGGGGATTTACCAAATTCCGCCTCCGGAATTCCCAGGACACCAGGGTCATAATGCCCTGGTATTTCCGGGAGTCACAGAGGCGGAATGGTAATACAAGACCGGCGGTAACCGAGGTGGTAAAATCGCCTGGTTACCACCGCCGGACTCGTAATGAGGCCCCAAGTGTCACTATGAAAAAGATACAGAAGACTTAACTGTACTGCAATCAAAACTGAACAATGAGCAGCGTAGCATTTTTCAAGAAGTAACAAAAGAAATTGCACATGGTGTACAATATGAAAATAAAGAATGTACCTGCCAAAATGACAAACCTATACTACTATACGTCAGTGGTCAAGCTGGTTCATTCTTAATTAAAATCATTAGCAAGTTCCTTCAACAATTGGCAAACAACAAATTGTCAGCTGTTGTAACTGCCCCCACAGGTTTAGCTGCCTACAACATAGGCAATGTCAGTTTACACTGATTACTACTCCTTCAAGTAGAACACCAAAACAAATTAGAATATTACAAACTTTCTACAGAAGCTTCAATGGAACTACGCAGAGTATTAAACCAAATGAAAATGCTACTAATAGATGAAGTGAGCATGGTTGCCATCCTAATGTTGGCTTTGATTCACCTCAGATTACAAGAAGTACTGAAAACAAACTATGAAGAGCTCTTTGGAGCAAAACACATTATTATTTTCAGAGATCTTCTTCAATTGACACCAGTGAAAGATGAACCTATTTTTAAAACCTTAGGACACAAACTCTGCCGTAAAACTATTGGCAGCATAGGAAATGTCAACCTTTGACAACATTTCCAAAACAGAGAATTAACATAAAACATGCACCAGTCTGCAGACCTCACATATGCCAACATTTTTTTAAAAAAAGTATTAGAGTTGGTGTACTACCTCAAGAAGCACAATCAATATTAAAAACCCGGCACATCCATGAACTGTATGGCCATAACTCATGTGCTACTGATGTCATGGAAAAATTAACACTCAGAAATGTCAATTGTATGTCCTTGATGCCAACTCTTGCAAGTTGTTCAAAATTCAATGAAACAATATTGAAAAAAGAAATGCAAACAATAATTGAAATTTGCTCCACAGACAAACTGGACGTACATGGTATGACACTACCCATGTGTCAAAAAGCCACAACAAGACTAAATACCTTAGAAAACTCAATCTCCAACACAGCTGGTTTGGAGAAAATATTAAAATTATCTTTAAACTGTTGAGTAAAGCTTAAACGTAATCTTGACGTGGAGTAAGGACTAGTTAATGGAGCACTTGGTACAGTTGTTGGCTTTCAAACATACCCACGTGACAACAACATTCAGTTTGTCACTATTCTCTTTGACAAACTATCAGAAATAAAAAAGATAGGACGCTCAACAGCTCGATTCCTTCTTTTCAAAGACATGTATGTACACAGAGAGCAATTTTCTCTAACTCTAGCATACACAGTCACCATTCACAAATCAGAAGGTCTTACCCTAGATAAAGCATTGATAGATATTGGGAACTCAGCCTTTAAAGAAGGCAAGAGCTACGTAGCACTATCACGCTTACGTACACTTAACGGTCTATTTCTAATCAACTTTGATGCAAGTAAAGTAAACGCTGATATTCCTTGCATTTTAGAATACAATTGACTGCGTTCATTATACACCCCCCATCTAAAAACCTATCCTGTTCCACAAAAAGCAAAACATTGTAAAAGAAAACTACTTCAAACAGAAATGCAACAGGATCTCACTGCAAATCCTCCAAAGAGAGTAAAAGAAGCTAATACTTCATCAATTACTACAACCAAAGAAAAATCTACTACTCAGAGTAACAAGCAACACACACTCCGAAGAAATTACTTGGACACAGAACTATCTGGTCCACATTTTCAAATGTAACTGTGTAAATTGCGACACAAATGTAGCAATAAATATTCTATTCCAATTGACATCAATTGTTGACAACATTTACTTACACAATACATACCAATTGTGTTTGCAAATGTTAGTCCTTTATAGAAATGCAAGCAACAATCCTGACAACACATACAGTATTCATGGAATAAGACTTGGAATACTGTGCTGGAATGGTGAAATTCACTATAAACTCACAAGAAGACCCACAATATTTTCTAATGTACTTACTACAAGTACTGGAAAAAAAACATACCTATAAATTAAATCTTCCAGATTTCATACATGTGGAAACATACATGCAATCTCTGCAGCAATGTGGCACAGGAACAAATCCCTAATGAACGCTTTGTGTATGTATCCATACCTAACTGTGAATCCGTTCCATTTCAGCAACTTGTACAAAATGCAAACCATGGCAGATTATGTGCTACCTGCAAGTCAGATAATAGCTCCACCTTACAAATACAAACACAAAGTAAATATGTAATACTAATGCTTTTACGTTACAATGCAGATGGTACCAAAACCAACTGCAAGCTGACTGGATTCACACATGGTCAAGTATCACTTGGTAAGAAAACCTTCACAACAATAGGTATAATCTACCACACAGGAGCCACAACCAATGCTGGTCACTACACTACACTGCATATATAAAAAAGAATTGTGGATGGTTTGAATATAATGATAGTACCATTACTCTAAAGCAGAGATTACCAGCAAATCTTATAAACGCTTATTTAATAATCTTAAAACCAAAATGTAATAACTAATTTGTGCATAAACATTAATGAAACTTCAATTAGAAAACTAAAAATAGTTAGAATACGCCAACAGGTATCTAACTGCCTCAAGATTCTGCAACAACCAAACAGATAAATCAATACCACTAAATTATAAGAAGAAATAAACAGTTAGAATATGCTAACAGGTATCTAACTGCCCAAAAAATCTGCAACATCCCAACAGATAGATGAGCAACTTGAAAATATAAATAAAAAACTATAACCAGTTAGTATTCGCGAAAAGGTATCTAACAATCTGCAACAAGCCAACAGTTAGAACATTAGCCAGAAACAACAAATAAACACTGAAAACAAAGAAAGAAATGTATTGTACCATAACAAAAAAAGTTTTTTTTTTAATCCAACATAGATTACATTTTACGACAGACCCAATGATTTAAGCAACACACATAGAAACTGAGCAAATTGCACATTACACCGGTTTGTAAACTACTAAATATGAGGGTCGAAATAATGCATACATGTCTATTATGCAATGCAGTAACTCTTTATAAACTACCTACACTAACATGAACTTTTCTTTTATCACAGAAATTGAAAAAGAATATCTGCTCCAGTTACCCAAGTCATGAAAAAAATATATCAATCACAAAATATCAAAGAGTAAGAATATATTATAATTCAACTCACAAATACTGCTCCATAACACAACCATTGAAGCAAACATCTAACCATACACCACAATCCAAAATCTTTACTTACATGGATATATTATACTGCAGTGCTTGTTACCAAACTCTACAATCTTAATCACATGATGTAGCCAAAACTTCACATACAAACTATACAAATCAAACAGTACACAAACTGTAGATTTGTGGATATTTGATGGATGTTTGATTCTATGGGTGTGTTATGCTGTGGTGGTTGTGCCCAGGGCCTAGAGTCTTGGGTGAATGGCCTACGGCCTATGGCCTTTGGCCATGCACCCAAGACTCTAGGCCCTGGCCACAACCACCGCAGCATAACACACCCATAGAATCACACATTTTAACTGTGCTATATGGGCTACTGCATTTTTTATGTCCGCAGACAGCCGCAGTGACCACGGACATGACAAACACATCAGGGGCACTTGCCAATTAAACAAATACAGCATTTGACCCATCTCTTTCTCCCCCGCCCTCCCCAAGCACTCTTACATACTAACACACTCCCCAAAGTTGGATTTTTCCCCCGTTTGTCACCCCGCTGTCTGCTGATGTCCACGGATCCAAGATGCGGGCGCATCAAAACAATACGACGCAACTCATGCTTCATCCCAGCCAATCAGCGAACACATTGTATGAAACACTATTGGATGGATTTCCTCCCTAAAAAAGCATGCTTTCGGGACCAAGCCGCTGCTCCTGCCGCAAATTTAGTGCAGATCCGTCCAGCGGTTTTGCGCTGTAGGCGTGAGAAAAGTTTTTTCCCCATTCACTCTAAGGGAAAAAAATACATTTTGGGACCCCCTTATAACTTTGCCCCCCCCCACCACACCTCAGTAAACTTTGCAAAAAAATTCAGAGTGGGCCATATACTTTTTTTTGCAAAGTTTGGTGATGATTCGTCCAGGGGGAGCAAAGTGATAAGCCACCCAAAAAGTGCTCTTCCTATGCGATCAGCAACTTAACCATAACTACATGGCCACTACTGAAGTGCACATGTGTGGGGTTATAAATATGTCAATGTAAATCTTTTAGTGTGTTTAAACTAATAGATATAAAATGATTGTAAAATGTTAAGGTACATTTTAGATTTTTTAATCAAGAGATTGACATCAATCAGAAGTCTGAAAATCAAAGAAAACAAATAAACAAATAAAGAAGAGACTCTTAAAATATGAATGATAAACAACGAAATATCAAAAATGAATAGACATTGTAAATTAAGGAACACAAAGAATATTTTTGTACAGAATTTTAAAAGTGGATAAAATATATGGATATTCTGATAAATTAGCGGCAATTGTAATTGTAATTTGTTATTTATAACACACTTAATACCCAGAGGTTTCTAAGCGTGGACCTGGGGACCATGTTGCCCCTGAGCTGTCCTCCAGAGCCAATGGTGCCCGCTAAAATTTGTCAGTGTGGTATATTTGATAATGTAAAGAGAAGACTAAAACAACTGGTAAGTATAGACAGTAAAAATCATATTGTCACTATGGGGACACACCTCTTTTCTACTTGTGCAGGACATTACCAAGATGTACAGCTAAGACAAGGAAATATCAGTCAGAAAGAGCCTGAGGCATGACTAAAAAACAACACTCATGCCATGGCCTTAGGGGGGGGGTTCATTGTCAAAAAAAAGTATTGCGACATAAGACAACATATTTGCATGTCACATACAAGGGAAAGAAGTTGTTTTAGAGATATGGAAAATGTATCAGAGCGAGAAAGATGATCCAGCCTTAATCAGCATAAAGGGACAATAAAGCAACTTTGGCTCTCCTTTCCCCTGCTGAAAACAAGAGCATAGACACAGAGAAGAAGGGATTGTATACCTTAAAAGAATTGAAAACAGTGGTGGGGTACATTAATCCGACATATGAGCCCCCTGCTTACAAAATGAGGACAATGTGGAAGACACATGATGAAAGTAAACAGGTGAGCTGAAGAAACAGGTGATAATGGAACAAAACCAAGGCTAGGAGGAAAATAAGAAGAACGCCCAGAGTAGAAAGCAGGAAGAGGTGAAAATAGTTCAGAAGAAATTGCCAAAAATAGCCATAGAGGGAGAGGTATGGACACAGCAATGAAGGTGGGCTGACACAGGAGATGCAACAAGTACAGCAAGGTAACGTAATGTATCCACCAGATCAGAGTGGGTATAATTATTGGCCAGAGGAAGTGGGAATGGGCCCATAGGAGGACAATCAGGTGAAATTCAAAACAGTCATGGAAGTAGAGGATTTAATGGTGGACAACTGCAAAAATGTTGGAATTGCAGAAGAATGGGACACATAGACAGAACATGTAGAAGCAGAGTAGGCATGCAGCAACATTGGCAAGCTCAAGGAGAGGAATGGGCTATGTTCCGCAATATAATACAGAACCACAGGAGTATTATGCCCAGGATCACACACAGTGCAGGCATATGCTTTGCAATCGCAGCAAATGCAGCAAGCGTCATTACAAATGCCAGTGCCACAAGGACAATCACAGCAAGTGCCCATGCAACCACAACAAGTACCATCTCAGCACATGCTTACAAAACAGGCTATGGTACCACAATGGAATATGAATACAGCAGTTTAGTAAGGACCTGCACTCAAATTGGGGAGTGTGACTGTGGTAGGAGGACATCCTTTCACAGTTACAGGGATGAATTTATATACACAATAGGACAGCCCACAGAGTGACCTGATGTGTTCAGTAGTATCAGTGACATCAGACCCCTGAGAGGAACCAAGGGTCAAGGTGACGATAGGAGGCAAGGCATTCACATTTGTTGTATATACCGGAGCAACTTGTTCCGGAATTGCCAAGAATGTGCAGGGATTCTCTGGGGTATAGAATTTAGTTCCTTTTACAGACATATTTTCAATCTGTATAGGAAACATGGCTTGTCGATATCATTATTATATTGTAGGCAGATGCCAGTTAACATACTAGGTCTTGACTTGAGAACAAAACGCAACATGACAATGGCCCTCATTACGACCCTGGCGGAAATCGTGGTGCAAAATGCACCATGGAGCACGGCGGAAAGCTGCCGATAGCGCCATGGGGGTTGGCGGATTTTCCGCCCCATTCCGACCTTGGCGGGGCGGTAAATCCCCATCCCCCATTTTACCCTTCCCCATTCCCATTTTTGCCCCATAGGGTATAATGGGAGTGGGGAAGGCGTTAATTACGCCACCGTAAAATACGGTGGCGTAATTAACAACAAGGTCCCGTAGCGCCATGGATTTCTCCGCCCGGAAAAACCAGGCGGAAAACGCTCCATGGCGCTACGGGAACTCGTAGTAGGGCGGACGGGTCCGCCGCGAATACCGCTGGCGTAAACCCACTCCGCCAGGGTCGTAATGAGGCCCAATATCTTTTACTGACACATAAATAGTGTGTTTGACCCCAGGGATACATTATCTGACCATGGGAGAGTTATATTTGCCTTTACAGGCCAGAAGACATTACGAGAAGTTCCCTTAGATAAAAAAGTATTTATTTTATTGAGTGACTGTCTTATTATCATGGTTGTCCAAACTGATAGACAAGCTATTAAGAATACCTGACATGTTTTTGTTCAGACCATAAATCCCTATGGATGATGAAGAAGGGTAGATTATTCCTTTAGAGTTTAAAGCAGCAGTGGTTAGAGAGAAAAGGGTAATTGTTCAGGGACACTTGATGAGGGAAGAGGATGGAGAACAGTGATAGCCCTCAGTGAAGGATACAGGTTGACAGATTTGACAGACAAGTAGCTGTTTAAGGATTAGTATGTATATGATGAGACTCATTTATTGGATTAAAGTAGAGAATAGAGAAATACCACAGAGAATGGTGATGGTAAAAAAGACATTGGGCCTCAATACGAGTCCGACGGTAGCCATGCCGAAAAAACCGACAGGCTGCCGCCGGACCCGTAATACCATACCATTCCACCTCCAAGATTGCCGGAATCACTGGGGCATTACAACCCCGATGACCCAGTAATTCTGGAGACAGAATTCTGTAAATCCCCATTCCCATGGGACTCCATGGGATGGGGACCATGGAAACACTGGTTCTGTCTATGACAGAGCCGGTGTTTCCATGTCTGCCTGCAGGTGGGTGGTGTTGAGTGACATCTCCTGCCTGCACAACTCAGCTGGTCCGGAAACAACGGTGGCGGCGGATTTACCACCACCGTTGTTTCCGGACCGGCTAACTTGTAATGAGGCCCATTGTCTTTACTTCAGGAAGATTTAGAGAAAGTGGCAATTACCTTATGGACCATAAATCCATATGATGTGGGTCTTTGAATAGAGGAAAGAGCAATTAGAATCAAGCTTAAACCAGGAGCCCTTTCCCATGTGCAAAGCAATATGCCATGTCCAGAGAGGCGGATGAAGGTATATTTGAGACCATGCCTGCTTTAATTAAACTAGGTATATTGGTGCCATCTAATTCTCAATGTACCATGGCTGGGTCATAGCGATTCTACAGGACCTTTGCCCTCTAAACACTATAGTGGAAGCTGAATTTCCTTTTGTTCCAAATCATGCAACAATATTGTGTAACAAGTCATCCAAGGCAAAGTATTTTACAGTAATAGATTTAAAAAATGTGTCCTTTTCAATTCCCCTTCACGAAGACTCACAAGATTTGAAATATCCACCTGAAACATACTTGTTTGCTCCAGGGGTACTCTAAGTCCCCTTCGATCTTTAACAGAGTCCTTCAGATGGACCTGGGTAATGTCCAGAAGGGGAGAGACCATATGCAAATCAGTCTTGGTCACACCCTAAAAGTGGCAGTCCAGCCCAAACTGCTAGATCACATCCCTTCTGCACGAGACAAAAAGCATCCCCAGACATGTTTCAGCCTTGTTGGACATCATCAGTGAGTATTAGCTTGGGTCTCTAGGCCCAGAAGGCACAGGACCCACGTCTGGGTGTACCCGTCCCACTCGGGGTGACAAAGCAAAAACGAATAGGTGATGGCTGGATGGGTTCGAATGAATTGTAACCTCTGGTATTGCTCTGGGCAACCCTCCAGACCATTGTTATTCGCCTGCGATGCCATTACAGAAGGGAAAAGACTGTATTCAATCAGGCTTGGTCCTGCCCCAAAAGGGGCAGTTCAGCCCAAACTGTTAGGACGTATCCATTCTCTGTGAGACCGCAATCATCCCCAGACATTTTCAGCCTTGTTGGGCCTCATCAGTGAGGTGTAGCTTGGGTCTCTATGCCTATCAGGGTATATCTGGGGATAACCGTCCCACTTGGGGTGACAAAGCAAAAACAAAGAGGTGATGGCTGGATGGGTTAGAATTGTAACATCTGGTATTGCTCTGAGCAACCTTCCAGACCACTGTTATTCGCCTGCCATGCCATTGCAGGAGGGGAAAGACCAGATGCAAATCAGGCTTTGTCCCACACCAAAAGGGGCAGTCCAGCCCAAACTGCTAGGTCACATCCGTTCTGCATGAGGCAACAAGCATTCACAGACTTGTTTCAGCCTTGTTGCACCTCAACAGTGAGGAGTAGCTTGGGTCTCTATTGTCAGAAGGAAGTCTTGTATATAGGACAACTGATTTCTCATGAGGGAAGGAAAGTGACACCTGAAAGAGCAGAAGCAATTATGAAGACCTAAGAACCTAAAACAGTGAGGGAAATGCAAACATTTCTAGGCCTATTTAATTATTGTAGGGCCTGGGTTTTTGACTACAGTACTTATATTCAACCACTTTTAAAAAGACTTAAAAAATCATAGGTAGGCAAAAATAAAATAACATGGACAGATGAGATGACTGAAGGAGTTTTTTTTTAATTTTTCTATTTGAATTTATAAAGCGCCTAACAGCCCTGAGGCATTGTGGCGCTGTTTCAGGCAGCTTTGTTGAACATTACAGTAGAAGGCACAATATTTATGCAGTAACACATTTAGGCAGAGGTACATATAGTTGCAGAGAACAGTGTAAGGAAAGGACAGGTTCCAAGGTTACATGAGTTGAAGAATTAAAAAAGACAATCAGTACAGCCCCTATTGAAGAGTTTTATTTATTTACTCATTCTAATGAAGAATTGATGACACACTACTGACACAGAAAACAACATTAGGACACTGATTGGTCTATTACAGTGGGATTTTAGATCCAGTTATGAAAGGGCATTATCTGTGTGAGCAGTCTTTAGCTGCTGCTCTGCTTGCGATTGAAAAACCTTCAAGTATACCAATGGGTTGTTCAGTAATACTATTTGTAGAGCATGCAATATTTGTGATGTTAGAGAAGGCCAAAAGTGCATTGACCTCACAAAAGATATGAGGCAATTATATCAAATTCTGTGATTAATATTGTCAGATGCAAGACAGTGAACCCAGCAACGTTAAAAGCTGAACAAGTGGGGGAGGATGACTATGTACATGACTGCACAACGCATATGGAAGATAACATGACATTCCCCAAGTTAGCGAAAATTCTATCAGGAAGGGGGAAGTTATTTTTATTGATGGTTCTTCAAAAAATTACTAAACAACTGGTGAAAGGCATACTGGTTATATCACATAACAACACTTACAAGAGCAAATGTAATGCTAGTAGTACTAGTTTACTTGATTACATTCAATGTTTATGCTACAACAGTCTCTAGGCGGAAGTACACCCTATCCCTATAGGGTGTCAATTTCCCTAGGTCGGAGGTGGTGCCCCGCCTATCTAATAGGAAAGGAAGAAGAAATGCTGTCCCTGCATCTATAATGTATAAAGTTCCAGTATTTGTAAATCAGTAAAATAGTCGCGCAAAGTCTGCTATGCCTCCATGGACATTCCCCGGAGGACTTTTTTAATTTTTTGGGTGCAATGGCCATAAATTTACTTTATGGACCAACTGCAGGGGTCAATAAAGTATGCGATGTGCATGAGGTGCGGCTACAATGGTTCTGTGTGGTTCAACTGTATAATAAAATTATTATTAAAAAAACAATTGTGATACTTAAAATACTTTTTTTGGTAACTCAAAGTTATGGGACCTAAAATTTCTCATTGACTAGGTACTCCGTTTTCAAAAAAGTGTCATATTATGTCAGACGAGATAGTATGGTGAAAAGACACCAATGAAAAGACGAGACAATGGGCCTCATTACACGGACGGCGGTGGACCAAGGTGCTATTAGCACCTTGGTCCATGCCGGTAAAATACCGGCACCGCCTTGGAGGAAAGGGGAATTACCACCCTATTCCAAGGTTGGTGGGGCGGTAATTCCCCCTTCCCCCATTGCCCTTCCCCATTCCCATTTTTGCCCCATAGGGCATAATGGGATTGGGGAAGGTGCTAATTACGGCACCGCAAATTGCGGTACCGTAATTTGCTCCCTGGTCCCTTTGCAGGTTGGTTTTTAACACCTGCAAAAAGCAGGCGTTAAAGTCTCCAACCCGCAAAGGGACCTCGTAGTAAGGCGGTAAGGGTTAACAGTCACCGGTACCATTAACGGTCACCGTTAACCCTTACCGCCGTCCATGTAATGAGGCCCATTGTGTCTCCACTAAAAGATATTCCTAAAATTCCAGTATCTCGTGTTTCCTTTAGGGTTATCGTGCATTGTGGTGATCGATTGGTTTTGATGACATGCTGGTTCTTGTCATCTTCTTCAGGATCTGTGGTTCGGATATGTCTTTTTCAGATCTTCTAATCAAAGAGATGGTGGTCCCTCCGCATCCTGACCTAGGGGTGATAATTTCAAACAACTAGTTTGGCCTGGGTATGTTTGGCATCTATTGCTTTTATGTGCACTATGCAATGAATATTTAGATCACATTGATCTGTTTTGCCTCTGCCCGCTGCCCCAAGGGTCCACTACCCACCAATGTATGCTGAGCACACTCTCTACATTGTTCTTCAAATTCTCCACACAATCAAATGAAGTTAAGTGCAGTAAAACAAATGATGACATTGTGCTTTAAAAGTTATTTTTGGGATTTTTTACCTTGCTCCCAAATCCGATGAAGATCAATCTGGGCTACTTTCACTCTTTTTGATCTGATTTGCTTTTGACTTGCATTATTCAGTCAATGACTCAGGAACACTGGTTCATAGCCGGATCCCATATGGGAGGAGAATTATACCTGTATCATTTATTCATTCATAATGATCTTGTGTAGAGCGTTCTACTGGCTGTATACACAATTCTTTTTGACATAAGTACTTATTTGTGTAACTTAATATTTATACAATGGCCAAAAATTGTGGCCACTGTGTGTATCAATGTGGTTTTCTTTCATAATTCATCCAGGGAATATCCATGGAGGCATAGCAGACTTGGCTCAACTATTTTACTGATTTACAAATACTGGAACTGTATACATTATAGATGCTGGGACAGAACTTCTTCTTCCTTTCCTATTAAATGGCAGCACACCACCTCTGTCCTATGGACAGTGACACCATATAGCGATAGGGTGTACTTCCGCCTAGGGACTGTTGTAGCATACACATTGAATGTAAACAAGTAAACTAGTAGTACTAATTTCAAACAACTAGTTTGGCCTGGGTATGTTTGGCATATATTGTTTTTACGTGCACTATGCAATGAATATTGTTTTAGATCACATTGATCTGTTTTGCCTCTGCCCGCTGCCCCAAGGGTCCACTACCCCCCAAACAGTACTACTAATGTAGTACTGTTTTCCTGCCTAAATGTCATGAAATTGTCCCTTGTTAACCGTAACTAATTTCTGTTCTCAAGTCTCTGCTGGGGCTGCATTCTTGTAACCCTGACTCAAGCCTCCCTAAGCTTTCTCATAGCACCTCAATGCTTGAGGGTGACAGTGCGCTCTACAAATGCAAATAAATACAAAAATAAATAACATTAAGTTTGCTCCTGTAAGTGTTTTTATGTGATATGTCTTATGTTGTACCTAACACTTAAGGCCATCCTTTTTCTCTAATCAGTTTCCCTGATTGTTGTTGTGTGAAAGGCATACTGGATCAGCAGTAGTGAAGCTAAACGGAGAGGGTGAATTTGGGGTGGTTACAACCGTGAGATTGCCTTAGCATTGCTCAGCACAAGCTGCAGAAAAAGTGGTACTTATCACTGTGCTTCAGAGAATCGAAGATGAGGAAGTGACAGTGTACTCTGACTCTGCCTATGTGATGTCAACTGTACACGGAGGTTTGTCATGCTGGAAAAGGAGGGGCTTCCTCCACGTAGATGGCACTCCAGTGCAACATGCAACTCTATTGGATAAACTTATTGAAGTATTATCACTCCCATTGACGCTCACAGTTGTTAAATGCACAGCCCATATTAAAAGAGAAGATGTAATTTCTGTGCAAACAAAGCAGCAGATTCAGACGCCAAAAGGGCCTCCTATTTCCCAGATATCACTAATTATGAAACTGAAATGTTAAACAGATGACAGGATGATGCATGTTGGTAAAGGAGGGCTTTAACATGCTGTCTATTATCCATCTAATTGATATACAAGGACGAGTACCACAAGAAGAAAATGAGATAGGGAAAAAGCATGGATGTTCTGATGCAGTTTGGAGACAGGATAGCTCTGAAAAGCTAGTTATGCCTCTAGCATTATTTAGGATAGCATTGGAGCAACTCCAGTATCCCGTGCATATGACTCGAGCATATGGCACAGTGTTAGGGTTGGCTCTTATACTTGCATGTGTGCTGAGCCAGGATTGATGTCACCATCAGAATGTAGGCTGTGAGTCTGGAGTGTGAGATTAGAATGTTTGGGGTTGAATGGGTTCTAACCCAGGCAGTTAGATTATGTGAGCCTGGGTGGTGGGAGCCAGTGGGCTCCTGTCCCTTTCCTCTTTATCTCCTGATGACTTGATGACATCTGATCCTGTAACCTAAGAAGCTAATAAAGTAACCACTATGCGTACCTGGCCTGTGTATCCTGAGTGTCCCTTGGAGTGAACCCTATGACCAAGAGCCGGTCATAACAATTGGCGACGAGGATGGTCCAAGGTATGGTGAAGGAGGACCTTGGAGTGGACACCAAGTGAAGCAAAAGGAGATGCAGGTACCTGTGTGATGTCATGTGAGAGAGGAGAAGAGACTCTGCTGCGGGGGGTGCAGGCAAGAGGACAAGTGAATGAAAGGAGAGAGGGAGAGCCCACTGCCCCCCATAGACTGTTTGTGCCCACCACCCAGGGCTGTTTGAGCCAGTCCACCCAGGGCTGGAAGGGACAGCCTGTCAGAGGAGACCCCTGGGAAGAAGGTAGAGTGCCCTCTTTGAGGCCAGGAGTCATTAGAGGCTGTCCAAGAGTCTGGAGAAATGGAAATCACCCAGGGCTGTTTGAGCCAGTCCACCCAGGGCTGGAAGGGACAGCCTGTCAGAGGAGACCCCTGGGAAGAAGGGAGAGTGCCCTGTTTGAGGCCAGGAGTCATTAGAGGCTGTCCAAGAGCCTGGAGAAATGGAAAGCAACCAGGGCTGTTTGAGTCAGCCACCAAGTACTGCTTTAGTCAGCCCCCAGGGCTGTTGCAGGCGACCACCCAGGGGTGTCAGAAGCATCCTGCCCCATGGAGCCTGGGGCAAGGATGGCCTGTTGGAGTCTGCCAGGAACAGGCCCCCTGGTACATGAGGAGACATTGGCAGGGTTGCATGAGGCTGCCCAAGTGTGCCACCATTTCCTGAGTGACTATGCCAGCATTATTTAAAAAGGGGAAGTACATGAGGAGACATTGGCAGGGTTGCATGAGGCTTCCCAAGTGTGCCACCATTTCCTGAGTGACTATGCCAGCATTATTTAAAAAGGGGAAGTGTCATTTCCATGCCAAGTAAGCGTAATTGTGCCTTTTATGCACCTGGAGGCTAAAGGTTTTAATGAGAATAGACGCTATGCTGATTTGGTCTTAGGTGGGGACCACGCAATGAGAAAATGGTTACTGTTTGGGTTTGGGTATGATAGTAGTTTTTGGGGATGATTAGTTTATGCTTGCAGAAGAAATTTTGGAGTTTCATTTAAAAGTAAAATGTCATAATGGATTGAGCAACAATGTGGCAAGCAGTGACTGAAGAGTACTGTTGTGCATTAGTAGTGAATTACCATGAGAAGTATTAGTGAGAATGATGTTGCACTTAGAATAGGAGATGCATTTTATTTTAGATGTAACCATTTTGAGGCATTGCAGGTTGGTTTTAGAGTTGGCCCCAGTTGGCAACATGGACGTTTAGGTCTCATTTAAAGTTGGTTTCCACATTTGTGTTGTGACAGGGGTTGTGTGTGAGTGGCACATATGAGGTTGATTGAGGTGGACAATCAAAGGGTGTTGATCCTATTATGCTTAGTATACCGTTTTGAGGCATTTTAGCATATTAGTTTGCCTGTTTAATGGCAACATGGACTTTTAGAAAATGTGACTTGGATGTACTATGTTTCAATGTTCTGATCATCCTAACACTATGTTTTGCTTGTGTGTGTGTGGTGTAAGATTTGTGATCTTAAAGCACAATAAGAGTGATGTTGTCCATTAATGGTTACCACAATCTTTGAGTCATTTCAGCATTTAGAGTTGCCCATGCTTTGGCAACATGGACTTTTAGGAAATGAGATCTGCAATTTATAATGTGATTATTGATATGTCATTGCAATGCTTACTATAACCATTTTTGAGGCATTGTAGGCGTGATGTTCTGTTTGTGCGTGTATGGATGTGCAACCCATGATGACTGCCAGAGTGACTGCAGCGCTCCTTAGCAGTTAACATTCTATGCCGGGGTTGTCTGTATTTTGAACATCCCGTGTTTGTGTGTGTGTTGTAGCAGTATGTGAATGTTTTAGTGTTGGTGCATGACCAGTGTTGGGTTTTGAAATCTTTTTTATTGTTTTTTGGAATATGTTTTATTTGATGTACATGACCAGGGTTGGTCAGGGGACTCTGCGGAGTTGGAGGTGTTTGGTGTTTTGAGGCCCTGTGGGGTTAGTGATGTTACTAGTGGTAGGCTAGTATAGAACCTAGTTGGAACTTTGATTAATTGGTTAGTGACTCTGAGGGGTCCAGAGGTACCTTTAGGAGACTAGTACCATAAGCTTTGCAAAGCTGTGTTTTTGTGATGATTGGTGGCTCTGAGGAGTTCACATGAAACCTAGTGAAGCTTTTATGTTGTTTTGGATTGTGGCTCTGCGGAGCATTCCAGAGGCATCTAGCAGGGGACTAGTGCCTGAAGCTGTGTGAAGCTTCTATGTTGTTTTTGAAGGTGTCTAGCTCTGCGGAGTATACTTGAAGCTGTGTGAAGCTTTGATGTTTTTGGTGACCCTGGAGTTGTTAAGCTCCAGGGTTTGCTTGGAATTCTGGAGATGCAAGTTACATTGCATTTAGTGTTTTCTTTTAACTTTAGGTGACTTTTGGAATTGTTCTTGAGTCCGCTCTTGATTAATTTCAGAAGCCTGGCAACGTTTCATCTGCAGCTGTGTTCACTTTGGGGTGTTTATTTGGTTTTGAAGGGCTCATTTGTCTGGCCAACATTTGTAGCGTTATGCTGGTGGTGGTTGTTTAGTGACAGCTGGTTGCGTTTCTTTATTGGTGTGATGAGGTGAGTGACTGGTGATTAGGTGTGTCTGTGTTGCTTGAATTTTCGAATGGATTTGACAGCGGCATGAGTTGTGACTGTGGTTTCTTGGTGACCCAGGTAGATTGTTGGGTTGTTAGTAAGTATCTTGCGCAGTTATGACAGTACCTGGTTTTTCCCGGTTTTGGGAGTTAGTACTCGGAAGTGGCAGTCCGAGGTTCCTTTGTGGCAGAGAGGAACGGAAGGAGCTTTGTGTTTGGTTGGTCTTGGTAGTGTTGTGGTTTGTTTGCCGAGGTGGGCGGTTAGTGCTCGAAAGTGGCAGTTCGAGGTTCCTTTGTGGCAGGCGGGAACGGAAGGCGATTTGTGATGTTTTGATTGGTTAGGAATGTTAGTTGTGGCGGCTGGGACTGTCATAGGATGTTAGTTACGCCTGTTTGTTCAATCTCTGGGGTTAGCGGAACTCTGCTGAGAGTGAGGTGTGTCTTGCTGTTGTGAAAGTGTGTGTTGGAGGAGGTGTTAGGGTTGCTTTCTCTAAGTGTGTGTTTGAGGTGTGTTTGTTTGTTGTAGGAAAGGAGGTGTTAGGGTTGGCTCTTATACTTGCATGTGTGCTGAGCCAGGATTGATGTCACCATCAGAATGTAGGCTGTGAGTCTGGAGTGTGAGATTAGAATGTTTGGGGTTGAATGGGTTCTAACCCAGGCAGTTAGATTATGTGAGCCTGGGTGGTGGGAGCCAGTGGGCTCCTGTCCCTTTCCTCTTTATCTCCTGATGACTTGATGACATCTGATCCTGTAACCTAAGAAGCTAATAAAGTAACCACTATGCGTACCTGGCCTGTGTATCCTGAGTGTCCCTTGGAGTGAACCCTATGACCAAGAGCCGGTCATAACACACAGTTATTGTAAATTGCATTGTGTGCCAGATATGTACTACAGGGCACACTTTGTGAACAGTGAGTGGAACCATTCCAAGACCTAATGGCCCATTTGAGTACCTACATATAGATTATGTAGATATGCTGCAGACGCAGAACTGTTACAGATACATGCAGGTCATGGTTTGTCCTTTTTCTAGATGTATCGAGGTAGATCAAGGCACACACCCTGATGCCACGTGTGCTGCCAAATTTGAGCAAATAGTTCTCCTATTAGGCATTAAGCATACATTTTCCTCAGCCTGTCTTCAACAGGCGAATGATGTCTTTGAACGATTAAATGAATTATTGAAGAAAAGGATCACAAAGATTAAGATGACTCTAAATAGAAGATGGCTACATTGTCTACCCCTAGCCTTCTGCAGCCTAAGAAACCAGCCTTGCTCAGATCACCATTTAACTCCTTGAGTTGGTGATTGGATGCTGCATTAGAACTCCCCTTGCTCCTCCAACCAGGTTAAACACTGATGTCAATATTTGAGTGAAGACATTAGGTAATGAGATGCATGATTACCTAACAACAATGTCTGCAAGTGGTTCTTTCATGTCTCAACAGGTCAAAAACTGAGGGAAGGGTCAAAGAGAAGCAACAAAGAAAATCAATCAATTGAAATAGAAGATTGAAACAACCCAATTCATACCCAGGATACGAGGTGCTGGTAAGAAAGTTTGTATGCCCCGCTTTGAAGGTCCTTACGAGGTGGATGAAGTTACCCCAACAGTTGCAAAATTACAAGGAAGGTGAGCTTGGCTACATTTGCATGACATCAAGCCATATAGAGGAGAAACTATGACCCTTAATGAAGATGCCAAAGGTAAAAAAAAGGGAAGAAGTTTTGCGTATGAAAACTCATTCGATGACCAGGCGCAAAGACAAGAAAAATGAAGAGCACAAAGCCATTTTGAATTAAGAGCCAATATCTTTCAGCATTACATAAGGAATAAATAGACTTGCAGTTATCCTGGAACTTTCTTTTTTGACAGGTCCAGGGAGCATTACATTGAACTAATGGAAATGAATGAAGAAAAGCACACTTTTCATCCCTTTATGTTACCTATTGCAATAGCATTACACACATTCTTGTTTGCTGTTTTTACATATATATTACAGTCATATCCAGCTTTAGTAAGAAGACACATAAATATAGTTTTAAAAAAATGGCAATCCTAAGAACAATTATATTACTTTCAGAATAATTATAGCATTTATCTTGCAGTTCTTGATTTAAAAGTGTGATAGAGTTACATATTCCAAATTAAGATAACATGAGGAGGTTTCAGAATACAAGCAATTCATTACCATCAAGAAAATCGATGAACTTTCATGGAATATTAATTGTGATGTCAGTTTGTGTTATGATTTATGTTTTCCGCCATATCATTATGCCATTTAAACATGTTACAAAAGTAATGCAGACATAATGGGGAACAATGAGACAGTTACTATTATCCCTGATGGAATCTGAAACAGCATTTTTGATAATCTCACTAGGCATTTAGTTCATTTTAAAAGGCATGTTGAGGAAGATCATGAAGATATAAAATTGAATAATTCAGTTAATTAAAAAAATTACTTATGGTATGTTAGGGATTTTGTCAGAGGGCTATTACATAACTTGGGTGGTATTTTAGTATCATGGTAAATAGTGGTAACGTGGTAGCACAGCATATTTATAGTAATGCCCTATATGATGTGACAAGACTCCCCCTCTTATTTTTTTATTCTGTTTACGGTTGACTGTAAGTGCCAGATAGCAGACTTTACTGTTCGAGGGACAAGACAGCACTAGCTGTTATTCCAGTTACATATTTATGAAACTGAACTACCATCTTTAACGGATTGTTCATATTACACTCTTTATTATGTGCAATGATTCACAAGCCGCGCATGGATCATGCATTTTCTAACTTGCTAGCTACTTCCCAAACTTTACCTCCAACTTTACCACATGTAGTAAAAATATTTTACTGCTTTTGACACACTGGGCGCTTCCCTGTGATTTCCCCTCTTTATCAATTAATTCACATAGGCACAGAAAATGCAACCCCACTGATTTGGTTTTAAAGATGTTTTTCTTTTTGCACATACTATTGTTTGAAAACACGTTATGCGGTAGACATGTAAAAACAAATTAACACTTCTTCTGGATACATAAAAAGCCTAAATTCATAATAAAAACATTTATTTCTCATTTCTGACCCAGATATTGTACCCAAAGACAGTAGACAGAGTGTACCATCTAAAAGAAAAGACAAACGCAACAAGCCAACTTTTTCATTTTCTGTTATGCCACAGTGTTCTCAATTACAAATGTGAGAAGGAAAAATAGCATCTCTGTTTAAAAAATAACAGTGTAATTCTGACTGACTGACTGAAAATATAACACACTTTCTGCACGCTCCTCAATTTCACAGATACTCAAATTCAATTGTGAAGCCTCTGCACTATTATCAGGAAAGCCCCCTCTCTGAAGTGGATATCTGCAAGTGGGAGTGTCACAGATAGCGCACAGCTTTCTCCCCACGAAGGTCATCTCACGGCCCAGCTTCATCTAAAGGCTTGGACTGGACTGCCTGCCTCTACTTTCTGTCTGCTACTTTCCCTTCATAAAACGTGCAAAAATTTGGAACAGCAAATTATCTAGTTTTAAATCTCAGGAAAAACAACAAGGCACCACATTTAATGGTATTGAGATTAGTCCCAATTCTGCACAAGGGAACAATGTACCGATGGCTATACCTGTGAGTAGGCCTGATTGTAGGGTTTGATTCACCCACTGCTGGTTACCATCAACCCTGTCCATCTGAGAAAAGGAATGAGCAACAGAATGATGCATCCCCGAATATTGTGCCAAGTAGCCCCATCAAAATAATTAAATTCATCAAAGCTTTGATTAAAACATTTAAAAAGGGACACCATTGTTGCATAGAAGATCACTTAGAATCAGTGCATGATATATTTAAAGCCCTTCAAATACCTAGGGAACAGTATAGACAGTACTTTCACCTAACACATTATTATGCTACTGCTAGCATCATTAGAAGCCTTAATGAACATGAAAATCCGTCATAGGCAGACTTTGAAAAAGAGGTTAGACTTCACTTCTCACCATACCAGTCGATGCAAGATGCCAAGAAAGCAGCGTATACAATGACAGCAAGGCCAGATATGTCCCCTCTCCAGGATTTAAAAAGAGCATTTCCCATTTTGATGTGTCTTTTGATCCTAATTCTGTAGAATTCAAGACTGCATACTTTTATGGTCTTCATAAAGACATTATATCACAGTTAATTTGCGAATTTGATAGAGAAAAGTCTCTAGAGTGGATTAATGAAGAGGACTAAATTATATGAGGTAATCTATAGTAATAGAGAGACAAAACCAAAATCCAAAGATTCCGCCCCAACGATAATGGAGATAAACAGGGTAATTCATAGAATTTCGCAGAAAAGTGTCGCAAGCGGCTGGCGCAGAGTGTCCGCGTGCGATTGTCTGCGCCAGCCGCGTGCACTAAAATCGATTTCCGCGCACAGCGCATTCATGGATTTTCGCATCCCAAACCAGCCGTGGCGCAGCGTGGCGCAGCGACCCTGCAGCAGCGCCAGTTACGCCCCCAAGAACGCCCTCGCGCAAGGAAAAGCCTTCAAAATACCCAAATAATCGCAAAGGGCTGCGCTAACCCTGGACCAGTTCACCGGGCTGGCAAACAGCAAACGCCAAGCGGGGAACGTGTATTTCAGTGGTTCGCGGGAAGTTCCACACGCGATTGTCCTGTGTACGTGTGCATCAGGGGTGCGCGGGAAGTTCTACACCAAAATCAGCAGGGTACGTGTATTACAGGGGTGCGCGGGAAGTTCCACACGCGATTACAGCAGGGTACGTGTATTTCAGGGGTGCGCGGGAAGTTCCACACGCGATTGGCCCCGTGCGAGCAGGGTACGTGTATTCCAGGGGTGCGCGGGAAGTTCCACACGCGATTTCAGCAGGGTACGTGTATTTCAGGGGTGCGCGGGAAGTTCCACACGCGATTGGCCCAGTGCGAGCAGGGTACGTGTATTCCAGGAGTGCGCGGGAAGTTCCACACGCGATTTCAGCAGGGTACGTGTATTTCAAGGGTGCGCGGGAAGTTCCACACGCGATTGGCCCAGTGCGAGCAGGGTGCGTGTATTCCATGGGTGCGCGGGAAGTTCCACACGCGATTTCAGCAGGGTACGTGTATTTCAGGGGTGCACGTGAAGTTCCACACGCGATTCCATCAGGGTACGTGTATTTCAGGAGTGCGCAGGAAGTCCCACACGCGATTGGCCCCGTGCGAGCAGGGTACGTGTATTTCAGGGGTGCGCGGGAAGTTCCACACGCGATTGGCCCCGTGCAAGCAGGCTACGTGTATTACAGGGGTGCGCGGGAAGTTCCACACACGATTTCATCAGGGTACGTGTATTTCAGGAGTGCGCGGGAAGTTCCACATGCGATTGGCCCAGTGCGAGCAGGGTACGTGTATTTCAGGGGTGCGCGGGAAGTTCCACACGCGATTGGCCCCGTGCAAGCAGGGTACGTGTATTTCAGGGGTGCGCGGGAAGTTCCACACGCGATTTCATCAGGGTACGTGTATTTCAGGGGTGCGCGGGAAGTTCCACACGCGATTTCAGCAGGGTATGTGAATTTCAGGGGTTCTGGGGAGTACTACACGTGAATTGGCCGTGTGGGTCCTCCCAGGTGTACGCTCGACAACCTCCACGGCCCCTTCAGGCAGCCCACACCACGGGGGACTACCCTGCACCCCTGCTCATGTCCCGCAGGCAGCCCATCCACCATGGGCATGCCCCCCAGCCAACCCACATGTCACCTTGCACTACTGATCAACAATGCATGTCTCCCACCACCCCCACCCCCCAGCAGTGCAGGGGCAGCCTCCACCAGGCCCCCACCCATGTCTCCCACCACCCCCACCCCCCAGCAGTGCAGGGGCAGCCTCCACCAGGCCCCCACCCATGTCTCCTACCACCCCCACCCCCCAGCAGTGCAGGTGCAGCCTCCACCAGGCCCCCACCCATGTCTCCCACCACCCCCACCCCCCAGCAGTGCAGGGGCAGCCTCCACAAGGCCCCCACCCATGTCTCCCACCACCCCCACCCCCCAGCAGTGTGGAGCACCCTCCACCAGGCCCCCACTCATGGGCCCTATCACCCCCACCCCCCAGCATCCAGGGGCACCCTCCACCAGGCCCCCACTCATGTCTCCCACCACCCCCACCCCCCAGCAGTGCGGGACATCCTCCACCAGGCCCCCACCCATGTCTCCCAGCACCCCCACCCCCCAGCAGTGCAGGGGCACCCTCCACCAGGCCCCCACTCATGTCTCCCACCACCCCCACCCCCCCAGCAGTGTGGGGCACCCTCCACCAGGCCCCCACTCATGTCTCCCACCACCCCCACCCCCCCAGCAGTGTAGGGCACCCTCCACCAGGCCCCCACTCATGGGCCCTATCACCCCCACACCCCAGCATCCAGGGGCACCCTCCACCAGGCCCCCACTCATGTCTCCCACCACCCCCACCCCCCCAGCAGTGTGGGGCACCCTCCAGCAGGCCCCCACACATGTCTCCCACCACCCCCACCCCCCAGCAGTGTGGGGCACCCTCCACCAGGCCCCCACCCATGTCTCCCACCACCCCCACCCCCCAGCAGTGTGGGGCACACTCCACCAGGCCCCCACCCATGTCTCCCACCACCCCCACCCCCCAGCAGTGCAGGGGCACCCTCCACCAGGCCCCTACTCATGGCCCATATCACCCCCACCCCCCAGCAGTGTGGGGCACCCTCCACCAGGCCCCCACTCATGTCTCCCACCACCCCCATCCCCCAGCCACCATGGGCACCCTCCACCAGGCCTCCACCCATGTCTCCCACCACCCCCACCCCCCAGCAGTGCAGGGGCAGCCTCCACCAGGCCCCCACTCATGTCTCCCACCACCCCCACCCACCAGCAGTGTGGGGCACCCTCCACCAGGCCCCCACTCATGTCTCCCAGCACCCCACCCCCCAGCCACCATGGTCAGCCCCCACCAGGCCCCCACTCATGTCTCCCACCACCCCCACCCCCCAGCAGTGTGGGGCACCCTCCACCAGGCCCCCACTCATGGCCCCTATCACCCCCACCCCCCAGCATCCAGGGGCACCCTCCACCAGGCCCCCACCCATGTCTCCCAGCACCCCCACCCCCCAGCAGTGCAGGGGCACCCTCCACCAGGCCCCCACTCATGTCTCCCAGCACCCCCACCACCCAGCCACCATGGGCAGCCCCCACCAGGCCCCCACTCATGTCTCCCACCACCCCCACTCCCCAGCAGTGTGGAGCACCCTCCAACAGGCCCCCACTCATGGGCCCTATCACCCCCACCCCCCAGCATCCAGGGGCACCCTCACCCAGGCCCCCACTCATGTCTCCCACCACCCCCACCCCCCCAGCAGTGTGGGGCACCCTCCACCAGGCCCCCACTCATGTCTCCCACCACCCCCACCCCCCAGCAGTGTGGGGCACCCTCCACCAGGCCCCCACCCATGTCTCCCAGCACCCCCACCCCCCAGCAGTGCAGGGGCACCCTCCACCAGGCCCCCACTCATGTCTCCCACCACCCCCACCCACCCAGCAGTGTGGGGCACCCTCCACCAGGCCCCCACTCATGTCTCCCACCACCCCCACCCCCCAGCAGTGTGGGGCACCCTCCACCATGCCCCCACTCATGGGCCCTATCACCCCCACCCCCCAGCATCCAGGGGCACCCTCCACCAGGCCCCCACTCATGTCTCCCACCACCCCCACCCCCCCAGCAGTGTGGGGCACCCTCCACCAGGCCCCCACTCATGTCTCCCACCACCCCCACCCCCCAGCAGTGTGGGGCACCCTCCACCAGGCCCCCACCTATGTCTCCCACCACCCCCACCCCCTAGCAGTGCAGGGGCAGCCTCCACCAGGCCCCCACTCATGTGTCCCACCACCCCCATCCCCCAGCAGTGCAGGGGCAGCACCACCAGGCCCCCACTGATGTCTCCCACCACCCCATCCCCCAGCCACCATTGGCACCCTCCACCAGGCCTCCACTCATGTCTCCCACCCACCCCCACCCCCCAGCATCCAGGGGCAACATCCACCAGGCCCCCACCCATGTCTCCCAGCACCCCCACCCCCCAGCAGTGCAGGGGCACCCTCCACCAGGCCCCCACTCATGTCTCCTAGAACCCCCACCCCCCAGCAGTGTGGGGCACCCTCCACCAGGCCCCCACCCATGTCTCCCACCACCCCCACCCCCCAGCAGTGCAGGGGCACCCTCCACCAGGCCCCCACTCATGGCCCCTATCACCCCCACCCCCCAGCTGTGTGGGGCACCCTCCACCAGGCCCCCACTCATGTCTCCCACCACCCCCATCCCCCAGCCACCATGGGCACCCTCCACCAGGCCTCCACCCATGTCTCCCACCACCCCCACCCCCCAGCAGTGCAGGGGCAGCCTCCACCAGGCCCCCACCCATGTCTCCCAGCACCCCCACCCCCCAGCAGTGCAGGGGCAGCCTCCACCAGGCCCCCACCCATGTCTCCCAGCACCCCCACCCCCCAGCAGTGCAGGGGCACCCTCCACCAGGCCCCCACTCATGTCTCCCACCACCCCCACCCCCCAGCAGTGCAGGGGCAGCCTCCACCAGGCCCCCACTCATGTCTCCCACCACCCCCATCCCCCAGCAGTGCAGGGGCAGCACCACCAGGCCCCCACTCATGTCTCCCACCACCCCCATCCCCCAACCACCATGGGCACCCTCCACCAGGCCTCCACTCATGTCTCCCACCCACCCCCACCCCCCAGCATCCAGGGGCACCCTCCACCAGGCCCCCACCCATGTCTCCCAGCACCCCCACCCCCCAGCAGTGCAGGGGCACCCTCCACCAGGCCCCCACTCATGGGCCCTATCACCCCCATCCCCCAGCATCCAGGGGCACCCTCCACCAGGCCCCCACTCATGTCTCCCACCACCCCCGCCCCCCCAGCAGTGTGGGGCACCCTCCACCAGGCCCCCACTCATGTCTCCCACCACCCCCACCCCCCAGCAGTGTGGGGCACCCTCCACCAGTCCCCCACCCATGTCTCCCACCACCCCCACCCCCCAGCAGTGCAGCGGCAGCCTCCACCAGGCCCCCACTCATGTCTCCCACCACCCCCATCCCCCAGCAGTGCAGGGGCAGCACCACCAGGCCCCCACTCATGTCTCCCACCACCCCCATCCCCCAGCCACCATGGGCACCCTCCACCAGGCCTCCACTCATGTCTCCCACCCACCCCCACCCCCCAGAATCCAGGGGCACCCTCCACCAGGCCCCCACCCATGTCTCCCAGCACCCCCACCCCCCAGCAGTGCAGGGGCGCCCTCCACCAGGCCCCCACTCATGTCTCCCAGCACCCCCACCCCCTAGCAGTGTGGGGCACCCTCCACCAGGCCCCCACCCATGTCTCCCACCACCCCCACCCCCCAGCAGTGCAGGGGCACCCTCCACCAGGCCCCCACTCATGTCTCCCACCACCCCCACCCCCCAGCCACCATGGGCAGCCCCCACCAGGCCCCCACTCATGTCCCCCTGCACCCCCACCCCCCAGCATCTAGGGGCACCCTCCACCAGGCCCCCACTCATGTCTCTCACCACCCCCACCCTCCAGCCACCATGGCCAGCCCCCACCAGGCCCCCACTCATGTCTCCCACCACCCCCATCCCCCAGCCACCATGGGCAGCCTCCACCAGGTCCTCACAATCCCCAATCATGTGCGTTATGGTCAGCCTGCACAGCCAAAAAGCCCTACCAAGTAACCCATTCACCCACATGGAAATGGAAATTACATGTTACACCCCCAATGTTCATAAAGCTAATGAACCCATGTCCGTCACACACAATGGTTGCAATTGAATGGGAAAACACCCAACATGACATGCATGAAACCAATGAGATGATACCACACAGTGAAGTATGAAAACAAAATTGTATTAAAAAAAAAAATAATGCAAAAGAAATAAAACAAACTACAATGGGAATGAAAAAAAGATAAGCTGCATGTCCGTTTAAAAAAATAAAAACACCAAATCCTAATCCAAAAAAATGTCGCCCAAAGTCAAATGAAAAATAAAATCAATCCAATGAAGAACTATGCACAAAACATCCAAGGGTCCATGAGCCCAACTGAACAAAGGAAACCTACAAAAAACCCTAACTAAAATGCAACTATATACAAAAAGTGGAGCAGTGTCCGTCGACTCCAAATCATAAGAACATACAAAGGAAACCTCAAACTAAAGAACTATATACAAAGGCGGCGGGCAAGTCCAGCGGCTCACTCCGTGGTGTTCCGGGCCAGGGCATCATCGAACTCCGGTTCGATGTCCCGGAGGCGGTCCTGTTCCATGGCCCCGAGGGTCCGCAGGGCCAACGCCATGTCCTCCTCCAACCCCCTGCGGATTGCCTCGAGGCACTCGGCCCGCCTCAGGGACCTCCGCATGGAGTTCTCCGCCCTGACCATTGTGAGCTGCGCCTCTTCCGCCCGCCGCCGCTCCGCACCTATGGCGTGGCCCAACCGCTGCCACACGGAAGACACTCTCTGTCCTGGGTCCTCCTGCCCTCCGGCCGATGCCTGCCCCTCCGATGTTGAAGGCCCCGAGCCTTCATGGCCCCCACCACGTTGCTGCTGCTGCTCCGCCTCTGCCCGTGCACTGCCTCCTGCTGCCTGCACATCCTCCGCTGGCTGGGTTGCAGTTGTTGATGTGGCCACCCCTGCTGGACTTCCGACTCCCGACTGTGGCAGGGATGCCTCCTCCACCAGCCTGGCCGCACCGTCAGAGGCAGCTCCACAGGGCACCCAGGTGACTGATGGGTGGGAAGATGGCACAGAGGACGACTGGCGCGTAGGGGGTCCAGTTGAGGAGGGGGTCGGAGCAAGCCCCATCAGACGGAGGAATCCGGCCTGGGTGACCTGTCCCAGCAGGCTGACGTGGTCAATGAGCCATTGCAGATGACGTGCAGTCTCTCCATGAAAAGACTGCAGGTCACCTCGCATGGCCCGTTGACGCAACGCCACACCAGCGAGGACAGGCTCAACCCGGACCTGGATAGCCATGTCCGCAGGCAGAGGAAGGCCAGTTGACGTCAGCTCATCCCCTGCCTGAAAACGGGTCTGGACGTAGGCATTCCTGCTGGTGCAAGATGATGCAGGGACAGGATCGGGGACAGGATTGCACACAGGCACCTCCGCGGCGGCCTGTGCTGCCTCCTGTCCCTGGTCCTGCACTGCACCACTAGCACCAGTGGGATCCCCACCTCCAGACCCCGTCTCTGGTGCTTGCACGGCCTCCTCCTCCACCAAACCCCCCACAAACCTAGATGACTCCGTGCCATCTTCCCCTGTTGGGCCCTCTGGGGTCTCAGCTGCCCCTTCTGCTGCCGAGGAGTCCAACTCCAACCTTCGCCTCTTGGACCTCCCCCCGGCAGCTGCGGCCTGGGACGCGGCACCGGACTCCTCACTCCCCGACGAGATGGCAACACGGGAGGGGAGCCAGGCCTTGCGTCTCCGGCTGGCGGTGGGATCCCCGCCGCTGTGCTCCACAGCACCTTCTCCGCCCTCTTCATTAGCTGACGCTGCAGACAAGGAGAAACAAAACACAGGCATCAGGGCACTGTACAATGGACACATACACACATGACAGTTGCACATGAGTGGCATTGGCAAACCTCAGACATGTCATCACAATCCCCAACACACATGTCATTACAACTCGCACACATGAGCCATACCACAGCCATATCGCAACTGCCACCACCATCTCTACACATACAACAGCATGAGCAGCCAAATGTGAGCCAGACATCACATGCAACACAGGAAGTGCACCACACATGTACACACACCACCACACTTGCATGCATGTGTACACCTCTGCCAAGTGTCGCACTGTTCAGACGGGCATCCATGTCACATCTGCAAATCAGGCTTCCACATACCGCTGTCACATGCATCCATGTTGCATCACTGTTGCACCCTTGTCAAATACACACACATGCACATGTACACAGTGCTCATACATGCAGCCGAAAACAACATACATGCGTGACATCACGGACATGTCTACTTACATACACATTCATCCAAACATGTGTGCTCACACAACTGCATTTGGCATGCAAGCCTACACACACAAGCACCATCCATGTCTCACACATTACAGCCCTCGCATGTGTCAGCCCCACGGCCCTGTACACCCCCACCCATACTCGACCCCATACAAACAGATGTGCAACCTGCACACTAACGAATAATCACCACACGCACTGCTCACAATCAGGATGCATGTACACCCACCGCTCGATCCAGACGGGTCTGCTTCTCTAGGACCTGGGCGTGGAGCGCTGGGAATATGCGTTCCAGGACCCTCATCTGTTCTTCCGACAAGTGGCCCCGGCGCCCCTTGGCATCTGCTGCCTTCAAGAGGCGCCGGGCCTTGTTCAGGGTCCTGGACCTGAAGTCCTCCCAGTGCTTCCTGACATGTTGTAAGTCGCGGACTGCCACCCCCTCCGCGTTGATGGAAGTCACGATGTCAGTCCAGATCCGAGTCCGTCCTTCCTTGTCGGCGCGGGAACTTCAGAAGAGGGCATCATACTGCCCCAGGACTTGCTCCACCAGGACACCAACTTCGGTGGCACTGAAGCTGGTGCCCCTCTGCCTCTCTGGCCGGGGGTTGTCAGTGGTCCCAGATGGTGTTTGCCCCGACATGACAACCCCAGAGGCAGGAGTGGGTAGGCAACTGGGTCCTGGGGCTGGGCTGTGGAGCGATGGAATCCTTGGCTGATGTGCAGGCAGCAAATGGCAGTGCACGTGGGCAGCAGGCAGTCAGGCAGCAGCAGATGGCAGGTGGGAGCGTGCTCGGGGCTCTGGGGGGCAGTAGTTCGGCCTTCTGGGCAGGAGCGTGGTCTTCCGTGTGCTTACGTGTGGCCAGTTTGATACGGAGTGATTTGGCACGTGAAAAATCCAACACGTCTGTGTGTAATTCGAGGAAAGGCCCTTAGCGCGTAAACGCGTCGCCAGCGTATGCGCGTCTATGAAGTCACGTGCACGTTGAATTGGGCACACGTTTGAAAATGTTGCGTGTGAAAAAAATGAAAGACATGTCCGAGTGTCAAAGTGTGTAATTGGTGGGAATGGGCCTAGCGCGTACACACGGCAGTGACAAAGCGTGTAATTGGTGGAAATGGCCCTACACGCAGAAGTGACAAAGCGTGTAATTGGGGGAAATGGCCCTACACGCAGAAGTGACAAAGCGTGTAATTGGTGGAAATGGCCCTAGCGCGTACACGCCGCGTAAGTGACGCTGGACGTGTGGGCCTGTGTAAAAGGTACGTGTAGAACACCATTTCCTTGTACGTGCTTTTCGTGGAGAGCGAGTGGGTGAATTCTGTACTTCTTGTCGTTTCACACGCGATTTACTTCACGGCGTTTCAAGTTCGTATTCCCTGTTACCTCTGACAGCTTTTTCTCTTTTTTCTCTTTTACTGGTTTACCTGGGCCTGTTCCCTCAAACAGTGTTCCCTTCTACTGTTGTCCTGTCTCCTCAGACAGCGTACAAATCTTCTTTTGGCGGGGGTGTTGCCAACCAAACGCGCTCCTTTTTCACGCTCTTTTACCTGGCAGACGGTGAGTCACGCACGTATCTAACATCTGTGCTTGCCCCGTGTGCAGCCTACCCCTTCAGAGGTCATTCTAGGCTGCGTGTGACACGCATACGTTCATTCTTGTGTTACTGGGTGCCACAGCATAGTGCAGGTTTTTCTTTCTGCACACGTGGTCTAAGAGGGGTTGCATGCACGTCATCTCCCTTTTTTGGGGCTCCTGTGCATAGCGTGACCCATCATCTTTCCCCAGGGGTTACATTCAGCCTTGCAAGAGCACTAGGGTACAATTACCATCTGGTACCCAACCCCTTTGACCCCCAATTGCCCAGGACAATAGTTTACATCCACTCCCATATGCACATTAACATCAGTGCCATGGCTGGGAGGTGAGGATTCCGTAAGGGTGGCAAAGGTGGAAGAGCCACAAGTGGTGGCCGTGGTGGATCCGGTAAGGGACGTGGTCGTTACTTGCAGGGTGAGCCTGTCCCCCCATGTGTGGAGGACCAGTCAAGGGCACCCATAATCCCCCCCCCCGTTGAGGCTGATGTGGCTGACACCATCCATGCTCAGCCCTTGTTGGACCAGCCCATTGTGGCACCAGACCTGGCTGACTCCATGGCTGACTTCCAGGTCAGCAGGCCTATGCCACGTGCGCTGGTGCACGTTGATGTCATCATGCCACGTGCATCTGGGGCAGCAAGGTCATCTGCTGCCCCAAGAAGGCAGGGCGGAGAGGCTGCAGGGGCAGCTGCGGCTCCATCCACCCCAGCTCTCACACACCCAGCCAGGACAGTGTCGGTCCTAGTCCATCCTGCTGACATTCCCTCTGACACCATTACACTTGAGCCAATGCCTGCACCAACTCCCATGCTGAGTGTGCAATCCCACACTCCTGATACAGAGTCCACCAGGGCTCCTGCCCCTAGTGTCCAGAGCGGCGCAGGACACTCAGGATCACCACCACCTTCCAAGCGGAAGAGGAAGAGTGCTCGTCCGGCACAGGCTGATGCCCCAGACACGGCTACACAGTCCGGCCCGTCGAGGAAGCCCAGCTTCACGGATGACGAACTGAATGCACTTGTCGAGTATGTGTCCGCACATGATAACGAGATGGTCATTGTTGCAGGATCCAAGACCACACCTGCACAACGCCAGTCATGCCGCAACTCTAGTGACTGGAGGTGGGTCTCCAGTAGTAGACATGGAACTCACTCCACATGAGTCAGTCGCTGGGACCGACGTCACGGAGGAACAGATCCAAGGCGTGGGAGATCTGCCTGATTACGAGGCATTGCCCGGTGAGTGCACATGCATGTGTGTGTCATCCATGTGCATGGTGTGTGTGAGGGCTTCTGTTTGTGTGCCAGGTGAGAGTGTGTGCGCCTGAGTCGTATGGGTCAGCTATGTGCTTCATGCAATACATCCTGCGCAGCTGCATTTGGCCATAGCAGTATCCCTTCTGCCAACGGTAGACATCTAGCCCAACTGCACGCCAGTTGCCCTTGAAGTGTCACCTTGCCACAACATTGTTGGTTATTTTTCACTGTTCATTCAGTCAGATTGTTTGCATTCCACCACTTTTACTAGGCATTTCGCAGTCGTCTAGTCACATGTCTGACATGGCTATGGTAAAGTGGAGTGACTTTGTTACCTGGATATCATTTGTTCACACATGTCCCTGTGCAATTGGACCATTTTGGACTGACAGCTCCAGGTGAAAAATCAGACCTGTTTGAATTAGAAAAGCTATTACATGCGGGAACTGGACTGAATGAATAGGTGCTGCCCTCCTCTCCATCTTCACTCAATAGCAATGGTACATGCCATCTGTGTTATGGCATGTGTGTTTCACCTGGCAATCACAGGCCAATGTGTGATGCCACTGCCAGGCAGCATGCAGAAAATGTGTTCGTCTTCCATCTTGGTGTCATCAGTGTGTGCCATTTGCCTGCCCTTCATATGCAGTGAGGGTGCATGCATGGGAGGGTTTTAGTCATGTGGGACATGTGTCAATCAAGTACTGGTTCTCTTGCTTCTCAGCCCTCATTGTGTGCCATGGTGCTAATGCCTGTTTCCATTTCTTTGTTTTTATGTCTTTGCAGGGGAAGACGCACCTGATACTGCTGGGGTTGTGGAGATGGTGCAGACCCAGGAGGGGTCCGAGGGCCGACCAACCACCAGTGAGGGACGTGGTGTGGTGGTGGGTGAGAACCCACAAGTGCTGCAGGTCGTGCTCTCAAGGGGTGTCTCTGGCTGCACCTCCCCCGAGCTGTACTCAGGTGTTGATTCGGATGATGAGACCTACGTGCCGTCGCAGGTGAGTGTTCCAGGGAGGGATTCTGTTCTGTCCCACCCACCTACACCAGGGTCAGAACCCTCAATGGGGATGTCAGTGTTGGCAGCTACGCCTTTGGTGGTTACGGATGCAGGGTCACACTCCGCGACATCTGATCCTGTTCCTGGGCCAGCAGATCAGAGGGGGAATGCAGTCCTGCAGCCTCAGGCAGTGCCGGCACAGCAAGGCGCAGTTCGCCTTGCCCCAGACAGGTGTGGTGCCCGCCGACGTGGAGGCCGTACGCCACCTGGCAATACCGCATGGGAGCAATCCATTTACGGTATGGCAACCCAACAGGCAGCATCATCCAAGATGATGGCTCAGGCCATGGATAGGGTGGCCACTTCCATTGTCCCCCCTGAAAGGCTGATGGAGCGACTACAGCAGGCAACCGACTCCATCTGCCAGTCACAGAGGGAGGACATGTTGTCGTCCAACAGGGACAGGCGGGCGGCACTGGTGACTCTGCAGGAGGCCATCTCCATAGAGTCCCAGGGCCACAGGGAAGCCCTGAGGCAGGAGCTCCTTCACCTCAGGACGACTCTTGTTGAGCTTGAGGCTTCAACACACCAAAGGACAGAACAGCAGCTGGAGCGTCTCACCCGTACGCTCTCAGCTGAGATGCAGGCAACGAGGGCGGAGGTCCGGGCATCCCGTGAGTTGTTGCATGGGGACCTCCGCACACTCATCCTCCAGAACGAGACCTAACACACCCGCATGCTTGCAGCCATGGAGGAGCAGACTAGGGCCTTGCGTGGGCTGCCTCCCATAGTGCAACCACCTCCGGATGCAGCTGCACAGGGTGATAATAGCGACAGCAGTGATACTCCCACAATAGGGTAGCCGTGTGGGCCATGAGCCCATGGATGTGTTTTTTTTTCCCAGGATCCACACAGGTGGGTTTTGGTGTGCATCCTGTCCTCGGACCTCCTGGGTGGCCTCCCCAACCCCCCCCCCCCCCCTCCGGGCCCATCAATGGCCATTTTTTATTTTTTTTTATTTTTATTTTTATTTTTATTTTTCCCAATTTTTTTGGGACAATTTGTTGCCTTCCGTGGTTCCTGTGGGCATACGCTGCATTGTGGCTGGGCACATGCAGGCTTGTCATGTATTTGGTTCAGATGCTTGGGTTTGAGTCACACACACCCCTCCTGCTTCCCGTTTCCATGGGCTTGCAAAGGGTGTGCCCAAGTGACATTGACGTACATGGTGACATTGGACTCCCACTACATGTGTGGGTAGTCTAGTCAATACTGTGTATACATTCCTAGTGCATATTGCTGTTGTGTTGTACACTGCATGTTGCATTGATGTGTAACTCATCATCTGTGTCTACCTCCCAATTTGCAGGTCCCTTCCTCATGTCTACACAAGGCCCTCTAGTTTGGAGATGGGGTCCATGTTGGCAGCAGTGCACCTACAACTCTACATGGCGCCAACACTGTACAGTTGGAAGTGGTGGGAGTACAGGCATTTCCAGGTGGTGAGACTACTAATTTATTACATTTGGAATGTCATGTTAATGGTAGTACCTGCTCAAGTTTGTTGTTGGTCCTGCATTACTGTGAGCATTTCAGGTGTTGCAAGTTTCAATTAGGGACACTGTACATTGTGACACTTGTGTCATGTTGTGGGGATTACTTTGTTTACCTGCAAATAGCATGACATGGCACGGTGTGTCGTGTGGCGGTGCTGGGGATGGGTTGGCTGACATGGCACTGTCCTCTTGTTGCATTTTGCAAGTGGGTATTCATTTTAGCTGCTTGAATGTGTTTCTTCACAAAACTGCCTTGGTGGTGTCTGTGTGGGTAGGGATGCACACATTGTAACACTTCCAGGTGAACAATCTCAGGCTGATATGGTTTTCACGGTTGATTCTCCAGACATTCAGGATCAGTGTCAGGTTGAGTCATCATTGATTGTCAGATGGAATGTGCCAGGGCAGTGTGCACTCCACAGGGGTGTGATTTCTATGTGAAGTAATTAGCCACTAGCTGTGTACGGGCTGCCTCCCCCCGTGCCCTTTCCCCTCCCATGCGCAGCGGCTGTGCATGTGGTTGGGGATGTGGGGCCACCACCATGTCCACGGCCAGGCCCCGGCGTGTTGCAACGTTGTGCAGGACACATGCTGCCACTATGATCCTGCACACTACTGGGGGAGCGTATAACAGCTGCCCGCCAGAACGGTCAAGGGAGCGAAAGCGTGACTTTAGCACTCCGAATGTGCGCTCCACTATGCCCCGGGTTGTAATGTGGGCTGTGTTATATCTTACCTCGGGTGGCGTGGTGGGGTTCCGAATTGGCGTCATCATGTGGGGGCTGAGAGGGTAGGCACTGTCCCCTGTGGAGGTGGTGATTGGTATCATTGGTGGGGTTGTGACCTTGCTCAGTATCTGACATGCATGCATGTGCAGTGGCATTCATACTCACCAAGCAGCCATGTATCGCCATGCCGCCCAGCTTCTAGGTCCCGGCTTAGGGTGGACATTCGGTAAATGAAGCTGTCGTGGGTGGACCCGGGATAGTTGGCATATACTGAGGTGATGATTCCCTTGGCATTACATACTACCTGCACGTTGATGGAATGCCAGTGCTTGCGGTTCCTATAGATGTGCTCTGATGCCCTGAGGGGACGAAGAGCCACATGGGTGCAGTCGATGGCACCTAGCACTTTGGGGAATCGTGCCACACCATAAAAATCCAGGGCGGCAGCATGCCTTTCTGCAGGTGTTCTGGGCAGGTATATGTGCCTGCGGACTGATGGGCGTGCAGTGATGATGTTCAAGACCTGGTGTAGGCAGCGTGACTGGGTGGCCTGTGATACCCCACCCACTATGGCACTTGTCCGCTGAAATGATCCAGTGGCTAAGAAGCGCAGTACATTGAGGACCTTCTCCAGGGGGCTGAGTGCTTGGGAGCACAGGGTGGGTGATGTGAGGTCATCCTCCCACTCACTCACCAGGTCCAGTATTATGTGTGGTGGAAACCTGTACCTCCCATACACCTGGTCATCAGGCATCCTGAAAAGGCTGGTTCTGGGTGTGAATATTCTGGCCCTGACTATCCTCCTCCTCCTCCTTTGGTAGCCCACGGCCACTGCTGCTAGGAACGGTATGTTCATCCTGGGTCTGAGCTTGTTATTTTGTTAGCGTGCAAATTTATGCGTTGCGTGTGTTGTAGGCGAGCGTGTGACCCGCGCACCCCTGAAATCCAGTACCCAGTCCAATAGCATGTGGAAATTCCCGCGCACCCCGGGATACAGGTGCGCTGACGTACTTGCGTGTGTAAGTGCCCGCGCACCCCTGAAATACACGTACATAGGCCAATCGCGTGTACGCGCACTTTTGTCCAATTACACGCGATGACACTCTGACGTGCAGTCTTTCCACGTGTGCTCCGTCATCACGTGCTGTGTGGGAAACACCCGTGCGGGTCACGTCACAGACGCGCTTACGCGCTGAGGGCCTTTGGTCCAATAGAATCGCGTATGCGTGCTGACACGCTTACGCGCTAAGGGCCTTTCCTCGAATTTCACGCTGACGTGCAGGATTTTCACGTGCCAAATCACTCCGTATCAAGCTGGCCACGCGAAAACACACGGAAGACCACGCTCCTGCCCAGAAGGCCGAATTACAGCCCCCCAGTGCCCCGAGCAGCCTCCCACGTGCCATCTGCTGCTGCCTGCCTGCCTGCCTGCTGCCACCGTGCCCTGCCATTTGGTGCCTGCACATCAGCCATCTGCAGGGGTCCAGTTGCTGTGTCCACCCCTGCTGGAACTGAAGACTCCCGACTTGGATTACATCGCTCCACAGCCCAGCCCCAGGACCCAGTTGCCCACCCACACCTGCCTCTGGGGTTGCCATGTCGGGCACTTCCACATCTGGCACCAGTGGCAACCCCAGGCCAGAGGGGCACCAGCTTCACTGCCACCGAAGTTGGTGTCCTGGTGTAGCATGTCCTGGGGCAGTATGATGCCCTCTTTGGATCGTCCCGCGCCAGCAAGGAAGGATGGGAGAGGATCTGGGCCGACTGTGTGGTTGCCATCAACGCGGAGGGGGTGGCAACCCTCGACGTCCAGAAGATCAAGAAGCGCTGGGAGGACTTGAGGTCCAGGACCCTCGTGAAGGCCCGGTGCCTCGTGGAGGGGGGCCGGGGCCGCATGAGTTCCATCCAGATGAGAGTCCTGGCTCGCGTACGCCCAGCGCTCCACGCCCAGATCCTTGAGAGGGAGACCCGTCTGGAGTTGAGCGGTAAGTGTCCAAGCATTGCTGTGTGAGACAGGGCATGTTGCAGTGTGCTGGTTCTCTGATACTTGCCTGTATGTGTGACATAGGCCATGTATGCATGTATGTGTGCAGGGACATCATGGTAATGCATGTGCGACCAGTGATGTGTGAACCACATTGTTGTTGCATGTGTTTAAATGCCACATGGGGAGCCCTATGCAGATTTTAAACATGAGAGCATGCCAGTCTCTGATCCTGGACATGGGTGGGGGTGAGGGATGGGTGCTGATGCCAGGTACATATATGGTAGCCATGTCTGTGTGCCTGACCTGCGTGTCTGTGACTTGTGCATGCCATGGATGCATGACACATGTGTGTGACAATGCACAGATTCACTGATGCAGCCTAGTTACCCTTGTATCGGCTGTGTTTGGGGTGTATGGGGCCAGATGGATGTGACTGAGGTGAAGTGTGTGCATGTGATAGGCATGACCCATGATGCATGTGAGTTCCATATCATTGTATGTTTCAAGAGTCCATTGGACATGTATGGAAATGTCCATAGCATGCACCATGCCTGTTACTGTGTGTGTTTTGCCTGGACTGACCCATGTGTTGTGGAGGGACATGATGGAAGTGTACTTTGACAGTGGTACTCATCTGCTATTGCTTCCTGTCTAGGGAACCATTGTACAGTACCCTGATGGTTGTGTTCTTTGCCTCCCTCTACGCAGCGGCTAGTGAAGAAGACGGCGCTGTGGAGCAAGGCGGCGGGGATGCCCCCACGGCTGCAGCGGAAGGGGTGGGTGAGCCCCCACAGGGGCCTGCTACGGTGGAAGAGGGTGAGGAGCCATCCAGGTTGATGGTTTCCACAGAGGAGGAGGAGGCCGCCACAGGGGCACACATGGGGCCTGGTGGGGGCATCCCTGCTGGTGCAAGTGGTGCAGTCCAGGGCCAGGGGCAGGAGGCAGCACAGGTTACCGTGGAGGGGCCTGTGCATGTTGCTGTCCCTGACCCTGTGAGTGCACCACCATGCACCAGCAGGGTTGCCCCGTCCCAGGCCCGTCCGCTGGTAGAGGGGATGTCCATGTCACCTGACTCCCCTCCACCTGCGGACGAGGGGACCCGTGTCCGTATGGAGAAGGTCCTGATTGGGGTTGCGATGTGCGCGGGTGCAATTCGTGATGACGTGCGTGCTTCCCGGGAGGAGCACGCACATCATCACGAAGAGCACCGTGCCGACGTGGCCCAATTGGGATCTTCCATGTTCGGGGGTTTCCTGCATGTGTCGGCCAATCTGGCGGCCCTCTCCTCCTCTGTGCAGGCTATACACCAGTCGTTCTCCTTGCCGTCTTCCGGCCCAGATGCCACCAGGGCCCCCTGTGGACCTGCCCTGACCTATGCAGCCAGCTCGGTGAGGATCCCATCCCTGCCACAGTCGGGAGTCGGAGGTCAAGCAGGGGTGGACACCACAGCAACTGTACCCCAGCAGATGGAGGATGTGCCGGCATCATCAGGCAGGGCACGTGCACGACGGCGTCGGTGGATTCCATCAGCCTGGATGCCGTCGTGCTGGCAGAGGCAGTTGCGTCGGAGGCAGCAGCAGAGTCAACGTGGGAGGCATCATGGCTCGGGGCCATCAACATCGGAGGGGCAGGCATCGGCCGGAGGGCAGGAGGACCCAGGACAGGAAGTGTCTTCCGTGTGGCTGCGGTTGGGCCAGCAGATAGGTGCGGAGCGGCGGCGGGCGGAAGAGGAGCGGCTCACGATGGTCAGGGCATAGAGCTTCATGCGGAGGGCTTTGAGGCGGGCCGAGTGCCTCGAGGCAATCCGCAGGGGGTTGGAGGAGCAGATGGCTTCGTCCCTGCGGACCCTCGGGGCCATGGAACAGGACCGCCTCCGGGACATAGACGAGGAGTTTGATGATGCCCTGGCCCGGAACACTAAGGAGTGAGCCGCTGGACTTGCCCGCCGCCTTTGTATATAGTTCTTTAGTTTTAGGTTTCATTTGTTTATTCTTATGATTTGGAGTCAACGGACACAGCTCCACTTTTTGTATATAGTTGCATTTTTGTTAGGGTTTTTTGTAGGTTTCCTTTGTTCAGTTGGGCTCATGGACCCTTGGATATTTTGTACATAGTTCTTCATTGGATTGTTTTATTTTTTAATTTTATTTTTTCTTCTCCATGGAGCAATGGTGTTTGGATTTTTATTTTTTTTTCTGTCGGATTGATTTCATTTTTAATGTGACTTTGAAGTACATTTTTTTTGGATTTGGTGTTTTTCATTTTTTGGGACGGACATGCACCTTTTCTTTTTTTCATTGGCATTGTACTTTGTTTCATTTCATTTGCATTCATATTTATTTAATACATTTTTGTTTTCATACTTCACTGTGTGGTATCATCTCATTGGTTTCATGCATGTCATGTTGGGTGTTTTCAAATTCATTTGCAACCATTGTGTGTGACAGACATGGGTTCATTTGCTTTATGTACGTTGGGGGTGTAACATGTAATTTTAATTTCCATGTGGGTGAATGGGGTACTTGGTAGGGCCTTTTGGCTGTGGAGGCTGACCATTACGCACATGGTTGGTGATTGTGAGGACCTGGTTGCAGGGGGACATGGGTGGGGGCCTGGTGGGGGCTGCCCCTGGTGGCTGGGGGGTGGGGGTGGTGGTAGACATGAGTGGGGGCCTGGTGGAGGCTGCCCCTGCACTGCTGGGGGGTGGGGGTGATAGGGGACATGAGTGGGGGCCTGGTGGAGGCTGCCCCTGGTGGCTGGGGGGTGGGCGTGGTGGTAGACATGAGTGGGGGCCTGGTGGAGGCTGCCCCTGCACTGCTAGGGGGTGGGGGTGATAGGGGACATGAGTGGGGGCCTGGTGGGGGCTGGCCATGGTGGCTGGGGGGTGGGGGTGGTGGGAGACATGAGTGGGGGCCTGGTGGAGGGTGCCCCTGGATGCTGGGGGGTGGGGGTGCAGGGGGACATGAGTGGGGGCCTGGTGGGGGCTGCCCATGGTGGCTGGGGGGTGGGGGTGGTGGGAGACATGAGTGGGGGCCTGGTGGAGGGTGCCCCTGGATGCTGGGGGGTGGGGGTGCAGGGGGACATGAGTGGGGGAGTGGTGGGGGCTGGCCATGGTGGCTGGGGGGTGGGGGTGGGTGGGAGACATGAGTGGGGGCCTGGTGGAGGGTGCCCCTGCACTGCTGGGGGGTGGGGGTGGTGGGAGACATGAGTGGGGGCCTGGTGGAGGGTGCCCCTGGATGCTGGGGGGTGGGGGTGCAGGGGGACATGAGTGGGGGCCTGGTGGGGGCTGGCCATGGTGGCTGGGGGGTGGGGGTGGTGGGAGACATGAGTGGGGGCCTGATGGAGGGTGCCCCTGGATGCTGGGGGGGTGGGGGTGCAGGGGGACATGAGTGGGGGTCTGGTGGGGGCTGCCCATGGTGGCTGGGGGGTGGGGGTGAGTGGTAGACATGAGTGGGGGCCTACTGGAGGGTGCCCCTGGTGGCTGGGGGGTGGGGGTGGTGGGAGACATGAGTGGGGGCCTGGTGGAGGGTGCCCCTGCACTGATGGGGGGTGGGGGTGGTGGGAGACATGGGTGGGGGCCTAGTGGAGGCTGCCCCTGGTGGCGGGGGGGTGGGGGTGATAGGGGCCATGAGTGGGGGCCTGGTGGAGGGTGCCCCTGGATGCTGGGGGGTGGGGGTGCAGGGGGACATGAGTGGGGGCCTGGTGGGGGCTGCCCATGGTGGCTGGGGGGTGGGGGTGATAGGGGACATGAGTGGGGGCCTGGTGGAGGCTGCCCCTGGTGGCTGGGGGGTGGGGGTGGTGGTAGACATGAGTGGGGGCCTGGTGGAGGCTGCCCCTGCACTGCTGGGGGGTGGGGGTGATAGGCGACATGAGTGGGGGCCTGGTGGGGGCTGGCCATGGTGGCTGGGGGTGGGGGTGGTGGGAGACATGAGTGGGGGCCTGGTGGAGGGTGCCCCTGGATGCTCGGGGGTGGGGGTGCAGGGGGACATGAGTGGGGGCCTGGTGGGGGCTGCCCATGGTGGCTGGGGGGTGGGGGTGGGTGGTAGACATGAGTGGGGGCCTGGTGGAGGGTGCCCCTGCACTGCTGGGGGGTGGGGGTGGTGGGAGACATGAGTGGGGGCCTGGTGGAGGGTGCCCCTGGATGCTGGGGGGAGGGGGTGCAAGGGGGACATGAGTGGGGGCCTGGTGGGGGCTGCCCATGGTGGCTGGGGGGTGGGGGTGGTGGGAGACATGAGTGGGGGCCTGGTGGAGGGTGCCCCTGGATGCTGGGGGGTGGGGGTGCAGGGGGACATGAGTGGGGGCCTGGTGGGGGCTGGCCATGGTGGCTGGGGGTGGGGGTGGGTGGGAGACATGAGTGGGGGCCTGGTGGAGGGTGCCCCTGCACTGCTGGGGGGTGGGGGTGGTGGGAGACATGAGTGGGGGCCTGGTGGAGGGTGCCCCTGGATGCTGGGGGGTGGGGGTGCTGGGGGACATGAGTGGGGACCTGGTGGGGGCTGGCCATGGTGGCTGGGGGGTGGGGGTGGTGGGAGACATGAGTGGGGGCCTGGTGGAGGGTGCCCCTGGATGCTGGGGGGGTGGGGGTGCAGGGGGACATGAGTGGGGGTCTGGTGGGGGCTGCCCATGGTGGCTGGGGGGTGGGGGTGGGTGGTAGACATGAGTGGGGGCCTACTGGAGGGTGCCCCTGGTGGCTGGGGGGTGGGGGTGGTGGGAGACATGGGTGGGGGCCTAGTGGAGGCTGCCCCTGGTGGCGGGGGGTGGGGGTGATAGGGGCCATGAGTGGGGGCCTGGTGGAGGGTGCCCCTGGATGCTGGGGGGTGGGGGTGCAGGGGGACATGAGTGGGGGCCTGGTGGGGGCTGCCCATGGTGGCTGGGGGGTGGGGGTGATAGGGGACATGAGTGGGGGCCTGGTGGAGGCTGCCCCTGGTGGCTGGGGGGTGGGGGTGGTGGTAGACATGAGTGGGGGCCTGGTGGAGGCTGCCCCTGCACTGCTGGGGGGTGGGGGTGATAGGCGACATGAGTGGGGGCCTGGTGGGGGCTGGCCATGGTGGGTGGGGGTGGGGGTGGTGGGAGACATGAGTGGGGGCCTGGTGGAGGGTGCCCCTGGATGCTGGGGGGTGGGGGTGCAGGGGGACATGAGTGGGGGCCTGGTGGGGGCTGCCCATGGTGGCTGGGGGGTGGGGGTGGGTGGTAGACATGAGTGGGGGCCTGGTGGAGGGTGCCCCTGCACTGCTGGGGGGTGGGGGTGGTGGGAGACATGAGTGGGGGCCTGGTGGAGGGTGCCCCTGGATGCTGGGGGGTGGGGGTGCAAGGGGACATGAGTGGGGGCCTGGTGGGGGCTGCCCATGGTGGCTGGGGGGTGGGGGTGGGTGGGAGACATGAGTGGGGGCCTGGTGGGGGCTGCCCATGGTGGCTGGGGGTGGGGGTGATAGGGGACATGAGTGGGGGCCTGGTGGAGGCTGCCCCTGGTGGCTGGGGGGTGGGGGTGGTGGGAGACATGAGTGGGGGCCTGGTGGAGGGTGCCCCTGCACTGATGGGGGGTGGGGGTGGTGGGAGACATGGGTGGGGGCCTAGTGGAGGCTGCCCCTGGTGGCGGGGGGGTGGGGGTGATAGGGGCCATGAGTGGGGGCCTGGTGGAGGGTGCCCCTGGATGCTGGGGGGTGGGGGTGCAGGGGGACATGAGTGGGGGCCTGGTGGGGGCTGCCCATGGTGGCTGGGGGGTGGGGGTGATAGGGGACATGAGTGGGGGCCTGGTGGAGGCTGCCCCTGGTGGCTGGGGGGTGGGGGTGGTGGTAGACATGAGTGGGGGCCTGGTGGAGGCTGCCCCTGCACTGCTGGGGGGTGGGGGTGATAGGCGACATGAGTGGGGGCCTGGTGGGGGCTGGCCATGGTGGCTGGGGGTGGGGGTGGTGGGAGACATGAGTGGGGGCCTGGTGGAGGGTGCCCCTGGATGCTCGGGGGTGGGGGTGCAGGGGGACATGAGTGGGGGCCTGGTGGGGGCTGCCCATGGTGGCTGGGGGGTGGGGGTGGGTGGTAGACATGAGTGGGGGCCTGGTGGAGGGTGCCCCTGCACTGCTGGGGGGTGGGGGTGGTGGGAGACATGAGTGGGGGCCTGGTGGAGGGTGCCCCTGGATGCTGGGGGGAGGGGGTGCAAGGGGGACATGAGTGGGGGCCTGGTGGGGGCTGCCCATGGTGGCTGGGGGGTGGGGGTGGTGGGAGACATGAGTGGGGGCCTGGTGGAGGGTGCCCCTGGATGCTGGGGGGTGGGGGTGCAGGGGGACATGAGTGGGGGCCTGGTGGGGGCTGGCCATGGTGGCTGGGGGTGGGGGTGGGTGGGAGACATGAGTGGGGGCCTGGTGGAGGGTGCCCCTGCACTGCTGGGGGGTGGGGGTGGTGGGAGACATGAGTGGGGGCCTGGTGGAGGGTGCCCCTGGATGCTGGGGGGTGGGGGTGCTGGGGGACATGAGTGGGGACCTGGTGGGAGCTGGCCATGGAGGCTGGGGTGTGGGGGTGGTGGGAGACATGAATGTGGGGGCCTGGTGGAGAGTGCTCTTGGATGCTGGGGGGGTGGGGGTGCAGGGGGACATGAGTGGGGGTCTGGTGGGGGCTGCCCATGGTGGCTGGGGGGTGGGGGTGGGTGGTAGACATGAGTGGGGGCCTACTGGAGGGTGCCCCTGGTGGCTGGGGGGTGGGGGTGGTGGGAGACATGGGTGGGGGCCTAGTGGAGGCTGCCCCTGGTGGCGGGGGGTGGGGGTGATAGGGGCCATGAGTGGGGGCCTGGTGGAGGGTGCCCCTGGATGCTGGGGGGTGGGGGTGCAGGGGGACATGAGTGGGGGCCTGGTGGGGGCTGCCCATGGTGGCTGGGGGGTGGGGGTGATAGGGGACATGAGTGGGGGCCTGGTGGAGGCTGCCCCTGGTGGCTGGGGGGTGGGGGTGGTGGTAGACATGAGTGGGGGCCTGGTGGAGGCTGCCCCTGCACTGCTGGGGGGTGGGGGTGATAGGCGACATGAGTGGGGGCCTGGTGGGGGCTGGCCATGGTGGGTGGGGGTGGGGGTGGTGGGAGACATGAGTGGGGGCCTGGTGGAGGGTGCCCCTGGATGCTGGGGGGTGGGGGTGCAGGGGGACATGAGTGGGGGCCTGGTGGGGGCTGCCCATGGTGGCTGGGGGGTGGGGGTGGGTGGTAGACATGAGTGGGGGCCTGGTGGAGGGTGCCCCTGCACTGCTGGGGGGTGGGGGTGGTGGGAGACATGAGTGGGGGCCTGGTGGAGGGTGCCCCTGGATGCTGGGGGGTGGGGGTGCAAGGGGACATGAGTGGGGGCCTGGTGGGGGCTGCCCATGGTGGCTGGGGGGTGGGGGTGGGTGGGAGACATGAGTGGGGGCCTGGTGGGGGCTGCCCATGGTGGCTGGGGGTGGGGGTGATAGGGGACATGAGTGGGGGCCTGGTGGAGGCTGCCCCTGGTGGCTGGGGGGTGGGGGTGGTGGGAGACATGAGTGGGGGCCTGGTGGAGGCTGCCCCTGCACTGCGGGGGGGTGGGGGTGGTGGTAGACATGAGTGGGGGCCTGGTGGAGGCTGCCCCTGGTGGCTGGGGGGTGGGGGTGGTGGTAGACATGAGTGGGGGCCTGGTGGAGGCTGCCCCTGCACTGCTGGGGGGTGGGGGTGGTGGGAGACATGGGTGCGGGCCTGGTGGAGGGTGCCCCTGCACTGCTGGGGGGTGGGGGTGGTGGGAGACATGGGTGGGGGCCTGGTGGAGGCTGCCCCTGGTGGCGGGGAGCTGGGGGTGCTAGGGGCCATGAGTGGGGGCCTGGTGGAGGGTGCCCCTGGATGCTGGGGGGTGGGGGTGCAGGGGGACATGAGTGGGGGCCTGGTGGGGGCTGGCCATGGTGGCTGGGGGGTGGGGGTGGTGGGAGACATGAGTGGGGGCCTGGTGGAGGGTGCCCCTGGATGCTGGGGGGTGAGGGTGCAGGGGGACATGAGTGGGGGCCTGGTGGGGGCTGGCCATGGTGGCTTGGGGGTGGGGGTGGGTGGGAGAAATGAGTGGGGGCCTGGTGGAGGCTGCCCCTGCACTGCTGGTGGGTGGGGGTGATAGGGGACATGAGTAGGGGCCTGGTGGGGGCTGCCCATGGTGGCTGGGGGGTGGGGGTGATAGGGGACATGAGTGGGGGGCTGGTGGAGGCTGCCCCTGGTGGCTGGGGGGTGGAGGTGGTGGTAGACATGAGTGGGGGCCTGGTGGAGGCTGCCCCTGCACTGCTGGGGGGTGGGGGTGATAGGGGACATGAGTGGGGGCCTGGTGGGGGCTGGCCATGGTGGCTGGGGGGTGGGGGTGGTGGGAGACATGAGTGGGGGCCTGGTGGAGGGTGCCCCTGGATGCTGGGGGGTGGGGGTGCAGGGGGACATGAGTGGGGGCCTGGTGGGGGCTGCCCATGGTGGCTGGGGGGTGGGGGTGGTGGTAGACATGAGTGGGGGCCTGGTGGAGGCTGCCCCTGCACTGCTAGGGCGTGGGGGTGATAGGGGACATGAGTGGGGGCCTGGTGGGGGCTGGCCATGGTGGCTGGGGGGTGGGGGTGGTGGGAGACATGAGTGGGGGCCTGGTGGAGGGTGCCCCTGGATGCTGGGGGGTGGGGGTGCAGGGGGACATGAGTGGGGGCCTGGTGGGGGCTGTCCATGGTGGCTGGGGGGTGGGGGCGGTGGGAGACATGAGTGGGGGCCTGGTGGAGGGTGCCCCTGGATGCTGGGGGGTGGGGGTGCAGGGGGACATGAGTGGGGGCCTGGTGGGGGCTGGCCATGGTGGCTGGGGGGTGGGGGTGGGTGGGAGACATGAGTGGGGGCCTGGTGGAGGGTGCCCCTGCACTGCTGGGGGGTGGGGGTGGTGGGAGACATGAGTGGAGGCCTGGTGGAGGGTGCCCCTGGATGCTGGGGGGTGGGGGTGCTGGGGGACATGAGTGGGGGCCTGGTGGGGGCTGGCCATGGTGGCTGGGGGGTGGGGGTGGTGGGAGACATGAGTGGGGGCCTGGTGGAGGGTGCCCCTGGATGCTGGGGGGGTGGGGGTGCAGGGGGACATGAGTGGGGGTCTGGTGGGGGCTGCCCATGGTGGTTGGGGGGTGGGGGTGGGTGGTAGACATGAGTGGGGGCCTACTGGAGGGTGCCCCTGGTGGCTGGGGGGTGGGGGTGGTGGGAGACATGAGTGGGGGCCTGGTAGAGGGTGTCCCTGCTCTGCTGGGGGGTGGGGGTGGTGGGAGACATGGGTGGGGGCCTAGTGGAGGCTGCCCCTGGTGGCGGGGGGGTGGGGGTGATAGGGGCCATGAGTGGGGGCCTGGTGGAGGGTGCCCCTGGATGCTGGGGGGTGGGGGTGCAGGGGGACATGAGTGGGGGCCTGGTGGGGGCTGCCCATGGTGGCTGGGGGGTGGGGGTGATAGGGGACATGAGTGGGGGCCTGGTGGAGGCTGCCCCTGGTGGCTGGGGGGTGGGGGTGGTGGTAGACATGAGTGGGGGCCTGGTGGAGGCTGCCCCTGCACTGCTGGGGGGTGGGGGTGATAGGCGACATGAGTGGGGGCCTGGTGGGGGCTGGCCATGGTGGCTGGGGGTGGGGGTGGTGGGAGACATGAGTGGGGGCCTGGTGGAGGGTGCCCCTGGATGCTGGGGGGTGGGGGTGCAGGGGGACATGAGTGGGGGCCTGGTGGGGGCTGCCCATGGTGGCTGGGGGGTGGGGGTGGGTGGTAGACATGAGTGGGGGCCTGGTGGAGGGTGCCCCTGCACTGCTGGGGGGTGGGGGTGGTGGGAGACATGAGTGGGGGCCTGGTGGAGGGTGCCCCTGGATGCTGGGGGTGGGGGTGCAAGGGGGACATGAGTGGGGGCCTGGTGGGGGCTGCCCATGGTGGCTGGGGGGTGGGGGTGGTGGGAGACATGAGTGGGGGCCTGGTGGAGGGTGCCCCTGGATGCTGGGGGGTGGGGGTGCAGGGGGACATGAGTGGGGGCCTGGTGGGGGCTGGCCATGGTGGCTGGGGGGTGGGGGTGGGTGGGAGACATGAGTGGGGGCCTGGTGGAGGGTGCCCCTGCACTGCTGGGGGGTGGGGGTGGTGGGAGACATGAGTGGGGGCCTGGTGGAGGGTGCCCCTGGATGCTGGGGGGTGGGGGTGCAGGGGGACATGAGTGGGGGCCTGGTGGGGGCTGGCCATGGTGGCTGGGGGTGGGGGTGGTGGGAGACATGAGTGGGGGCCTGGTGGAGGGTGCCCCTGGATGCTGGGGGGGTGGGGGTGCAGGGGGACATGAGTGGGGGTCTGGTGGGGGCTGCCCATGGTGGCTGGGGGGTGGGGGTGGGTGGTAGACATGAGTGGGGGCCTACTGGAGGGTGCCCCTGGTGGCTGGGGGGTGGGGGTGGTGGGAGACATGAGTGGGGGCCTGGTGGAGGGTGCCCCTGCACTGCTGGGGGGTGGGGGTCGTGGGAGACATGGGTGGGGGCCTAGTGGAGGCTGCCCCTGGTGGCGGGGGGGTGGGGGTGATAGGGGCCATGAGTGGGGGCCTGGTGGAGGGTGCCCCTGGATGCTGGGGGGTGGGGGTGCAGGGGGACATGAGTGGGGGCCTGGTGGGGGCTGCCCATGGTGGCTGGGGGGTGGGGGTGATAGGGGACATGAGTGGGGGCCTGGTGGAGGCTGCCCCTGGTGGCTGGGGGGTGGGGGTGGTGGTAGACATGAGTGGGGGCCTGGTGGAGGCTGCCCCTGCACTGCTGGGGGGTGGGGGTGATAGGCGACATGAGTGGGGGCCTGGTGGGGGCTGGCCATGGTGGCTGGGGGTGGGGGTGGTGGGAGACATGAGTGGGGGCCTGGTGGAGGGTGCCCCTGGATGCTGGGGGGTGGGGGTGCAGGGGGAAATGAGTGGGGGCCTGGTGGGGGCTGCCCATGGTGGCTGGGGGGTGGCGGTGGGTGGTAGACATGAGTGGGGGCCTGGTGGAGGGTGCCCCTGCACTGCTGGGGGGTGGGGGCGGTGGGAGACATGAGTGGGGGCCTGGTGGAGGGTGCCCCTGGATGCTGGGGGGTGGGGGTGCAAGGGGACATGAGTGGGGGCCTGGTGGGGGCTGCCCATGGTGGCTGGGGGGTGGGGGTGGGTGGGAGACATGAGTGGGGGCCTGGTGGGGGCTGCCCATGGTGGCTGGGGGGTGGGGGTGATAGGGGACATGAGTGGGGGCCTGGTGGAGGCTGCCCCTGGTGGCTGGGGGGTGGGGGTGGTGGGAGACATGAGTGGGGGCCTGGTGGAGGCTGCCCCTGCACTGCGGGGGGGTGGGGGTGGTGGTAGACATGAGTGGGGGCCTGGTGGAGGCTGCCCCTGGTGGCTGGGGGGTGGGGGTGGTGGTAGACATGAGTGGGGGCCTGGTGGAGGCTGCCCCTGCACTGCTGGGGGGTGGGGGTGGTGGGAGACATGAGTGGGGGCCTGGTGGAGGGTGCCCCTGCACTGCTGGGGGGTGGGGGTGGTGGGAGACATGGGTGGGGGCCTGGTGGAGGCTGCCCCTGGTGGCGGGGAGCTGGGGGTGCTAGGGGCCATGAGTGGGGGCCTGGTGGAGGGTGCCCCTGGATGCTGGGGGGTGGGGGTGCAGGGGGACATGAGTGGGGGCCTGGTGGGGGCTGGCCATGGTGGCTGGAGGGTGGGGGTGGTGGGAGACATTAGTGGGGGCCTGGTGGAGGGTGCCCCTGGATGCTGGGGGGTGAGGGTGCAGGGGGACATGAGTGGGGGCCTGGTGGGGGCTGGCCATGGTGGCTGGGGGGTGGGGGTGGGTGGGAGAAATGAGTGGGGGCCTGGTGGAGGCTGCCCCTGCACTGCTGGTGGGTGGGGGTGATAGGGGACATGAGTGGGGGCCTCGTGGGGGCTGCCCATGGTGGCTGGGGGGTGGGGGTGATAGGGGACATGAGTGGGGGGCTGGTGGAGGCTGCCCCTGGTGGCTGGGGGGTGGGGGTGGTGGTAGACATGAGTGGGGGCCTGGTGGAGGCTGCCCCTGCACTGCTGGGGGGTGGGGGTGATAGGGGACATGAGTGGGGGCCTGGTGGGGGCTGGCCATGGTGGCTGGGGGGTGGGGGTGGTGGGAGACATGAGTGGGGGCCTGGTGGAGGGTGCCCCTGGATGCTGGGGGGTGGGGGTGCAGGGGGACATGAGTGGGGGCCTGGTGGGGGCTGCCCATGGTGGCTGGGGGGTGGGGGTGGGTGGGAGACATGAGTGGGGGCCTGGTGGGGGCCGCCCATGGTGGCTGGGGGGTGGGGGTGATAGGGGACATGAGTGGGGGCCTGGTGGAGGCTGCCCCTGTTGGCTGGGGGGTGGGGGTGGTGGGAGACATGAGTGGGGGCCTGGTGGAGGCTGCCCCTGCACTGCTGGGGGGTGGGGGTGGTGGTAGACATGAGTGGGGGCCTGGTGGAGGCTGCCCCTGGTGGCTGGGGGGTGGGGGTGGTGGTAGACATGAGTGGGGGCCTGGTGGAGGCTGCCCCTGCACTGCTGGGGGGTGGGGGTGGTAGGAGACATGAGTGGGGGCCTGGTGGAGGGTGCCCCTGCACTGCTGGGGGGTGGGGGTGGTAGGAGACATGAGTGGGGGCCTGGTGGAGGCTGCCCCTGGTGGCGGGGGGTGGGGGTGATAGGGGCCATGAGTGGGGGCCTGGTGGAGGGTGCCCCTGGATGCTGGGGGGTGGGGGTGCAGGGGGACATGAGTGGGGGCCTGGTGGTGGCTGGCCATGGTGGCTGGGGGGTGGGGGTTGTGGGAGACATGAGTGGGGGCCTGCTGGAGGGTGCCCCTGGATGCTGGGGGGTGGGGGTGCAGGGGGACATGAGTGGGGGCCTGGTGGGGGCTGGCCATGGTGGCTGGGGGGTGGGGGGTGGGTGGAAGACATGAGTGGGGGCCTGGTGGAGGCTGCCCCTGCACTGCTGGGGGGTGGGGGTGATAGGGGACATGAGTGGGGGCCTGGTGGGGGCTGCCCATGGTGGCTGGGGGGTGGGGGTGATAGGGGACATGAGTGGGGGCCTGGTGGAGGCTGCCCCTGGTGGCTGGGGGGTGGGGGTGATAGGGGACATGAGTGGGGGCCTGGTGGATGCTGCCCCTGGTGGCTGGGGGGTGGGGGTGGTGGGAGACATGAGTGGGGTCCTGGTGGAGGGTGCCCCTGGTGGCTGGGGGGTGGGGGTGATAGGGGACATGAGTGGGGGCCTGGTGGATGCTGCCCCTGGTGGCTGGGGGGTGGGGGTGGTGGGAGACATGAGTGGGGGCCTGGTGGAGGGTGCCCCTGGTGGCTGGGGGGTGGGGGTGGTGGTAGACATGAGTGGGGGCCTGGTGGAGGCTGCCCCTGGTGGCTGGGGGGTGGGGGTGGTGGTAGACATGAGTGGGGGCCTGGTGGAGGCTGCCCCTGCACTGCTGGGGGGTGGGGGTGGTAGGAGACATGAGTGGGGGCCTGGTGGAGGCTGCCCCTGGTGGCGGGGGGGTGGGGGTGATAGGGGCCATGAGTGGGGGCCTGGTGGAGGGTGCCCCTGGATGCTGGGGGGTGGGGGTGCAGGGGGACATGAGTGGGGGCCTGGTGGTGGCTGGCCATGGTGGCTGGGGGGTGGGGGTTGTGGGAGACATGAGTGGGGGCCTGCTGGAGGGTGCCCCTGGATGCTGGGGGGTGGGGGTGCAGGGGGACATGAGTGGGGGCCTGGTGGGGACTGGCCATGGTGGCTGGGGGGTGGGGGTGGGTGGAAGACATGAGTGGGGGCCTGGTGGAGGCTGCCCCTGCACTGCTGGGGGGTGGGGGTGATAGGGGACATGAGTGGGGGCCTGGTGGGGGCTGCCCATGGTGGCTGGGGGGTGGGGGTGATAGGGGACATGAGTGGGGGCCTGGTGGAGGCTGCCCCTGGTGGCTGGGGGGTGGGGGTGATAGGGGACATGAGTGGGGGCCTGGTGGATGCTGCCCCTGGTGGCTGGGGGGTGGGGGTGGTGGGAGACATGAGTGGGGGCCTGGTGGAGGGTGCCCCTGCACTGCTGGTGGGTGGGGGTGGTGGTAGACATGAGTGGGGGTCTGGTGGAGGCTGCCCCTGGTGGCTGGGGGGTGGGGGTGGTGGGAGACATGAGTGGGGGCCTGGTGGAGGGTGCCCCTGGTGGCTGGGGGGGTGGGGGTGCAGGGGGACATGAGTGGGGGTCTGGTGGGGGCTGCCCATGGTGGTTGGGGGGTGGGGGTGGGTGGTAGACATGAGTGGGGGCCTACTGGAGGGTGCCCCTGGTGGCTGGGGGGTGGGGGTGGTGGGAGACATGAGTGGGGGCCTGGTAGAGGGTGCCCCTGCTCTGCTGGGGGGTGGGGGTGGTGGGAGACATGGGTGGGGGCCTAGTGGAGGCTGCCCCTGGTGGCGGGGGGGTGGGGGTGATAGGGGCCATGAGTGGGGGCCTGGTGGAGGGTGCCCCTGGATGCTGGGGGGTGGGGGTGGTGGTAGACATGAGTGGGGGCCTGGTGGAGGCTGCCCCTGCACTGCTGGGGGGTGGGGGTGATAGGCGACATGAGTGGGGGCCTGGTGGGGGCTGGCCATGGTGGCTGGGGGTGGGGGTGGTGGGAGACATGAGTGGGGGCCTGGTGGAGGGTGCCCCTGGATGCTGGGGGGTGGGGGTGCAGGGGGACATGAGTGGGGGCCTGGTGGGGGCTGCCCATGGTGGCTGGGGGGTGGGGGTGGGTGGTAGACATGAGTGGGGGCCTGGTGGAGGGTGCCCCTGCACTGCTGGGGGGTGGGGGTGGTGGGAGACATGAGTGGGGGCCTGGTGGAGGGTGCCCCTGGATGCTGGGGGGTGGGGGTGCAAGGGGAACATGAGTGGGGGCCTGGTGGGGGCTGCCCATGGTGGCTGGGGGGTGGGGGTGGTGGGAGACATGAGTGGGGGCCTGGTGGAGGGTGCCCCTGGATGCTGGGGGGTGGGGGTGCAGGGGGACATGAGTGGGGGCCTGGTGGGGGCTGGCCATGGTGGCTGGGGGGTGGGGGTGGGTGGGAGACATGAGTGGGGGCCTGGTGGAGGGTGCCCCTGCACTGCTGGGGGGTGGGGGTGGTGGGAGACATGAGTGGGGGCCTGGTGGAGGGTGCCCCTGGATGCTGGGGGGTGGGGGTGCAGGGGGACATGAGTGGGGGCCTGGTGGGGGCTGGCCATGGTGGCTGGGGGGTGGGGGTGGTGGGAGACATGAGTGGGGGCCTGGTGGAGGGTGCCCCTGGATGCTGGGGGGGTGGGGGTGCAGGGGGACATGAGTGGGGGTCTGGTGGGGGCTGCCCATGGTGGCTGGGGGGTGGGGGTGGGTGGTAGACATGAGTGGGGGCCTACTGGAGGGTGCCCCTGGTGGCTGGGGGGTGGGGGTGGTGGGAGACATGAGTGGGGGCCTGGTGGAGGGTGCCCCTGCACTGCTGGGGGGTGGGGGTCGTGGGAGACATGGGTGGGGGCCTAGTGGAGGCTGCCCCTGGTGGCGGGGGGGTGGGGGTGATAGGGGCCATGAGTGGGGGCCTGGTGGAGGGTGCCCCTGGATGCTGGGGGGTGGGGGTGCAGGGGGACATGAGTGGGGGCCTGGTGGGGGCTGCCCATGGTGGCTGGGGGGTGGGGGTGATAGGGGACATGAGTGGGGGCCTGGTGGAGGCTGCCCCTGGTGGCTGGGGGGTGGGGGTGGTGGTAGACATGAGTGGGGGCCTGGTGGAGGCTGCCCCTGCACTGCTGGGGGGTGGGGGTGATAGGCGACATGAGTGGGGGCCTGGTGGGGGCTGGCCATGGTGGCTGGGGGTGGGGGTGGTGGGAGACATGAGTGGGGGCCTGGTGGAGGGTGCCCCTGGATGCTGGGGGGTGGGGGTGCAGGGGGAAATGAGTGGGGGCCTGGTGGGGGCTGCCCATGGTGGCTGGGGGGTGGGGGTGGGTGGTAGACATGAGTGGGGGCCTGGTGGAGGGTGCCCCTGCACTGCTGGGGGGTGGGGGCGGTGGGAGACATGAGTGGGGGCCTGGTGGAGGGTGCCCCTGGATGCTGGGGGGTGGGGGTGCAAGGGGACATGAGTGGGGGCCTGGTGGGGGCTGCCCATGGTGGCTGGGGGGTGGGGGTGGGTGGGAGACATGAGTGGGGGCCTGGTGGGGGCTGCCCATGGTGGCTGGGGGGTGGGGGTGATAGGGGACATGAGTGGGGGCCTGGTGGAGGCTGCCCCTGGTGGCTGGGGGGTGGGGGTGGTGGGAGACATGAGTGGGGGCCTGGTGGAGGCTGCCCCTGCACTGCGGGGGGGTGGGGGTGGTGGTAGACATGAGTGGGGGCCTGGTGGAGGCTGCCCCTGGTGGCTGGGGGGTGGGGGTGGTGGTAGACATGAGTGGGGGCCTGGTGGAGGCTGCCCCTGCACTGCTGGGGGGTGGGGGTGGTGGGAGACATGAGTGGGGGCCTGGTGGAGGGTGCCCCTGCACTGCTGGGGGGTGGGGGTGGTGGGAGACATGGGTGGGGGCCTGGTGGAGGCTGCCCCTGGTGGCGGGGAGCTGGGGGTGCTAGGGGACATGAGTGGGGGCCTGGTGGAGGGTGCCCCTGGATGCTGGGGGGTGGGGGTGCAGGGGGACATGAGTGGGGGCCTGGTGGGGGCTGGCCATGGTGGCTGGAGGGTGGGGGTGGTGGGAGACATTAGTGGGGGCCTGGTGGAGGGTGCCCCTGGATGCTGGGGGGTGAGGGTGCAGGGGGACATGAGTGGGGGCCTGGTGGGGGCTGGCCATGGTGGCTGGGGGGTGGGGGTGGGTGGGAGAAATGAGTGGGGGCCTGGTGGAGGCTGCCCCTGCACTGCTGGTGGGTGGGGGTGATAGGGGACATGAGTGGGGGCCTCGTGGGGGCTGCCCATGGTGGCTGGGGGGTGGGGGTGATAGGGGACATGAGTGGGGGGCTGGTGGAGGCTGCCCCTGGTGGCTGGGGGGTGGGGGTGGTGGTAGACATGAGTGGGGGCCTGGTGGAGGCTGCCCCTGCACTGCTGGGGGGTGGGGGTGATAGGGGACATGAGTGGGGGCCTGGTGGGGGCTGGCCATGGTGGCTGGGGGGTGGGGGTGGTGGGAGACATGAGTGGGGGCCTGGTGGAGGGTGCCCCTGGATGCTGGGGGGTGGGGGTGCAGGGGGACATGAGTGGGGGCCTGGTGGGGGCTGCCCATGGTGGCTGGGGGGTGGGGGTGGGTGGGAGACATGAGTGGGGGCCTGGTGGAGGGTGCCCCTGCACTGCGGGGGGGTGGGGGTGGTGGTAGACATGAGTGGGGGCCTGGTGGAGGCTGCCCCTGGTGGCTGGGGGGTGGGGGTGGTGGTAGACATGAGTGGGGGCCTGGTGGAGGCTGCCCCTGCACTGCTGGGGGGTGGGGGTGGTGGGAGACATGAGTGGGGGCCTGGTGGAGGGTGCCCCTGCACTGCTGGGGGGTGGGGGTGGTGGGAGACATGGGTGGGGGCCTGGTGGAGGCTGCCCCTGGTGGCGGGGAGCTGGGGGTGCTAGGGGCCATGAGTGGGGGCCTGGTGGAGGGTGCCCCTGGATGCTGGGGGGTGGGGGTGCAGGGGGACATGAGTGGGGGCCTGGTGGGGGCTGGCCATGGTGGCTGGAGGGTGGGGGTGGTGGGAGACATTAGTGGGGGCCTGGTGGAGGGTGCCCCTGGATGCTGGGGGGTGAGGGTGCAGGGGGACATGAGTGGGGGCCTGGTGGGGGCTGGCCATGGTGGCTGGGGGGTGGGGGTGGGTGGGAGAAATGAGTGGGGGCCTGGTGGAGGCTGCCCCTGCACTGCTGGTGGGTGGGGGTGATAGGGGACATGAGTGGGGGCCTCGTGGGGGCTGCCCATGGTGGCTGGGGGGTGGGGGTGATAGGGGACATGAGTGGGGGGCTGGTAGAGGCTGCCCCTGGTGGCTGGGGGGTGGGGGTGGTGGTAGACATGAGTGGGGGCCTGGTGGAGGCTGCCCCTGCACTGCTGGGGGGTGGGGGTGATAGGGGACATGAGTGGGGGCCTGGTGGGGGCTGGCCATGGTGGCTGGGGGGTGGGGGTGGTGGGAGACATGAGTGGGGGCCTGGTGGAGGGTGCCCCTGGATGCTGGGGGGTGGGGGTGCAGGGGGACATGAGTGGGGGCCTGGTGGGGGCTGCCCATGGTGGCTGGGGGGTGGGGGTGGGTGGGAGACATGAGTGGGGGCCTGGTGGGGGCCGCCCATGGTGGCTGGGGGGTGGGGGTGATAGGGGACATGAGTGGGGGCCTGGTGGAGGCTGCCCCTGTTGGCTGGGGGGTGGGGGTGGTGGGAGACATGAGTGGGGGCCTGGTGGAGGCTGCCCCTGCACTGCTGGGGGGTGGGGGTGGTGGTAGACATGAGTGGGGGCCTGGTGGAGGCTGCCCCTGGTGGCTGGGGGGTGGGGGTGGTGGTAGACATGAGTGGGGGCCTGGTGGAGGCTGCCCCTGCACTGCTGGGGGGTGGGGGTGGTAGGAGACATGAGTGGGGGCCTGGTGGAGGGTGCCCCTGCACTGCTGGGGGGTGGGGGTGGTAGGAGACATGAGTGGGGGCCTGGTGGAGGCTGCCCCTGGTGGCGGGGGGGTGGGGGTGATAGGGGCCATGAGTGGGGGCCTGGTGGAGGGTGCCCCTGGATGCTGGGGGGTGGGGGTGCAGGGGGACATGAGTGGGGGCCTGGTGGTGGCTGGCCATGGTGGCTGGGGGGTGGGGGTTGTGGGAGACATGAGTGGGGGCCTGCTGGAGGGTGCCCCTGGATGCTGGGGGGTGGGGGTGCAGGGGGACATGAGTGGGGGCCTGGTGGGGGCTGGCCATGGTGGCTGGGGGGTGGGGGTGGGTGGAAGACATGAGTGGGGGCCTGGTGGAGGCTGCCCCTGCACTGCTGGGGGGTGGGGGTGATAGGGGACATGAGTGGGGGCCTGGTGGGGGCTGCCCATGGTGGCTGGGGGGTGGGGGTGATAGGGGACATGAGTGGGGGCCTGGTGGAGGCTGCCCCTGGTGGCTGGGGGGTGGGGGTGATAGGGGACATGAGTGGGGGCCTGGTGGATGCTGCCCCTGGTGGCTGGGGGGTGGGGGTGGTGGGAGACATGAGTGGGGGCCTGGTGGAGGGTGCCCCTGGTGGCTGGGCGGTGGGGGTGATAGGGGACATGAGTGGGGGCCTGGTGGATGCTGCCCCTGGTGGCTGGGGGGTGGGGGTGGTGGGAGACATGAGTGGGGGCCTGGTGGAGGGTGCCCCTGGTGGCTGGGGGGTGGGGGTGGTGGTAGACATGAGTGGGGGCCTGGTGGAGGCTGCCCCTGGTGGCTGGGGGGTGGGGGTGGTGGTAGACATGAGTGGGGGCCTGGTGGAGGCTGCCCCTGCACTGCTGGGGGGTGGGGGTGGTAGGAGACATGAGTGGGGGCCTGGTGGAGGCTGCCCCTGGTGGCGGGGGGTGGGGGTGATAGGGGCCATGAGTGGGGGCCTGGTGGAGGGTGCCCCTGGATGCTGGGGGGTGGGGGTGCAGGGGGACATGAGTGGGGGCCTGGTGGTGGCTGGCCATGGTGGCTGGGGGGTGGGGGTTGTGGGAGACATGAGTGGGGGCCTGCTGGAGGGTGCCCCTGGATGCTGGGGGGTGGGGGTGCAGGGGGACATGAGTGGGGGCCTGGTGGGGGCTGGCCATGGTGGCTGGGGGGTGGGGGTGGGTGGAAGACATGAGTGGGGGCCTGGTGGAGGCTGCCCCTGCACTGCTGGGGGGTGGGGGTGATAGGGGACATGAGTGGGGGCCTGGTGGGGGCTGCCCATGGTGGCTGGGGGGTGGGGGTGATAGGGGACATGAGTGGGGGCCTGGTGGAGGCTGCCCCTGGTGGCTGGGGGGTGGGGGTGATAGGGGACATGAGTGGGGGCCTGGTGGATGCTGCCCCTGGTGGCTGGGGGGTGGGGGTGGTGGGAGACATGAGTGGGGGCCTGGTGGAGGGTGCCCCTGCACTGCTGGTGGGTGGGGGTGGTGGTAGACATGAGTGGGGGTCTGGTGGAGGCTGCCCCTGGTGGCTGGGGGGTGGGGGTGGTGGGAGACATGAGTGGGGGCCTGGTGGAGGGTGCCCCTGGTGGCTGGGGGGTGGGGGTGGTGGGAGACATGAGTGGGGGCCTGGTGGAGGCTGCCCCTGCACTGCTGGGGGTGGGGGTGGTGGGAGACATGAGTGGGGGCCTGGTGGAGGGTGCCCCTGCACTGCAGGGGGGTGGGGATGGTGGGAGACATGGGTGGGGGCCTGGTGGAGGCTGCCCCTGGTGGCGGGGGGTGGGGGTGATAGGGGCCATGAGTGGGGGCCTGGTGGGGACTGGCCATGGTGGCTGGGGTGTGTGGGTGGTGGGAGACATGAGTGGGGGCCTGGTGGGGGCTGCCCATGGTGGCTGGGGGGTGGGGGTGATAGGGGACATGAGTGGGGGCCTGGTGGAGGCTGCCCCTGGTGGCTGGGGGGTGGGGGTGGTGGTAGACATGAGTGGGGGCCTGGTGGAGGCTGCCCCTGCACTGCTGGGGGGTGGGGTGATAGGGGACATGAGTGGGGACCTGGTGGGGGCTGGCCATGGTGGCTGGGGGGTGGGGGTGGTGGGAGACATGAGTGGGGGCCTGGTGGAGGGTGCCCCTGGATGCTGGGGGGTGGGGGTGCAGGGGGACATGAGTGGGGGACTGGTGGAGGGTGCCCCTGGATGCTGGGGGGTGGGGGTGATAGGGGACATGAGTGGGGGCCTGGTGGGGGCTGGCCATGGTGGCTGGGGGGTGGGGGTGGTGGGAGACATGAGTGGGGGCCTGGTGGGGGCTTCCCATGGTGGCTGGGGGGTGGGGGTGATAGGGGACATGAGTGGGGGCCTGGTGGAGGCTGCCCCTGGTGGCTGGGGGGGTGGGGGTGGTGGTAGACATGAGTGGGGGCCTGGTGGAGGCTGCCCCTGCACTGCTGGGGGGTGGGGGTGATAGGGGACATGAGTGGGGGCCTGGTGGGGGCTGGCCATGGTGGCTGGGGGGTGGGGGTGGTGGGAGACATGGGTGGGGGCCTGGTGGAGGCTGCCCCTGGTGGCTGGGGGGTGGGGGTGGTGGGAGACATGAGTGGGGGCCTGGTGGAGGGTGCCCCTGGATGCTGGGGGGTGGGGGTGCAGGGGGACATGAGTGGGGGCCTGGTGGAGGGTGCCCCTGCACTGCTGGTGGGTGGGGGTGATAGGGGACATGAGTGGGGGCCTGGTGGGGGCTGGCCATGGTGGCTGGGGGGTGGGGGTGATAGGGGACATGAGTGGGGGCCTGGTGGAGGCTGCCCCTGGTGGCTGGGGGGTGGGGGTGGTGGTAGACATGAGTGGGGGCCTTGTGGAGGCTGCCCCTGCACTGCTGGGGGGGGTGATAGGGGACATGAGTGGGGGCCTGGTGGGGGCTGCCCATGGTGGCTGGGGGGTGGGGGTGGTGGGAGACATGAGTGGGGGCCTGGTGGAGGGTGCCCCTGGATGCTGAGGGGTGGGGCTGCAGGGGGACATGAGTGGGGGCCTGGTGGAGGGTGCCCCTGGTGGCTGGGGGGTGGGGGTGGTGGGAGACATGAGTGGGGGCCTGGTGGAGGGTGCCCCTGGATGCTGGGGGTTGGGGGTGCTGGGTGACATGAGCAGGTGTGCAGGGTAGTCCCCTGTGGTGTGTGCTGCCTGCAGGGGCCGTGGAGGGTGTACAGGGAATACCTGGGAGCACACAGCCAAATCGCGTGTAGAATTTCCCGCGTACCCCTGTCATACACGTGCCCAGCCAAATCGCGTGTGGAACTTCCCGCGCACCCCTGAAATCCACGTACCCTGACAAATCGCGTGTGGAACTTCCCGCGCACCCCTGAAATCCACGTACCCAGCCAAATCGCGTGTGGTACTTCCCGCGCACCCCTGAAATCCACGTACACGGCCAAATCGCGTGTGGAACTTCCCGCGCACCACTGAAATCCACGTACGCTGACAAATCGCGTGTGGAACTTTCCGCGCACCCCTGAAATCCACGTACACGGTAAATCGCGTGTGGAACTTCCCGCGCACCCCTGTAATCCACGTACCCTGACAAATCGCGTGTGGAACTTCCCGCAAAACCCTGGAATTCACATGCCCTGACAATTCGCGTGTGAGACTTCCCGCGCACCCCGGTATACACGCACACGTATTTTTTGTCAGCGGGTGTCCGTGTTTGTGGGTACCCCTTTGCACGTCATTTGTCCTTGAGGGCCACAGTATGGGACATTCATCATGGCAGTATATAGGTGCTATTTATTGGCGCACCTTTTGGCGCACATTTCTTCCAGGCGCAGAGACGCTACCGCCTGCTTTCTTGTGGCGGTCGTGTTTGTGCCTGTGCGCTGGTTTGAGCGTGCGCTTTTTTGCCCTATTCTATTCCATGAATACGTGTTGTAGGCGAGCGTGTGGGCGTTCCGCGCACTTGTACCCTGTACTTCCCCCATGACGCCCACATTTTGGCAAGTTGTTCCCCATTCCGAGTGTTACGCCCCGTGTTCCGCCTACTTTTGTTGCGTGCGCCGCACTATGTGCGATTTTCGCTGTGGCCTGTGAGATTTTCGCTGTGACCTGGCGCACGCAGTTAGATGGCCTGTGCGCCAACGTGCGCCGCGCACTTTTTTATAGCACATCCGATGGTTTTCTCGCGCACGGCCTACCATGAATCGATGTGCGCTGCTTTTCGTGCGATTTTCGCACTTGCACTGCGATTTTCGCTATTCCACTGCGATTCGCACTTTTTTGCCCACTTGCGCCACGCTAATTATTCCATGAATCGGCCTGAAAGTCTGCCAAAATGCCACTTGAATCAGCCCAAAATCCGACACATGATATGATCAAATGGGTGGGCCACCACAGAGGACGCCACCCCAAACACAAAAATTACACTAGTCGGAGATATTTGGGTGACAGGCCTAGAGTGGGATATCAAAACGATATGTCAGGCATGAATAACAATCAAAATCAAAGAAACAATGGCCCATACCAGACACTGGGGACGCAGAGCAGATTTGACCCCAACACTATGGTGTATGGCAACCAAGACAGACCATGGTATGTGGATAGATTTATTCAAAATGGAAATCAGCATAGGGGACAGTTCCCATCAAATGAGAGACAAAATATGAACTATATCCCGCACCATTATAATCAGTAACCACCACTGGTAGAAAACAGCCAAAGGTCACACCGCGTTCTCCACCTCCTATGAACCAAGAGTTCAGAAATAACTCATATAGGAATCAAGCAAGATATCAAAACAGATCCAACCAAGGTGAATTTAACCAGTACAGGCCTAGGCCGCAAAGAGATGAATTCAGGGATATGGATAGATTTCAATGCATTCAGGCCCAAGTTAAAATATTGTCTGAGCAAACAGGAAAACTCTGTGCAGTTCAAAAACAGCAGCGAAGCGAGGGTGCAGAAGGTCACAGGACTGATCTTGTGCGTTCTGACAACAAGTTACTTAATACTAGTCCATGCAATGATAAAGGTACAGAGTCCCGTGAACCAGTTTTGTGTAACGATCCTGAATTGCTTGCTGATTCAAACATGAAAATACCCACCAATGAAAGTGAAATAAGTAGTACACACCCATACAAAAAGGGAGTGTGGTTCAATTTAGAGTTGATTCAAACTATTGAGGTGTGTGCAGATGAAACACAGAACTGAGAAAATTAACAAAAACCCAAAGAACAGAGATACAAATTCAAAAAGGACATCATGTGCTATGATAAAACACCTGATAAAGAGGTATGATTAGTTTTTAAAATATCCTCCCTTGATAGTCAGAATACTTGTGAAGTGCCTTTGCAATATTATGGGTGTATTTACATGCAGTTGCATATTTATTGCAGTGGTATGGTCATTGTTAGACAGCTGTTGCCTTATTATAACAGTTGGTTGTTTCACAGGTTATTGAGGACAGTTTGTAGACACTCATACTCAGTACTTTTCTTTTTAAGTACTATGTGGGAAACAATATTAGTATGTCCTTTCACAGTTGTTATTTCTTTGACAATAATCATTGGGTCATTGGGGAACAAACTGTATAGCAGCGCAACTGATGTCCTCATGAGCCAGTTGGTGTATGCTAAGTTGTTCCAGTTTCACAGGGCAGAAGGACATTTTTCTTTTGCCATTAAATAGCTGTTGGTGGGTTTTGGACAGTAGACTATGCTACTTTTGTATATCAGTGAGTACATTTTGGTTTCCAGAATATTAAGTAGGCATTTGCAAGATTTACTGGTAATCTCTGCTTCAGAGTAATGGAAGTATCATTTCATTGAAATCACCCACATTTCTATTGATGTATGCAGTATAGTGACCTGAAGTTGTTGTGTGGCCCATTTGGTAGATTATGCCTACTGTTGTGAAGGTTTTCTTGCCAAGTGATACTTGCCCTTTTGTGAAGCTAGTAAGCTTTCAGTTGTTTTTCGTACCATATGTATTGTATCGTAAAAGCATTACTATTACGTATTGGCTATGTGACTGTAGCTGTAATGTGGAACGATTGTCTGAATTGCAAGTAGTACATATTATGCCATTTTGTACCAGCTGTGGAAATGGAATGGATTCACAGTTAGGTATAGATACATACACAAAGCGCTCATTAGGGACTTGGTCCTGCTTCACATGGCTGCCAAGAGTGCAAGTATGTTTCCACATGTATGAAATCTGGAAGATTTAATTTATAGGAATGTTTTTGCTTTCCAGTACTTGCATTAAGTACATTGGAAATGCTTGCGGATCTTCTTGTGTGTTTATAGTGAATCACACCATTCTTGCACAGTAGTCAAATTCCTGCCTTATTCATGAGACACTGTAAGTGTTGTCAGGATTGTTGCATTTCTATGAAAGAGTAGCATTTGCAAACACAACTGGTCTGCGTCATTTAAGTAAACATTTTCAACAATTGGTGGCAATTGGAATAGAACATTGATTGCTACATTTGCATAGCAATTTACACCATTTGTGTTGTAAAATTTGAATGGACCAGACAGTTTTGTGTCTGAGTCATTTGATGGAAGTGCATGTGCTTTTTTTGAAGAGGTATTTCTCTTTGTTTGTGCAGTTGGGTATGCCTTTTCAGTACATCTTTTTGTGGTTGTGGTAATTGATGGAGTAGCAGCTGCTTTCAATTTCTTTGGTGGTTCTGTTGGGAGATCACGTATAAATTGAGTTTGCACTAGTTTTCTTTTAAAAAATGTGCCTTTTTGAGGAACAAGGTGCATTTTGAGATGGGGTGTGTAGAGTGCATATAGTCTGTTGTACTCCACGATGCAAGGCATGTCAGCCGTGACTTTGTAGAAATAGTCCTTTAAGTGTACGTAGATGTGATAGTACTACGTAACTGATACCTTCATTAAAGACTGTGCTGCCAATGTCAATCAATGCCTGATCTATGGTTAGACCTTGCGATTTGTGAATAGTGACTGCATATGCAAGAGACAGAGAGAATTGTTCTCTGCATACATACATGTCTTTGAAAATAAGAAATCATGCTGTTGAGCATCCTATCCTTTTAACTTATGAAAGTTTGTTAAAGTGGATGTTGACAAACTGAATATTGTGTCACATAGATAAGTCTGGAAGCCAACAACTGTTCAAAGTGCTCCACTAACTAAACCTTGCTCCACGTCAAGCTTAAGTTTCAGAACACAATGTTAACATTTTCTCCAAACCAGCTGTGTTGGAGATACAGTTTCAAAGCTATTCAGTCTTGTTGTTGCTTGACACTTCGGGAGTGTCATGCATTGCACTTCCAGTTTGTCTCTGGAGTTAATATGCACTATTGGTTGAATTTCTTTTTTCAACATTGTTTCATTGAATTGTGCACAGCTTGCTAGGGTTGGCATTAAGGCCATACATTTTACATTTTTGTGTGCTAATTGTTCTATGACATCAGTAGTAGATGTGTTATGCCCGTATAGCTCATAGATACGTCTGCTATTTAAGATAGACTGTGCTTCCTTCGAAAGCACACCAATCCGAATGCAGACTGACGCATGTCTTCAGTTAGTTCTCTGTATTTCAAATGTTGCCAGAGATTTACATTTCCTATGCTGCCAAGTGTGTTATGGCACAATTTGTGTCCTAAGGTTTTAAAAATAGGTTCAGCTTTCACTGGTGTTAATTGAAGAAGATCTGCGAAAACAATAAGGTGTTTTCCTTCAAAGAGTTCTTCATAATCCGTTTTAAGGGCCTCTTGCAATCTGAGGTGAATCAAAGCCAACATTAGGTTGAAGACCATGCTCACCTCATCTATTAGTAGCATTTTCATTTGTTTCAAAACTATGCATAGCTCCATAAGAGCTTCTGCTGAAAGTTTGTTGTAGTCTAATTTGTTTTGGTGTTCTACTGATAGGAGTAGCAATTGGTGTAAATTAACACCACCTATGTTGTAGGAAGCTAAACCTGTGGCGGCAGTCCAACAGTTGAAAGCTGTTGTTTGTCAATTGTTGGAGAAACTTGCTGATGATTTAGATTAAGAATGTTGTGTCTGAACCAGCTTATCCACTTACATGCAGGAGTACAGGTTTATAGTTTTGAAAGGCACAGGTTTTAGTTTCGTGATGCACACCATGTTCAATTTCTTTAGTTACTTCTAGGAGAATTCTACGCTGCTCATCATTCAGTTGTGATTTAAGTAGAGCAAAGTGTTCTTTGGATTGCTCATACTGACACATGGTGTTTTCTACTTCAGCCATCGCTAATTCTGCCTCATTTACTATGAGTGGCTCTCCAAGTGGTTCTTGGCATCCTGTGAGAGAAGGTTGACTGCTCTCAGGAGTGTCTACATTTAGTTGTGATTGAAGTTCTTCTTCTTGTTGACATTCCTTGTCCAACATGTTTTTGTACTGTTTAAAGTTTGTATCTGTTATAGTGCTTTCACTTCCATTGAAAGCATCTTCCTAGGTGTCATGTGTGTCCAATAAATCTTTTGTTTTTTTCTCCAGGGTTAAAAAAATGTTGCAGTACGGACATTTTTAAAGTTCTCTATGTTGAGGAGTTTTTAATGATAGCTTCATATGATTAATCAGGCTGTGTTTTGTAAGTTTAACCAGTCTGCCCTCACAACCTTTGAATATGTATTTACCTTTTTTCACATATGATTTAATATTATTTTGTATGAGAAGTTTTGACCTGTGTGGTATAGACACGTGGTTTCCAAAGCAGTACTCCTGTTTGTGTAGTATGTGTCCAATACATTTTTTTTCAAAATGTCCTGGCTGTTGGGATCGTTTTTGGCTATTGTTTCTATGTCTTGGTAGGATTTGAGAACTCTTTTTCTGGATTCAGCAGGACCAAGGCATAGCCAGACTATCTTTTCAGATTTCCCATACAAGGCTGTGCCGGTTAAACGGACTGCAGCTTCGTAGCAGCCACATTCTCTATTGGAGAGCATTTTTATGCCAAACCTGTATAATTTTTGTAACAGTATTTTGTCAGATGATATGTCATCCCAGAAGTCTTTTAGCTCTGTTTTCTCAGCTTTGTTAAGTAGGCTGTGACACAACATGCCGCTGCAGTGGAATTGTCTGCAATGTACTAAACATTTTTGTTTGAATTCCACAGGAGGGCAATGATTGTATTGTAATCATGCATGTACGTTGATGTTTTGGTTCTTTTTATGCAGTATGTGTGTTTAGGCATTTTGCCTTTCACACTGTGTCTAGCAGAAGACAGGAAGCTGTTTACTTGTCCTTTTGCTGAGCTGGTCTAGGGAAACCAAAGCGGCATTTGGTGTAGTATTTGCCTTTGTTTTCATATCTGCACTGACAATACTTGCCACTTTTGTGTCTTTGAAACCGCAAAATGTGTGCATGTAGGTCACTATGTGCACTTTCTGAAGGGATTTCTCAAGTGACATATTTGTGAATTAACTGCAAAACAGTGATATCACTGTCCTTACCAAATTTAGTAGCATCTTTTATCCACAACAGCATATGGATATGTGGTGCTCCTCTGGATTGATATTCTTTTCTCCAAAAGAAGTGTTGCACTTCTCTGAGGCGAGGAATTGTTTTATTACGGATGAAATGCAGCATGGCAATAAAGCGGTGATGGAAGTACCTTGACACAGTTACAGGGTCAAGAGAGCACAGTTTTCCTGGTGTTTTAATGTCTATCCCTGCTTTGTTTTTGTATGCTATGCATAGGAAATTGTACAATAGTTCCCAATGCATACTCTGCACAACTTAAAGTGACAAACCATGTGGGTGGGCCAAGGTTGCGTAGCATACACCGTACATCTGCGTGCCGTCAGAACTAGTATTCTTTCGTGCCCCACATATTTGCCAAGAGATTTGTTGTACTTGACTGTAAAACTAAATCTTTCTCTTGCAACTTTTGAAGTAGCTGCCTAGCAGACATATTTAAAAAAGTGGAACCTGTTTTCAATGTGTGTGCAACTCCGTAACATAGAGGAGGTGGAATATGTATTGAATGTTTCGCCTGAATCTGGGGTCTTCAGAACACATTTGTAAAGAGCGGTATTCTGATGCTGTTATTTGTGTGCATCTTTCATCATACTTTCCACCTTTTCAAGTAGGAAAGAGTAGAGGATGGGCTGGTGCTTCTACAATTTTTTCCCACACACTGATTGGAGATCCTTTGGTTTGCCGCATTTGATATGTTTCTAGTGCATCATCTATGGTGTCTTTTGAGTGCAGTGGGTGAATTGTATATCAGTCTAAAATATTGGAGGCTGTAGTAGGATATAGAAGTTCAAATTGGCCAGTTGATGAGGAATCCTGAATTATTTCGGAGGTTTCTCTCAGGTTTTCTTCAATGTTTATTTCTTTGTAGTACTCATTGTTGTCTTAACGATATAGCAGGGATTCTCTAACTTTGTTTAAGTCTACTAGTTGCTGCAATTCTTTTTGTCTTTTATATGAACACCCTTCACTAGGATAGCCAAAAATTGATCTATTGGCTGTTGCACCCCCAGAGTGTCTAGATTTTCTTTAAGATCTAATGGCAAATAAAATACTTTGCCACAAATGCCTTTTGAATGCGTATTATCGCTTGAAGTGGGTGCACTGTTTGAATTACAATGCTCTCATACAAATTAACCAGTTGGAGTGGATTTGACAGTTATTAGTGATATCCTGTGAAGGCAATTGGTTATTGTCCAGTGCAGTATGTGAAAAGTATTGAGGTGTTAGTAATTTCAAATTTGTTTTCTGATATAAGATAGAGAGCTAATTGGAACTATTGGGATTCATCATTGTCTCCCATTTTGTATGTTATATCTAGAGTTTTGGTGCTCTTTGTATAAAAACGTCTGCAACAACACACACATAATTGGGTTTGTTCTTCAGCAGATGTGCTTACAAACTTTGCTATTCTTTTTATATGTGTAATAGAAGGTTGGCATCTGCAAGGTTGTCGCTACTCTCTTCTAAATTTACTGGATTTTGTAAGTGCCCTTCACTTTCCAAATATTTGCTTTTGATGTGGTCTATTTGTTCCAGCAGTTCTTTGACTGTACCATGTAGGAGAATGTGATTTAAATGCTCCAGTGCTAAAGAGGGGCATTTGCATAGTACAGTCACTGAACAAAATGTCGTATAGTAGAATGGTGTGTTGCTAACATTTTCATGTGGTGGAAGGTGCTTTTGCAAGCAGGCCCGGAAATGCAGACCAATGAATGTCCTCGTAGTCGTGTGTATTTGCGCACTGGACAGGAGTCCATGGTTTGTAATATTTGAATGTTTAATTTGTCTTTGGCTTTCACATACTGATTGAGGAAATGCCACAAACATTTGAAGGATTGTTTTCATACGTTACACATTGAGGTGCAATGCCATTTGTACACAGGTGGAATGGAGAGTTGATTGTAAGTTTGTTGGGAGGATTCTTGCAATCAGCATTTCTTTTGCCATAATGGTACTGTCTACCTTGTTATATCCTTGGCCACTGCTATGTATGGCAATTGGTTTTGTTTGCTTTTGTTTTTATGTTGATATTCCGTATTTTGTGAAGTACATTTTTATAGTTTACTAATTAATCTTGTTAGTGGTTTCATTCTGTTTAAAATTAATATAAATAATGTCCTTTTGAGGAGCATTGCACTGTCTATGAGAGCTTCCAGGATCAGTTTTCTGCAGTAAGTTTTAAGGGTTGAGCGTGATTTCTCCCCTGTTTTTATAAGGTTCAGAACCATTCTATGGTGGAACATTTTGGAATGCTTACTTGTGGCTATGTTAACGTTGGTAGATCTAGTGTTAGCACTACTAGTAGTTGCATTCATCTTAATACATTTAGTTTTAGTTTTATATTTTGGAAGAAAAGTCACACCTTTTTCCTGCTAGATGGTTCCATTTTGCTCAGTGACTGTATTAGCTGTTTTGTTTGAACTCCTTGTGCAATGTCTGCTACGGGTGGAAGGCCATTTTGAATGGTTTGAGTTTTATCTGCTCTATTTCTGTGTTGTTTTATACAGAGTTGCTTTTTGGTAGGCATTGTCTTGTGTCTGTTGGAGAAAAAAGGAAAGTGTTGGTTTGGAATGTGTGCAATGTATTTGTGTGTACTGTGCATGAGTGTGCATGAGTGTCTGAATATGAGGGCAGGTAAACATAGAGGAGTGTGATTGTGCAAAGGGCTATTGAGTTTGGTTTCGGAAGGTTGTACTGGTATGTGTGTGTGTGTGTTCCTGTGGGAAAGGTTTGCTTCAGTGTGTATGGCAGTGTAATGTGCTTGAAGAAGTAAGGACTTTACAATATTATTATAAAACTAGTGGGTATTAACATACTGGTGTTCTGATGTCAATAGAAACAGTGGACCTGGCAAGGTGCAATGAGTATGGGTGAACCAAGTGCTATGGGGTTGGTTGACATTGTCTAGGCTACAATATAACACTGCACTGTCTCAGTAACAGGCAGCACATTACAACAGGTTTGTGCTTACCTTGTTGGATGTGAAAAGGAGGTTTCGTCTGGCTTTTATCTTCCAGCTGAGACATCACTGGCTTTTAGGAAGTGGTTCTTCACTGCCATTGCAAAAGAAGGAAGTTAATGGGTATGTGGGTTACTGGTATAGAAATAGCAGTAGGAGAACACATTATTTTCGATTGTAGGAGGATTTGTTGGCAGGGAGAGTTACGGTGTGTGTATGTGCAATTGTACAGCACTGCATACGGTTGGGGACTTGGGAGTATTAGCTTTGTTTATATGGGGCCCAGTGCTGTAGTGATAACTGTGCTCTATGGGGTTGCACATTTGAAGTGTCTGAGATGTTTTTTCACTACTTATTTTGCAAATGTATTAGTGCAATTCACGGTAGAGTGAGAAAAGGGGCAGAAAGATATTGGAAAGTAGAATGTTAGCGTGTGTGGAATTTTGTTAAGTTTCTCATACATAGATGCTTGCTACATGAGTGAAGAAATTATTTTCTGTTGTTTCATAGATACCACTGTTTTCAATGTACACACACATTTATTTGCTGTCCTCCCAATGGTGCATTTTGTCAATTTTACAATGTTTGTGCTTGCCATGCCTTCCTAACATACGTGTTCCCAATGTGTTTTTTTATTTAAAAAAATAATCACAGGCAGTGGTGATGAAATTTAAATATTTGGTTTGCAGCTGTTATGCTATTCGGCAATACACAAACTTTGAAAGCAAACAGCATTGTAAAGAAATGCTAGTTGATGTGAGGAGATGGTACAGATGAGAGTATGATTATTGAGTAGGTTATGCAGGGCAAGTGTCAAGCACTCTGTTCATATGCATGCAATCTATGTACTTGCTATGATTTGGTAACATACTTGCAGTTTTCATTTTACGTGTGCATTATAAAAACATATGCATACATTTTGTTTGTGTTGAAGGATGTAGATGTGGATCAATCTGGAAGTAGAAAGAGAGTTTTACAGTACTTTTGGATGCAGGTGCTTGGGAATCATAGGAGACCTGTGCTTTGAGTGTTGAGCAGTACATCTGCAGTTTTGTACTGAGTTCATAGAGTTAGATGTAGAGATCTTGGATGTGATTGGTGGATGAATGTGGGCCTGCTTACCAATAGGTAATGAGAGAGTGCTGCAAAGTGTGAAGTGGAAAGGGTAGAAGGGACGCCCCTGTGTTACGCGATCTGCAAACACTGCAGTAGTTTGCGGATCACACATGCTACATCTGGGACTTCTCTGCATGCCTGGCATGGAAATGGGACTGTGGGGATTAGCCAAACATGTGTTAAGGGTGTGCTTTACAGGAAGGCCTGGAGGCTTTATGGGGCAGTGTGCCTGGCTGCAATTTGCAGGCACTGCTTGCTCTTTGCAGAAACATGGCTACTTTTGGTAGTCCTGATGTTTTGGTGGTGCACTGTGGAGGAGAGCATTTGGGCTACATCAGTGCCCCAGGTTTGGTTCCTGTATTGAAGTTGGTGGTGGAAGAACTAATGCTGCTTTTCCCTACTGCAAAGGTGTTTTTTTCGGAAATACTACCGAGAGCACAATGGAACAACCCCAATGTCTTCAATTCTCAGCAAAATGTTGGAAGGTGCCTTGTTAATAGAGGCATGTGTATAGTTTTGCAATGTGGCGAGATGTCTGTTTTCTCCAATGACAACATTGTCTCCCTTAGTGTGCACTATTTCACCTCAGACATCGCCTCGTTGTCTATTCTTGGAAATGCTTGTTTTTTTTTTGGAATCCAAGAGATGCTTTGCAGAGGTTGATGTAAGGCAGTTAGGAGGAAAAGATAAGAAGACAAAGAAATCCATCAAAATATAAAAATTCAAAAGGTGCATGTTCAGTAGCACCTAACGAAAAAAAAAACTATTTTCAGAGCCACCGGTGGGGAGAGACATTTAACCCAGGGTGGAGATGTACTCTACATTTCCACCCTGGGTTAAATGTCTCTCCTCACTGCCTTGAATTGGATGATTTATGCACAAACTCTGTGTTAGTTTGTGTATCGCACATGTCACATCCAGGAATTTAAGGATGGCAGGCATGGAAATAGGTCTGTGGAGGCCAGGGGATTGGTCAATAAGGTTCCCTGGGTGTGGTGTGGGAGGAGAGAGTGTGGGAGAGGCTCTGTTTGCTGAGAGGAGTGCAGATAGATTTGTCTATGGCTGTATGTTTCAGGAGGCAGAGTGTCTGGATTTTGGGTGACTCTTGGACACATTGGCTGCAGGTGTATGCAGAGCACTGTGGAGTGGCTGCACATCTTGGATTCCCTCATGTGGATGTGAACTGGTATGGAGTGCGTGACATGAAGTGGCTGGATTTGCTTCCCCTTTTTGCCACTTTGGTGACGCAGCATCATCCAGCCATTATTATTGTTCATTGTCGAGGGAATAGTTTAGGCCATGTTACTGGAATTACTCTGCAGTTTTCGATGAAGGAGGCACTGGGGAAAGTCATGGACATGTTTCCAAACTCTCAAGTACTTTTATCACGCATTGCTCAGAGACAGATGTGGCTGCGCTCTTCATCATTTTGTCTGCAAATGGAGAAAGCCAGGCACAATGTCAACAAGGCTGTTTGCACATTTTTGCGAGCTGTTGGCCTGTCTTACTTCCACAGTGAAAACATTGAATTTCGTAGCACCAATATTTTCCGCCAAGATGGCGTCCATCTTACTGATGCTGCAATCACCTTTTTATGCACACTATCCAAAGTGCTTTGCAGCATTCTTGCAAACATAGCAAGCATGTTTGTAGTAGGTGTTGGCCACTTCAAAACTTCCCAGAAAAAAATGCAATGGTTTACATGCTGCCATACCCTGCAAGCCTTGGGAGTCCGCAGACTACCACACTGTCCGTGGAATTCATGGACTGTGCAGGGGCCTGCATCATTTCATTGGCACTTCTATTTTTAAACTGTGAAAGGTGCCTCTGAAAAGAGCCTTTTTTAGTTTCTTTTAGAGTTTTGTGATTTTTTTTTTTTAAACACAACACAAAAGGGAGGGAAGGGTAGGGAGGATAGGGAAGGTGCACCAACCACAAGGATAAGAAAGGGCAGATGGAGAGAGGAAGATGTTGGGTATGCCTCATTGAGGTAGGGGGCACTTTCCTTCGTGGTCCCGCTCCGTATCCTCAAAACCACTCCGGAACTGCACACCCCTGCACAGTACTGTTTGTTTGTTTGTTTGTTTGTTTATTATTTATAGCGCGCACCAAACCCGAGGGTAACCGGGCGCGTTGTTCAAGGATACTTTAAGCTTTACAGGTTACGCATGCTTACAAGTGTTGGTTATACATCGTAGAAATTACATAATGCAGGACAATAGGGAGAATATACATTGTGCATAAAATAAACATATAACATAATATGTACAGGACATATGCAGTAGGAAGATAGAGAGTATATAATTATGTGCATAGTGCGTCTGTAGGACAGTAGTTATGTTAGTGTAGGGCGGGACTATCGGTCATATTCTTTGATCCAGTTGATACAGTTAGATCTGAAGAGAGCGTAGGATTGGGTAGATCTCAGGCCGGGCGGGAGGGAGTTCCAAAGCTGGGCCGCTTTGACCGGGAAGCTGTTTCCTCCGGCCGTACTTAGTTTAAATGGGGGTATCACTAACTGGTTGGAGTATACTTCTCTGGTGGGTCTAGTGGACATTTTTCTGTTGAATTTAGCAGTTAGGTATTTGGGTGCTAGGTGGTTGATACTTTTGAAAGTTAGAGAAGCTGTCTTGAGTTTGATTTTGTCCGCTGTGGAGAGCCAGTTGGATTGTCTTCTAGCCTCTGAGATATGCTCCCTTCTTGGAATTCCTAAGGCAGCTCTAAGAGCATTGTTCTGTAGTGTTTGAATCTTTTGCAACGTATGTTTATTGGCCCCTAAGTATAGTGCGTTGCAATAGTCCAATTTCGACAGCACTAATGCTCGAGCAAGGGTTAGGCAATTGGCAGTGGATAGGTATGGTTTTGCGGCTCTAATCAGCTTGCAGGTATATGCGGTGCTGGATGCCATTGCGCTCACCTGTTTGGTTAGGGAGAGGTGGGAATCAAGGTAAAACCCTAGTGTTTTTACCTCTTTAGCCACCTTGATAGTGTTGCCGTCTATGACGAAGGAGGAGTATTCTACTTTTAGTCTGTTGATGTTTTGTTTGTTCCCCAGTATGATAAGTTCCGTTTTGTCATCATTCAGGCATAGCCCGTGGGTGGCCATCCATGCCTGAATGATGAGATAGGTCTTGTTCACCAATGCCAAATCTTGTTCATAATCCCCTGAAAGTGGTATGAGAATCTGAGTGTCATCCGCATAGTTAGTGTAGGTAACACCCAGATCATCTAGATCATCGAACAAGGGCTTCGTGAAGATGTTGTACATAGTGGGGGAGACACAAGAACCTTGTGGGACTCCACATGTGATGGATACAGGGTCAGCAGCAGCAGAAGTAGAGAAGACTCTCATAGTTCTACCGGTTAGGAATGATTTGATCCATGTGATGGCATGTGTGGAGAAATGGGCAGCTGTTTCTAGGTGGGTGCAGAGCACATCATGATCCACTAGGTCGAAGGCTGCAGAGAGGTCCAGTAAGAGGAGTAGGGCCATCTTTCCCGAGTCTCTCAGCTCATCAACCTGAGTTTTAAGATCGATGAGCGCGGTTTCAGTTCCGTGCTGAGGTCTGAAGCCTGATTGTCTTGTGCCTAAAAGGTGGTGCAGCTCCAGATGTTTTTGGATCTGCAGGTAGGCTACCCTGTCAAGGATTTTTAACAGGAAGGGTACCGTTGTGATAGGCCTGTAGTTAGTCGGGATGGACGGGTCCAGTGTTTGTTTTTTTAGGAGGGGGAGGACCCAGGATTGCTTGAGGTTATCTGGTATAGTGCCTGAAGCAAAGGAGGCATTAATAAGCTTAGAGGTGAATGGGGAGAGGTCTCTGGCCGCGTCCTTTATTAGTTGGGCTTGGCATAGGTCGCCTCGGCAATTGGATGGCTTGAGTGAAAGTATTATCTTTTCAGTTTCGAGTATAGTTACTTTCGAGAAGTTAAATTTAAGGTCTAGTTTAGTGCTGATTGGTGGTTTGCCTCTTGGGTTAGTTGAGGCTGGAATATACTGTTTCTTTGTCTCAATTTTTGTTTGGAGTGTGGTAATTTTGTCATTTAGTGCTTTTTGGATGTTTGAGCACCATATTTTATTTTTGTCACAGTTATCTTGGACAGGAATAGGGTTTTCTAGTTCCTTTAGTATAAGGAATAGTTCTTTCGTTCCAGATTTGGCCTGCAGTATTCTATTGTTGAAATTATCTCTTTTTGCTTTCTTTATTTCATTTTTGTAAATCTTGGAGGCATTGATGAGTGTATTTTTATTTGTCTCTGTTGGGGTTAGTCGCCAAGCAGATTCGCATTTACGTTTTTCAAGTCTTAGAGATTTGAGGTGAGGAGTAAACCAGGTGTTTAGGTGGGCTCTGGGCTTGCTCTTTCTCAGTTTCAGTGGGGCAATAGTATCTAGAGCTGTAGCCATGGAAGAGTTGAATTCATTTACTAGTGATGAGGTGTCCAATAAGTCAGGTAGAGAGTTTAATCTGGGGAGGATGAGTGGTAGCAGTTTTTCTGTAGTTATAAGTTTTTTGTTTCTGGTTGGCAAGGGGGGAGCCAGAGCATTTTCAATAGGTAGGGTCTGGTTAACATTTAGGAGGAAAGTTATCAGTGCATGATCAGTCCAGAATTGTGAGGTGATATCGACAATCGTTGTATTGCAGTTATAGTCAGCAACCCAGTCAAGTATACGGCCTTTTTCGTGTGTGGGTTGTAGGATTTTTTGGGAGAAGCCCAGTTCTGAGATGACGTTAGTGATATTGGTTGCTTGCAGGTCTTTAGGGTCATTGTAGCCTAGGTTTAGGTCTCCCAGAAGGATAGCTTGGGATGCAGTTTTTAGGTTGTTTGAGAGGATTGTGGAGATGTCCTCCTCGAATGTGCCAATAGGGCCTGGTGGTCTATAGATAAGGTGAATAGTAATAGTTTGAGAGGGAGATGCGAGGAGTTTAGCAGTTAATGATTCGCAGGAGTTAGTCGTTGAACTTGATTCCATTTTTAGGGTGAGATTATTTTTAGCAATAATAGCTAGGCCACCTCCTCGAGAGTTGACTCTGTCTACTTTAAGTATGGTGTAATTATGGGGTAAGGCAAGCATTAGGGCAGGTCCTGCAGATTGGTGCAGCCAAGTTTCTGTTATGGCGAAGATGTCGTAGTCTCCTATTTGAATGAGATCCGCGATTTCGGTAGCGTGTGCTATTAGTGATCTGGCATTAATAAGGGCGCACTTCAGTTGGATGTTCGGCTTTGCTGTGGCCTGGGTGGTATTACTTTTCTTTTTTGGTATGCTATTATTAGCGTTGGGCTGCTTATTTCGGCGGTTGTTGCGATGAAGGTCAATTTTTACAGGAGGAGTGTTTCGGATGTTAGCGTTACTTCTATTGCAAGAGGTATTGAGTCTAGCTAATGGTTCGTAAATTTTAGGTAGTCTTGAGCGTAGTTTTGCGTTTCTATTTGCAATGTCACAGGGAAGGTATGTTAGTGATTGGTGGGTAATAAGTGAGTGTGAAAGTTGATGGCTGGGTTCTAGGGGGGGAGTTAAGAGTCCTTCATCCACAGGCGGTAAGCCCTGTAGTGTGGGCCTCGGATAGTAGTTTACTTTAGGCATTGTGGTCCAAAAGGCTGACAGGTAAATAAAGGTTAGTATCATTGTGGCCTGGTTTTAGTCTCGAGCAGTTGGTTTGCAAGGTACCTCTAGGCTAGACGGAGCAATCATATGTAGGCTAGATGCAATCAGAGACAGGTTAAATGCCGTCAGGGACAGGCTAAGTGCACTGTGGTCTAGAGCGACCATAAGGCACAACACAGTTCGAGTGTGGTCTGGGGCGACCATAGGGCATAACACAGTTCAGATATGGTCTGGGGCGACCATAAGGCACAACACAGTTCAAGTGTAGTCTGGGGCGACCATAGGGCACAACACATAGGGCACAACACAGTTTAGATATTGTCTGGGGCGACCATAGGGCACAACACAGTTCAGATATGGTCTGGGGCGACCATAAGGCACAACACAGTTCAAATGTAGTCTGGGGCGACCATAGGGCACAACACAGTTCAAATGTAGTCTGGGGCGACCATAGGGCACAACACATAGGGCACAACACAGTTTGGATATTGTCTGGGGCGACTATAGGGCACAACACAGATCAAATGTGGTCTAGGGCGACCATAAGGCACAACACAGTTCAGATATGGTCTGGGGCGACCATAAGGCACAACACAGTTCAAATGTAGTCTGGGGCGACCATAGGGCACAACACAGTTCAGATATGGTCTAGGGCGACCATAAGGCACAAAACAGTTCGAGTGTGGTCTGGGGCGACCATAGGGCATAACACAGTTCAGATATGGTCTGGGGCGACCATAAGGCACAACACAGTTCAAATGTAGTCTGGGGCGACCATAGGGCACAACACAGTTCAGATGTGGTCTAGGGCGACCATAAGGCACAACACAGTTCGAGTGTGGTCTGGGGCGACCATAGGGCATAACACAGTTCAGATATGGTCTGGGGCGACCATAGGGCACAACACATAGGGCACAACACAGTTTAGATATTGTCTGGGGCGACCATAGGGCACAACACAGATCAAATGTGGTCTAGGGCGGCCATAAGGCACAACACAGTTCAAATACAATAGGGTTGTATGTTGGCTGGAGTGCGTCAAAGTATTTGAGTACGAGGCTGGATGTGGAGGGCAAGAGGGTGGCAAGGTGGGTGCAGAGTAAGGCAATGAGCATAAGAGTGATACAGAGGCTGACGGGCCTTGATTGTTACAGGCAAGTATAAGGCGCATGCATGTGCACGATGCCTAGGCCTTTATGGGGCAACTCGGAGCACTTGTGTGCCTTTATACCAAGTGAAGCACAGCAGTACACACACAAAACAGTGACCTTTGAATGGTAAAGATCAACTGCAGTGCATATGGCCTGCAAGGCTGTTTGGGGAATCTGCTGCTCCACAGGAGTGTCCCTTGTGGAGACAGAAGCAGATGTCGAGGATGATGCAGTGGAACTCAACCTACTACACTGTGCAAAATGGACGATCCTCCAAACTGCTGCTGTGTGGCTGGATCTCAGGTGTTACCACATGGAGGTAGTCCCATAACTGTACAGCCCAGGTTTCCTGTGACTGAGTACTCATTGCAGAGAACCTTGGCTGCACTAGCTTTGGGCTTACCACCAAATACTCACTTCAGCAGCTGGTAGTGGGGACTTCTACTACCTCATTATCTTCTTCCTCGTCTTCCTTCTCTGCATCATCATGCCTGTTCCCCTCTCCAGGCTCTTGGGAGGTGGTGCTACTGTAGGTGGAGCTGGGCAAGTTTCTGAAGCAGAAGCAGCAGATGCTACAGCAGTGGATGCCATTATGCAAGTAAAGCAGGAATGCAGGAGCAAGCAGCAATCTGGTGCAAACAGCAATCTGGTGCAAACAGCAATCTGGAGCAAGCAGCAATCTGGAGCAAACATCAATCTGGTGCAAGCAGCAATCTGGTGCAAGTAGCAATTTGGTGAAACAGCTAACTGGCAATCTGGCACAGTGCTCTGTTCAGGAAATCCAAAAACAGAATGAGGAGCAGCACTGGGGTGTGGCCTTTTATAGGGGTGCTGGGGAGAGCTTTGTGGACAGTTGCACACTTCGCAGACACTTTGAACCCCAAGCTGGGCTCAAAAAGTTCCAAAAAGTGTCCAGATTGCCTGGGGCATGGTCTGGGACCTCTGCAACGGTGAAGTTACACAGTAAAACACCTTGGATTGCTCAAAAGAGCACTTTTTTGTTATCCGGGGGCCCGGACAGTGTTTGCGAATAGGGACCGACTCTCAGCATGGGTGCAGTCACATGATGATGTTGCAAATGTTTGTGAATGGGACAGGTTTGGGGTCCGTAAGATATCCGTGAACAGTAGCATAGTCCGCAGACCCTAAGGTTGTAAGCATGAAGCTAGGGGTTTCAGTATGTTGTATGGTACAACTTTACAAAATAAGGGCATCCTGATAAAAACCTATGAAATTCAGTGAAAAAACTTTGTTAAAGGAAAGTTATGGTTAAGTTGCTCTAATAAAAACCTATCAAATTCAGTGCAAAAACTTTGTTAAAGGGACGTTATAGTTACTTTGCCCTAAAAACAATCTATCCATATTACGGTTACAATTAAAACCAAAAAACCCAAGAAATTCGCCAGTTATGTCTAAGCTAAGCAACCATAACTCGCACCACCACCCTGCACTGCTAAAACTAACACCCATTACATCAAAGAATACATTTAAGTTGCATGGACTTTAAGGTGAGACCTTAATGCAACAAAACCTCAGAAATTCAGCTAAAGCCAACTTAAATTTGCACCCTATGTTAGGCAGCCTATGACCAAAATGATGAAATCACAGATAACTTTATATAACTCTAAATACTCCTATTGACATTTCCCATTCCGATTCACCATCCCTTTCTTAAATTAAATTATTGTTTAAAGCATAAATATGTTTTATGTTACTGCATTCTAAATATTTTTACAATGCCAATTAATAGTCCGTGGAATATGTATATGTTTGTGTCCGCATACAGCCATCTCTGTGATATCACTGTAGTGTTCGACACTCACAGACATTGCACCTAGTCCATACATGGCACACTTTTAGTTAGTACGCCAATGTACATGATCAATCGCGGATGAAACTGTGCATGCGCCTGTCGATGATTGTCCGAAGATGTCGCTCTAGTGTTAAAGACTTAATGATTGTCACTTAAAGGCTTAATGATGTGTCACTGATCGGTGACCGGACCTCGATGACATTTGGAAACTGTATTCTCAGCCAATCTGGGAAGTTTCAAGTTAAAACGTTGCCATTCTCCTAGCAATAATCTTAACACTTCTACCAACTTTCTCCAACTTGTTATGCTGTTTTCTTTCATCTTTCATGTATGCGAACATCTGATAACATCATGGATGCTTGCAAACTTCACCACAATACAGCACCCATGCGGCGTTATGACGTGCCCGCGATCAGTGTTTGTGCTTTGTGGACATTTTGAGATTGTATTTTCGGCTGATCTAGTAAGTTTCAAGTTGAAAGCTTGCCCTTTCACAGCTCCTAGTGCCATTCTTAGTTTTCTCTCAACTTTCCAAGTCCTATTTTAAAGTCATGAGTCTACGTTCAGGAGAAAGGTCTATGCATGGTTTTTCTGAAGGGACCCATCCATTCTCAATTTGGCAGAAATCCTGACAGCACCCTGATTTGGAGATCTGCAAGAGAGAGAAATGACATCTGTTCTGGCCATCTCTCCTCCCCAGCTGCTTCCACGACCACCACCACCTGGAGGGCCAGGACAGGGGAACAGGGGTACTGAAGCAGAGGAGAAGGAAGAGGAAGATGAAGATAAGGTAGAGGACGCACCTACCACGAGCACCCGCAAGGAATCAAGGGTGTGGAGTTTATTTACCACGTAGGAGATGTAACAAAGGATTGGGCTGCCTGTGTGGAATGTGTTGTTTTTACTTTTGTATTTGTTTTATGTTATGTGATAATTTTTATGATTGTTTTTATCAATAATTCTATTGTGTGTGATTAACAAAATTTGAATTGTATGAACATTAAAAATATGTAATGGTATTGACTGCCAGAGAGGATACCCATTTAGATAGAAAATTTGTGTTGTTGAACTTCTTTTTACATAATATAAGTACTTCTCCATGGAGTAAGAAATTGTGAATCCCCCAGTGTGGACTAAGCCGATTTGAGAATAGGGTCCACAGGCTATCACAGACCTCAGTGGACACAGTCACACAGGGCAGCCCTTTTACCCTTTTTACTTTTATATCTGTAACATTGCCTCATTGGCTACTTTCAAACAGTCAACTATCCATCCCCCAATCACATCCAAAAACTTTTCATGTGTCTCTGTCACCTTAGTTCAACACTTAAGAAGTACATTTCAATTCTCAGAGTACATGTCTCCTGTAATTGACAGCCTTCAGCATAAACAACTATTTTGAAACTCTCCAAGATGTCTATTTGCAGATTCAACAATATCTATATCTAACAAGATATAATGCCGGTATGCTTATATTTTTTAGAAAAATGTCAACACCTTTATAAATATATATAAAGGAATGCTGCCAATTACCCTGTAATAATCATCTCAATAATCATATTCTCTTTTTTAACCACTGTTCTCAAATGCCATGTATTACAACATTCTTCACCTGCTCACATTAAGTGACAATTACTTACATGTACTGCCGACATATTGGACTTACACCAATAGCCTCTTAACAGTGTTCTACAAATCTGTTGCAACTGCATTTCCTTTAATTCAACAAAAAAGTTACGAACAGTGCAGCGCTAAAAGCACATATGCATTTCTTTATTTTCAACAAAATGCTCCTCAACATTTTTTAAACAGCAGCATTTTTCCTTGTGAATAAATTTCATATTTTCTAACATTTGCCCTCACATCCTTTATAGAGCCACCCGTCTCCACCTGCTCACATATACGTGTATAATGCCAATGTATGTATACACTTTTACCTTTCAATACATTCCTGCAACAAACATGGAAACCTGCCTCGAACGCTTTTCCTTAAACAAAAAAAGACTTGTCTTTTCCAACCAGTACTAAAACACACCATATACTAACAACATACAATGATGTAACTGCAATGTTCCACAGTGTTACCATTAGGCCAAAGTGTTCCCTACTTTAAAAAAAAATACAGTAACACATTACACATCCATTGCACCATGATGAGTGCACTTTCCATATTAAAAGCATCCGGACAATAATTGCCCTACTGCAAAAAGATAAATGTTTCATGCATTTTTAAACTTGTCTTTACAGATAATACCATTCTATATTAGTCCTATTGCAAACTTTACTGTGCTGCAAAAAAACACTAAACATGCATCCTTTTCCCACTCTGCCAATTGTTACTCTCTTGCTTATGATATGCCATACTGCATTTTTAGTGCAATTTTTCCAACAAAACACAACTTTGTTCACTCTCTTTTCCAATAACTCTTCCTGCTTTAAAACATATCAACCTTTGCTACTGAAACAACTTCATCATTACCACACATACCGACTAACTTTTTTTTACAATTAAAGGAAAAAAGAAAATTGACAAAGACAGATACTGAACAAAGAAAACTCTTCATGTACTACAAAGTAAATATATTAACATAGCATGTATATCTCTCTAAAATAATAACCTATTTTCACTATATATTAGCCTAAACTATTATTTTCTATGCAACAATATTGCATTTAACTCTTACTCATTCTATTGCAGCATTCACACTCTTTCTAATCCTATCTCAACATTGCAATGTATTCAATACACCAGCAATTCATTATTGCCTAATGACACAACTGTTTCTCCCAAACTTCTATACCACAATTACATTCTTTCCTTCTTCCATGCCCCTACCCACCTCAAGTCCTCACTTCCAATCCAACAACTTTCCCACTCATTGCATTCCAAATGAATAACACACATTGTCACACATACATACTCTTCCTAACCCCTTTTCAATTTCACTCATACAGACACTCATACATGTACAGTAAATCACGCCATTACAGAAACCACTGTTTTCCTCAACACACAATAATATTCCTACTTATTAAAACAAAACACCACTCCCTTACTTACTAACAGCAGTTCAGCTCACCACATTCTACTTTCAATAGTTAATTACCTATTCCCCATCACAGGAATTGTAATTTCTACCTAATCTCATCACATCTATACAGCTTCTTAATCTTCAATCTTCCCAACCACGCCTATCACCCCACTACAAAATCACACAGTTCTTTTTTCATCTCTACAATAACACCCACACACCCAACATGTGTATACCATAATACATGAATAAACATAACACAAGTTCGAAATACACATTTTCTTTTCCCCCAACAGATGCAAAAGAATGCCTACTAAAAACCAACTCCATAAAAAACAAAGAGATTATCGAGCAGATAAAAACAAGAATAAGCCATATAGTCATCCGCCTCTGAAAGAATGTGTAGAACACATTAAAACAGAAAAGCCAGTAACCTCACTCAATGAAAGTAAACCAGCCAGAACTCAAAAAAGTAAGCCCCCTCTTGTAAACAATAAAAGTAAAAAAAGATGTAGAAATTAAAGCAGACCTAAAAATGCACCTACCACTATATCTACCAATGTTAACATAGCCACAATAAACCATTCCCGAAAATCAAAAAAAATCTACAGTAGTTTTAACAATCTCTTAAAAAAATCACAAGTCATGTTCTACACTTACAAACTACAGCAAAAAATGTATCCTCAAAGATCACCTTTCTACTAAAGCAAATGTGTTTTATTTTTATTTTAAACAGAATAAAACCACTCACTAAATTAATCAATAAATTACAAAAATCAATATAGATAATATTTCAAACTTCTGTGAAGCTCAATGGTTTAACACAAGCAGCACAGAACCATAATTCAATAGACAATAATGGACAAGACTAAGAAGTTTTAGGAGACACCATTATGACAAAAGAAACCCTTACAGAAAAAACTTTCAACCAAATGTTCCTTTGGGCCCAACACATCGTCCAGTGTACAAATGGATGTGGAGCTCAATATGTAACGCACACCAACAAACGTCCTCAATCCCTACATGAAACTGAAAGACAAAAGTATAATAAAAACATTACAAACCATGGACTCCTGCCCAGTACGCATCCACATTGGACTACAAGAGACATTCACTAGCCAGCATTTCGGGAACTACTTGCAAAAGCACCTTCCATCACATCAAAATGTTAGCAACAGGCCATTGCACTATACAAAACCTTGTCCATAGATTTTACTATGCAAAATATCTTGCTTTAAAAATGAAAATATGAAATTCTCCTACTTGGGACAGCCAAAGAACTCCTGTAAGAAATAGAACACATCCAAAGTAAATATTTTGAAATTGAAGTTGACTTAGAAAATTCAGTAATTTGAGAAGACATTGGGGAAAACATCACAAACTTCCGACCTGCTTATAAACAAATACAAAAAGAAATTGCAATGTTTCAAAACACATTTGCTGAAATACCAAAGTATGTGTCTGTTGTCACAGAACTTTTCATAAAAAGAGTACACAAATAGTAGATATGGCCTACAAAATAGAGGACAATGATGAATCCCTCTGGTTCCAAATAGCTTAAAAACCTCAAAAGTTTGCACATACTGTAGAATAAAGCTTGACAATAACTAAATGCCATCATGGGCTATCACTAATATCTTAGAAATCTTCCCACTTCCAAAAGCTCTCTAAAACGTAACTTTTATGAGAGCATCATAATTCATATGGTATACCCATTTCAAGCTATACAACTCCTTCAACCCAAAACTGCCAAATTACCTGCACCCAATTTACTAAAAGGCATTTGTTGCCAAGTAGTATATTTGTCATTGGATCGTAAAGAAAATGTTGAAGCTATAGAATACAACGTCCAATAGAACAATCTTTTATTATACTAGTTAATGGTGTACCAACAAAAGAAAAGAAAAAAAGTGGACACAACTAGTCGACTTAAACAAAGTTAGTCAAAACCTACAATATCTTAAAGAAAACAATGAATACTACTGAGATTTAAACATAGAGGTCAATTTAAGAGAAACCACCCAAATAATTGAAAATTCACCACAAACTGGCCAATGTGAACATGTGGCTCATGTTACTGCAGCCAAAATTTTAGACCAGTATACAATTCACTCATCATATTTCAAAGACACCATATAAAATGCATTAGAAACATATCAAATGCGTTGAGCCAAAGGCTCCCCATTGAGCATATGGGATAAAAGTGTAGAATCATGTTCTTTTCCTCTCCTCTTTCTGACAAGAAAAGGGAGTTAGCTATAATGAAAGATACACACAAATTAGTGCATCAGAATATCGCTCTTTACACATGTATTCTGAAGACCCAAAATTCAGCCTAATTGTAGAATGCATTTTCCACCTCCTTTTCGAAAGTGATCTAGCAACTCTATGTTACGAATTTGCACACACATTAAACACAGGCTCTTATTTCTTAAACATGTCAGCTACCCAACTGCTTCAAAAGATAACGGACAAAGATGAGGTTTTGTAGTCAAGTATCACAAATCGCTTGGCAAACATTCCTGATACAAAAGAATACTAGTTGTGAGATCACACTGATGTATATTGTATGCTAAGGAACCTAGGCCCACCCTCATGGTTTGTTACTTTAAGTTGTGCACAATATACATGGGATGACTTGCATGTCTTCTTACACACTGTAAACCAAAATAAAGATGGAATAGAAATATAAACACCAGGAGAACTCTATACTCTTGACCCTGTCAATGTTTCAAAATACCTTCACCATTGCTTAATTGCCATGCTGTAATTCATCTGCAATACAACGACTCCTCCAGTCGGAGAAGTAGGACACTTATTTTGTAGAATAAAATATCAATCCAGAGGAGCACCACACATTCACATGCTTTTGTGGATAAAAGATGCTCCCAAATGTGGACATGACAGTGATGCCACTGTTTTACAGTTTATTGAAAAATACATTACCTGCGACATCCCTTCAGAAACCACACATAGTGACCTACGTACACAAATCCTATGCTTCCAAAAACATACCTGTGACAAATAATGCTGATGTCAATATAAAAAACAAAGGTAAATACTATGCCAAAGGTCATCTTTGGCTTCCCTAGACCAGTATCCATCAAAGGACAAGTAAATAGCATAATGATTTTTGTTAGACACATCGTAAAAGGGAAATTCCCTAAAACACACACAACAGTAAAAGAGACATGGCATCCAAGTACATTAACGATTACAATGCGATCATTGCCCTCTTGTGGAATTCAAATATAGACATACTCTCAGGTTTTTTGCTCACCTTTGTGACAGAAAGTGAGGAAGATTATGAGGCTTGTCTCTAGCACTGTTTTTGCCATAAATGGTAGTCCTAAAGAAATGGACGTCCCTCTCCAGTTGCCACGCTGCCCAGTAATAAATACCAGACCATTTAACAGCCAGGGCAAGACTCTGTAGAGCGTGGGAAAAAAACCTTTGCAGGGAAAAACCCACTGTAGTGATGTTGAGCGCCAAATCCTGGACAATAACACAGAAGACCCTGTTCCGAATAAGGTCAGAGCCGGGCAAAAAGCGGAATGAAAGTCTGTGAAGTTTGGGTGAACAAAATCCACAGACGGCCACAGGATAACGGATGAAAAATGAAGATCGAGGTAAGTAATTGGGAAAAAATAATAATAAGAAGCCGAAGACAGAGAATGAGGGAAGGGAGGCAGTGAAAAAATGAGGGGTTGAGGAATCCAGGAAGGGAAAGGGGACGTACAGAAGGCAAGACCAATAGAGGAGCGCTGAGCTAAGGTTCAAACGTTACCTTATCTTTGAGACGCACAGCGAGTTCCGTGGTAGTATGCTATAAAGATGACACAGAACAGGTTGCTATGGAAATGCGGAATCCCCCAAGTTCAAGAATAGGGAAACCAGGAAGCAAATGACAAGCACAGTGACGGCCATCCTAACAGGGAGTAGCCGAGATGATCCAGCGAAAGGGAAATGCCATGTATTCCACAGAAACTATGAAGGTTGATACATTGCAGACAATTCCATTTCATGTGCAGGATATGTCACAGCCTATCTGACCAAAGCTGAGAAGACAGTGCTACAAGTCAATTTGGATGACATATCATCTGACAAAACTCTGTCACAAAAATTGTACAGCTTTGATATACAAATGCTGTCACATAGAGAATGTGGGTGCTATGAAGTTGCAGACTGTTTAACAGGTACACCCTTATATGGGAAATCTGGGTACTAAAATCCTACAAAGCAATAGAAACAATAGCCACAAATGATCACAACAGCCAGGACATTAAAAAAAACACTATTTAATTGACACATACTACCCAAACAGAAACAATGCTTTGGAAAACATGAGCCTGTATGACATAGCCCCAAATTACTCCTACAAAAACAAGCTTATGCCTGATGAGACAACGGGCAAATATTCAGTCTCAATTTATGAAGGAAGCCTCTTAAAACCTACCAAACCCAGCCTAATTTATCATATAAAGTTATCATTTAAATCTCCACAACATAGAGAACTTTGTTACAGGGCCCTACTACAAATTTTAAAACCTTGGAAAAAAGGATAAGAATTATTAGGTCACCATGACTCGTTTGAAGTTATTTTCAATGCAGATGAAAACAGTATAACAAATGTCCATTTTAAACAATACAAGCAAATGTTGGACAATGAACGCCACCAAGAGGAAGGCATTGGAGCTCTACTAGATAAAGACACTCCTTAAAGCAGTCAACCTTCTCTTACAGGAAGCCGAGAACCACTTGGAGAACCACTCATTCTAAATTAAGCAGAAATAATGATCACTGATGTAGAACACTCCATGTATCAATCTAACAAATCTGAAGAAGACTTGTTGGTGCTAAAATCACAACAAAATTATTAACAACTCACCATTTATCTAAAAGTCACTGAAGATATCGAACATGGACTTAAACATGAAACTAAAATTTGTAGCTACAAAAATGATAAACCTTTGCTCCAGGATGTAAGTGGTGAAGCAGGTTCTGGCAAAACCTTCTTAATTAAAATAATTAGTACATTTCTACAAGACTTAACAAACAACATTTCAGCTGTTGTAACAGCCCCCACAGGTCGGTCTAGCTGCCTACAACTACTTTGCCTCCTTGAGGAACACCAAAACAAATGAAAATACTACAAATTATAAGCAGAAGCTACTACTGAGGCACACATAATTCTGAAACAAATGAAAGTCCTCCTGATAAAGTATGCATGCTTTCCAACCGCATGCTAGCTTTAATTAATCTCACAATGCAAGAAGTCCGCAAAACTGACTACGAAGTTCAATCCAATTCAAAATATTAGGATACAAACAATGCTGTAATACAGCATTGGAAATAAAAATCCCTGGCAACAATTTTACAATGCAGAGAACTAACTCAAAACAAATGTCAGTTTGTAGATCTAACCTATGCTAACATTAATATAAATCATTAGAAATGGTCTGCTTACTAAAGATGCAAAATACATCTTAACAACTAGAGTACTCCATGATCTGTGTGGACAAAAGACATCTGTCCCTGATGACATGGAACAATTAGCTCAACAAAATGTAAAATGCATGTTCTTAATGCTAACACTTGAAAGCTGTAGACAATTCAATGATACAATGTTGAAAAAAGAATTACAAAGCATAGTGCATATCAGCGCCACAAACAAACTAGAAGTGCATGGCATGACGCTCCCTATGTGTCATTAAGCAACAAGCACAACTAATTAATTACCTTAGAAAAATATATCTCCAACACATCTAGATTAGAAAAAACTATTAACTCAATGTCTAAACTGCTGAGTAATTCTAAAACATAACCTTGACGTAGAGCAAGATTAAGTCAACAGAGCAATTGGTACAGTTGTTGGATTCCGAACATATCCACATGACAACAACATTCAGTTTGTCAACATCAACTTTGACAATCTTACAGGAGTAAAACGAATAGTCCACAAAATAACATGTTTCCTTCTTTTCAAAGACATGTATTTACCAAGAGAACCATTCTGTCTTTCTCTTGCATATGCGTTCACTATTCACAAGTCGCAAGTTCTAACTCTAGGCCATGCACTGATCAGCATTGGCAACCCAGTTTTCAAAGATGGTGTGAGTTACGTAGCAATTTCAGGTCTGTGCACACTCAATGTTATATTCCTAGTTAACTTTGATGCAAAGAAAGTCAATGCTGACATGCCTTGCATCCTAGAATACAACAGCCTATGTGCACTATACACCCCCATCTGGATATGTACCCAGTACCTCAAAAAACAAAACCTTTAAAAAGAAAACTAATAAAAACAGAAGCTTTACCAGAACTCCCTGCAATATCACCAACGTAAAAAGAACAACTGCTGCTCTATCAAATAATACAATCACAAAACTCTCTACTCCAAAGACAACTGCATGTCCATTAAAAGACAAAGGGCCTCATTACGACCCTTGCGGAAATGGAAAAATGATGGCGGAAATGCAATACCGCCATCGAACACCGCTCGTTGCGATCATGACCCGTCACCGTAAAGTACGATGCCATTAGCGACACCGCAGTGAACGGCAACGCTAACTGCACCAAGTACGCGCACGCGCGCCTTGCAAAACCGGAATCACCGCCATGGCGCAACGGTACGCGAATTCTGACCCTAGCGGACATGTACTGAACGCCATCAAGCACGTCGTAAAGTACCATTCCGCCATGGCGAGAAATACGGCAACGCGAACCAACCGTAAATGGCCCACTGAGTGCCTGTACTCCACTCCCTGGCCTCATTGCACAACTCCTGGCAGGCGCAATGTACTCACACTATGCAACCAGTGAAATCCACAATTCACCCATGCATGCCAACGTAGAAAAGCATGCAGGGGCTCAAAGCGCCCCGTGAGTGGGCATCCATGTACGGCATGTCACCATAGCCGTACTGACGCAGCACAGGCATGTGAAGGTACAATACATCAAAATGAAAATCAAGAACACATGACACAAAACAACAGTAGTCCCCCATCGCTTGCCACCAGCGCAAGGCAACATCCAAAACAGCATCCTGAGGGGGATTGCACCAGCCCTGTACTCATGCCAGTAAACAAACCAACCATCAGCAGAAGCATGTACCACACAAGTCGGCAGAGTGACTGAGCAGCCAGGCTCATCCCAAGAGGGGCCGATGGGAGCTGCAGGGCACAGATGGCATCAATACAGAAGCTATTCCAATGGACATGACCCCAGTCCCCCTCCAACAAACGCACGCAAACACAGTCACCTGTGACCAGCCACATTCTGAACAACCCATCATTCCACCAATCGACCTGGCTGACAGGCACCAGTCGGCCAAAAGCCAATCCCCCGCCCCTGAACAGCACATCATGTAAACAGTCACAATGGCAGCCCCTATCCGTGACCATACTGTGCTACGTAGGCAAACGCGGCCAGTACTGTACCACACAACTCAACTCAGAAGGCGGAACACAATGCAGATCATCACGCAATACATACCGCCACAAAGCGAAAATCGCCACATCACCTGCAAAGAACAACGCAACACGACAAATATCGGAATACAATTTAAATGCACATCCAAATGACAAAGGCCCCACAGCAATTTGCAAAATACCACCAAAACAACCATCATCACCGAGGGCTGCATCTGCAATAATTGACCGGCTTCCACTTGTGTGACGCCCTGTACCATCATGGCACACAGGGCCTACATCAACGTTCCAAAAGGCAACATGGAAGCGGCAAGAACCGCAGGTCCGTCCCATGAGGCAGGCACTAGTCGAGCTGAAAGGCCGAAATGTTGCACCTAGCCACCAGTACAGCGTAAGGGCATGTGGCCCATTGGCGATCGTCCCATATGATCGAAATGGTGCTCCACTGATTCACCCGAAGCTGCAGGAGTCGAGAGTAAAAACCATCTGGAGGAGTGGCGTAGAGATGGCATCTGCAATAGGGCAGGAGATACCTGTCACCCAAAAGAAACACAAATCAACCGATTGCATTACGGGACTCATGATGCATTACAATCTTCATTCAACACACCAAATCCACACCCATATGCATGCTAGCCCACTCCAAAGGAATATACACACCCCTAAATCAGTATCGAATCATAACGAAACCAATCGAGCTAAATACACCATTGTCAACGTCGGTTACTGTGCATGCGTCCGTCAAGATAGAACCCATGACATGGGATTAGTAACGTGCCTAGACACAAGTGTATGAAGGCGCGTCGAGACAGGGAGGATCCGACAAGGGCAGATAGACGTATGTCCCACTATGGCAGCCTTGCATCACATAACGCAGGGGAAGGGGAGTGAATCAAAAAACCCATGTACATGGCAGACCCTAAACGGAATCATCAGTCCATGCATCCACACATCATTCCCTCATCCCGCAATGAAAACGCATGAATATTCACTCACATAATATGTGAAACTTCCATCGCGTATGTGCGTAATGCAGTCCGCAAAAACCACTGTGCCCCTGGCCGGATCTGTAGTGTTGTGAAGCAAGATGGATTTGGGAACGTCCTGCCTTATCGTCCACTACGCTATTGCGCATCCCATTCAATTCATATCATTCATTGCCTGCTCGTTATGGGCCATGTCCCAAGGACATTCTACAATAGAACGTTACATTTCCAGCCAGATCTGTGGGCGTATCCTCGCCGCTACTTCAAAACCCAAAATGCTGGCCTTCGAATTCCTCACTTGCAACATTACGTCGAAAAGGCTTCTGTGAACGCTTGCATTCACAATTACATCAATGTAGTGCGGCTGTGTGTCATGATGCTAACTGGCTGCAATCACAAATGGCACGCCACGCCCGTCGGTGAAGTACGTTACTGTGCTGCATGAGGGTCGGCCATCGATCGAGCCCTACATACCACTGACTCTTCACAGGTATGTAAGCGGCTGCAATCATAGCATGTGTAACAATGGGAGCATAGCATGAAGATCAGTCAAAGTACATCACACTGCCATCGGGATTTGATACATGATTCAAATCCCAAGATGCCATGCGGCCAAATGCAGCCTTACGTGCGGGACGTGCTCGGCCAGAAGGGATTGCATCTGCCACAGATTCATTCAATCAGCACAGGTGGAGGCCATACAGGCCGACAGCACATATATTGCAGACCCAAACCCCTCCCACAACCACTCCCACTCCAAAATGCTACCGGCAGGACTAGCGATGTTGGGCCTGGGGTACCAGATAGCACTGCAAGTGCTACAACTACAAGAAGACGACGAACAACAACAGGTACAACAACCGGGCGCACAGGGGAGACGGAGGAGAAGGAGGAGGAGGAGGGCAAGGCAGGGTCAGCAAGGCCCACAAGCACTGCCACTACCACCACGCAGGCGGCCCGCAATCCCACGCCTCCGAGCCGATCCGTTCAACCTCACTGCTGAGCAGATCCACACCCTCTACCGTTTGGACCGGGACACCATAATCGCCATTGTGGACATGACACATGCTGACCTCGTGAGCATGATAGATAGCCCAACCGCCATCCCACCCCTACTGAAGGTGGTGTCTGCACTCCACTTCCTGGCCACAGGCACCTACCAGCACACAGTGGGACAGTTGCATGGCATTTCACAGCCACTGTTCTCACGGACACTCTTCCAAGTGCACGATGCCCTCCTGAAGCACGCCGACGACCACATCACACTACCACGCACGTACCAGGAGATTACCAACGCTAAAGTGGGATTCCATGCACTTGGCGGCATCCCGGGTTGCATTGGTGCCATCGACTGCACCCATGTTGAATTGGTTGTCCCACATGCCATGGAGGTCCAGTACCGCAACCGGAAACAATTTCATTCAATCAATGTGCAAATGGTGTGTGACTCCAACAAGATATTTACGCATTGTTGTGCCAGATTTCCAGGATCTACCCATGATTCTATGGTCCTGAGGAACACAAGAATACCACGCTACATGGAGCGACACGCAGGGCACAGATCCTGGCTACTCGGTGAGTCTCATTCCATGCATGACATCGTGGCCCATTTGATGCGTCAATGACCTTGCAGGGGGGGGGGGGGCTACTTAGCACTATCATTCCACTGACACCCTTTATTCGTCTCATACAGGTGATGCCGGGTATCCACTGAAGAGATGGCTCCTTACACCAATCCGGAACCCACAGAACGAGCATGAGGAGGACTACAACCATGCCCACTCACGTACCCGTGTGGTCATTGAACAGGCATTCGGCCTACTGAAGGCTCGTTTCCGCAGCCTCAGCAGGTCTGGCGGGGCACTCATGTACAGCCATGAGAAGGTTTCTAAGATGGTCATGGCATGTGTCATGCTGCACAACATGTGCATACGTAGGAATGTGCCCATGCCCCCTGACGCTGTACTGCATGCACCTGAAGATGATGATGATGATGAGGGTGGGGATGTGGAGGCACCTCAAGGAGTCCATGAGGCACAGGATGTACGTGCAATCCGACAGAGCATCATAGATGCATGCTTCTAGCAACCACGCATGGTGCCTATTACACGGAAAGGGGACCTGTGGCACTGTGTGTGTGTAGTACAGGCACATTGTGGACTGTACGCCTATGAAGGCCTCGTACGCAAATATCAATGTCCACACATGTCATTGGATGATAATGAGGTGCTGTATTGTTAATGTGATTTGATTTATACACCCTATGGACCCGCCACCCAGTGAAGCCCAACACACCCCCTCCACCCTACTACCTCCCCCCCCAACACCAGTGTCCAAATATGCATGCTGTCCGTGGGTAGACGCTATTGCAAGCCCCCTCTACGGGTATCAGGGGCACCCCTGCCCGTGGAGCGCAGGTTCCTGCCAGATCTGCGTTGGGGGCTGCCCTGGACGGAACTTGCCACGGATGATGTCTCTGCCTGCTCGCGTCCATGCATGTCTCTGAGGGTTTGTGAGAGCTCCGAGAGCACACGGCGCACAGCAGCAAGTTCAGCACAAACGTCTTTGGACGTCGCATGCAGTTCCCCCCTCAGGCTCTCGGTGCTTTTCTCCATTTGTGCTCTCAGGCTCTCGGTGCTTCTCTCCATTTCTCCCCTGAGGCTCTCACTACTTTTCTCTATTTGTGCCCTGAGTGTCTCGGTGGATGTTTCCATGGCTGCCCTGGAACCCCCGCATTCATTTGCATGGTCCTTGAGTAGCGTGGACGCTTCCTGCTGTTGCTCGATCAGCAGGTCGAGGGACTGTTGCCTCTGCTGGGCCATGGACATTTGCGGTGGTGTGACAGGGGGGCTGCTCAACACATGTTGCCTTGGCACAGGACTTGTGGGGGTTGGCCAGTCGTCGTCTTCAGGGTGCCCCTGCGTGGTTTCGTCATGGTGTAGGGGATGGAACATGCAGGGGGATTGGGAAAGGTCATGGATGGTACCTACGTCGCCAGCACTGTTTTCCGTGTCGGAGCATGCTGGCATGACAGCTGTGTCACCTATGGTGCTGCTACCACCAGAGGCAGTGCCATCAGATACGTTCTTTGGGGGGACCTGTGGTGCTGGGGTTGTGGACTTGCTGGCTGCTGGGGTGCCTGTTGCAGTCCCCTCCAGTGTGCTGCCACTTGATTCCTGCTGCTGCCGTGTCTTGATCCTTGCACCTGAGGTGGAGGCTCTTGGGACGTTGGTCCTGGCCCTCTTTGCAGGCGTGCTGGTAGGGGTGTCCTGCAGCTCGTCGTTGGTATCGGACCCTGTGGTGGAGTAAAGAGGGGCGAGCGTTAGTTATGGGTCTGTCGGATTTGGAATGGCAACGTATCAAATGCATTGGGGTGGTACATGAGGCTGATTTGGGACTGGGCCTTGGAGGTGGTCTCATTTTCGTGTGGATTGAGGATGCATTCATTTGGCTGCCTGCAGTTAGGGGGTGCATGCTGCACATGTAGGGGTTGTTTATGGCTTCTTGATTGATTTGTTTGTTCATTCTGACTTTTAGAGGGCGCTGTCAGGGCAAAGTATGTATTGCACTATGGGGTCACATGGTACTGCACATGTTCGTGGTTTGTGGATTTCGCATTGTTTCTCTTGGCCAACCTACCTGATTCTCCGGATGTCGGCACTCCTTTCTCCATCCCTCCGACTCCCTCTATGCTCTCCATTCCTATGGTGGAGGCGCAGATTTCCTCCCAGGGGGTCAACTTGATGGGCGACTCTGAACCCCCCCCGGTAGCTGTGGCGATGTTCCTGTTCGCAGAAAGTATGCTGCGTACGCGGATCCGCAGGTCGTCCCACCGCTTGCGACATTGCTGTGGCGTGCGGGGTGTTGTCCCCACCGCACTTACGCGCTGTGCCACCAGGGCCCATATGGCCTTCTTGTTGGCAAGGGCCGTCCTGGTCATTTGACTGGAGAAGACGACGGCGGCATTTTCCTGGAGGGTCTCGGTGAGCACGGTCAGTTCCTCTCGGGAGAAGTGTACCTGCCGCTTGCGGTCACACGCTTTCTTGGCTACCTTTCCCATATTTATTTTTTTAACTGGGGTTGCTAACGGGTTGGGATGTGTGTCAGGGTCGGATTTTTTATGGTTGTGTTGGGATTCGGATTTTATAGTTGTGCGGCGTGCTGTTTCCCGTTCCGGCCACATGCTTTTACTTCCGTTTCCGTATATTTACGGTGGCCGTAATTTGCGGTGCACGCTCGTTACGGTGACCGCTCATTACGGTGACCGCTAAGATGGGTGGCGGTATTGCACCTGGTGCAGCGTACGGCGGCGGTAAGGGCCGTTTTGGGGTCATTTCCGCCATCGCAGCCTTTCGGATTCCGCCATGGCGTAATGCTCGTGCCCGATGGGTCGTGATTGGCCGCACTTTGCTCCTTCGTGCAATGGCGGAAACGCTATTTACGCTGTTGCGGTCCGGTCAGTCACTTTCCGCCAGGGTCGTAATGAGGCCCAAAGAGATAAATGTGTCTTGTTGAAAAATAACTGCAGTCCCATCAGACAATAAAGAGGCACAACTGGAGTAAATTGCTATAAAATACTACCAAATATCTCTTCCACTTGCCACCAACTGTTGACAACATTTACTTAAATGGCTCAGACCAGTTGTGTTTACAAATGCTCGCCCTTCATACAAATGCCACAAATAATCCTGACAGCACCCACAGTGTCTCAGGTATAAGGCAAGAATTGGACTACTGTACAGGAATGGTTACATTCACCATAAAAACACAGGAAGATCCACAAGAATTCTGAATTTACTTACTACACATACTAAAAAAAAAAAAAAAAAAAAAAAAAAAAAAATGAAATCTGCCAGATTGTATAGACATGGAAACATGCATGCACTCCCTTCAACCATGTTCACAAGAGCACATCACTAATTAACGGTTGGTGTATGTATCCATAGCAAATTCTGAATGCATTCCATTTGACCAACTTCTGCAGAATGCAAATCATAGCACATTATGTTTTTTTGGCAATTCAGATAATCACTCCAGCATACAAAAAAAAATCACATGGTCAATATGCCATACCGCTTCTAAGTTACAATGAAGACAGACACAAAAATACATGTAAGCTCACAAGCTTCACACACAGCCAAGTATCTCTTAAGAAAGCCTTCACAACAGTAGGCATAATCTACCACACTGGTGCCACAGCCCCTTCAAACCACTAAACTGTATATGTCAAAAAAGAAGTGGTTGATTTGAATATAACAACCCTCCCATTACTCCAAAACATTTGTTACCAGCAAATCTAACAAATGCCTACCTAATTTTCTTTCAACCCCAATCTACTCAATAAGGCATACTACAATACACAGTTAGAATACTCCAGCGGGTATCTAACTAGTTTAGACATAGCCTTCATTATAATACACTTCAAATATGCCATTACAGCTATACTTGCACAATACATCCATAGTACTACAATAGACTAACATTTCTTTAAAACATAATTTAAATGTTTGTTTTACTTTATAACTTTTTAATTTTTTGTGGAATTGTCTTTTTAGTGTTGTAATTTATGTTGCTTTACATTTTCCTGCCCAGTTGGACATTTCAACATGTTTAACCATAATACCATCACCACCCAGGAAGAAAGCCACAGGAACAAAAACACTTGCAGACAGTTGGAGATATTTCAAGGTGAAGGAATGCTGCTCTAAAAAGAAGGCAGAGGACATACAGTGCACATTGTGCAAGAAGACTCTAACACATGGACCATCAAATATTCCATCGCAAAGCCTTGGAACATCTGTAATGATCAATCATCTGGTGCAAGTGCATTGGGAGGATGTGGATGACAAATATCGGAAATTGCACAAACACCACAACTGCATGGGGCTCATGTATCACGTGCATGAAGATCAGCACAACCTCTGGCACCTGCATCAACCAGTGGGACAACCACAGACACTGAATGAACCCTCAACTTCTGCAGCAGTGTCAATTCCACCTATTCCAATTTGATCAGCTCGCAATTTTTCAGGTTTCCGTTATGAGAGTCATTTGTTCTCCATGCCACCAATGGGTAGCCTCTGGAGGTGTCACAACTACAGATTGGGACATGTTCATATCTGAACACCAGATTATTTTTTTAGGTGGGAATTCTGCCACACCTTTTTGAAAATTCCCCAAGAATATATGTTCCTTTTTATTTAATTCCCTTTGTTACATGTTTCATCCTTTTGTGTTTCTTCCCTGCTCCTCTCCCCTCTTTCCTTCCCCCAAAACAGAACTCTTGAGAGCTTCTAAGTTAAAAAATAGATGAAAATAGACACAGACTGCAACAATAATTATTTATTAATTATATTTATAAAGCACCCAAACCGAGAGGCATCAAGGCGCTCTTGCAAATAGTTACATGTAGCATATGGAAGTCAGAAAGGAGCATAGTTTTGGGGTGGGTCCCAAGCCTAACATGAGTGAAAAAGCAGCTGAATAATGTTGGCATAGACAAAGTTAGGCAAAGAGCCAAGCTTTAAGGCATTTCTGAAAGCCACGTGGGATTCTTCTGCTCTTAGCAAAGGGGGAAGGGCATTCCTGTTGCTAGCAGCAATTGCTGGGAAGCTGATGCCTTCTCCACTAGCTCTTCTGACTTTAGGTGGTGCGATGCGGTTAGCGTGGGCTTATCTTACTGGTTTAACAGTGTTGGATCTGCTGATTCTTTCAGCCAAATACTCTGGGGCCTTGTTCAGGAGGCACTTTTGCATGATAGTAAGGACTCTAAAAATAATCCTTTCCTGGATTGGGAGCCAGCACACCTCCTTTCTTGCTGTTGAGATAAGATCCCTTCTCGGGATGTTGAGCGCTAAATTACAATATTTATTGTCATTTATTTTATGCAGTTTGAGTGACTGAACTTCCCTGAAAGTTTCACTTACAACTGTGGTTACAATGTTGCCGGATGGGCCTGTAGCAGTATATAAAAGCAATCCAGTCGTTGTTCGCCTTAACCGCACAGACTAATACCTGCTTTTTATTGGCTAGTGTTTTCTGCAGCTATATATATTTGTATACAAAAATTGAAATCTTTGTGTATACTTATGTGCATTGTACATACATATATTTATAAAATGTCTTACCTCATACCGTGATATTTTGTCATATTCTGTGTTGAATTACAGTAATTCTGAAACAGAATAAAAGGTATTTTATAATAAAATAAAAAGATGAATATTCATGATTTCTTTTTTCATAATGGTACTAAGGGAATACTGTAAGTATTCCTACTACACAACCAATAGATGTTGTATTCATTTATCATGTTACAGAGGAAAAAACCTCTCATTGGAGAGAGAAAGAAAACTCTATTCACTTATGTAAAATATTTAACAATAAATTACATGTCCCGCGGTAGCTGGCGTGTAGTTATGGTTAAGTTGCTAAACTCATAGGAAGAGCACTTTTTGGCTGCTTATAACTTTGCTCCCCCTTGATGAATCCTCACCAAACTTTGTAAAAAAAAGTATATGGTCGGCTCTGAATTTTTTTGGCAAGTTGGGGAGGTTTTGTGGGGGGCGGCAAAGTTATAAGGGTCCCAACTTTGCGCACGGTTACAGCCCCAACGGCTGGATGGATTTTCACCATATTTGTGGCAGGAGCGGGGGTTTGGGTCAGAATGTGTGCTTTTGTGTCTTTGGTGGGAATCTGACCAGTACTTTTGTTGGAAATGATGAAATGTACATCTCTAAAAATGAGTGATATCTTGGTCCGCACCGCGGGCCCATTTCCCTGTTCGCTTCAAGGACCAAAGTGTCATTGGACTGCGGTACCGCATGCTGTCAGAGAACATTGAACGCAGCCGGTGGTTGGCTGGATGGAAAAGTGCTGTGCATCAGCAATGTTTGCAAAACACTGCCATGGTGTCTTGGAGGACAGTGGGCGGGCGGAAGGGTCTGCAAAATGTACTGTTCGCCATGTGTTGGTCGCAGCAACGGAGGGAAAGGGTGGGGGAGTGACAAGTGGTTAATGTGACATATGTAAGTAGGTGGAAGAAGATGGAGGAGTGGCTGCAGTATTGGTGCATATAGCGTGATTTCCCGGGTACCCAGACAATGGACACCTTTGTGTGGTGATTTCAGGTAGCTGTCGTAACGGCACGCTAGCTTCTGCCGAGAGCAGTTTGCAGCTACCTCTTTCCATGGTGAGTGGTGGCAGGTGATTTTTTAAGAAGGGGAGTGATTTGCACATGGCATAGGGTGGGTGGGAGTGCGGGTGCTTGTACTATGGGGATGGATAGTGGTAATTGGGGACATGGTGGCATGCATGGGTGCATATAGTTGCAGTGGGTCTTTTGAAAGATTAGACTATTGGGTGCATGGCCGAAGGCAGTAGGCTGGAGCCCATGCTATGAAGAGCCTAGGGCTTCAGCTCACCCACCACTACTATGCATGTGTTACTCTGTATAGGGTAGAGGGGGTGATTGCATAGTGTGATGTGTGCAGATTGGTTGGAGTAGGGCTACTGTAGCGAACACTATGTGGGTAGGTTGGCAGTGATACCATACTTTGTGAATGGAAGTGGTACGTCCGTAGTATGTGAATGAATGTGTACAGGGGTGCAGGAGACAGTGTTTTGGTTCTATATTGGTGACCTGTCTGCAGCAACCTCTTTCCTTGGTGAGTGGCGGCAGGTGAATTTCAGAAGGGGAGTGAATTGGTTATGGCACAGGATGGGTGCCTGTGCTATGCAGCTGGAAGCGATGGTTGGGAACATGGTGGCATACATGGGTGTATGCAGTTGGGGTGGGTTTGGTGAAGGATTACACTATTGGATGCATGGCCAAAGGCCGTAGGCCGGAGGCCATGCTTTCAAGAGCCTAGGGCTTCAGCTCACACACCGCAGCAATGCATGTGTGACTCTGTATCCAGTACAGGGGTGTGCTTCCATAGTGTGGTGTGTGCAGATTGGTTAGAGTAGGAGCAATGTTGTGAACAGTATGTGGGTAGGTTTACAGTGACACATTACTTTGTCAATGGAAGTGGGTATGTACGTACTATATGAATGAAAGTGCACAGGGGTGCAGGAGACAGTGGGCCTCATTACGAGGTTGGAGGTAGCCATGGTGCTAGAAGCACCATGGCTACCCCCTTACCACATACCGGGTCTGGGTTCCCTGAATGGGGAATTACCGGGCCATTCCAACTTTGGAGGACCCGGTATTTCCCCATTCAGGGAGCCCATCCCCAATCCCATTCCAGCCCCCATAGGTCTCAATGGGAATGGGGAGCATGCTAATAACGGGCTCATTAATAACGGGCCTGTTATTAGCATGCTAGTCCTTTAGTTGCTCCCGCTAAGGGCACCTGGTGAAACCAGCCGCCCTTAGCGGGACCCGCTAAAGGACCTCGTAATGAGGAGGTAAGGTGGTAACGGCACCGGCACCTTTACCGGCGCCGTTAACCCCTTACCTCCAACCTCATAATGAGGCCCAGTGTTGTGTTTCTACATTGTTGTAAGTGCCGCACATTTACCTGTATAGCTGTATAGCAGTGTGCAGGTTGGGTAGGAGTGCTGGTGGCAGTTCTGTGTATGTGGATTGTCATAGTTGGTGACATGGTGAAATGGATGGTGCCATTATGTAGCAGTGAGAGTGTTGAAGGCCTAGACTGTTGGGTGCATGGCCGAACAGTCATATACCAACAAATTGCCACTTTATGGTAGGAGATGGGAGGAACATCAGTATGCGTATTAAACACATAGTGGACGCTTAGAGGCAGATATTGTGCACAGAGGCACTTATAACAGCGTTCCGACTATACTGCCAAAACATTTTTCATAACTTTCTTTTGTGGTGATAGGTGCGTGTGTGTATGAATGTCCATGTATAACTCCTGGAATGTTTCACTGAACTTTCCACTGGACGTGCTTCCCAGTAATAGCACACATGCAGGCTAATTTTGTAACGGTACATATGAAGTCTTGTGGAGAACTGTCATTGTAAGATGATGAAGTCTTGGAGGGCATTGGTGGATGCGTGTGTGGGTACTTACCAATATCTAAAAGGGCATGGTGGGAAGAGGATAGTGGAAAGGGAAGAAGTAATGTTCATGATTTACTCAGGCGTGGCTCTCACAATACTTTGCTAGGTGCACATGCTACATTCTGCGCTTTTGAACATGCTGGCCAATAGAAATGCGATTGTTGCAATTGTCCAATCAGGTGGTTAGAGTGTGCGTCACAGGAAAGGGCAGCCATATTTGGTTTCATTACTGTGTGTAGTGAGGCTGGCAGAGATGGCGAGACGCACAGTTTTCATAGTGGGTGATCCCTTTGTGCTAGATCTGCTCCAGTATGCCGTGGAAAGAGGCCTTAATGGCAATTTAAATTTGGACGAAGTGGACCCTTTGTAGTGCAGTGTCTTTGTCCATTCCTTCAACCATTTGCTTGCAGAATGTCGACGAGTGGCCACTTTAGGTACTGTACACATTGTGGTAGTGCACTATGGAGCATTGCTTTTGGATTCCATAGCTTGTGCAAGTGTGTACCCTCAACAGTGCGAAGGTGCTTTTCTCATGCATATCACCAAGTCCAGTTTATAACTATTCCAATTAATGTTGTCGGCAGCCAGAGGTGGAATGCGTCTTATCGAAAGAAGTATGTGTAACATTTTGCGTGCTGGTGGAATGTACACCTGTGAGAATGACAACGTTGGTTGTCGATATTTGCACATTCTCAATGGAAATGGTATTTCATTGTTGCCCATTGGCAATTGCGTTTGGTTTTCCAATCTACAGGCTGTTTTATGAATGTGAGGTGCCGGGCAACAAATAAAAACAATTATAAAAGCGTGAAAAAAGAGTTGTTACAGTGGAAGCTAGTTTAAAAAATAAAAAAACTGCATTTTTAACAGCCACAACTACAAAGGACATCCTCTACCCTGGTTGAAATTCTTTCCCGTACTCCTGCGCCTGCACACCTACAAAAGTCAGTTTGAGGGTTGTACGTGTAACGTTCGCCCCTTTTGAATATGGCCATCTTATATTTGGGATTGTGGAGGACACAGGTTTGAGCAATAGGCTTTCTGGGTGTGGACTGCATGCACAGACTGTGGTATACAGTATATTTGTTGACCTACATACAGAGAGTAAGCTTATGGCTGTGTGTTGTACGTGCCACAGCGTGTGCTTTGTGGGTGAATCGTATGTACATTACTTGACAGTGAATGGAAAGGTGGGAGTTGTGTGGAGTGTATCATGTGGGTTTGTACGCATATGGAGCACCTACACTGCAGTGATTGCTTTTTGTTTGTGTGTGTGAGACTTTGGTGATGCTCGATCCCAATGACTTTATTGTTGTTGATTGTGGAGGGACCCATGCACACCATGTAACATGATTTTCAGTGCTGAGGGAGGTAGTAGGTCAGGTAATGCTTCTGTTTCTGATCTCCTGCATAATTTTGAATCCCAATATGCAGACACCCATGTAGGCGTGTTATTTTTTATTTGGTCCGGAAATGGCAACAGCGCAGTACATTGTGATGAACTGTATTTGTCTCTTTTTACAACTTGTGCCATTGTTTTACTGTAGAAAAATTAAGTATTGTTTCACAGCACAACCAGTTTCCCCCACAAATAGCATTCTTGTTGATATTACTGCATTTCTGTATTCTGCATGCTCTATCCACAGTGGTCCTCATTACGAGGCTGGCGGTAGCCGTGCCGGTACTACAGGCATGGCTGCCACCGGTATTCATTTTTTTCCTGCACCGTAAAAAAGGCAATTACCGGGTCCGGCAAGGTCATAATGACCCGGTAATTGCCTTTTTCTGGCCACCGGAAAAACATGATTCCCCATTCCCACTTGAGCCCCATAGGGCTCAATGAGAATGGGGAGGGTGGTAGTTAATAACGGTACCTGTGCTACCATCATGTTCTACTCACGGTTTCCGGTATGGCCACCAGGTCAGATCCGGTGGCGTCAACGGCACCTGCGAGCAGAACTCTAGTATGGCAGTACGGTAGCAATGGTGCCGGTAGCGATACTGGCGCCGTTGTTGCCTTACCACCATACCTATAATGAGGCTCATTGCCTTGCTGCCCTTTTTGGAAGTATAGAAATAATGTTTGTATTTGCTTTTGCACACTTGCGCTCTTGAAAATGCACTGCAATACGCACAACCATCTGTTTCAACAGCCACCCATGTCTACCTGTTTGCACTGCAGTACCACAGTTCCTTCCATTTAGCACACAATTGTGTGGAGGGTATATGATGCACGTCACACTGCCTCCCTTCATTGCCCTTACATTATGACACTCTACAAGGAGCTTTATATCATAATTAGCCCCAAAATAATTGCTAAACGGACGTTATGGTGCAGCTGCGGTCCTACAAACATAGCATCATTCATAAATGCACTATGCTAAAGCAACGCTCTGCTTACAGTCCCCTACCAAAAACCTATGGAATTCACTAACAAAAAACGTTGTTAAGGGACGTTATGTTTAAGTTGCACTAGAAAAAACCTATCAAATTCAATGGAAAAACTTTCTTATAGCGACGTTATGGTTATAGGCAAAACCGAAAAAAAACTAAACACCCATGACAGCAAAGATGCCATCACAAATCTCATTCATCACATCAGTGATGACATCACATGTGTGGCTCCCTCTGTTTTGTTCACTACCATAAGTACGTCAGGTGCTTTTCGCCTCTAACAGTCAGGAATAACAATTCAAAAGGTTCTATATTTGTATACAGCACCCTTCTCATGTTCTTACGCTACTTCCTTTATGGTGCACTCACATCATAAGATACATACACATATAGTGGAAGAGTCGTAAAACACAGCACTAGTTTCTCTGCATGAAGATAATCAGTTATGTTATGAACAATTTCTGGTAATACTGCTCCTTTTTAGCTTGTATATCATCATGTTTGTATGCATTGTCGTGGCTTTATGGTTTTGGTGCAGTAGTGCAATTATGTAGCTATAAAGGCATCAGTAGCTTCTTCGTACATGTTTCATAGTGCCCAACACTCTAAAATGAATGCATTCATGATTTTACTATGTAACATGGAAACATTTTGAAAGTTAGCCTTCCATGAGGCGTGGTGCAGGCAATGTCTACGTTTGCACATAAGTTCCTTCATGTACAGTGAAGAAGTGTGTAATACAATGGTGTGAATAGAAATGCATTCCTTCATTACCTACTTATCTCATGATAGTCTTCCAATAATCTTTCATAGTTGTCTGCCACAATTACAATAACAATCCCTTGTGGAGGCTTCCTATTAAAACTACATGCACAAGTGATGTCATCAGTGATGTCATGAATGATATTTGTGATGGCATCTTTGATGTCATGGGTGTTAGTCCTTGCAGTGCACACTGGTGGCACTAGTTATGGTTGCTTAGCTTACCATAACTGTTGAATTTCATTTTTATTTCCTCCGGTTTTACCTGTAACCATAATATCCCTGTAAGAGTGTTTTTCCATTGAATTTCATAAGTTTTTGCCAGTGCAATTTAACCATAACATCCCTTTAACAACATTTTTGTTAGTGAATATATATATATATATATATATATATACATATATATATATATATATATATATATATATATATATATATATATATATATATACACACATTATATACTATCTCACTTTATACAAGTATCTCTATATAACAGGTTTAATAAAAGTGTTAAAAGAATATCAGTTTTAGAGAGAATGGGTATTTAGAGCGGGCCATAGAAAAAATAAATGCTGTATGGTCACCTCAACTACACTAATCTTTTAGGTAACTACAAACTTGGTTTTGCATGAGCATATCTATAAAGGCATTTCACTACAAAAAAGCTGCGGTTCAATCCTGTACAAACATTAAATATTAAATGATGACAGATTAATGTATGAAACCTTAACCAGGAAACTGATACATATAACCTAAGTATGTCTTCAGTTTTACAAATAAATGTATAAAGAAATGCCAACATCGTAACATTATTTTGAGTATAAATCATTTTAAAGTTTGTCATACCAATATTTCAAATAATAGGTACACAGCAAAATCATTTTTGTGTGTAAATGTATTAACACTTACCACAAGTTACACTAAGAACCTAACAAATGTAAAATGTATACTTCTTGTGAAATCTGTGTGCATCACACACATATCTAAGTGTTAATGATGACATTTCAAAATCTACACATCATATTTGTTTTTTTTAAAGGTATTGTTATTTAAAATGTCTATTTGCACAGTGTAGAATACTTTTTTATGAAATCAAACTTCATTTTAAAATCAAATAATGATCTCTACATTGCCATTAGAATACTTAATTTCAAATTGGTGTGTGTCCATTTTTTGGCCACATACACACTTAACAAGATAATGACATTTTCTTTTTTAAACTACTATAAAAAAACTATAAAATCCATGAAGTAATAATACAATAATACAACATGACTTTTATGAAAATGTCAACACGGCAAATAGAAGATCTTTAAACCTTGGACAAACTAACACTTACAGTAGGTATTTTTATTTTTGAATTGAATTGGAGTGCTTCCTAAAAAACATTGTGTGCATCTTTTTTTTGTCCACCTACACACATAAACAAGTAAGACACAACGGCCCTCATTCCAACCCAGGTGGTAAGTTCCCTACTTTACCACCATGGTGTAAACTCCGTTTACACCATGGTGGATGGCGGATTTACCGCCCCATTCCAAGGTGAATGGGGCGGTAAATCCCCAATCCCCATTTACCCTTCCCCATTCCCATTTTTGCCCCATAGGGCATAATGGGAGTGGGGAAGGCGCTAATTACGGCACCGTAAATTATGGTGCCGTAATTAGCGCCAAGGACGCTTAGCGCCTTGGTACTTAACGCCTGCTAAAAGCAGGCGTTAAGGTGGAAATCAGGCATTAAGGGTTAACGGCACCGCCGGCGCCGTTAAACCCATAACGCCTGGGTTGGAATGAGGGCCAATATATGTAAATCCTTCTACAAAACTCTTATTAGTAGTTACATGTCATTTACTTTAGAAACATTGTACTTTTTTGTATCTAGATGCTATTTTTTACGTGTTTCATACTTAAACAGTCATGACCTTCTACACTCCCTATAACTCAAAATAATGTACATGGAACCACCTATGTAACTTAGTACCTATAGGGAACACTTTTACATATTAAAATATATGCTGTTTTACACAATAAAACAGAAGTAGAAGACTGCAGAAGGCTGTTTTCTCTTCTAATTTATGTAATCTTCAGAACGTTGTCTCTACATGTATTTCATAATCATTGCATCCTAGCATCAATCTGTGTTGTACTTTACATAAAACAATTATTAGCCTATTCTTCAATTTCCAAGTTTTATTCTGCATGTTTATATTTATAAAGTCTATAAAACATATATTTTAAAACTTTTGTTCTAACAACATTAAGTAAGCATTCTTTAAACTCTTTGGTAATGTAGCTTGGTGTCTGACTATAGAGTCATTACATACAAGCCAATCTACTTATGTACGTACCCATGTTTTGAAATGTCCACATTCAATGGACAACCCCTCATGAAAAATAATTGCAAACTTCTTAAACGTTTTCTTACTATTAGAAACTTGACTATTTACAAAATGCATTACTGATGTGTCCATTTTTCTACCATCTACACTGTATCTTTGAAACATAGTCAATCCATACCTATTAAAAACTAGATTCAGCAGTGTAGATTGTAAATTACAACCACAGTTCCACACATAGCTGCGTGTCTGCTGTGGAAACTATTTCTTGCATCAACAGTGTCATTTGAAACAACATACATAAAGATATATTAGAATAGCATTCTACTAAATCTACAATGGAAGCATGTCGTACTTGAAGGACTTTCCAACTCTGATAGATTGTCTTGTTTTTTAGTCTTAAGTGGAATGGTTTTATTTGAATGCAGGTTCACTGATTCCTTATGTTTCCTGGCTAAGTGCCTAGCAGGCTCAGGTGAGGAGCATAGAGTACATGTAACCTATTTTATTCTTTAATGCCTGATATGTCAGCTGTCACTTTTCTTTCAATAAAATGTATAACAAATAAATGTTCAATCATTTTCAAACGTGACAGAGATACATATGATATTCCTTCTTTGCACAGTGTATGACCAATGCCAATAAGTTTTGCTTCTAAAGTCAACCCTTTATGAATAGTAATTGCAAATGCAGAACACATTCACTAAGGTATCCTTTAAAAGCATGAAATCAAATGAGAGTTTTCTACACGATCATACTTAACTTCAGCATCTTCAATATTTTTACTGTGAGGAAAAGTGTGGAAATGCAATCACTCTTCTGATTACTCCATTGACTCGACCGATTTCTACATTCAAATTCTTCTTTAAAATTACTTGTGCATTGATGGACAGTTTTAAAACTGCTTCTAGAGCTGCTGTTTCAGAAATTGAATTCTCTAGTTGAACTAATCAAGCTTTTGCTCTTTTATCCAACTCTAATGGCATAACATGACCATATAAACCATCACACAATTGTATCTCCACAATATGTTGCTTCTCTGACAGCATAATTGTAGAGTTGAACTGTTTACACTCTGCAAGCGCACACATCAAAGCAACACAAGAAATGTTTCCTTCCTGAAGAGTCAACATGAAATCAGATGCAGTGCAATCTGCATGAAACATGTTAGAAATCAGTCTTCCCGTTAAGACTGCTTTCAGAATCCCCTCAAGAACACCTATATACATATTATTAAGCATTTCTGCATACTCTAAGTCTGCAGATTGCCTTATGTTCATGATAAGTTCCAGGAATTCAAAACAATAGTTGTTTGACTATACATAGATTGTAGCATCTTGAAAACTGGCAGAGCTTTCAGAGGAGTTAATTGTAACAAGTATCCAAAAACTAGTACATGTTTACCTCTGCACATCAGTCTTCAAAACATCTTGAATTTGCAAGTGAATGAAAGTTAGCATCATGTTAGACATCATACTTACTTTATCTGCAATCAAGGTATTCAATTTTCCTTGAACCTTTACATCTTGTGCTGCACTTAATACGCGTTTTCAATACTCTCGTTTTTTTTCAAGCTCCAGTGGTAGCATCAACAGTTGATGTAAAGTAACACCTCCTACATTTTGGATCATAGCTCTCATTGCATTAATTAAAAAAGATGTACCTGTTCCTGCTTGTCCACTAACATACATCAATGAGGTCTGTATTGGACGCAAGCACATCCATGCTTGTCATTTCTTAAACCATGTAAGAACCTATCTTTGAGTTTATAATACACTTCTTTTTGGTCTATATTACATTTACTAACTATTTCATCATAGTTTGCATCTGCAACTTTAGTTTGTTGCTTTCCACTTTCTACTTCTTCCATTACAAGGTCAATGTAGGGAATTGAAGGCTGGTTATATCTCGTGCTGCCTTGGCTGTCACGCAATGTCCTTGTTATTATTGGAACTTAGCATTGCGTGGTAGCAGAGGCGGTTGGCGAGAGAGAAAAGAGAGTGGGGGTCTCCGGGTGGGCTCGTACGAATAAAGAACTTGAAACTGTACCTACCGCCTCCCGAAGTTCTTTTCAATGGCGACGAGGATGGGATGGCCCTGAACGTGATGAGCCCACCGCGAAAGAGACGATTTCCAGCGTGACAGGTCCTGCGGTGAGCAGCGCAAGGGCACCTTCCCCCAGAGCAGGCCACTTCCGTTCCTGCGCCTCTGTCTCTGCCGCGCTGCCATCGCCTCGATGCACTCTGAGGTGATCGGTGTGCATGCAGCGCTGCACCTCTGGAGGACAGCCCCACACACTTTGCCTCCAGGCGCCGGTAGTTGAGTGGAAGAGCCACCTCTGAGAGGCTACGTAGCACGGCTGAGGGGCCGCAACTCTGCTCCCCCGAGCCCCACCCCTCCACAGATAGCATTTGGACACAATCACTGAGGTGAGGAGGGGTGGGGAGGGGGAGGGACAACGGACGACAAATGGCAGCATGGGAAACATGTTGAAGACGGTGTGAGGGCGTTCGCTTCCCTTCATTGGCTGTTCCCTCTCAAATTGCGATTGGGCAGCAGCAGTTTTTTCTTTCTGGAAAACAAGCCCAATCGGCCAAGGACCATACATTAGAAGGAACAAAGTGTTCAGGAGGGATTTCCTTTGCTATAGTAGCAAACCCAGTGAATCCATTGGTAGTGTGAACAGTGATGGTGTTTCTGCACAACAAGACAATAAAATAAGTGCACAACATAGGAACCCAGGATCTTTCCAGCTTACTACTGCAAAAGTGAAACTGTAGACTAGCACACTAACTAGTGTGAAGTATTAGTGCTACTGAAGTTGCTTCAAGTACAATTAGAGCAGGCATGGCTGCAGTAAGCATGTCCCCACCACCACCTTTCTTATCAGAGCCTGGGACACCAGCTATAAGGTGGGACAGGTGGAAGAGGTTGTTTGACACCTATTTAGAAGCAATAGGAAGGGACAGATTTGCTCCTGCAAGAAAGGAAGCGATTCTACTACATAATCTACGCACGGAGGGTCATAGCATTTATGATGGATTACCAGAGCCTCCACAAGAGGGTCATGGAGAGATGGACCATTACAGTGTGGCAGAGAGGAAGCTGGAGATTCATTTTGAGGCAAAGAAAAATGTCACTTTTGAAAGGCACAAGTTTTTTCAGAGGTCACAAGAACTGCATGAACCTGTGGAGAATTTCATTGCAGCATTAAGGACTCTAAGTCATACGTGTGAGTTTGGCGTACTCACAGACTCTCTAATTCGTGACCAGCTAGTTTGCTGCACCAATAACATGAAAATACAGGAGAGACTACTATCTAAATATGTGCCGCTAGAAGTAGCAGTAGATACAGCTAGAAGCATGGAACAAACCCACAAATACATGTCTTCCATGAAAGGTGATAAGCAAGAGGGAAAAGTAGCTGCAATAAAAGGAATGAGAAAGATTAATATCTCTAAACAGATCAAATGTTACAAATGTGGCAGCAATCGTCACATATCCACGAGTTTGTTTTGTCCTGCGAGGAATATTTTCTATTTGAAGTGCAAGAAGAGAGGTCATTTCGCGAGAGTTTGCCGAGATTCAGGACAAGTACAGAGTATCGAGTCTGAGGGAAGAGTTCCAGAACAGTAGGAAAATTCTATTCCTCTACCAGGAGGACAAGCCAAGCATGTGTTGGAAGTGTCGGAACTTTCACACAAAAAAAGGCACCAACGGATATGTTTGTGATCAATGGAAGAATTGTTACAATGAAAGGAGATAGTTGCTCTCCTTGGACCTTGATGTAAAAAAAAAAACCTAGGAAGATTGTGTACAAGGAGATGTCAAACAACTGAGAGGACACCAGATTGAACCATATCCATATGGGAATGTAAAGATAGAAGTTCTAAAATACAAGGGTAGAAGTTGCGAGTCTGATATGTATATCACGCAAGAAGGTTCGTCCCTTCTAGCATGGGGCGACCAGCATAAGTTAGGGATCCGAATCCAGGCGAATGCAGAAGAACCAGTTACGGTGGGCGAAGTAAAAGACAAATGGGACCAAGAGTTTCCAAGGGTGTTCCAAGAGGAATTGGGAATGGTAAAAGGATTTGAACATGAAATACGTCTAAAAGTGGGAGCGGTTCCAAAGATACACAAAGTGAGACCGGTACCACATAATCTCAGCGACAAACTAAAGGCAGAGATTGAGACACTTTTGCAAAGAGGAATCATAGAGAAAACAGAGAGTTCGGAGTGGGTATCACCGGTGGTGGTTTCAACTAAGCCTAATGGAGAAATAAGACTTTGTGTAGATCTAAGAGACCTAAACAGAAATATATTAATAGACAGACATCCCATCCACTGCCAAATATCGGTGACAAGTTGTCAACATTGAACAATGCTAAAATATTCTCAGTAATAGACCTTTCTCAAGCATATCATCAAGTTCCCTTGAAGGAAGAATGTCAGCACCTTACTACTTTCATAACCACATTTGGAGTCTTCAAGTACTGCAGGATGACATTTGGCCTTGCCTCGGCAGCGGCTGTATTCCAAAGGGTTATGGAAACAGTTATGGATGGAGTGAAAAATGTTATACTGTTTCAAGATGATATGTTCATTTTTGCAGACTCTAGAAGTGAGCACGACAGAGCTTTGAGACAAGTTTTGTGCAGATTGAGTGAAGCAGAGTTGACGGTACGAAGGAGCAAATGTAAGATTGCTGTGGAGAGTGTAGAATTTCTTGGGCATATGATCGATAAAGAGGGGGTGCAACCGAAGAGGTCCTTGGTGGAGGCTGTGAGTAGTGCACCAATGCCGACTGATAAAGATCAAGTGAGGTCTTTTTTGGGGCTTGCCGAATATTATCACACATTTGTGAGAGATTTTGCAATGGTGTCTACACCTTTGAGATTACTACTCAAAAAAGGGTCAAGATTTGTGTGGTCCCCAGACTGTGGTGAAGCATTTAACAAAATTAAGGAGGAAATAAGTAAAGTACCCTCAATTGGAAAGTTTGATCCTAGAGACAAAAGTGTACTTTTGGTAGATGCGAGTGTTTTGGAATGGGGGCGACTTTGGTACAGTATGATTAGAACAACACTGAAAGGGTTATAGCGTTTTCCTCGAGAGTACTATAATATGCAGAATCAAGATACTCTGTCATAGAGCGTGAGACCCTAGCTATGTTCTGGGCAATCAACCATTTTATATACTTTTTGTGGGGGAGGAAGTTCATAGTTCGGTCTGACCATAAACCGATGGTACAAATATTCGAAAGTGGCAGATGGGCTTTGGGGTCTCCCAGAATAAGTCAGTGGGGTTTAGGTCTCCAAGGTTATGATTTTGATGTGAGTTACCTACCTGGGAATACAAATGTAGTGCTGATTGCCTATCAAGGCTACCAGTAGGAAGGGAAGCAGAGATCAAGTGTGTGGAACAGGAAGAGATAGTTGTGGCAGAAGTAGAAGATGCCATAGGACAGGAAAGGTGGGGACAGGAAGAAACTTTGGATTCTGACATGAATGTGATCAAGGATTGGACAATCCAAGGATGGCCAGAAAAAAAAAAACTTGGATAGGAAGTTTGATGTATGGTGGGAGATCAAGAATTAATTGAATATTTATGGATACAGGTTGAGAAGAGGATGTTGTGTGGTCCCTCCTGAAACACTCAGGAACACTTTGATAGAACTTGGGCACCAAGGGCATCCAGGGGAAGGGGCCATGAATAGGAAATGAAGGCAACATTACTAGTGGCCTGGTATTGACAAAATGGCTGAGAAGTATGTAAAGGATTGTATGGCGTGTCAGACAAGTGATAAGAGCAAGGTCATAAGGGAAACAACATTAATTCCAAACACTGTTCCAGATCAGCCATTGACCAAATTAGCAGTGGACATTATGGGTCCCATTGCAGGGTTGGGTGAAGGGCTAAGATTTTTGTTTGTTGTGGTGGACTTTCATTCTAAATGGATACAATGGGATGCGGTCAAGGAGGTCACAGCTAAGGATTTGATTTTGTTTCTGGAAAAGCTTTTTCTGAAGGAGGGAGTACCTACAGAGTTGGTATCAGATAATGACGTACAATTTGTTTTGCAGACGATTAAGAGATTCCTAGAGAGTTATGGTATAAAACATACTAGAACGGCGTTATACCATCCCAGAGCTAACGGCCTTGTAGAGAGAATTAACAGGTATTTGAAAGGGGTTTTGCAAATGGCCATGCGGTTGAGGCAGCCGTGGAGGGAGGTGTTAAACTTATTGACATGGAATTATGTTATCACGCCGCATTCTGTGACAGGTGTCTCTCCCTTCGTGTCCATGAAGGGGAGGGAACCAGGGACAAGGCTTTGTCCAGGATGGCTTGGTATGGCAAAAGTAGTTTATGTAGATAGAGATCAAATAATGAGACTTATCAATATACAGCAGGAAAAAATAAAGAAAGTTTTGATATAAGAGAAAGAGTGAAGGATTGAGAGTGGAAAGTTGGGGATCTGGTGTACGTGATAAATCCCAGGTCAGTGAGCAAATGTCTGGAGAGTAAATTTATGGGTCTGAAGAGAATATGTGTGGTGAGGAAAAGTGTAGTCATGTTGGAAGGTGGAGAAGTGTGGTCCAAAGGAAGAATTGCAAGGGCCATTGATGTGAAAGGTGATGGTGGAGAAGGAGGCCTGCGAGCAGATAGTACGAGGGGAAACAATGTCAGGAAAGATGAAATGGCAGGTATGGTTGCCCAAAGGTTAAGGTCAAAACCTGGTTGGCTGAGTGACTATGTGTATTAGAAAGATTTACCTAAAGGGACATTTTTGTTCCAGGTTTTTGTGACAAGACTTATAAAAGTTCTTATGTATCTTAAGTATTTTACTTTTGAGTTGCTCTTGAAATTGTTATTTATTTTATTCACTTTTCATTCATTTCCGGTTAACTATGTAGTTTATAGTAGTATGTAATGTCCATTTGTATTCTTTGGGGAGGAACATATGTAGGGAATTGAAGGCTGGTTATATATCGTGCTGCCTTGGCTGTCACGCGATGTCCTTGTTATTATTGGAAATTAGCATCGCGTGGCAGCAGAGGTTGTTGGTGAGAGAGAAAAGAGAGTGGGGGTCTCTGGGTGGGCTCGTACAAATAAAGAACTTGAAACTGTACCTACAGCCTCCCGAAGTTCTTTTCACTCAACATCAGTTTGAATAACAAGGCTCAGCATGGACATTTTAACTTCCTGCTGCAGAATCCTGACAACTGTCAGGAGTATCTTTTGCCAATTGAGCTGCTAAAAGTTCTTGTTGACGTAGTTCTTTCTCCAGCAACTCCAAGTACTCCTCGCATGTTTGATATCTCATTATCCTTCCTTTTGCCAAAACATGATTCTTTAAAGATTGCAAAACTTCCAAAGAAATCACTCCCTCCACGCCATGGGAAGAACAACTGAAAAATACAAATTGAAATAATTCCTTTTTCTCTGGAGTTTAGGAAGACAGTTTCATGTGGTAGATGAGACTTGCCTTCTCATGTCTCACTAGAAAACCTGTGCATCTATGAACTTCAAACTCTCCTCTGTCACTGTTAGCTTCAATATTTTGATATTCATAGCATTCTGCTACTTCATATAAACAATGATTGTCCAACTCTACAGATCAATTTGGATGATATGTATCAATCAAGGTGGTTTTCAGAGTCTCTGTACTGTGTATTGTTTCAGCTAACTGCTGAATTTCACCCAAAGGCTTCAGTACTCTATTTCTAGTACTAGCTGGGCCAAGACTTAACCAAAGTACATTAGTGCTACGTCTGTACTGGGGTAAATTAGTTAGCTGATCTGCAACTTCGTAGCTGCCACACTCTCTATGTGAGAGCATTGTCAGACCAAAGCTTAGATGTTTCTAAGTAAAACTTATATCTGCTACATACTTCAGCTGCATTGCTTTTTTCAAGCTTTTGTCACGCGTGCTGTAACATAACTAGCATCAGCTCTTGTATCATCAGCATTATAGTGTGCATTAGTATTTGCATTCCAAAGCTCAGTAATGAAAGGATTGTAATTATTAATGAATTGCATTCCTTATCTCTTTTTGCATAATAGGTATTTCTCAGTGACTTACCAGTAACCTGGTGTCGAACAGATTACATCAAACTATTCACTCGACCAAATGGTGTAACAGGCCTCAGAAAGCCAGTTCTGTACTCAGTGTAGTACTTGCCTTTACTATTGTATTTTCCCTGACAGTACTTACCACATGAGTGCCTTTGAAATGATTCCACCTTGTCCATAGATCAACATTCATGTGCTGAGCAGGAATGGAACAAGTAACATATTTTTCTATAAATCCATCACACTGCCATCACTTTCTTTACCAAACTGAAGAGCATTTTTAATCCATAACAGCATATGTATATGTGGAGCCCCACGTGCCTGGTACTCTTTCCTCAAAAAGAAATGTTTCACAATTCCTAGTTGAACATTTTCTTTAATACATTTCAAGTATAACATGGCTAACAATCTGTGATGAAAGTACTGCAAAACACTTAGAGGGTCCATACAATACAATTGTCCTGGTGTAATGTGTTCTATGTCTTCTTTCGGTGAATTACTTTCATGAATCCACTCTGCAAGATCTTTCCAACCATACTCAGCGCAACTTAAAGTGACAAACTAGGTTGGAGGGCCAAGTTTCTGATCTTGCATCTAAACTCTGAGATTCTCCTACACCAATATTCCTTGGTTTCTCTCGTTGTGGAGATAATATTGGTAAGTTTTCCTTCTAAAACATCATTTTACGTTGTTTACCTGTTGCATCATCTCAGATGCAGAAAGATTTAGTTCCGGTCTGAAATGTATGAGCAACAGCATAACATAATGTTGGAACTTCTCTTTCATACAATAAGTGAAAAATATATTCAATATTGGTGCATAATCAGACATCTTCAGAATACATTCTTGTACAATGATATTCTGAAAAAGAAATTGGAACCTTCCAATCATTCAATTTACCTCCTGTTCCAGTAGTAAAAAGCTTAAGGAAACAACACGCTTCTAACATCTTTTCCCAGACACTGATTGTTGCACCTTTAGTTACTTCCATTAAATACAATTCTAAACTGTCGCAAAGGACTTCTCATGAGTGTAGAAGATGATTAATGTAATGTTCATACAAATGATTCCCTTCTGCAACAGATAGACCTTGGAATTGACCTACACTGCTTTTGTTTTTTTGACTCAACATCAAGCATATATACATCTTGAACAGTCAGACTGCCTTTCCATAAATCATTGTGCTCCAATAGAAATACCAATGTGATTTTCACCTTTCCAATATCTATAAGCTGTTGCCAAATGTTCTTAACATTTGTAGCAACACCATTTACTAAAACAAACAAAGAATCTGTAATATCACGCTTCACACCAAGAATGTTCACATTTTCTTCCGAATTGAGAGGTAAATGCACAACTTTGCATCAAGCACCTTTCACTAATGATTTTTTAGGCAGGTTTGACATCTGTGTTTGCAAACTAACAATAACTTGGAACGGATGAACAGTTTGCAATGCAATAATTTCAAACATGTTCAATTTCTGAAGCACAACAGGGATATCAGTCACTACCATGTCATTAAAGACACTTCTTGGAGAAATACTTGTTTTATTATGAAACCCACCAGAGTGTTTAAAGACATAAAGTGCCTCACTTGTGTTAAATCATTCTTCTACAAACAAAGATAAAGTTGTTTCCAAACATCTTCTACACTGTGTTTAAAGTTCTCTTCAATGTACACTAGCTGCGCATGAGACTTATACCAAGTGTATTGAAAAGATACTCAAACAATGTCAGGTCTTTCAGTAGAAGAACACTCACACATTGCATTGTTTTTTTTACTGTTGAAACCTTATATACTTTGAAAGCATAGGATCCTCATTTCCACTTCCTGTAAGTGTTTCATCTACGTACACATAGGGCCTCATTACAAGTATGGAGATGGCCATGCCGCTTTTAGTGGCATGGCTACCCCCATACTGGGTACCGGGTCCAGGTTCCTTGAATGGGGAAATACCGGGCCATTTCGACCTTGGAAATACTGGCACCTTTAACTCCCTACCACCAGGGTAGCAATGAGGCCTATAATCTTTTAAGTGCATTACATGAGCTACATTTTCTACAGTTCCATTCAGAAGTGTTTGATTTAAAACTGCAAAATGCATATATTATGTTTTGCACTCATATAGTTTAACTAGAAGGTATCTCATTTTTTTATGATGTGCAGCCAGCATCCTTATATGAGGAAACTAACTTGTACATTAACTTTTAGCAAGATAAGCTAGAGAGTGACCCAGAAGTCCTATTTTTTTACAAACCTCACATCACAGTCATCTATTCTTTGTAGTGGCCTTAACCACTGTGAATTCACCTACTTTACTTTGCTTCACATTTTCTCAGAAACCATAAACCTGATGCATTTGGCCTAAAATGCCAAACTACTTTATTAATGCCTGGCATACTGTAGCCATAACCTCAGTGTACAATTCCCAAACCACTTTGCAAGAGAAGACATTTTCACTGGGAACTTACCAGTGGTGATTAACTTTCCCTATAAATTGGCAGAATTCACAAATTACCACAAACAAGCAAAATAACATTTGCCAACATCATAACCAAGTTAGAATTTTTCAAGTGCACTCCATCATAGGACATATCAAATTTAAGGCCACATTCAAACACTTCCACAACTCTGACACAATAGGGAGTCACTAATATAGGGTCACAGGGAAGAGCTTAATATCCAACTACAAAGCGCATACACAGCTGCAATATATGTTTCAAGGGATGAGGCATGCTGCTTGTTCTGTGGAAGGTTTTGCTATGCACCCCAATTCATTTCACGTCTTTCTATATCTTTGCATTGCGTAACAGCATATGCAATCACATAGCATGCTACCCTAGTGGGTCCCTGCCCTACCAAAGTACACAATTTCGAGGCAGATTATGAAAATGCCAAAATATGGTGGCTGTTTATTCTTTATGAAGTACTACCAACATTTTATACTGACTTGTACACACATTGTGCTCATGTGCATCCAATGGTGCTGTAAATTATGGTACCCAGGGTATTATGGATGCTATGCATTTATGCAATGTACTTACAAATATGTGACAGAAATGCTGCACTCAATTCTACATATATTCTTAGTGAGGAAACTCTGGATAGATAAGGTACATAATGGAACAAAACTCTAAGACTTCTGATGTCATATTTATTAAATACAGACAAACAGCACTTTATTTTTAACAAATAAGAAAGATTATACAAATAATTCTGAAAGCCACAATGTCAGTAGATTATCAAATAAATCCTTCAACAAAACTGTGAGAAACTATAATGGAAAATATGTTTCTCACTCATTAAGCATAGCATGCTCTTTACATAATGTTTCCATCTATCAGCTTTGAATGACCCCTGATGCTTTTCGTAAAACTGTGCCAATGTATCTATGCAGTAACTCGCAAATGCAGCCCACAACTGTATCACATCTGTAACTAAGTTCCTTGCAAGTAACAGTGCCTCGATGTCCTTCGGCTGTTTGTGCGCTATATAAATGTAATAAATAAATAACATGTACTGCTGCTTGAAGTCTCTTCATTGAAATAGACTATGGAAAATCCTACTTTCCAAGTAATGCCTATAGTAATAACAATAAACTGTACTAAATTACAAACTTAAACATACTTAATACATTTTATGTAAAGAATTCATATTATAGATGAAATAAATAAAATATATAAAAAACACAATCATGGATCTTCACCTGCAGCAAAGAATGAATAGATCTTCACAATAGGCAAACACAGAACATCTGCACACTCTGGGTTCTGCACTCAGAATGTCAAATGTTTTTTTTTCTTTTTTTTTAAGTAGACACATTATATAGCTGCGGCTTTAACCCTGGTTACGCCGAGGAGACGTGTCATAGCCGTGGTACGCCTATATATGTCCAATAAATTGAAAAACACATATTACAAAGGTTTCAAATTTGAATCACACATGCCTTGAGGTGAGAAAAATCTGCGGTGAAACATCCATAAAGTAATATGATCACTGCACAAAAATACAAACAGTTGCAGCCGTCGGTAGAGCCAGCGTATTCATACTTGCGGCTACCAAGCCAATCATAATGGACCACGCCCAACGGGAGGCTGATAGCCATGGGTGCCTCAACCGCCGGTAGCCGTGGCTATCCGTTACATTTTTTGAAGATGCAAATACACATGTTAACAAGGAGTATACATTTAAACAATACAAGGGTACACATGATGGCATAGAATAAGAAACACATGTGAAATTGTGTAGTGTAAAATCCATGAAAAATCATGATCAATGCACAAAAAATTGTATCACTATATCTGCAGCTGATTTGTTAGTAGTATTGGCTGCGGCTGCACCAGCCAAAAAAATCACATGACGTACCATTGGTTTACTGGTACCTGTGGCTATCAGCCCCTCTGACCAGGCATGGCATTTCATTTGCTGCAACCGTAGCTGCAGCTATTTTTTTAAAAAGACATCAGAAGTATGTTCCTTTTCCAATATACTTAAACACTTCTCTTAAAAGAGTCTTTAAGTTATTTTACCAATAAATAACAAAACAAAACAAAAAATCAATGAGAGAAATAATCTTCACCTCTATTAAAATAAAATAAAAAAACGTGTTAAATGTCTCTGTGCTCTCTCGTTAGATGACTAATTCATTTCCTCTTCCCAAAGAGAAAATAAATCTAGACTCCCTGTCAATAATATTAATCCACAAATTGAGCATAGCACTACCATTTCAAAAACTTCATCAAAAATAATATGATAGAACCAGAAAATCTTTCAGAGCCAATGCTTTGAAAGCCAATCATCAATGTTCTCAACATCACTATTAGTCCCATTCTCAAAATGATCAAAATGTCTACAGTCTTCTGAACAATCCTAGAGTCAGCTGCCCACTACAAACAAAATAAACCACCAATTGTTAGGGCGCCTACCTGGGGGGCTGCTGGAGGACGTTCCCGGGCCTGGCAGCTATAGCCATGATTTCGGCTTGCCAGGAGGGTTGTTCCCCGACGGGCTATCATGCTTTCGATTTCTAGTCGAAGGCATACGCACGCGCCACAGAGAGCTGCGATCGGCGGCGCAGGTTTGTGTGCCAAGCCTCGTTCCTGTCTCGGCATGGCCACGGCGCATGCGTGGGTTGGCCTGCGCTTCAAGCCTCGCTTTCGTGCTGTGTGCTTCAAATAGCGTTCAAGTACAGAAACAGATTGCGTCTTAACGCGGTTTGTTCCTGACTTGCTGCTGCACTCTTGCCTCTTGTTTTGCTCCAGCTCCTGCTTGTTTTCCTTTTTCTTCCTCGTTCCTGGACCTGACCTTCCCTCCCTGGTCCTGACTCTTTCCTGGGTCTCGGTTCCCTGATTGTACTGGGGTCCTCTCCCTTGGGTCCCAGCTTCTCCCTTGGGTCTCTGCTTCCCCCTTGGGTCCCAGCTTCTCCCTTGGGTCCCAGCTTCTCCCTTGGGTCGACGCTTCTCCCTTGGGTCCCTGCTTCACCCTTGGGTCCCTGCTTCACCCTTGGGTCCCAGCTTCACCCTTGGATACCAGCCTCTCCCTTGGGTACCTGGGTCCCTGCTTCTCCCGTGGGCCCCTGTCATTCCCTTGAGGTCCCTTGTTCTCTGTCTGGCCTGTGGTCTCCTTGCCCTGGCTTTCCTAGCCTGGATACCAGCTCATGGCCTGTCTTCCAGTACCTGCTTCTACTTGTTCCATCTGGATACCAGCTCCGGGGTGCCACCCTTGCTACTCTTACCTGAACTGTGTCTCCAACCTGCAAGTTCCTTATTGAGTTTCTACCACTGCCTTCCGAGTATACACTAAGGAGTCCTCTTCATCTTCAGTCAGCTTCCTTGGACTTCCTTGGACTTGTCTACAGTTCCACCTACCTTCCCTGCCAGTGCTTGCTCTGTATTGACGTCACGTAAATCCGCAGGAAAGTGCCTCCGTGGCGTCAGGAGTTGGTTCCCATTCATACCTGTATCATCAGGGCTGGATTGGGATTGCTTCCTTGCATCACCTTCTCTTCATCCGGCTCCCTGATCAACCAGTCTGGCTTCTCCAGTATGAACATCTCCTGGAAATACAGGTATGCAGCGTTCTCGTTACGCACACCTTAACACCAATCATAAAGTAAATACAATTAATTTCACCTTCTCGACTCAAGTAATATTCCTACATTTCTTATTCTAATATCTGAGGTTACAAGAAGTATTTTTTTTCTATCACAGTACAATGGAAAACTACATGGAATGGCTGGAGTAAATTACCATACAGAGGAAGAAATGAAAAAAGAAGATGCTCAAGAGAAGGAACCAGAAGAAAATACACAACATTCAGGATTTTGTAAGTCCATTCTTCATATTTATGTAACATATTTTAAGGAACACATATCAGTCACCAAACAGATATAGTTTATCTAACTAAATGTCTATGCAATCAACAGAAATATGTTTCAGTGTATTATATCTGCAATTGTTTAAACATATTTCTAATATTTTTAAACAAATGAAGAAGTCATTTAAGTATCATGAAGAATTAAACATGCACCACAAGAACTACCCACGAAAGTAATCATGGAAATACAACAACTATTAATTAATGTTAAAAAAGAATTACTCATCGACGCCCAGCTCAAACCGTTTAACCTAGGAACATGAAATGTGGAAGGTACATTGTTTTCATGACATAAGCACCCACTAAGGAAGGGTCTTTGTAACTCCCATTACTAAGGAGGAAAAAGTGGGTGAATTTGTAATGAGGATACCTATATCTCAAAAACAAAGATGTTATAGATGTAAAAAGCCCACACACATACATAAATATATATATATATTTTAAAGAACTTTTTATAGCCAGTTTTCGGAATTGCAAAAATTGCATTATATGCCATGATTTGCATTCTGTAGAAGCTGGTGACATTTAATGGATTGGCAATTTGGTATGGATAGATATAGAAATCATTAATTAGGAATATGCTCTTGTGAAGAATGGTTGCAGAGAGGGCATTTATGTTTCTAAATGTATAACATTTGGAAGATTTCATTTAAAGGGATGTTTTTGCTTTCTTGTACCTGCAGTAAGTAACATTAGACAATCTTGTGGATCTTGCTTTGTGTTTATGGCAAATTTGACCATTCCTGCAAAGTAGTCCAATTCTTGTTTTATACATGAGACACAGTGGGCCTCATTACACGGTAGGCGGTAAAAAATGGGATTTACCGGCATGGCACTATTAGCGTGTCCGCCCTCACAGGAGACCGCCAATAGCGTACCATTACGAGTAAGCGGACACGCGCATAGGGCCATGCCGGTAAATGACCCTACCGTCATGCCGCAAAAGCACCTTACCGGGGCCGACCAAAGTGCTGATAGCACCTCCGCCCTCACTCTACATGCTAATAGCGGTCACTGCTATTAGCATTGACCGTTAAATTGAGGAACCGGAAATAGCGTCATCGCACCGGAACGGGAAAGAGCACGGCGGCCATCTTTAAAAACACAATCCATTGCCATCCTCTGCCCCTTGGACCATTTTGGAGTTGGGAGCTATGTTAAATCATCTGTGACACCTGCATCATGCCCAAGGCCTTGAAGAAAACCTGTGACAGGCAGCGGAAGGAAAATATACTAATGAGGAACTGGTCGTGTTAACCCAGACCCTTGCAGAGCATGCAGAGGTAATCTTTGCCAATGACATGCGCCGCGCTACCTTGCTGAAGAAGAAAGCCATCTGGGAGGAGGTGGCTGTCAAAGTCAGTGCCGTGGGCACCAGCACGCGCACTGTGCGCGAATGCAGGAAGAGGTGGGACGACCTCAGGCTGCGGGTGAGGGGCATCCTGGCTGAGAACCACCGCATTGCCAGTGCCGGTGGAGATGGCTCACCAATACGCCTGAAGGAATGGGAGGAGACATGCGCAACCATGATTGCCATCAAAAGGATCGAGGGAGTGGGCAGCATGGAGGTCGGCGTGGCTACCACTTCCGATGGAGGTGAGTGTACACATGACAGGATGCGGTGTGAATGTACAGTCACCCCCATATGTGAGCACAGACCCCACTCATGCATGGACACACATCCACACATGCATCCATCCATCACCATGTCAGTGTCAGACCCAAACACACACACATGAACACATCACCAGAGACAAGTCCCAAACTCAACCATGCATGGATGAGGCACTGAACTGGCACATCACCTGCATCCACAACTGCTAAGTCCAAATGGCCACAACTGCATCATTCCTGTAATTTACATTGACTATATTGAAACGCAACCAATGCCATCCCCCTTCTCGTTCCTGACAGGCTAACATACAGATGGGGAGGATGCCGCTGATGCATCAAAGGCACCACCTACATCCAAGAGGCCAAGGGCACAGGAGCCGGAGGATACCCCAGCAACATCCAGGGGCAAGGGGGGAAGGCCACACCTGAAGAGTGGTAGCCCACGTCATAGTGCCACTGCCAGGGCAGCAGTAGCTGCACCACCAACTGTGGCCCTACCACCGGAGGCAAACCCACTGGCAACAATGCCAGACACCCCGGGGCCCACCATCAGCTGCGGCAAACTCCGCTGGTGAGGCAGCCACCACTGGCCCCCTATCCGATCCAGAGGACACCCTAGTCCAGCACATGGAGATGCACACCCCAAGCCCCCCAGGAAGGCCAGAGTCAGTGGCATCCCAGACTCCTGGTTCTGATGGGACTTTCAAGGACACCAACCCTGCAATCATGTCACCCATGCTACCATCATCTGTTGCATTGGAGCCATCTGAGGGCACGGATTCCAGTGCACGGTCACCCGGCACTGACCTCCAAATTTCCACCATCCTGCAGCGCCAACAGGAGCTGACCGTGCTGGTTGGCCAGCATGTCGCTGAGGCTGCCAATCTCAGTGAGAACATTGTCCAGACGGTGAGGCACTCCACTGAGCGCATGGACGCCAACACGGACAGGATATGCAATGAAATTGCAAGGCTTAGGGAGGTGCTTGTCCACATGGCAGGCACAATGGACCGCCACTTTTACCAACAAGGCCAGTCTGCCCCATCCTCGTCTTCCGGGTCAACACAAACAAGCCCCCTCAGGCGCTCAATGCGAACCACCAGGCGCACGTCTGGCAACCCTCAAGATCCTTGCAAGGACAATGGAAATTAGGGGGTTGATGGGGATACCTCAGTGTGCATTGGCCATGGCAAAAGTGGCAGACACATGAGGGACTGTTGTGGGGGGTGGTGGGAAGGGTGCTATGGGTCTGTTGTGGGGGGTGGTGGGAAGGGTGTTATGGGTCTGTTGTGGGGGGTGGTGGGAAGGGTGTTATGGGTCTGTTGTGGGGGGTGGTGGGAAGGGTGTTATGGGTCTGTCGTGGGGGGGTGGGAAGGGTGGTGGGATGTTGTGGGGCTTGCACTTCTTCACCTTTATGTTAGTCAATACACTGGTTTCTGATGAAAACACAGCCTTGGACATCTTCATTGTGTGTGTGTGTACTTCATTGGCGACAGGGTCCATTGCATGCTCTAAGACATACACCAGTGCATTCCTCCCCATATCCATGTGACAGTATGAAAACATGTTCCGCAGATTGATTGGCTGATCAGATGCTGTCTCACAGCACGTGCCTCCTGGCCATCCCCTCTTGCAACAGCTGCATCCCCTTCACCTCTGTCCTCATCAACATCATCATCCTCATCAGGTGCTTCCATTCCAACGTCAGGGGGCAGTGGGCCATTCCGTCTGTCACACATATTGTGCAGCATGACACATGCCATGGTGCTCTTGGCCACCTTCTCATGTCCATACAGGAGAGCAGCATCAGACCTGGTAATGCACATTCAACGTGACTTCAAAAGTCCAAAGGCCTGCTCGATCACGATGCGGGTATGGGTATGTGCACGATTGTATACCTCCTCGTGCCTGTTCTGTGGTCTCCGTACATGTGTGAGGAGCCAGGTTTTCAGGGGATAGGCTGCATCACCTGTAAGGGGGGATGAATGGGGTCCTGTTACTGTTCACCTCAAGGGCGGCCTGTTCACATCACACAAATTGACATTGCATTGTGATGCAAGTGCTAAACTGAGAGCATACATGCAGATGGTCTGTGTGACAGCAACGTGCAAGTGTGTGGCCGACCCTGCAAGTAGAAATGCCACAATAATGCCTACAACAGTAATTTTGACATGTCCTGGGTGAGGCCAGGTCTTAGGTGTCCCTGGCCCAGGCAAATTTTGTACCACACTGGTAGTGTACTGACATTCTGACACCGATGTTGCCATGCTGTGAAGCATCACTTCAGTGGTGCTATAGGTGTGTGGTTCAGTGCTATGTCTAGGGGTGATCCCTTTGCATGCATTCAAGGGTACATTGCTGGATTGATGCTGTGATGCGCTGATTCTCTATTACCATCTTGACGCCATGTTGCTGATTTGTGTAATATGTGGCGTGGCATGATGTGAAATGGGGATGGATGTGTAATATTTTGCAACCTGCATTGTTCTCATAGTCGTGCATCTTCAAATTGCATGTGGGTTCTTCTCAGGTACATCGTGGCCTTCCCTGATGGACATTGGCATACATCTGTATGTCCATTTTCCGTACGGACGCCAGTCAACACCCACTTTGAGTGTGTGTCTCTCCCCACCCAAATCACGTTGCCATGTGCTTGCCCTACTACTCACCAAGTAGCCACGTACGTTGTCCGGTGTGTCGCTCCATGTAGCGTGGGATATTTGAGATCCGCAGAACCATGGATTCATGTGTAGATCCAGGAAATCTGGCACAGCAATGTGTGAATATCTGGTTGGCGTCACATACCATTTGGACGCAGATAGAGTGGAATTGCTTCCTGTTTCGGTAGACTACTTTATTGTGATGTGGGACCACCAATTCAACATGGGTACAGTCAATGTCCCTGATGCAACTTGGGATGCTTGCCAGTGGATGGAAGCCAACTTTTGTTTTTGCTATCTCCTGGGCAGTCTGTGGCATGGATATGTGTTCAGATGCATGCTTTAGGTGTGCATCGGGTACCTGGTTCAGTGTGCGTGGGAATGCTGGTTGTGAGATGCCATGCATCTGTCCCACTGTATGCTGATAAGTGCCTGTGGACAGGAAGTGGTGCACACTCACCTCCTTCAGTAGCGGGGGATGGCAGTTCTGTGTCTATGAGGCACACAATGTCGTCGTGGATCATGTCCATGATGCTGGTGATGGTAGCCGTGTCCAGACTGTACAGGGTGTGTATCTGCTCAGGGGTTAGGTTGAATGGACTGGCTCTGATCCTGGGGATTGGTGGTTGCCTCTGTGGTATGATTAGGTGCCGTGGTGGTGCTTGCTGCGCCTGTCTTGCCCTCCTCCTCCTCCTGCGTCTCCGTTGTGCTGCCTGTTGTTGTTGCAGCTGCACTGCAATGAGGCCCTCCAGGCCATGTAATGCTGCCAGTATTGGAACCATCTTGGTGTGGGAAGGGGTGTGGGAAGGGGTGTAGTGTGCTCCTTTAGAGCTGACACTGTCTCCATTGCCTCCACCTGTGCTGATTTTGTCCACCTGTGGCAGGTGGGAACACTGCTCAGTTCTCTTAACCGGTGGTTCGCGATGCCGGTATTAGCACCATGGCGGTAAGGGGATTGGGGGGCTTTACCATGCCGCTATTAGCATGTCCGCTCGCCTTGTGATGCTGTGCTAATAGCGGCATGGCGTAATTTACGGGAAGGAGGGTTGCGCGCACGCGCCCTGCCCGCTATTAGTGGCACCATACTTAGCGGTGCCGCTAATAGCGGTGAGCCAGGTCGTAATTGGCATGGGGATTTAACGTTACCGGTATTCCATTACCGATAACGTTAAATCCCTACCGCACAATGTGTAATGAGGCCCAGTAAGCGTTGTCAGGATTATTTGTGGAATTTCTATGAAGGACAAGGATTTGCAAACAGAACTTGCCCGAGCCATTTAAGTACATGATGGAAACAATTTGTGCCAATTGGAAGAGAAGATTGATTGTTACATTAGCATAGCAATTGACTCCAGTTGTGTTGCTGAATTTAAATGGACCAGAGAGTTCTGTCTTTGCATCATTTGATGGGCCTGCAGAATTTTTGGGAGACAAGACATTTATCTCTTTGCTTTCTGATGGGCGTGCAGTTGAGTTTGTACTAGACATTTATGTGGTTGTATTATTTGATGGAAAAGGAGTTGGTTGTTGTTTCGTTAGGGGTATTGTTGGGATATCTGTTGTACATTCTGTTTGCATTCATTTTCTTTTTAAAGGTTAACTTTTTTGAGGTACTGCCTACATATTTATATTGGGGTGTACAGTGTACGTAGCCTGTTATATTCTAGGATGCAAGGAATGTCAAAATTGAATTTTCTTTTTGTCAAAGTTAACTAGGAAAAGACCATTGAGTGTCCGCAGATGTGAAAGTGCTAACTAATACCTTCCTTAAGGACTGTGCTGCCAATATCAATCTATGTGTGATCTAGGTTTAGACCTTGCGATTTATGAACAGTGACAACATATGCAAGAGATAGAGAAAATTGTCCTCTGCATAATTACATGTCTTTGATAAAATGGAAATGTGCGATTGTGTGGCCAATAATTTAAATGTCTGCAAGTTTGTTAAAGTAGAGGTTGAGACATTGAATGTTGGCATGTGGATATGTTTGGAAGCTGACAACTGTACCAATTGCTCCATTGACTAAACCTTGTTCTACAACAAGGATACATTTTAGAATTACACTTTAGTTCAGGCACAAAGTTTGTATTTTCTCCAATCCAGCTGTGTTGGAGAAAGATTTGTTTAAGCTATTTAGTCATGCTTTTGCTTATTGACACATAGGGAGTGTCATGCTATGCACTTCTAGTTTGTCTGTGGAGCTGATATGCCGTATGGGTTGCATTTCTTTTTTAACATTGCCTTGTTGAATTGACTACAGCTTGCAAGGGATGGCATTAAAGACATGCATTTTATATTTTGCTGTGGGAATTTTTGCATGACATAAGGAGCAGATGGGTTTCACTCATATTGATCAAGGACAAGTCTACTATTTAAGATGAATTTTGCATCTTTAGTAAGTAGACCAGTTCCAATGCTTTTTAAAATGTTAGCATAGGTGAGGTCTTCAGACTAATGCATGTCTTGAGTTAGTTCTCTGCACTGAAAATGTTGCCAGTCATTTGCAATTCTAATGCTGCCGAGTGTGTTGCATCATTTGTTGTGTCCTAATGTTTTGAAAATAGCTTGACCTTTTACTGGTGTTAACTGTAGGAGGTCTATGAGGAGATTAACATGTTTTCCTCCCAACAGGCCTTTGTAGATGGTTTTTAGGACTTCTTCCATTCTGAGGTGAATTAAAGCCAAAATTAGTTTGGAACCATGCTCTATTAGGAACACTTTCATTTGTTTCAGAATTCTGCATAATTTAGTAGCAGCCTCTGCTGATGATTTAAAATATTCTACTTTGTTTTGGCATTCTACTAGAAGGAGCAGTAGTTGGTGTAAAGTTACATATCCTCTGTTGTAGGCAGCTAAACCTGTGGGGCTGTTAGAATGGCCAAAGGTTGTTCGTTATATTTTATAGAAATGTGCTGATTATTTTAATTAAGAATGTTTTACCAGAACCAGTTTCACCACTTGCATACAGGAGCAGACATTTATAATTTTTACAGCTACACATTTTAGTTTCATGTTTAAAATCATGTTCAATTTCTTCAGTGACTTCTAGATAAATGGTGTGTTTTTCATCATTTAGCTGTGATTTGGGTACTGACAAGTCTTCTTCAGAATGTTTATTTCGATATATGGTATTTTCTACCTCAATCATGGCTATTTCTACTTCATTTAGAATGACTGACTCTCCATGTGGTTCTTGGCTTCCGGTAAGGCAAGGCTGACCTTATCTAGTTGAGCTTCAATTTCTTCCTCTTGTCCAACATGTGTTTGTATTGTTTTGTTTTGTATTGTTTGAAAATGACAATTTGTATACGTCTTTCATTTGCTTTGAATGCAACTTCAAATGAGTCATAGTCACCTAATAATTCTTCTTCTATTCTCCAAGGTTTTAAAAGTTGCAGTAGGGATATGTGATACAGTTCTCTTTGTTGCAGAGATTTCAATGATAACTGTATATGATTAATTAAACTGGGTTTGGTAACTTCACAAGTTGAGACTGAATATTTGCCAATTGTCTGATCTGGTGTGACATTTTTTGTTGGAGTAGTTTTGGGCTATGACATACAAGCCCATGTTTTCCAAAGCAGTATTTCTTTTTGAGTAGAATGTGTAAATGACATTGTTTTTTTTTAAATGTCCTGGCACGTGGGATCATTTGTGGCTATTGTAGGATTTTAGTACTCTTATTCGGGATGCAGCTCGACCAAGATTTAGCCAGACAACGATTTAGCCAGGCTACACCTGTTAAACTCTCTACAGCTTCGTAGCACCCGAATTCTCAATGACAGAGCATTTTTATACTGAATCTGTACAATTTTTGTGACCGTGTTTTGTCAGATGATGTGTCATCCCAGAGGTTGTTTAACTCTGCTTTCTCAGCTTTGGTGACATAGCTTGCAACTGCAGTGGAATGTTCTGCAATGTATTATATGTCTAGGTTTTCATTCCACAAGAGGGGCAATGATTCCATTGTAATCATTGATGTGCTTGGATGCTTTGTCCCTTTTAATGTTGTATGTGTTTTTAGGGAATTTGTCTTTTACACTCTGTCTAACAGAAGACGTCAAGCTATTTACTCAACCTTTGATGGAAATTTTTCTAGGGAAGCCAAAGTGACTTGTGGTATAGTATTTACCTTTGTTTTTATATCTACGTTGGCAGTATTTGCCACACTTATGTTTTTGGAACTGCTAGATCTGTGTAAGTAGGTCACTATTTGGGGATGTCTCAGTTTATGTAGATTTCAATAAACTGTAAAACAGTGGCCTCACTGTCATGGCCAAATTTGGGGGCATCTTTTATCCACAAAAGCATGTGGATTTGTGGTGCTGCTCTGGATTGCTATTCTCTTCTCCCAAAGAAGTGTTGTACTTCTCCGAGCGGAGGGGCAGTTTTATTGCAGATAAAATGCAGAATGGCAATGATAGACTGACAGGGTCAAGAGAACAGAATTCTCATTGTGTTTTTATATCTATGACTTCTTTATTTTGGTTTGCAGTATGTAAGAAGTCGTGCAAGTCTTCCCATGCGTACTCTGCACAGCTAAAGTAGGAAACTATGTGGGGAGGCCTAAGTTCCTTAGCATGCAATGTACATCAGTGTGACATCTTAGCCAGTATTATTTTGTTCCACGCATGTTTGCCAACAGATGTGTGATAATTGACTGCAAAACTTCATCTTTGTCTTTTATTTTTTGAAGTAGTTGGGTAGCTGAGCTGTTTAAAAAATGAGAGCCTGTTTTGAATGTGTATGCAACTCCATAACATAGAGTTGCTAGTTCACTTTCGAAAAGGATGTGGAAAATGCATTCTACATGTTGTCTGAATATGGGGTTTTCAGTATACCTTTGTAAGGAGCGACATTCTGATGCAATAATTTCTGAGGACCTTTCATCATATCTTCCTCCTTTTCCTGCACATTTTCCCATATGCTCATTGGGGATCATTTAGCTTGATGCATTTGATATGTTTCTAATACATCTTCAATGGTGTCTTTGGCGACTAGTGGGAGAATTGTACACTAGTCTAAATGTTGGCCCCAATAACAGGATCTTCACTTTCAAATTGGCCAGTTGCAGGTGAATCTTGAAACATTTGGGTGGTTTCTTTTAAGTATGTTTACATCTTTGTAGTATGCATTGTTTTCTTTTAGATATTGTAGTGCTTGTCTGACTTTGTTTAAGTCAACTATTTTTTGCCAATTTATGTTCTCTTTTCTTGGTACACCATTAACTAGTACAATCAAATATTCATCTATTGATCGTTGTATTCCTAGAGTTTTTACAATTCCTTTAAGATTTATTGGCAAATATATTACTTTGCCACGGATGCCTTTTAGTAACTCAGATGGAGGCTATTTGTATGTTTTTGGCTGAAGGCATACAGACCACCCAGGATATTGCAGCATGAAATGGCAAATTTGTGGCATTAAACTTTATTTATTGTGGCATTTTTGCTGCACATTTTTTATTGACTGGTGGGTGTAAGCTTGGCACATTGCAGGAAAGGGGCAGTGCCCAAGGCTACAAGAGAGCCAGGCTGTCATTATTTTTACCTTTTGTATCAATTTAAAAGGAAAAGTCCTAGATGTCTCTGGGCTTGGCAGAACAGTGTTTGTTTTGTATAAGTTTTTGCTTGAATGTGCATTCCCATTTAATATTATTGATAGTATTTATCATTATGAGTTGTGATGCTGAAACTATTACGCTTCTATTTTCTCCAAACCCCAAACACCGACACACCTCTCTCACCAACGCACCTCCCATGTCTCACCAATTCCCCATCACAGCTTGCAATTCCTATCCTCTCACTCTGTCACACTCATACTCACATGCTCTATCACACTGCCAAGTCAAAATGTGCACTCCCCAGTGCCTGCCACACTCAAAATCATACTCCCAACTCACACCTTACACTCCCCAATAACTCCTGCAGTACACAGTCCTTCATTTGTTCATGCTACTTCTGCATCTTGCATCCTTTCTCCCATTCTATCACACTCTTCCCTCATCCTGTCTCCCAATTTGAAGCTCACTGTCTCTTTCCAGCCAAACGCTCCCTCTCTGCTTTTCGGCCCACTTCACCCTCTGAGCCCATGCTCACCTCTAGTTGCTGTGCCTCCTCTCCCTCTCTGATGTCTGTCCCACCACCCCACTGCTTCCTCCCTCTGACGCAATGCTCTCCCTCTACTTTTTTGCCTACCACTCTACATCTCAACCATCACTCCCCCTCTTTCTACTTTCCCTCTCATATTTAACCATTTTAAAATAAAATGTAAAATGTCGTTTTTTGTGCAGATGCTCAAAAAGTGGGGCATTGAGAAATAGAGCAGAGGATGTGCTATTTTTAGATAACCCATTTCTATTCCATCTGAGGAACAGAAATGCAAGTGATATAACAGTGGTTCATAACTCTGCTGTCACACAAAAAAAAAAGAAAAAGAAATGTATGACCGGGTCAGGAAGAATCTTTCATGCAGTGACACCCACCATGTGCCTATTAGAACCAGACGCATAGTTCCCTACAATTTTGGAACATTTAAAAGTGCATCTTGTTTGTAAATTTGGGATGTGCTTTTAAATGTGCTGAAACAGCTCCTGATTTTTACAAAGGGGTGAACAAGTCCATGCCATTCATTCAGATGCCTCAGTGGATTGGGCTACACTTTTTTTGGCACAAGTGATGAGATGTGCTTGCACATTTCACTTCTTACATCAAAAAAAGGTTTGAAAACATTGCCCCATGTGTCTTTTTTTTAGATCGCTGTTCATGCAAAAACTGCAATTTTCACGGGTGTTTTTGCAAAAATAGCTGTTTTTTTGCTTTTATTTAAAAACAGCTATTTTCTGAGCATTTTCCAGGATAGCAAAATCACTATAAACGAGGGCCTGATTATAGGGTCTGATTATAGCTTGAAATGGGTGTACTGTTTGGATTATAGTTAAGCTGTTGGAGAGCCTTTGGAAGTGGTTATTGTCAAGTGTTGTGTTGCAGTACGTGCACATCATTGAGGGGTCAGTTATTTTGTATGTATGTTCTGCTGTTAGATATAAAGCTGATTGGAATCATTGGGATTCTTCATTGTTCTCTATTTTGTGGGTCATATCTACTGTTTTTGTGCTCTTCTTATAAAAAGGTGTGTGACAACAGAGACAAACTTAGCTATTTCTTTTAGCATGTTTTAGTTAGGAGGATGATCTGTGCAATGCTTTCATTAATGTTTAATGAAGTTATTGAATTGTCTAAATCAACTTCAGTTCAAAAGTACTTTATTTGGACGTGCACTATTTTTTTAAAGAGTTCTTTGGCTGTTCCATGTAGGAGAATGTTATTTAACTGTTGCAGTTCTAGAGCAGGACGTTCTGCGTAGTATAGTCTATGCACAAGATTCCTTATAGTGGAATGGTGTGTTGCTAACATTTTGATTTGACGAAAGTGCTTTTGCAAGCAGTTCCCGAAATGCAGGATGATGAATGGCCTTGCCGACCAGTGTGGCTGAGCACTGGGCAGTAGTCCATGGTTTATAAAGTTTCTATTCTACTTTTGTCTTTTAGTTTGACATAGTGATTGAGGAATTGTCAAAAAGATGTGAAGGATTGTTGCCATACCTTACACATTGAGCTGCATGTCCTTTTGTACACTGGAGAATTTGTTTGGGAAAAAGGAACATTTGGTTGAACGTTTGTTGGGGAAGTTGATTATAAAAAGGTTTCTTTTGCCATAATGGTGACTTCTACCATTTCAGACCCTCTGCCATTACTGTCTATGGCAATTCAATTGTTTTGTTACTGTTTATAAGCCTCTTCATTGAAATATTGTTCTTTACTACTTGTGTGAATCCATTCACCTTCACAGAAGTTTGAAAAGGTATCTATATTGACATTGCGCATGTTTACAAGTACTTTTTTTTGTAATTTATTGATTTAGTTAGTGGTTTCATTCTGTTTAGAATATAAACAATGCTCTCTTTAGTAGAAATGCGCTGTCACTTAGAGTTTCGAGGATTAGTCTCCTACAGTCGTTTTTAAGGGTAGATTTTTACTTTCAGCTGTTTTTATAGGATTGTGAAGAACTCTACAATGTAATATGTTTTGTAACATCAATGTTTGGGATTGCTTTATGGTGGTTATGTTAAAACTGTTAGATATAGTGCTAGGTTCATTACTACATCTGTTTTTCTCTGTATATCTTTTTTTTAACTTTTAGTTTTTGCAAGAGGGGCTTTAACTTCTTTAGCCGTGGCTGGTTTACTTTTCTGGAGTGAAGTTACTAGCTCTTTCGTTTTAATGCTTTCTATAAATTGTTTTAAAGGTGGATGAGTACATGGCTTGCATTTTTTGTGTCTGTTGGGAAAACAGAAAGTCTGGGTTTTAAAGATGTAAAATGTATATGGATGTATTGTGCTTGGATGTGTGGGTGTGATTGAAGAGGTGAATAACATCTTGTGTGATTGTGTACTGGGATGATAGTTGTGGTTGGGAAGGTTGTAACAGTGTGTACAGGTGTGATGGGTTTTGGTTAGTGAGTACGAGAGTGGTGTTACAAATTAATAGGGAATGTTCTTCTTTCCTGTAATTGTAAATTAAAGTTAGTAGGTATATATGGTAATGGTCAAGTACTTTTAGTAAGAGTAAGGTTGTTGTTGATGAAGGTAGGAGGAGTCGCTGGGAAAAAAAGAGTTAATCAAGTTGTGTTATGGATGATGTACTAAAGTATGTTAAGTATGTTGTTAGAACAATTGGAGTATGAATACTGGTGTTTTGGGGGATTAGAAAGAACAGGGAAGAAATGGGTGTAAGAAAAAGGTGCATGTGTAGGTTACTTTAATGCTGCTGATTTTAATTAAAGAAGTGCTGTGTTTGTGGGGCAATGTATTTGTGATGTGTACAATTGTTTTTAAAGAATATGTAAAGTGTGACCTAGTGGTAATGCAATGGTGGATTGTTGCTGCAGCAGTGTTTGGTGTCTTATAGTAGAGGTTGGAAAAGAAGAGTACTCCATATGTAAGGTGAAGTGTTGCATATAGATACTTTGACCGTATACACATATGTGGGAGCAGACAGACAATGGTGGCAGTGTAAGGATGTGATCTGCACTACCTCACAGAAAACTGAAAACAGCTCAAAGTACTGCATAGTGAGAGTGCATTCGAATTACAACAAATACAATCTAATAAACGTACAACCTTACAAACATGAATACAAAAACGAAATACCTGTATATACATGCCATTGATTGAAAAATCAAATTTTGTAGCTCCATTTTAGTGAAAGTTAAGACATACATTAAACATACTTACCAGCGCACAGAACACTGCAAATAAATCTTCAAATATGTAAATATGTATCAACACTTACTTTCACATCAGCCACTCTCTTGCCATGTGTACAGTGTGAGTACAGGAATCAAATGGATAAAACTGCAGAAATGTGTGGCTTTAATACTTATACTTGCAAAGTGAATACCACAAAAGGATGATACAACTACTAAAATGGATGACACATCTTCATCACAACCTATCACAGATAGCTTCACAAAGAGAACAGTAACAACAACCAATAACAAACAATGAAACTCACAGAAATGTTATTTTTCCCGCTCAGCATGTTTTTTAGCCACAGCTATTCAATGTGGTTATAAATCTTGCGCTGTAGCTGCAGCTACACATACATTTTCTGGAAACCCAAAATCAAACTAAGCCAGCCTTCAAAACTTCAAATAAAAAAAGGGAACACCTAAGCACGTAAAATAAAAAACACAAATTACATTATGTGCTGTATCATCCACATAATAATATGATTATTGCATAGAAAATGTATGGGTTAATAGACACGGCTATAAACATAGACGCTCCTACAAGAACAACCAATAAGATAATGAAAACCATTGATGCGACCACACAAGACCCAGTTTTACAAAAGTCCCCTAATGGACGGATATTGTTAGCTACGGCTAAACAGAAGAACTATATAAAAGAAATGTATTTTCACTCATCCAAACTGCAGACAAGTGTCCCTAACAGGACTAACAGCTCCCCGCCACTCCTCAAGGCCCTCCCCAACTCCCTCAGTATTTAAAATACCCTAAAACACTCTATGTATTCATGATGCTGCTCCACCCTCTACCACATGTCCACAAACACACAACTTGCCATTCACACGTTCATAGCATGCAGTGCTAATTGCCCATTCATATCCACAGCTGAACAGGGTGCCACTTATACTTGTGGGTAGCAACATTGTGCACTAGGAGGATGTGGAGTAGCCATGGGTAAACACTACAGTTGTTGCCATTGCTAGGCATGTCAATCAGTACACCAATCACATTGCTTACTGTGTAGCTTTGGTTATAAGAATATTGAAAAAACAAAATCTGAGTGTGGAATATGAATAACAAATGAGATATTTAAAAGGTCAACTGCTCATGGGGTTATTTAAGGTAGCTGATGATAAACTGAGCAGAGTATAGATGGCAGTAGACTAGGTGAGGATATATTTAATGGCTACAATTGCACAATATATAGTAGCATGGGTGAGACTGCTTTGATATTTTATTTATTTTTTGATTTTGATGAATGTATTACGCTCACCAGACAGAGTAAACCGTATTCGGGTGCAGATGACAACTAACCATAGACACATAAAAAGAAGCAGGAGTTTAGATAGGATAGAGTTTCAATTTATTTAAACAGAAAGGTTTTCAACCTCTTCCTAAAAAGGACCACTGTCTTGCACATTCTGATCTCCAGTGGGAGGTGATTCCAGACCTTAGGACCAAAAACTCCAAATCTTCTGTTTCCTCTGGAGAAACACTTGGTTCGTGGAACACAGGACAGAAGTTTATCTTCCAAACGCAGGTTTCTTCTTCGATGGTATAGCGCAATCTTTTCAGCAAGGTAGTCGGGAGCAAGCCCTCTCAGGAATTTAAACACTAAGCAAGCCATTTTGAATTAAATGATATCGTCCACCATCAACCAGTGGAGGGATCTCTGCACTGATGACACATGGTCCCGTTTCCTGAGGTGTCCTATTACTCTGACTGCCACGTTCTGGGCTCTCTGGAGTCTAGCCACTTGTTAAAGTGGAATTCCTGCCAACAAACTGTTACAGTAATCTAGGTGGGAGTTGGTCATTGCCCCCACAACTGCTCCCCCACGACTGCTGCCCTGTCTTCTGTTGGAATAAAAGGGAGCACATTGTTTAGTGATCGTAATGCGTAAAATACTTCTTTCACCTGTGCCTCTACCTGTGACTCACTGCCCAGGTTCTCGAGCCAGATACACCCCAGGTTTTTGATCTTTTTAGAGTACTGCAGTTGTTCCCCTAATATGAAAGGCGGGAGACTCTGTAGCTCTTGCAACATTTTGTTCTTTGGGTCATCTTTGAAGTTATGGGTGTTAGTCTTAGTGGTACACGGTGGTGGCGCGAGTTATGGTTGCTTATCTTACCATAACTGGCGAATTTCTGTTTTTTTCCTCGATTTTACTTGTAACCATAATATGGATAGGTTTTTATTAGTGTAAAGTAACTATAATGTCCCTTTAACAAAGTTTTTGCACTGAATTTGAAAGGTTTTTGTTAGAGCAACTTAACCATAACGTCCCTTTCACAAGGTTTTTTCACTGAATTTCATAGCTTTTTACCAGGATACCCTTAATTTGTATAGATGTACCATACAACATACCAAACCACCTGGCTCCATGCTTCTAACCACAGTGTCCGCTGACTATGTTTTGTGGACCCTGGTTAGCATCCACTCTGCCCAAAAGCTCAGGGGTTGTTTTACATTATTTTAGCATGCAGCAAAGACGCTGAACATGTTTAAAGAGCAATACCTATGTGAATTATTAGGAAAAATGAAGTAGGTCCACAAACTCTGTACTTATAAAAGCAGCAGTATAATTTCATAGGGTGTGCGACATAATGGAATGCACCAAGGAGAAAAATAACCTGTGCTTCCAACAGTATTACTGCAGTCTGTTCTACATACAAACTGAGAAGCAACTGTCAGCAGGAGAAGTGCAAAGTAGTGACAGCAGAACTGTACAAAAAGTGGTAAGTACACTATATTTTTTCCTATAACTGTGCAGTTTGTACATGACTAGTAAACGTTTTTTTTTTTTTTACACAGCAAGCACCCTGGAGTGGCTTAAGGAGAATTTCCTTCTTGATGAAATTAGTGTAGATAGTAACTCCAATGGTACATAGTGGAGTTTGAAAAATGTGAGAATGAATACACATTGCTTCACGTGTAACTGAAACATGTTTCTATGTTTAACAGTACATACAGGAAATGAAAGGATTGGCCCAGGCATGCCAGCTACTACAGAAGTGCATGAGCACATAGGAATCCAATCTGTCACTGCGGCCTGGGGGCAAGAATGGACAAATTGATTAACAGTTTTGGCGACTTAAAAGAATTTTTACAAAGTCATATAATGGGAAATATAAAGTACCACTGTCCCCTGTAACCCTTCACCCTGTCCCAGCCTAACATCCCCACAAATCTTTGTAAGCAAAGACGTTAACATTGATACCTCAATCCCGTCCTCCCCTGATGACTAGCTTATACAAAACCCCAATTCCCTGTTTATGTTTCCATTTCCGCTACCCCATCCCTTTCCTGATTGTCTGTATTTGTGTGTGTAAATAAAGCGCTATGTGTATAGTGTTGCTGTGTTTTCTTTTTTAAAAGCCCCATTAGGAGTCTGTAAACTGCACGACTGTCCGGCCTGTCAGTAATCAAAATGGACGTGTCCTATGGAGACTGCTCCTGTCCGGGGTGTCCGCAATCAAAATCGAGGTGTCTGTCCGACTCTGTGCCTGTCCTCAATATATGAACGCTGTAATGTACCTTAAATTAGTTTGGGGACCCCACTCCTGTCCTGCGGCCACCTGGGCGCATGCGCAGCACATTCCCTGTGTCCTATGGACAATGTGCCTGTCCAGCATGTCCGCAAAGTTATGGCATACTTTTAATTACTTCAGGGAGACCACCCATTTCCGGCGGACACCTGGGGCATGCGCATCACATTCCCAGAGGTCCTACGAACAACGGATTGTCAGGCATGTCGGCAAAGCGCAAACATACTTTCATTATTTCAGGCAGCCCACCCATGTCACCCACCCATGTCCGGTGGACACCTTACACATGCACATCTAGTCCCCCCGGTTCCTACGATCAATGGGCCTGTCCAGCATGTCTGCAAAGCAGTGACATACTTTAAATCGTTCGGGGAGCCCACTCACGTCTGTCAGAAACCTGGGCACATGCGCATCACACCCCCCCGGGTCCTACGAACACAGTGCCTGTTGGGAAAAGTCTGCCTCACATGTGTCACACTTTTTATTGGTCCGGGGACCCCAACCCCGTCTTTAGGACACCTAGGCGCATGCGCACAATGGGTCTTGTGCAATAGCTGTCCTACGGACAGCCGTCCCATTTGCGAACGTTTGCAACGTCACCATGTGACCGCACCCATGCAGAGCGTCAGCCCTTATTCGCGAACAATGTCCTGGCCCGCCGAACAGCAACAAAGTGCTTTTTGGAGCAATACGAGGTGTTTTACTGTGAAACTTCACCCTTGCAGAGATCCCAGATCATGCCCCTGTTGATCTGGACACTTTTTGAGTCCAGCTTGGGTCTCAAAGTGTCTGCAGAGCGTGTGACTGTTCAGCGAGCACTCCCCAGCACCCCTATAAAAGGACACACCCCAGTGTTGCTCCTCATTCTGTTTCTGGCTGACCAGATTGCTGGACTGTTTGGCAGATTACTGTGTTCCTGCTGTTTTTCAGATTGCTCTTTTCCTGATTCCAGGCTACTTTTACTTGGATAATGGCATCCATGTCTACCTCTGTTGCTGCCTCTGCCTCAGCCAAAAGTCACTGTTTTGTGTGTGTACTGCGACACGGTACTATGCAGGAGTGAGCAATTCCACAGTGCTTTCCAGGCTGCGGTCCGGGAGCACAATGGAAAGTGCCCCCTACCTCGATGAGGCCCACCCAACATATTCCTCTGTCCATCTGCCTGTTCTCATCCCTGTAGTCGGTGCCCCTTCCCTACCCTGCCTTCCCTCCCTTGTGTGTCATGTTTGAAAAAATCAAAATAAATCCGACAACACAAACATCAATAAAAAATTGCTCTTTTCAGAGCCACCTTTCACAGTTTAAAAATAGAAATGCCAGTGAAATGGTGCATGCCCCGGCGCAGCCTGCAAAGTCCACGGACAGTCCGCAGACTTTTAAAAAACATAGAGGGTGGTGCCATCAAAAACATTGCATTCTTTTCGGGAGAAAGTGGTTCTGAAAAGAGCATTTTTGTTTTTTATTTTTGTTTTTGGAAGGTTTGAAGTGGCCAACACCTACCCCACACATGCTTGTTATACTTGCAAGAAGAGCTGAAAAGCATTTTGGATACTGCGCAAAAAAAGGTGATAGCCAGCATCAGTAAGATGGATGCTGTCTCTGCCGAAAATGTTGGTGCTACGAAATGTAATGTTTTCACTGTGGAAGGAAGATATACCAACATGGCTTTCCCCATTTGCAGACCAAATCATGAAGAGTGCAGCCACATCTGTCTCTGGGAAATGCGCCCAAAAATTACTGAAGAGTTTGGAAACATGTCCATGACTTTCCCAAGTGCCTCCTTCATTGTAAACTGCAGAGAGATTTCAGCAGCGTGGCCTAAACTGTTCCCTCCACAATTAACAATAATAATAGCTGGATGATTGTGCATCACCAAAGTGGCACAAAGGGGAAGCAAATCCAGCCACTTCATGTCACGCACTCCATATCCGTGCACATCCACATGAGGGAATCCAAGATGTGTAGCCACTCCACCTGCATACACCTGCAACCAATGTAAATTAGTTTAGTTTAGTTTCTTTATTTGCACTGCACACTGAACCCTCAGTTAACTGGGCGCTTAAAGCTTATACAAGAGTTACAGACAGTTTAGACATTTACAGTTATGAAAAACAACAGCAGAAAAAAGTGCTGGTCGACAATGGTTAGGCAGTGTGAGTACATGGCTCTAGTTGGTCTTGTTGGTTGATGTTTGTTAACTTTATCTGCCAGGTATTTGGGGGTGGAATTTGAAAGGTACTTGTGGGTGATAACAAGCGTGCAAAGGGCAATTCTGTCCCATATCGGAAGCCAGTGGGCGACGTGCCTGAAACTGGAGATGTGGGAAAATCTTGGTATACTTAGTGTCGCTCTTAGGGCATTATTTTGATGGACCTAGAGTTTATTGAGGTTCCTTTCAGAGTTGCCTAAATAGAGGGTGTTACAGTAGTCAATCTTGGATAACACTAGTGCCCTGGCTAAGGTAATGCAGCTACTAGGCGAAAGGAATGACTTGCAAGCATTAATTAGTTTTTTAGTGTATGCCATGGCGAGGCAGTGGCATTCAGTTGTTTTTTGAGGGAGAGGGTGGAGCCTAGGTATACCCCCAAGGTTTTGATTTGTTTGGCCACTTTGATTGGGTTTCCATCGATGTTGATGGAAGCATAGCAGGGGTCTAGTTTGTTGAGGAGGGTTTTGGAGCCGACGATCAAAAGCTTGTTTTTTTTCATTGTTGAGGCAGAGGTAGTGATCTGTAATCCACGCCTGGATTTCCAAGTACATCTTTTTAATCCTTTTACAATCATCTTCATAGCACCCTGAGAGTGTGATGAGAACCTGGTTGTCATCGGCGTAATTCGTGTATGTGACACTCAGGTTATCAAGACGCCAAAAAGGCGCTTAGTAAAGATGTTGTAGAGCGTTAGTGAAACGCACAAGCCTTGCGGTACGCCACAGTGGATGGGAATTAGGTCCACTGAGGCAGATGGGGCGAATACCCTAGTGGTGCAGTTAGACAGGAATGATTGTATCCAGGTAGAGGCATTCCTGGAGAAGGCAGCTGCTGTGGACAAGTGATCGGTAAGGATCTGATGGTTGACAAGATCGAATGCTGCCGATAACTCTAACAGCAGGAGCATGGCAAGCTTACCCTTGTCCTTGGATTTTAAGGTCCAGGAGGGATGTTTCCATTCCATGTCTAGGCCTAAAGCCCGATTGTCTAAGGCCCAGTAAGTTGTAATCCTTCAGGTGTTTCTGGATTTGCAAGTAGGCCACTCAGTCTAGAATCTTTAGGATGTAGATAATGGTGGCAATGGGCCTATAGTTAGTGGGAACATTGGGATCTAGGTTAGGTTTTTTTCTAAAGGGGCATGACCCAGGCCTCCTTAAGGTTGTTGGGTACCGTGCTGGTCTCGAAGGAGGAGTTGATTAATGCTGAGATGAATGGGGCCAAGTAATTGGCGCCTTCCTGAATGATTTCCGCTGGGCAAAGATCTCCCTGGCATCTTGATGGTATGAGGCTTTTAATGATCTTTTCTACTTCATTAGCTGAGACCGGCGAGAAGGAGAAGGTTGGGCACTCAGGGGTGCTGATAGTTGGAGAGGAGGTGGGGTCGGCGTTCTTAGCCAAGCTGATCTTTTTCTGCTCAGTTTTAGATTGGAGCATAGAAATATTGTCTGCAAGAGCTTTCTGTATAATAGCACACCGAAATGCATCTATCACACAAGTTTCTGCAGGTGGTGCTTGGGACTCAAGTGCCCTGAGAATACTGAAGAGCTCTTTAGTCTAGGATTTGGCATTGAGGATACGGTTGTCATAAGTTTCCTTTTTTTGCGTTGAGGATAGCAGATTTGTAAGATGTGGTAGCTGAGGTGGATATCGCCTTGTTAGTGGGGTTAGGTGATTTTTAGTTTGGGTGCAAACCATTTGTTAAGGTGGGCAATTGGTTTGGCTTTGGTTAGTTTAATGGGGGCGATGCTGTTCACAGAAGCCTCCAGTGTGTTATTGTATAAGTCAACTAGCTTATTTGAGTCCAAATCTTTGATGTTGGCTGGGTCTAGGATGTTCTGGATCAGAGGACGTAGGCTTTGGAGCGTTACATTTCAGTTGTTTCTGACAAGGATCTGCGGGGCAATGTGGAGAGTTGGTTTGGTCGGTGAATTCCCCTGGATGGTGAAGGAAATGAAATGATGGTCCGACCATGTGGTAGGAGCATTTTGAAGGATTGTGGTAGAGCAGGTGAGGTCTGCCAACCAATCCAGTGTTCTTCCTTTATTGTGTGTCGGGGTTGTGACACAGTGGTTAAAGCCATGCTGGGAAATAGCTCTTTCCAGGGATGAGGCATTAATGAGTGCACCTCTAATGATAGGTTGTTTAGCTGGGCTAGGTCTTTTAGGTGCTTTAAGTGTTGTGGGTGGGCGGGGAGCTGGATTGGTAGGTGTAGATTTAGGTAGGTGGGATTGATGGGCTCTCCTATGAGGAGTTCTACGCTGCGGGATCCGAGAGCATAGTCTTAGGTTCCTTGCCTTCACTGTACAAGGAGACCAAGTTGTGAGTGGTGATGAAAGTGAAGGATCCATTCAGTAGGGCTGAAGGTGAAATTGGGTAGGATGTCTGTTTTGCAGTTATTGCAATCTGAGGTCTCTCCATATGTGTGTGGTGAGTGTACTAGAGAATATGGTTGCAATGGAGGAAGGACGTGAGGTGGTAAGAGTGCATTGAGAGGCAGGAGGACAGTTGCCATAGTTATGGTGACACTGTAAAGGCAGGCCATAAAGGCGGGGGTGCCTTAAAGTGCTAGTTCAACAGTGGAACGGAGGCTAGCTCAGGTTGAGGTGTGGAGCAGTTAATGCACTATGGAAGTGGACAGTAATAGCCTCGCACATAAGTGGATGAATGGATCTAAGATCAATGGGTAGGCATGTTTATTTATTTATTTATTTGCATTTATATAGCGCGACAGCAGCCGGGGGCATCGTGGCACTGTTTCAGCAGGTTAGGCTTCACAGGACAACAATTAGATACAGGTTACAGGAATTAGACAAAGAACATATGGTACATAACGCATAAAGTTACGCATAAAGTTACAATGGCGGCGTGTGGTTAGCAAAAATATGTAATGTATTAGCAGAATAGTGAGGATTTCGCATTTTGCAGATGGCAGGGTATGAGGTCTCATTTCATAAAGCTGTGGGTAGGGTGTTCCAATTTTTAGGGGCCAAGTTTTGGAAACTGGAACCTCCAGCTTTGGTTCTCTTAAATGTTGGTACGTAGATCTGGTTGGTCAGGTGAGATGTAGTGAGTCTGTTGGAAAGGTTGCAGATGATTCTTTCTGAAAGGTAGGTTGGGGCATGGGAGGAGAGGCACCTGTGTGTTATGGCCAGTGTTTTCAAAAGAATGCACTCTTTTAAAGGCAGCCAGTGTGCATCTTTTCTGGTCTGTGAGATGTGTTCCCTTTTGGGAATACTTAGGTCTGCTCTAAGGGAGTTGTTCTGTGTGACTTGAAGTTTGTTGATGTTTTTTACAGAGGTGTCCAAGAATAGGGCCTTGCAATAGTCTAGTTTAGTAAATACTGTGGCTCCAGGTATGGATATGCAGTTTTTGTCGAGAGGAAGGGCTTGACAGCATTAATCATCTTGGTAGTGAGTGCTGCCGATGACGCTATGGCATTGACCTGGCGTGACATGGATAGGGATGAGTCGAGGTATACCCCTAGGGTCTTCACTGCTGGTGAGACGGTGATAGTAGAGTTGTCAATGATGAAAGATTTGTATTGTGGTGGGAGCTTGCTGAGTGTGTTTGTTGAGCCTACTATGAGGATCTCTGTTTTATCCCCATTTAGGCAGAGACCGTTGGCTGCCATCCATGTCTGAATGGCAGAGTAGATCTTGGTTAGGGCTGCAGCGTGTTTTTTGTATTCGTCTGTTAGAGGGATTAGCACCTAAGTGTCATCAGCGTAGTTGGTATATGCTATGTTGTGGTGGTCCAGATCGTTGAAGAGCGGGAGGGTGAAAATATTGTGCAGTGTGGGGGCGGTGCAAGACCCCCGTGGGGCGCCGATGTGGATGATGGCACGGGAGGTGCATGAAGAGTCGGAGAAGACTTTCATGAGCCTACAGTTTAGGAAGGATTCTACACAAGCGATTGCCTCTGGGTACAGGGGCTAGTTCACCTGGTGTACAGTAGGCTAGTTTGCTAATAATGCTGTAGGCTAGTTCACTTATGATGCGGTCGGCTAGTTCACTTATAATGCAGTAGGCTAGTTCACTTATAATGCAGTAGGCTAGATCACTTATGGTATAGAAGGCCAGTTTGTTTTGGGTCACAAGGCTAGAACAGAATATATCCCAAAATCCAGAACCTTTGCCTCCTGAAACAGACAGCTATAGCCACATTAATCTGCACTCCAGTCAGCAAACAGAGCCTCTCCCACACTCACTCCTTGCACACCACACTGAGGGAACCTTATAGACCGATCCCCTGCCTCCACAGACCCATTTCCATGCCTGCCATCCTTAAAAGTCTGGATGGGGCACGTGCGATCGATCCACGAACTGCCGCAGAGTTTGCAGATAAATCGGCCAAATCAAGGGGTTGGGGTTAGGTTTTTTTTAACCTAACTGAACAAACGTAACTGAACAAACAACTTTTGTTTTCTATTTTTGGGGGGAATTTTTTTCTTCTTTTCCTCCTTACTGCCTTACATCAACATCTGCAAAGCATCTCTTAGATTGAGAAAAAACAGAGCATTTCCAAGAATGGACAATGACACACCATTTGCATAAGATAGTGCACACTAAGAGAGTCAATGTTGTCATTGGAGAAAAGCACGTCGCAAAAGTATACCAATGCCTCCAATAACAAGGTACCTTCCAACATGTTTCTGGGGATAAAAGACATTGGGTGTTTTCCATTGTGCTTTTGGTAGTATTTCAGAAAAAAACAGCTTTGCAATAGGGAAAAACAGCATTAGTTCTTCCACCAACAACTTCAATATTGGAACCAAACTTGGAGCACTGATGTAGCCCAAATACTCTACTCCACAGTGCACAACCAAAACATCAGGACAACCAAAAGTAGCTATTTTTCCGCAAAGAGCAAGCAGTGCCTGCAAATTGCGGCCAGGCACATTGCACCATAAAGCCTCCAGGCCTGGAAAACCAAGATCAGCAGAAACACCTCTTGCCTTTCCATACCTCTCCATATAACATACAAAGGAATCTCCCACTATGCACAGAGTAACTCCAGCCATCTTCACTACAAAACCAACACAGCAATGAAAAACAGTGTTACCCTCCCTTCCTGTAAGGTATATCCTTAATACCTGATTGGCTAATCCCCACAGTCCCATTACCATGCCAGGCATGCTGAAAAGCCCTGGATGTAGCACGTGTGATACAGAAACTACTGCAGTATCATGGATCTCATAACACAGGACTGCCCTTCTTCCCTTTCCACTTCACACTTTGCAGCACTCTCTCATTGGCTACTGATAAGCAGTCCCATAACCATCCACCAATCACATCCAAGAGCTCTATATCTAACTCTTTCAACTCAGTATAACACTGCAGATGTACTGTTTAACACTCAGAGCAAAGGTCTCCTATGTGTCCCAATCACTTGCATCCAAAAGTACCGTAACACTCTCCAGGATTTCTACTTCCAGATTCATCCACATCTACATCCATCAACACAAACTACAGGTATGCATATGTTTTGAAATGCACACAGAAAATGAAAACTGCATGTATGTTACCAAACATAGCAAGTACATAGATTGGATGCATGTGAACAGGGTGCCTGCCACTTGCCCTGCATAACCTACTCAATAATCATAGTCTCATTTGTCCCATCTCCTCACATCAACTAACAGTTACTTACAATGCATTTTGCTTTCAAAGTTTTCTTGTACTGCTCACTAGCATAACAGCTGTAAACCAACTATTTCAATTTCAGGACCACTGTCTTTTTTTTTTTTTTTTAAGACACATTGGGATCATTTGCACAGCATTTTCAAGTGCCAGATCCTATGAGAAATGCCCGGGTTAAAAACAAAAAAGGGAAACTGTATGTATGTTAGGAAAGCATGCAAGTACATACATTGCACAATTGATAACATGCACCATTCGGAGGAAAGCAAAGAAATGCATGTGTGCATTGGAAACAGTGCTATCTGTAAATTTGGATAAATAAATGAAACAACAGAAAATGATTTCTGCACTCATGTAGCAACCATCTATGTGGGGAAAGTTAACACAATTCCACACACAGTAACATTCTCCTTTCCAATCTGTACATTGTTCTACCCTTTTTCACACTCTAGTATGACTTGCACTAATCCATTTCCAAATAAACTAGGGTAACAACATCTCACACACTTCAAAAGTGTAGCCCCATAGATCAAAGTTATCACTGCAGCACTAGCCCCCATACCAACAATGCTGATACTCCCAAGTCCCCATTTGTATGCAGTGCTGTACAATTGCACACACACACTAACTCCTCCTGCCAACAAATCCTCCTACAATCTAAAACAATGTGTTCTCCTACTGCTATTACTGTACCATTAACATGCATACCCATGAACTTCCTTCTTTTGCAATTGCAGTGAAGACTGCCTCCTAAAAGCCAGTGATGTCTCTGCTGGAAGATAATATCCAGAAGAAACCTACTCAACACATCCAACAAACTAAGTACTGTAGTAGTGTTCTGCCTGTTACTCGGAAAGTGCAGTGTTGTTGTATTGTATCCTAGACAACTATATCCAGCGGCACAGCACTCGCTTCAGCCTTACTCATTACACCTTGCCAGGTCCACTGTTTCTATTGTCATCAGAACACCAATATAGTAATACCCACTAGTTGTATACATATCAGTACAACCTTCCCAACCATAGGTAACAGCCCTTTGCACAATCACACTCCTCTATGTATACCTACCCTCATATTCAGACACTCATGCACAATACACACAAATACATTGCACAACTTCCAAACCCAAACTTTCTTTTTTTCTCCAACAGACACAAGAGAATGCCTACAAAAAAGCAATTAAATAGAAAACAATGCAGAAATAGAGCAGATAAAACTCAAACCATGCAAAATAGCCATCCACCTCTAGCAGACGTTGTACGAAAAGTTCAAACAAAACAGCTGATATAGTCACCGAGCAAAATGGAACCAGGTAGCAGGAAACAAAGTGTGACTTCTCTTCCAAAATGTAAAACTTAAAGTAAATGCATTAAGAAGAATTCAAATACCAGTAGTTCTAACACTACATCTACCAATGTTAACATAGCCACAAGTAAGCATTCCAAAACATTTATTTTACACAAAATGTTCCACCATAGAATTTTTCAGAACCTTATAAAAACAGGGGAGTAATCACGCTCAACCCTTAAAACGTAGCGCAGAAAACTAATCCTGTAAACTCTCTTAGACAGTGCAATGCGCCACAAAAGTAAATAATTTATATAAATTTTAAACAGAGCAAAACACTAACAAAATTAATTAGTAAACTACAAAAAATACTTTGCAACATTCACCATATCAACATAGACACGTTTGCAACTGTCACCAGCACAGAGCCATATTCAATGATTAGGCATACAAACAAGAGCAAACAATCCCAATTGCCATACATAGCAGTGGCTGACGGTACGGAAAGGTAGACAGTACCAATATGGCAGATGAAACACTGATTGCAAGAATATCTCCAACACAATTGCAATCAACTCTCCATTCCCCCGAAACTATCCGTCCCGTCTACAAATGGTTGTGCACCTCAATGTGTAATGAACAAAAACAATCCTTCAAATATTTGCCGTAGTTCCTCAATCATTATGTGAAAGCCAAAGACAAATAAAAAATATAAATATTACAAACCATGGACTCCTGTCCAGTGCACAAATACACAGGACTACAAGGACATTCATTAGCCTGCCTTTCTGGTCCTGTTTGCAAAGGAACCTTCCACCACATCAAAATGTCAGCAACATACCATTCTACTATACAAAATCTCATTCAGAAACTGTACTATGCAAAAACTCCTACATGGCACAGCCAAAGAACTCCTGGAAAAATAGACCACATCCAAAGCAAATATTTTGGAAGTGAAGAGCAGTTACAAAATCCAGAAACTTTAGGAGAGAGTTGCAACAAACTTGCAGATGCCAACCTTCTATTATACACATACAAAAAAGAAATAGCAAAGTTTAAAATCAAATCTCCTGAAGTACCAAACCAAGTATGTGTATGTTGTTGCAGATCTTTTCATAAGAAGAGCACCAAAACTGTAGATATAACATACAAAATTGAAGACAATGAGGAATCCCAATGGTTCCAATTAGCTCTCTACCTTATAGGAGACAACAAATACGAATTTGCTAACCCTGCAATACTTTGCACATACCGCACTGGAAAACGTGATAATAACCAAATGCATTCACAGGCTATTTATTTATTTATTTATTTATTTATTTATTTGCATTTTTAAAGCACTCACACAGCCCGCAAGCATCGAGGTGCTGTTACAGGAATTGTTTGTTTTTTGTTGCGTAATTGTTTTTTTTTTTGTCTTAGTTGCGTATTTATAACGCGCTTAAATACCCAGAGGTTTCTAAGCGCGGACCCAGGGATCGAACCTGTGTTGCTTCGTGTTGTCTTGCTTACAAGGTAAACACGTTGCCGCTGAGCTATCCTCCCAGTGACCCAGTGGCTATCACTAATAACTTAATAAACCACTCCAACAGCTTCACTTGTATGAGAGCATTGTAATCCAAACAGTGCACCCATTTCAAGTGATAATACGCCTGCAAGCGAAAACAGTCAAGTTGCCTCCTTCTGGTTTACTGAAAGGCATTTGTTGCAAAGTAATTTATTTGCCATTAGATCTTAAAATAAAAATGTAGACATTCTGGGAGTGCAACGGCCAATAGATCAATATTTGGTTATTCTAGTAAATGGTGTACCTACAAAAAACACAAACATTTGGCAGCAACTAGTAGACTTAAACAGAGTTACTGAAGACCTGCAATATCTTAAAGAGAACAATGAATACTACAAAGAAATAAACATTGAAGAAAACCTGAGAGAAACCAACAACATAATTCAGGATTCCTCATCAACTGGCCAATTTGAACTTCTAGATCCTACTACAGCCGCCAACATTTTAGACCAGCATACAATTCAAACACTGCACTCTAAAGACACCATAGACAATACACCAGAAACATATCAAAATCGGCAAGCCAAAGGATCTACAATCAGCATATGGGAACAAAGTGTAGAAGCACAATCCTTTCCTCTACTCTTTCCTACTGGAAAAGGTGAAGGTATGATGAAAGATGCACACACATGACAGCATCAGAATACCACTCTTTATACCACTCTTTACGAATGTATTTTAAAGACCCCAGATTCAGACAAAACATTGAATACATATTCCATCTCCGATTTGAAAGTGAACTAACAACTCTATGTTACAGAGTTGCACACACATTGAAAATAGGTTCCAATTTTTTAAACATGTCTGCTATAAAGCTATTTCAAAAGGTTCAAGAGAAAGAGGAAGTTTTACAGTCAAGTGTTACAAATCTCTTGGCAAACATGTGTGGTACGTAAACGTAAACAAACCAGGGACAGACATGAAACCACCAGGTGAATTCTGCTCTCTTGACCCTGTAAATGTGTCATGCTGCACTTCATCAGTAATAAAACAATTCCTCCCCTCTGAGAAGTGCAACACTTCTTTTGGAGAAAAGAATATCAGTCCAGAGGAGCACCAGCGATCCACATGCTTTTGTGGATTAAAGATGCTCCAACATTTGGTCAGGACAGTGATGCCACTGTTTTGCAGTTCATTCACAAATATGTCACTTGCAAAATCCCTTCAGAAAGCGCACATAGTGACCTACTAGAACAGATTTTGTGGTTTCAAAGACACAAATGTGGCAGGTATTGTCAGCACGCATATAAAAATAAAGGCAAATACTACAGCAAATGCTGATTTGGTTTCCCTAGACCAGTTTCAGCAAAAGAACAAGTAAACAGCTTAATGTATTCTGTTAGACACATTGTGAAAGGCAAATCCCCTAAGAACACATACTGCATTAAAAGAACCAAAGCATCAAAGCCCTCCTGTTGAATGCAAACATAGATGTGCAGTACATTGCAGACAATTCCGCTGCATTTGCACGATATGTCACAGTCTACTTAACCAAAGCTGAGAAAACAGAGCTGAAAGACCTCTGGGGTGACGTATCATCTGACAAAAATTATGCAGTTTTGGCATAAAAATGTTCTCCCATAGAGAATGTGGCTGCTACGAAGCCGCAGACCATTTAACCGGCACAGCCTTGTATGGGAAATCTGAAAACTTAGTCTGGCTAAACCTTGGTCCTGCTGCATCCAGAAAAAAGATAAATACATAGTAGAAAGTTATGCGGGCAGCCTGGTTCATCTTACCAAACGCAGCCTGATTAATCATATAAAGCTATAATTAAAATCTCCTCAACATAGAAAACTTTACTACATACTCCTACTTCAACTTTTTAAACCATGGAGAAAAGAAGAAGATTTATTCGACACCCATGCCTCCTATGAGGATGCTATCAATACGAATGAAAGCACTATAACATATATAAACTTCAAACAGTACAAAAACATGTTGGACAATGAACGCCAAAAAGAGTAAGAACTTCAAGCACAACTAAATGTAGACACACCTGAGAGCAGTCAACCTTCTCTGACAGGAAGCCAAGGACCACTTAGAGAGCCACTCATAGTAAATGACACAAAATTAGCCATGTCTGAAGTAGAAAACACCGTGTGTCAGTATGAGGATTCTGAAGAAAACTTTGCTGTACTGAAATAACAATTGAATGGTGAACAGTGTACCATTTTCCTAGAAGTAACTAAAGCAATTGAACATGGTGTGCAACACAAAACTAAAACGTGTACCTGTCAAAACTATAAACCTGTACTCCTGTATGTAAGTGGTGAAGCTGGTGCAGGCAAAACATACTTAATAAAAATCATCAGCAAGTTCCTCCAACAATTGACAAATAACAAGGTTTCAGCTGTTGTAACTGTCCCCACAGGTTTACCTGCCAACAACATTGGTTATGCTACTTTACACTGGTTGCTACTTCTTCCAGTAGAACACCAAAACAAATTAGACTACCACAGACGTTCAGCAGAAGCTGCTATGGAGTTACGCAGAGTTTTGAAATGAATGAAAATTCTCCTAATAGATGAGGTGAGCATGGTCTCCAAACTAATGTTGGCTTTGATTCACCTCAGATTGCAAGAGGTCCCTAAAATGGACTACAAATACATTCATGCAAATGTAGCAATCAATGTTCTATTCCAATTGCCACCAATTGTTGAAAACATTTACTTAAACGGTGCAGACCAATTGTGTTTGCAAATGCTACTCCTTCATAGAAATGCAACAAACAATCCTGAGTGTCTCAGGAATAAGGCAGGAATTGGACTACTGTGCGGGAATGGTGAGTTTCACTATAAACACACAAGAAGATCCACAAGAATTTCTAATGTAGTTACTGCAAATACTGGATAGCAAAAACATACCTATAAATGAAATCTTACAGATTTCATACCTGTGCAAACATACATGCACTCTCTGCAAACATGTGGCGCAGGAACAAGTCTCTAACGAACGCTTTGTGTATGTATCTATACCTAACTGTGAATATATTCCATTTCAGCAACTGGTACAAAATACAAATTATGGCATATTATGTACTACTTGCAATTCAGACAATCATTCCACCTTACAGATACAGTCATCCAGCAAATACGTAATAGTAATGATTTTACGATACAATGCAGATGGTACCAAAAACAACTGCAAGCTTACGAGCTTCACACACGAGAAAGTATCACTTAAGCCGCCTGAGGCCCTGTGGACATCTCTACACATACTTCACAACAGTAGGCATAATCTACCACACGGGCGCCACAACCACTGCAGGTCACTATACAGCATACATTAAAACGAAATGTGGCAGGTTTAAATGCAATGATACTTCCATTACTCAGAAGTAGAGATTACCAGCAAATCCTTCAAATGCATACTTAATATACCTGAAACCAAAATGTACTCACTGATCAACAAAGGCAGCATAGTCTACTGCCCAATACCCACCAGCAGCTATGTAACTGCAAAAGACAAATAACCTTCTGCCCTTTTAAACTGGAGCAAATTAGTATACAACAACTGGCCCATGAAGACATCAGTTGCGCTGAAATACATTTTTATTTTTCCAATGATTAAAGTCACAGAAACAACAATAGTTGAAAGGACACACTATTATTGTTTCATCCATAGTACTTAAAAAGAAAAGTACTGAGTATGAGGGTTTACAAACTATCCAAAATGACCTGTGAAACGACCAACTGTTAGAATAAGGCAACAGTTGTCTAACAATGCCCATACCACTACAATAAATACGCAACTGCATGTAACTACACCCATAATACCGCAAAGGTGCTTCACAATAGTGGAAATTGGAAATCCGCCAACAAGAATGAAGGTGCTTGAAGAGATACAGTGCAAAACTGTGAAAATGTAAACAGTTAGAATACGCCAACTGACATCCAACTGCAACCATAATACTGCAATATTACTTCCCATTACTATACAATTTAAAATCCACCAGCAAAAATTAAAGTTCTTCTGAGGAAACCCTTCAACACTTATTAAGTATAAATAACCAGAATACACCAACTGGTATTTTACTACACCCACAGTGTATGGGTGCACGGCCTACGGCCTTCAGCCATGCACCCAAGAGTCTAGGGCTTGGCCACAACCACTGCAGCATAATACGGCCATGCACCCTAAAATCTGGCCAGTGACCACAACCAACACACATAAGGCAGCCGCCTGTGGCCCTGTCCACTTCAGTTTACATACTATTACACTACTTTCACCCATTGCGCAGACTCTCATACGGCAAATAATCTTGGGGCAGTCCAATAAGCCAACTGCCACACACCCTGTGCACTTCTCTACACATACTATTACATTACTTAAACCAGTGGGAAGACTCTAAGAGTCCAGGAGCTTGCCACAACCACCACAGCATAACCCAGCCTATACAAGCACCCTCATATCATCTACATTCCACTCCTCTACCCTAAGCTGCCCGAGGCCCTGTGCATGCCTCTATGCATAATATTACAGTACTTCAACCAGTGGGCAGACTCTTGGGTGAGTGGCCTCTGCCCATGCACCTAAGACTCTAGTAGCTGGCCACAATCACCACAGCATAATACAGCCATGCACCCAACAATCTGCACACCGGCCACAACCCACACACATAAGCCAGCCACCTGAGTCCCTGTCTTCTTCTGTAGACATACTATTGCAGAACTGGAACCAGTAAGCAGACTCTTCAGTGCAATGAGCCAGGGGCCTGAAGCACTGTCCACTTCTTTACACATACTATTACACTACTTACAGGCAGCTAGTGGGCATACTTAGTAGATGGCCACAATCACCATAGCATAATACAGCCATGCACCCAACAATCTGCACACTGGCCACAACCCACACACATAAACCAGCCGCCTGAGGCCATGTCCTCTTCTGTACACATACTATTACAGTACTTCAACCAGTGGGCAGACTTTTGGGTGCATAGCCTCCAGCCTTGCTCCCAAGACTCTAGTAGCTGGCCACAATTAACACAGCATAATACAGCCGTGCACCCAACAATCTGCACACTGTCCACAACACACACACATAAAACAGCTGTCTGAGCCCCTGTCCACTTCTGTACACATACTATTGCAGTACTTGCAACTATTTGACAGACTCTTGGGTGCAATAAGCCAGCTGTCTGAAGACCTGTGCACTTCTCTACACATACTATTACAGTACTTCAACCAATGGGCAGATTCTTGGGTGCAAGGCCTCTGGCCATCACCCAAGAGTCTAGTAGCTGGCCACAACCACCATAGCATAGTACAGCTTATACAAACATCCTCATATCAGCTACATTCCTCTCCCCTACCCTAATGAAGCCTGCCTGCAGTCACCACATAAGCTGCTCACGTGAGGACCTACCCACGAACTGCTGCGGTGTCCGCCGACACCGCGGACACAACAGAGACTTATTCCAACTAAACCAATACATCATATGAACCATCTTTCACTCCCCCACCATTTCCAGCCCCTCTACTTCTAAAAAATAAATTGGGACCCCCTATAACTTTGCCCACCCTTCACGAAAGCTCACCAAACTTGCCAAACAAATTAAGAGCATGCCATATGCTATTTTTGCACAGTTTGGTCTGGATTCGTGCAGGGGGAGCTTAGTTACAAGCCACCCAAAAAGAGCTCTTCCTATGGGTTTAGCAACTTAACCATAACTACACGGCCGCTACCGCAGGCCCTGCAATTCAAGGAAAAAACTTTAGATGCAGGGACGTTAAGGTGAGAACTTAACTCAACAAACCCCATGAAATTCAGCTAAATCCACCTTAACCTCACACCTCCTGTTGATTAGCCTATGACCACAATGATGACATCACAGATCCCGTTACTGATGACATCACTAATTACATTACAACAGTAACTGGTATTAAGCATAGCCTTCAGCAATGATCAGTGTTCATGGGCAAATATATTTTCACACATGAATGGGTACCAGTGATGGCCTTCAGTTATGGACAGTTGTCACAACCTTCACCCATGTGCACTGCATATTCTAAAACACTAACCAGCTATCAACGATAGATGTTGACCTTTACCAGTAGATACAGCTTTCAACCATGTCCACTGTATATGATATACACTGATCAGGCAATAGCAATGTACTTTAGCACCATACTGGCCAGTGGACTCAATCTTTGGCTGTGCCCAGTATATATTCTAAATTATAATGGGCCACTAGCCATTGCCTTTGACCTTGAGCAGTTTGTACATCTTTTGACCATGTCCTCTGTATATTTTAAAATAATAAAATGCAATAAGTGATGGCCTTCGGCCGTGCCCACTGTCTATTACACAACACTAACCAGCTACTAGCTATGGCCTTCGGCTGTGCCCTCTGTATATTATATACACTAACCAGCCACTAGCCATGTTCTTCAACACACTACAAGCCAGTGGCCACAACCTTTGGCTGTGCCGACTATATATTGTAACCTACTAATGGGCGATAGCTATGGCCTCTAGCCATGGCCAATTACTGCAGCTTTCAACGTTGCCCACAATATATTTTACAAACAGTGATGGGCTACTCAGCATGGCTTTTAAGCATGCACATTGTTATTTTTGAACACTAACTGACCACTAGCTATGGCTGTTGGTGCTGGTCACTGGACTCCAGCCTTTGTCATGGCCAAGTCAATGGCCTCAATTGTTATTAAGGTGATCAAAGTTTTCATGAAATAGCTTATAAATGATGCTATGTCTAATTCCATTATTTTTATTTATTTAATGTGATATAGTTTTAACATAACACTTTACACATAAAAACAAATAAAACAGACATAACATATACATTGCATTATTTCTTCAAATCAGAATCACATTAAACGCATAAAACAAAATGATTATTGATGTAATGTTGCTGCAGACTTGCCACAGTTATGTCTTTTGTAATGTCGAGACTGGACTATGCTACCTCCCTATACCTAGGAACTCCTGCATACCAACTCAACAAACTCCAAAGAGCCCAATATGCTGCCTCGCTCTGGGTCACCAGCTCTCCGAACCCTCCACTGGCTCCCAGCCGGACGAAGGGCCACCTTCATGACCCTACGCATAACTCACCGAGCAGTGCACAAGACCGGCCCAAGGTAACTACAAGAAAAGTTAAAACCCTGCCTCCCATCTTGCACCCTAAGATCAATCACTGCCTTGCTTCTAGTGATTCCAACCTCTAACTCTGTCAGGATCGGAGGATCCACCTTGTCAACCTAGGCCCCAACTCTGTGGAACTCAAACCCCCACATATTCGACACACCCAAGACTATATGACCCTCTGCAAAGCTATAAAAATGTGCCTCTTTCAATAATGCTGACAAGGAACATCTGAGTCCACTGAGCCCTTACAACCTGATGACAATTGCTCAATGAGATCCTGAGCAATGACGCCACTGAATTCGCTTATTAAGTCACTATTAAGCAAACGCAAGCTTGAAATCCGGAATAACACACTTCTTAGATCATAACTCCACCCAAACACTCACCTCCCATATCACTATGCTTACTCTCTACTCTACACCAACACACAAGTAGAATGCAGTGACACCTTTCGATCAATTTCAGCCTAGCTGCTCACATACGAACATTACCCCATGGACACCTCATCATTCTATTAAAACACAGCTACATCCAATGAAAAACTGGACTAGCTGCACAAATAAGTGTCCTACATAGGCCTAATGCAGCCAGAACCTAGTCTTGGTGTCCACCCGCCAGACTGCACAGTCAACTGATAACAATATCACCACACCTAATGCTAGGATGCAGCTACCATCAGGCAATTGCATCAGCTGCACACATAACTGATGCACCCAAGCACCCTATAACACCTTACTCTCTCAACTGACCTGGACTACTGTCCCTAAGGGCTTTCAACATACTAGGTCATACCAATGATATATAGAGCACTATATAAATGCCAAATAACATAGCATAACATAATCAGTTACATAGAATGTAATTAGTGTTGTTACCAGTGATGGCAGTTGTTCCCCCCTCTTCTCACTTCCCTTTCCACTGTCACACCTGATGAGTTCTCTAGACTAGACCGGTCTATGAAAGCCTCTTGCAAACATGTGGACCCCTGCCCGTCCCAAACCATGAAGGACAATATTGACACTCTCACTCTAGCCTGGCCTACCTCTGCAACCTCTCCTTTGCCACTGGAGCTTTCCCCCTCTCCTCTCAATCCCTCTCATGTGCACCCTTTGCTTAAAAAATCACTCATCAGAACGGTCTATTCTGGTAAACTTTCGCCTGAGCTCAATCAACCCATTCCTGCGAAAAATCCTGGAGAAGCTGGCTATTACCCTATTTACCCTCCACACTGAATCTGTTTGTTGTCTTTGTGACCATCAGTCTGGCTTTATAGAAGCCAGAGGAACGGAAACTGCTATTCTTAACACCTGCTCTCAAATCTTGACTCCAACTCTTTCTCTGTCCTCATTCTTCTTGCCCTCTCTTCTGCTTTGAAATAGGGTAAACCACAGCATCACGATCACCCATCTCTGTGATACTCTGGGCATCACAGATCAGGCCCTGGCGTGGCTTGCCTCTTTTCTCTCTGACCGGCCCTTCCAGGTGGAACTTGGGCCCTTTCTCTCCTACATCACTCTCTCTACATGTGGTGTCCCCCAGAGATATAACTTGACCCCCTGGTTCTTCAATATCTACATGGCCCCCTGGTCCACAGGATCTCTACCTTTATCTATAACTTTCAGTGTTATGCAGATGACACACAGCTCTCTTTTAGGCTATCATCAGCCTCCTCCTTACTCTTCCCTGACTGTCTATCTGCAATTAAGTCCTACTGTGCTGCTAATGATCTCTACCTGAACGCCAGTAAGACAGAGATTGTCCTCATTGGGTCTCCTGCTCCCGCTTTCCATACTTTCACACTGGCCGGCCTCCCTTGGCTCTGCCCCATCACCTACCAATGAGGCAAATATTTTCAAATCATCTTTGACTCCACTCTCTCCTTCTCTTCGCACATCTCAGACATCTTCACAAAGTCACACTACCGAATGCACCTCCTCAAAGGTATTCTACCTTTTTTCCTTTTTCCACCAGACGCTCACTAACTTGAAAGCCCTGGTTCTCTCTAGGCTGGACCATTGCAACAGCCTCTTTTTCAACCTTCCTACTTCTACTCTCCGTCCTCTACAACTCATCCAGAACAGAACCATGAGACTTATCCTTGGCCTCAAGCCAAGGGACTGCATCTCTCTAGCTCTGAAATCCCTCCACTGGCTTCCCGTGGCTGCAAGCATCAGGTTCAAGACCCTCTGCATAGTCCACAAGCCTTTTCGGGGCCAGGGCCTGCACTATCTAATACGCTCTCTTTCACAAACATAGATTTGGAGGTAGATCTTTATCCTCTGCAGGTGCTTCTTTCTGGAACAGCCTCCCTGCCTCTCTCCATCTTGAGCCAGAGCACCTTATGGTCCGGAAACTGCTCAAGACTTTCCTCTTCTCTCTCTCCTTCTCTCTTCCTCTACCCTGCTAACCTCTGTCCTTTTTTCCTCATCCTCCTTCTCCTCCCTAATGCTGCTCAGTTTTTGCTGACTGGTTGACTGGTTCACCTCCAGAGCCTAATAGGTCCCAGCCCCCCGCCAGTCTTTGCCCTTGCCTCCGGTATCTCAGCACTACTGCACTTTGTGTTTATGCGCCATGCATGAGGCAACCGCTCTGCACTTAACCCCAGGGCCCTGTTGGACTGGATGCTTTTGTTCCCCCCACCCCTCTCTTCCTTGCACCTCCATCTGTATGCTTGCACTAACTAAATGTACTAGGACTAGTATGTTTGTCTGTCCTGTCCCCCCTCTCCACCTTTTCGGTCAGCCCTCTCTAGCTGGTCGAACCTCTAACACTTCATGCACTTGCGCTGGGAGAAATGCTGTCAGGCCTGGTATGCTAGTTTTTCTGTTTTCTGTTTAGGTCATTTGGAAACTTCAAGGCCTTATAAAGATCACTGTATCCCCTTGTTCCCTTCCCGCCTTGAAGCATTTTGAAGCACTCCACCTGTGCATTAGCGCTGTATAAATAAAAAATTACATTTACAATTAGTGATGTGATCTGAAATGTCATCAGTGTTCTCGTACAACATGTAATTAGTGATGTCATTAGTGATTTGATCTGTGATGTCATCATTGTTGTCATAGGCTATGCATTAGGGAGCAGGTAGTTAACACAACTTTAGCTGAATTTCAGCGGTTTTGTTGTGTTAAATTCTCACCTTAATATCCCTGCAACTAAAGTTTTGATACATGAATTTCAAAGCTTTTGTTATTACATAGATTTTTTCTGCACATGGTCAGTGGCCATGGCCTAGGGCTGTGCCCACTGTATGTATTAGAACAGTATCAGACTACTAACCATGGCCTTCAACCGTGCCCTGTGGGCACGGCCTTGTCCCTTTTAGAACTCTCGCAGACCACTAACCATGGATTTCGTCCACGTCCTGTGGGCATGGCCATTCAATATTTTAAAATACCCATCATTCAAATATGTTCATCAGTCACAAACTCATTTTGACCTGTTTTGACAGTGGTTATGTTATATATAAAATATTGCAGCCTTTGAGAACTCCCAATGTTTTAGGCAATGCGCAGTGAGATTAATTATTTCCTGAGGGTCTCTCACTTTGGTTAAACATCGAGCTACAAGCTCCTTGTTTTATGGCCATCTATTGGTGACTGTTGTGATACACTGTACAACCCACATATCCCATTTAAGCAGCACTGAAAAAGTAAAAAATGACCAACTGCAAAAATAACATATGCTCATGTACTTTTGCCCCATAGCAAAAATCAGAAGCTGGCACCCATGAATAAATGCACAGATAAGGATAAAAGAGGTAGGAACGGGAAATTAAAAATACTAGAATTCATACATATAAAAAAAGGTTACAAAAAACATTTATTTGTTTTCACATTTTATATTTTGTACATTTCTTTTATTTTTTTTTCTATAGAATGGGATACAAAAATGACACTTAAAAACATTCCTGGCAACTAGACATATGCTCTGAAAAAGCCTTACCAACTCCCACCTTGATTAAGCTGTGACAGGTTTTGCAGATCACTACAAAGTTTGAAAGATTGGGTGCAAGCAGGATAGACTGAGGTTGGGTGTTAGTTGGGGGAAAATAACTGGTAATCATTTTGGAACTCTATGGCACAGATGATAAATACTGCTGTGCTGATCTTACTCCATGAACTTTCACCATATGTTTCACATGGGCCTTTCTATATGATTCATCTACTTCATCCCAATGTAGGCAGACAAGATGTTGAATTAACATTGAGGCTCCCAAACTTTGCGACGCATTGGTTAAAGGTCCCCTCCGCAAAATCTTACCACAGAAATTGCACATGACCTCCTGTTTTAAATGGCAGCCATCGAAAGGGTGAACAGACTTTGTATCCCATTACATGATGGACATCTTTTTGAGTTGTGAAATGCTGGTGTGTCTTCCAAATGAATAAAGACACTATTAGCACCCTGGTCTAATGGACCAGAGTCTTAATAGCAATAAGCCCAGAGCCAGGGGGGGCTTTACCCCATTAGGTATTGCCTTAGGGCTTTGTTAAGGCCCTCGCTTTGGCTGGGACTGAAATTATGGGCTCGGGGCATTACCTAACATGGTCATCTCCCCCCCTCCCGGCTCAGGGCTTATTGTTAAATAATAATTTTCTGCAACACAGATGTGCAATATATAACACACTTAGACTGACAAGACACTAATTCCCCAAACCCATGTGTAAATTGATTTCTTTAGATGTTCGTCTTTTTTATTGAAATGTAATAAGCTTAGAAAGAAAGAAAGAGTTTGAAATATAGATCTTCTTTAATCTGCAAATAGAAATCTGTAAGAGGGTAAACAATAGTTTATCATAGAGCAAGCTCTAAATAACACAACACATGTACTCTCAGAGTTTACACTGCAAATAAAGCTGTAAATATCTGCTTATGCAAAATATCCACAGATGTTTACATCAGCAACAGAGTCAGCATGTGTCCTTTGTGACTTCTGCAATCATAACCTACATTATTATTAAGAAAAACAACGTTTTTTAAGCAAACAATAAATGATAATATGTCTAATGTCATAAGTGTTTCATCTACGTACACATAATCATTTTGTTTCTCTAAAAAAGGTGGGGAAAAATGCCACTTTAAAAAAAAAATGAAGGGTGACAATTAATCTGGTATTCAGCTATTAACTTGTCCCAATCCTCTGTTGTGGCACCTCCCACAGCTACCCATTGGTGGCATAGATCACACATGACTCTCATAACATTGGGAGCCAGTATAATTGGAACATGTGGAGTTGCGGCACTGCTGCCAAAGTCAAGGATTCATTCAGTGTCATTTGTGTCGCACTGGTGGAATCAGGTGCTGGACGTGGTGTCAATTTCCATGCACATAGTACATACCCCATGCACTTTAGGTTTGTGGTGTTTGTGGTGTTCGTACGAGTTACGATATGTGTCGTCCACATCATCCCAATGCACTCTCAACAGATGATTGTTCATCACAGATATTCCAAGGCTTTGCAACGGCACATTTGTTGGTCCACATCTTAGGGCCTCATTACACGGTAGACGGTGAACCATGGTGCAATTAGCGCCATGGTTCATGCCGGAAAAATACCAGCACCGCCTTGGTGGAATGCGGACTTACCGCTCCCATTCCAAGGTTGGAGGGGTGGTAATTCCCCCTTCCACCATTGCCCTTCCCCATTCCCATTTTTGCCCCATAGGGCATAATGGAAATGGGGAAGGCGCTAATTACGGCACCGCAAATTGCGGTACCGTAATTAGCTCCCTGGGTCCCTTTGCGGGTTGGTTTTTAACGCCTACAAAAAGCTGGTGTTAAAATCCCCAACCCGCAAAGGGACCTCGTAGTAAGGCGGTAAGGATTTACCGGTACCGGTAAAATACCGGTACCGGTAAACCCTTACCGCCTACCGTGTAATGAGGCCCTTAGAGTCTTCATACGGAATGTGCACTGAACATCCTCTGCCTCCCTTTTAGAGCACTGTTCTTTAACCTTGAAATATCTCCAACTATCTACAGGGGTTTTTATTCATCTGCCTTTCCTCCTGGGTGGTGATGGATTGGGGAGTTAAATGGCATTGGTGTCGATGCTGCTGCTATCCTCATTGTTAAACATGTCAGGCTCATAAGGAAAATGTAAAATAACTCTAAAAAGACAATGCCACAAAAAATTAAGCCTCCTCTCTGAACCTCTCTAGCAATTCTGATGACATAGTTCTCAGCATCAATCCCTCATGCAGAATTGATTAAAGTTCTCCAATGGACAAGATCAGAAGTACAATGGAGCATGGAAGAGATAAATGGGGAAGAAAGAAAGCCCAGAGGGCCACACACCTCCCAGTACACCAAAGAAGGAGAGAAGTGGCAAAAGAAAAGCACTGAGATTGAGGATAAAAGAAAGCATATGATATGATATTATATTATGTATCATTTATAAAGCGTCTGTACACAAGTGTTGCTAGGCGTGACAAGACAAGGTAGGGAAGACAGAGGGAGGACAAAACAATCAATCTTACTAGGCATTGTGCCATTCAGATTGTGTAATTGCGAGAGGAGAGGGGAAGTTCCAGGGGTAGGGAGCATGCAATCAGGGAAGCATAGCTCTAAGTAAGTGCAGCCAGGGCAGCACAAGTCTGGGTAAGTGCAAGATGGCGGGGGACTGTAGGGTTACAGACACAGCCCCAAGTACATGGTAGGCCCAGAAGAAGTGCAGGGGATACTGGTCGTGGAGGAGCCTGGTGCCCATTGATATTCTGAGGGTAGCCAGACAACTAGTCTGCACAGAAAATAGGTGTGTCAGAAAATATGGTAGAAACATGGTAGAAAATATCCTCACCCTTCTCGGTCAAGAAAAACTGTAATCTTCTGGTGAATATGAAGACAGAAGAGTCCTCAAGTAAAGAGAGACTGTGTGAAACCAGAAGGAGAATGGAGACAACTTAGACCCAGACATTCTAATTCATCCCTGGTCATCAGAATGTGAGCCATGAACAAAAATAGTGGCATACCTGATGGGGTTGAGAACACCACTGACCAGAAAAAACAAATGAAAACTACAGAATGCGTTCCCCAGACCACATCTGCCAAAAGGAATTGCTGAAACACTTAAAAAAGACAATGAATGCTCACCTTCATGAGCAAGTATACTACACACATCAAATCAAGCAATGGCTTGATGCTGCTTGCAAAGCATACCAAGATAAATTAATGGATGTGTTGGGACCAATTTCAAAGATAGTCAACTTGGCTGATAAAGTAAAAGAGAAAAGGGGGGTATACAGTTCTGACAATATCACCCCCGAAAGCCATATGATTAGTGCATAATACCAACAGTACAAAAGGGCCATCATAGTATAAATTAATCCTATTTTGAGTGAGCTAGCAACATTGAAGGCAGCAGCAGCTAAGGGAACATTATTTAGCACATTGTTCCTCAAAGAAAACCCTAACACATTGTGTTTCATTTTTATTCATCGTTTCAGACTCTGTCTGTCCCCTATTTAAGAAACACCAGTTTGGTGAAAAATAAACATTTGTTAAATCATCAACTACAAATCCTGCTGACATATTTCAACATACAAATAAAATAAACACCAGGGATATGTCTAAGTTGCATTTGACATTGTCACTTTCCTTGGAAATTGCAAATCACTTGCTCACATCTTACAGGAAACCTGCTCAGCACAGAGATGAAAAAGCAATGAAAGAAAGTTATGAAGATGTGCATGGGTATGCTAAATATTTTCCTTAACTCCATGGAGGAATCACTGTGCCCAGAAAACTGTCACTGACAGCTGGCAGTATTTCTGTGTCAAGTGGCAATCAAGTAAAAAGGACATTAAAGATGTTCAGCGTGTTTCTATTGTAAGCTGTTGCAGATGGAAGCTTAAAATAAAGCATCCCAAATGTTTGCAACATCTAACTTGATTGAACACTTCATCCAGTTCCATTACAACAATGTGGTGGGACCCTATAGGAAGGCAAATTTCCATCAAAATGTACAAACCCATGGCAAATAATCTGCGCACAGGTATTTGCTGTAGAAAAGCAGATCTGCGTCACTTTCTTTCACTTCATTTGTTCCAGCCACCTCCACCCAACTTCCTCCCATCCTACCTATCCCCAATCTGTACAACTGCAAAGTAATGTGTTGGAAATATGACAACTGCATCATGGTGTGAAATCGCAGCCTACATAATTACAGACCTACTTTACATCACTGAAACAATTACTGCCACAAAAAATAAATAAAACAAATTCAGTGTCAATTTTTTTATCCCCTTATTTTACAAAAATAAAAACAGAAAAAAACGAATGAAAAGAGTAGGCACAACAAACCCATACTTCAAATTTTATTTGTGGATGAAATTGCAATTTGAACCGGAAAAAGCATTCGATTTCTTTTTTACATAACAGTAGTTTTCACAACTAGTACCATTCCTATATTCTGCATGAGTGTATATTTAAAAATAAAATCAATCTAACAAACTTTTCATGAAATTAAACACTGTTTCACAAAACAACAGACAACAAGTGAAGACAATGGGCCTCATTACGAGGCCGGCGGTAAGGGGTTAAGGGCACCGGTAAGGATGCCGGTGCCGTTAACCCCCTACCGCTGCATTCCGAGGTCCCTTAGCGGGTCCCACTAAGGCCGGATGGTTTTACCAGCTGTCCTTTGCGGGAGCCGCTAAGGGACCAGGGAGCTAATAACGGGCCGCTATTTGTGGGCCTATTAGCTCCTTCCCCATGCCCATTGAGCCCTATGGGGGCTCGAATGGAGATGGGGAATGGTTTTCAGAATGGGGACTTACCGGGTCCTCCAAGGCTGGAATGACCCGGTAAGTCCACATTCCGAGTACCCAGACTCGGACACGGGTTTGGAGGCAGTCATGGGGCTAATAGCACCATAGCTACCTTCAACCTCGTAATGAGGCACAATGTATTTTCTCTTATAGATAAGAGATACACACATTTTCAGATCACCTCAAAAAGCACTTTAATGAACCCTATAAGTGATTATAAAAGCATTCTAAATAAAATCACATTTCTACTGCTTTGTGATCATTCTTTTATTTTTGAGTACAGGAAGAATTCCATGTATTCCATGTAGTATAGAACCATGCACCTCACTGAAATACATTTTTCTTTCCTAAGGAACAATTTCCAACAATTGTTCACCACACATGTTCTACATATACAGCAAGACCACTTCATTGTTGACAAACACAGTAAGACACAAAAAAATCACAAATCCCCATTATCAACATATTTTCAAATAAAGCATTCAACAAAACAGTGACAAACAACTGATTAATGCTAATTAAATGTTGTCACACATAACACAAACTGCACCATGAACACAGTGTTAGTCCTGCAGTCAAAATAAGAAAAGTAGACAAAATGGTGGGTGTTATTCTTTCCGAAATCAAATGCAGAAAAATAGTACTATATTGTAATAAAACGAGTAAAGTGGCCGACACATATTAACTGCAACCTATCACAAAGAAGAACACATTTACAACATTAGCACCAGCCAATTAGGAAAACAAAAACACATACACACCCCTGCCCACAGTAGCCCAAGCTATTCAACTCAGCTACAAATCTTCCTTTTAGCTGCATGACACGTACATTCTCTACAAACTGAAAACGAAACTAAGTCAACCTTCAAAACTTCAAATACGACAAGGGAACACCTGAGCACAAAAAATAACACAGAAAGATACCTTTCTGACCTGTATCAGCCACAAGAAAATATGATTATTGCACAGAAAATGTATGGTCCAATCGATAGGGCATTAAGAGCAGTCGCATCTATTGGAACAAACAACAAAATGGTTAAAAAAATCATAGGTGCACCCATGCACGTGCTTGTTATAGCCGCGGATAAAACAAACGCAATGCAGATAGTTTGAAATATTTCAAGAAAAAAGAACACTGTTTATAAAAAAATGAGAACATCCTATGCGCCATCTGCAAAAAGACACTTAGACATAGACCTTCAAATGTTCCAGTTCAAAGCGTGGAAACATCAAGGGGGTAATTTGTGTATTGAGAATCGCGCCGAAATTTGTGGTGCAAGCTGACGCAAGCGTGAAAAAGCTAGTGCATGCGCACGCGATTAATGGAAGGACCTGCGCACGTTTTTCCCGGGATGTGTGCCAAAATGTTGGCACACTTCCCCAAAGTGATTGGTGCCATAGATTGCACCCATGTGGCCCTAGTCCACCTAGGCCCACTGAACACATCTACCGTAACCGCAAGCACTGGCATTCCATGAACATGCAGGTTGTATGCTACGCCAAGGGAATCATCACCTCTGTCCATGCAAACTATCCACGGTCAACCCATGACAGTTTCATGTACAGAATGTCTGCCCTGATCCGGGCCCTGGAAGCTGGGAAGCATGGCGACACATGGCTCATAGGTCAGTACAAATGCCTGTTTACATGCATGCATGTCACACACAGGCAAATACACAAACCCAACTAATGACAACCATCATGACCTCCCCAGGGGACAGTGCCTACCCTCTCAGCACCCACATGATGACGCCAACACGTAACCCCACCACCCCCCCCCCAGGTAAGATACAACACAGCCCATATTGCAACCAGGGCCATAGTGGAGCGCACATTCAGAGTGCTCAAGTCACGCCTACGATCCTTTGACTGCTCTGGCGGCCAGCTACTATATGCGCCAGCTACTATATGCACCCCCAGTAGTGTGCAGGATCATTGTGGCAGCTTGTGCCCTGCACAACATCGCAACACGGCGGAGCGTACCGATGGACATGGTGGTTCCCCCACATCCCCAACCCCATGCACAGGCGCTGCTCATGGGAGGGGAAAGGGTACATGGCGAGGCAGCCCGGACCCAGCTTGTGGCCATATTTTACACCTAAACTCCCATCCCTGCGGAGTGCACACAGGCCTGGCACATGCCAGGTGACATTCAATGATGACAAAGAGACAGTCAGCTGTCACAACCTTAACACCCTGAGACTTTTTGCACTGAAGTGCTACATTGTGTGCATCCCTAGCATCTTAAACATAACCAAAAGGAACACATGCAAGGTGAATATCCCACCACCCCCTGCAAAACAGGCCATGTAAGTCACTGCTATGTCACCCAAACCCTCCCAACACCCATGACCCCTGTCCTCCATGCCATGCCATGCCATGGAATGCAAAATATGAACAGCCAACCAAATGCACAACACAAGACACAATCGTCATTAAGTGCAACGTGAGAAATGTAAACAGGCATGAGACATTCACACCTGACATGGGACCTGATGAACTCACTTACACACATACAAAGGGGGTCATTATGAGTATGGCGGTATGCCATAGATGATGCTGGTACATCACTGGCACCGTCCATACGTACCACCATATTACGAGTCACCCTGTCAGTTGGCGAGCTGTGTGGTGGTTGCCACAGCTGAAACTGCAGCTACCACTATCGGTGGGCCCATGTCAGCACATGTTACTTACTGTAGGGTCGCAAGGGTTCCAGGGTCGGATGCAACAGCAGCATCACCTGGAGCCGCAAGGGGTGGTGGCATGGCTGCATCAGCATGTGGCTGGACATCCTGCTCCTGTGGTGCACCCCTCCCTCTTCACGCTCTGCGGCCACCCTGGACTCCACATACTCCCTGGTCACCCTGGCCACATGCCCAACCACTCCCAACACTGGCAGGACACGCAGCTGAGCCCCCCATAACCTTTGGTGGCCTCCCAACCAAGCACAGATGTACTACTGCCAATGGGAGGTGCACTGAACAATTGTCCTGGTCAATTGGGGTTAAGGGGGCAGGGTACGTGATGGTAGACGCACCCCTGTGCACCTGCAAGGCTGCCTGTGGACCCTGGGGATAAATTACGTTCACACAATGCTCAGGCACCCCAAAAATACAAGAAAAACGTAGACGCAACCCCTGTAGCCCATGTGCGTGTAATAAACCTCATGCAGTGCGCTGTGGCACCCAGGACCACAAAAAAGCACACGTGATTAACATGCGGGCTACTATGACTTCAATAAATGGGGTATGCGACAAACAGAGGCAACCTCAGTGGGAACAATAGTGTGCAATAGTGTGAGCGACTCACCATCTGCGCGGAAAATAAATACACGTAGGCACTGTAACCGCTGTGCAGTAATCGCGTGTGAACCCCAAAGTAGGAAAAACACACGCGTCTGTCTCCACTGAAAGCACGTACAGTGTACTGCAGACCCACGCAGATCATTTACACGTGCAGAAGGAAATGCCTGCGTGCGTTACGTCACTTATGCGCTTACGCGCTAAGGCCCTTTCCTCCAATTACCCGCTGTCATGCTGTTTTTTCACATGCCAATTCACTCTGCATCAAGCTGTCCACGCAACAACACACAGAAGATCACACTCCTGCCCAGAAGGCCATTTTCCTGCCCCCCAGAGCCCCGGGGAGCCTCTTACAAGCCATCTGCTGCTGCCTGCTTGCCTACCTGCCTGTCTGCTGCCAACAGTGCCCTGGCATTTGGTGCCTGCACATCAGCCATCTGAAGGGGTCCATTTGGTGTGACCACCCCGGCTGGAACAGAAGACTCCCGACTGGTGTCCCATCACTCTATAGCCCAGCCCCAGGACCCAGTTGCCCACCCACACCTGCCTCAGGGGTTTCCATGTCCGACCCAACACCATCTGGCACCAGTGGCAACCCCCCATCAGGGAGGCAGAGGGTTGCCAGCTTCAGTGCTAATGAAGTTGGCGTCCTGGTGGAGCAAGTCCTGAGGCATTATGATGCCCTCTTCACGCCATCGCGAACCAACAAGGAAGGACGGAAGAGGATCTGGAAAGACATAGTGGGTGCCATCCACGCGGAGGGGGTGGCACTCTGCGACATCAAACATGTCCAGAAGTGCTGAGAGGAGTACAAGTCCAGGACCCTCAAGAAGACACAGCGCCTCTTGGATGCAGCAGATGCAGTTGGGTGCCGGGTCCACCTTACCACCCAGCAGATGAGGATCCTGGAGCGCATTCGCCCAGTGCTTCATCACCAGATCCTCAGGATGCAGGCCCGTCTGGAGTGGTGGTAGTTAGCTACTTGGCTGTATGTGTGACATGGGTCATGTATGGATGTGTGTGTGGAGGGACATGATGGTGCTGCATGTGAGTCCAGTCAGGCGTGAGCCACATAGATGGTGCATGTGTTACAATGCATCATGCGGAGCAGCATGCGGAATGCACACATGTATGCATGCCTGTGTCTGTACTTGGGCATGTTTGAGGTGTGAGAGATGGGTGCTGTTGTCATGGACGTGCATGGTGTACATGTCCGTGTGTCTGAGTAGTGTGTGAGTGACTGGTCAATGCAATGGATGCATGACACATGTCCATGACGATGTGTTGATTCACTGATACAGCCTAGTCATCCTTGTATCCACTGTGTCTGGGGGTATACGGGGCAAGATGCATGACCCTCTGGTGATGTTTGTTCATGTGATCAGCATGTCCTATGATGCATGTGAGTTTCAGCCCAACATTGGATGTTTCTCCGGTGCCTTGGAAATGGATGCAAATGTTTGTTACATGTGCCATGCCTGTTCCTGCATGTGTGTTGCCTGCACTGACCCATGTGTGGTGTAGGGACATGATGGAAGTGACGTTTGACAGTGCCACTCATGTGCTATTGGTTTCTGTCTAGGGGACTATTGTACAGTACCCTGATGCTTGTATTCAATGTCTCCCTTTACACAGCGGGGAGTGAAGAAGAGGGTGGAGACGGCGCTGTGAAGGAAAGCGGTAGGGATGCCTCCACTGGCCGGCGACACAAGGCCCAGTCACCCTCCCAGGAAATTCCATCATCTGGGAGCGAGGGGACTAGTGCTGTGTCTGCCACTACCGCTGCAGCGGAAGGGGCCGCTGAGCCCCCACAGGGGCTTGCGACGGCGGAAGATGGTGGGTTGGCTTCCAGATTGGTGGTGTGTACTGAGGAGGCCGCTTCAATGCCGCAGATGGGGCCTGGTGTGGGTGGTACCACTGGTGCAAGTGGTGCAGTCCAGGGGCAAGAGGCAGCACAGGTCACCACGTGGGGCCTGTGCATATAACTGTCCCTCACACTGTGACTGCATCACCATCCACCAGCAGGGATGCCCCGTCCCAGGCCCGTCCGCAGGTAGGCAGAAGGTCCACGTCATCTGGCACACCTCTACCTGTGGATGTAGGGACCTGTGACAGGATTGAGTCCGTCCTGATTGGTGATATGTTGCGCACACGTGACATTCATGATGAAGTGTGTGGTTCCTGGGGGAACACCACCAACAGTGAATGCACCCTCCATTTATGCAACATAGTCATTTCCACCTGCTCCAATTTTACTGCTCACAATTTTCAGTTATGAGAGTAATATGTTGCCTATGCTACAATTGGCTTCTCCCGGAAGATGCAACACTAGCCCATGGAGAAATCAATCTCCCCCAACATAATGTACATTGGCATCACTAATTCACTAACACATCAAAAAGGTTAAAAAAAAGTATAAATAAGTATAAATACTGTTACTATAATCAATGAACATACATATATAAACTGGGTGGGAACAAACAAGGGACATTAAGATAAGGAATTACAATAGAGTAAAAGGAGTATATTAAGTACACGTGGAAAACAAGAGAGAATGCAGTAGGTTATGTAAACATGCAGAACAAGAAAGGATGGAGTAGGTTACGTAAACTTGGAGAACATGGGAAAAACTTGGATATAGGTTGACATTTCTGAGGAGTTAACTGAACACCTGCCAACCATAAAAACAATACACACCCAAACAGAAAATAAATGCAAAGAATCCAAATTCCTTTCAACAGATATTAAAATAAGCATCAACAAGAAAATAAAAAAATAAAAAAATGACTAACATGAACTAGCAAAACACCATCAATTTTACTACCTAACAGAAAAGTCGAAACAACTAAAAACTGCATAGCTGAAACTGCATTAATATTACAACAAATAAAATCAAATAAACCTTCAACAACACTTACATTAAAACAAAAGCTACATGCCCCCATATACATGTCATTCATTGACAAATCTAATGTTCTACGTCCATGTTAGTGAAAGTTAAAAATACATTAAAAAATACTTGCCACACAATCAGAGCAGATGAAAAAAATGACAATGAACACCATCTGATAACAGTGAGCAGTTGTTAATATAACTACCACACATAACACTGCAAATGAACCTTCAAAAATGTAAATATGTACTAAGACTTACGTTAACATCCGCCACACTCTTGCCATGTGCACACCATCAGTTCTGGTATCAAAAGGATAAAATTGCAGAAAATAGTGTGTTTTAACTTTTAAAAATGAATACCACAAAAGGAGGACAATATACTCAAATAACTACTAAAATGGATGACACATTTTCACCACAGACAGCTACACAAATAACAACAACCAATCACAAACAATCAAACTCACTGAAATCTTTTTTATCCCTGCCCAGCATCTTTCATAGCCACGGCTACCACATGTCCACAAACACACGACGTGTCATTTGCCAAAATATAGACGCAGCTGCACAAGGTGCCACTTTTACACACGGGTAGCAATGCTGCATGAGAGGTGCATGCTAAATGGCTGTGGGTTCAGACCCCAGTCGTTGCTATCGCTAGGCGCGATTCTCAATACACAAATCACTCCCCTTTATTATAGAAGAGGCTATGAGGATTCATTTTTTAGTATGGAATATAAATGACAAAATAGACAGTAGTGATACAATGGTGCATACAATGTGCCAATACAATAAATGGCTGCTCATGAATTTATTTAAAGTGGATGATGATAAAGTAGTTTCAGCATTCCTCAGAAACCAACACCCAATTATATATTTCAAACAACAACATACAGTTCTACATAACCAATTTCTATAGACATGATGGAGTACACCTAACCGATGAAGGAAATGCCATATTCCTTCATAACATCACAACAGTACTCCAAATGTGCTGAAAAACAACACTAAGTGTATGCCAAAACAGTGTTCTTAAGGATTACGGATCACTTATAAGTACACATATAAAATAAAATAATACCCACAGAAATGTTATCATATAACCGTGAGAGTTCATTGACTATTTTTATAAACACGGTTATCCTTTTTTAGTTAAAGGGGGGGATCACTTCAGGTTTTATAATACAATAGAAGTTAAACGACCAATACAGTAAAACAATGCTCATGTAGTTATGTAAGGTAGATGAAGTTAAAGAAAGCAGAGCATAATACATGACAGTAAACTAAGTGTGGATACATTTAATAGGTACAATTATACACAATTTAATAGCTTGGGTGAGAATACACAGACTAAAATACACTGTATGCAGCAACTAAAACTGGTGGCTACTTTTGTATTTATTTTTTAAAAACAATGTTCTTCTTTTTTCTCCTCAGCCTCACATGTAAGAAAGTCTGAAAACACACAGCCAAAATAGATAAGACTCCCAAATACCTACCGTGCACTGAATATGACCTTTGGCCATGGCCAGTGATTTTACACCCCTGACGTCATTAAACCAATAATAAACAAAGACACACCAAAATGTATAGCTGCGGGCACAGAACTTCTCTTACCCTCGGCTATCTGTAGTCCTATGTAGCCTCTTATATATCCCGATTATCGGAAAAATGGTTGATAAAAAAATGATTTCCAGGCCCCCCAAACCCTTTCCAATTAGCCCCCCCATCTGTGACAGCTCCACCCACACCAACATGGCCTCCTCACCTCAACTGCCCTCTCCCTTTCCCCCACACCACTCACTGTTTCTGTGATGAGTTTGGTTTGTGATGTTGGCTATTTGAGGCTATAGATGTGGATACAGAAAGCTTTGTGGTGCAAACTCAGTCCGTGGACCTTCTATAAATCCCAAATTTCACTTGCTGTCCTCCAACAACCTACCCACCTCTAAACTAAAGTCATTTGCAATTATTTTACCCTGCAAATAGCTTTTTAACTATTTTTCATTTCCTGTTATCCTCAGCTGTAACCGCAGTTATCTCTTGCATCGAGAGAAAAACAAGATGGTGGCTGTTTCATTTCTAAAAACACCTGGTTTTGGGTGAATCGCTGAGATATAGCTATCTTTTTTGAGAAGCGGGCACCCGTTTCTCAGTCAAATATTGAACACATTACTGCTCGGAATAACTACTGCACAAAATAACCCCAAGCCAAGCGTGGATCGTAAGTTAACGCTTTGTGAACAAATTGTTTTGGACCTGGTCCAAATCCATCCAGCAGTTTGGGCTGTGGCTTTTGGCAAAAAATGTACCTTGATAGTCTATGGGAAAATGATTTGGAAGTAGGACAAACTTTGGGTAAAAATGTATTTTGTCTTCTTAATGACATTTATATTTTTTCACCAGATCTTTACGACACCTTGCAGTCTGGGTGGGCCCCTGAGTCTCTAATCACTTTCAAAATTTCAGTCAAATCCGTTATTCAAATCAAAAGTCATTAACGATAGAATTTTGAGGGGTTCCTATGAGAGTCTGACTAAACAAAAGTTGTTTATATATATATATATATATATATACATATATATATATATATACACACACACACACGCTGCTCTAATGTTGTGAAATAATGTCTTGTGTGACACTCTGACACCATACAGCTTGAAATGCAAGCACTCAGCCTCACATAATAGTGCTAACATGTAACTTGTATTTAGTATCAAACAACAATAAACTTCATACAAGTCAGCATGGACTTACAAACTTGCAGAAGGGCTCCATAGCTAACAGAACAGTGGCTATGGAGCCCTGTTTCAGTTAATACAGAGTTAAGGTGATTTCAGATTTCAGATTTAGTGCAATACAACTCTTGGAATTCAGTGGATGAGGGAAGTGAGGACAATCTTAACTCAGCATCCCTCCGTCGATGTCACCCTTGATGTCATTTTGTGCGTATTTGTGAACACCTTCTGTTATAATATGTATGTGCTCATAGGCTTTGCAATGGGAGGACGCCTTGTTAAGATGGTCATCACTTCCCACATCTGCTAAATTTCAAGGGTTTTGTTGGATTAAATCTGATCACCTTAACTCTCATTTACTAAAGTGTTTCACTGAATTTGAAGGTTTTTTATTATACTATAGATGGCCCAGAGACTTTGTCTTTGGCCATGGCACATGTTGCAACAATAGTTTTTGTTTCTTGGGTTGCACCTGCCATGGCCTTCATCCATGGCCAGTGGCCACAGACTTCAGCCATGGTCTCTCTACATGTTGCATAGTTTCCTGAGGTCTCACTAGCCATGGCTTTCGGCTGTGGTCACTGTGCATGTTGCAACAATACCAAGCAATGCTCGTGGTATGGCACAAATAGCTTTCTTTTGGGACCACTAGCCACTGGCCATGTCACACCATTAATGTGTAACTAAACACCCATTGCCCTCTGCCTAGAAGATATAGAAGATGCAGATGTTAAACCTTTTTTTTCTATCTGCTTATTCCCATGATCATTTCACAGTAATAATTTCTGATAACAGAAATGTCCAAAGGCAGCATGTCGGTTCACTGATTCCGGTGACAGTGGGAAGAAATGTTCAACATTTAAAAGAATTCCCCATCCTCACAGGCACTCAACATGTGCTTTCCCCTTGTTTTTCCAGGTGTCCCCACTACCCTCAATTGCTTTTTCCTAACTAATTCTCTCCCACTATCACTCATTACTTTGTGTCATGCACATTTTTTTCCAAGCATGCTTTATGCCATTGCTGCAGTAATCTTGCAAGCAAGATTCCTGCGATCTTCTCCAGACAAACCGAAAATGTTCTACTTGGATATTTCTCCCCACCCATCCCAAACTTCAAATGGTGTCTTCTTTCCCACTGCCAACCTATAGCCAGATGTGATTGCATTCTTTTTTCTCCTCAAAATTGTGTTTTCTCCCTGTATTATTGCGAGAATAGCTGGCATCAAGCAACAAAAATAAAAAGAAAACAATTAGCAGCTTTTCAATTAGCGGTCGATCTGGGTTGAGTTGTGGTTCTGAGTGATGGATGTGATGCTGGAAGTGAAGTAACTTGGATGCTTCCACATCAGTGAGCCATCTCTCGTTGAGGCTGCAGTGATCTTCATTGGTGCAAGACAGTGGTGAGAGGGATCACAGAAACAAATAATCATCTCTACATTCAATGTGAACCTGAAGAGGCATAGTGGGTCCTATGTCTACTCAACGGATATTGTACATGGTTTAAATGGGTCAAAGACGGGTAAAAGTGGTGAAAGAGGATTCCAGCTGCTCTTGGATGCCTCCGGGGATCCAGGATGAGGTTAGTCCTTCTTGCACTCCATTCCAGGGAGTTTGGATGGCCACAACATGGGTTTCTTTGAAAAGCCTGATTCCAGTTCAGCTGACCAAGTGGCAGGCCTTTGTCCACAGCAATTATTTCGAACTCACTGATCCCACCACTGTTCCTTTGAACTGTATTAACTAAAATATATTGTAACTAAAGGTTGTCTCATGATACATAGAAGAATTACCATAAAAGCCACATGCACATGATTATGAATTCCCCACTCCATACACCTTGTAGAATCTTGCAGCGCATCACCAAATAATCCAATAAAAAACCAGGCAGCAAATATATGTAAAGCTCTGCCGAAATGGACCTAGAAACTGGCATAATCACCATTTCCCAAAAATGTGGCCCATGAGCACAGAAACCTCCAGGTTTTTAATAAGGCTTAACACATATTCTGGTTCGTAGGTGGGCTGCCCCACCTTCTGGGATGACACTGTGCCAGGAAATGGGCATATATGTGCTGTGCACATAGCCTGACTTAACATTTGCGCAGCCTAATGGGTAGAGACAATCCAAAACCGGGGGCAGATATTTCTGTAGAATATGCAGATTCCTTATGAGCACAGACTGTCAAAATTCTCTGCAGATTTTAGAAATAACCTGCAGACTCTGAAATGTTTGGACAGTTTCAGCAGATTTCTTCTCTGCAACTATGGATTTCCCCACTTTGTATGAACAATACTTCTGCAGAATTTCACAAAGATTTCCATAGAGTTGGACTGCTGCTACTTATGGGCTCATGCGTGCATTCCATCCAATTTGCTTCTTCACTGCACTGTCTCCCTAAACATAGAAGCGGCCCATGCATCATCTCTTATCATGTCAAGTGTTTTGCTCTGTCCACTTCTCATGCATGTTCATATTTCATGCAGAAATACACTTCCATCGGCTTCAACATACACAAATAGGGGTCCAACTGCAGCCCACATTATTTGAGTTGTCTGTTGGCTCCTTATTTCCCTTATCACCATTTAAGATCTGAATGCAATATTCTCTCAACAGTAGCAAGGTTCAAGTTAACCTGTGCTAGAAGTTGAGCCTTTGCAGTGCAAAGTGCACGCCATTGGAATGACCCTCCAATTAATCTAATGAGTATCATCTAAATCCTTTTTTGTTATGCTGTTTCCTCAATGCCTAATTGCTGCTTGCTCTCACAGTTACCTCACTCTGTAGGCCCACTCTTTAAGAGCGTTAATGCCCATGGTCCATAAATGCTATAAAAGTGCAATTAACATAATACTAGAAGTCCAACCATTCCCCCTTTCAACCTTCAGGAGGATTGTGCTCTCTCATCCATGTACAGAAAAAAAGACAATACCACTGGGCTCACACACTGATGTGCCTGCTTTAAATCTTGCTGCTCAAATACTCCTGCCCTAAACAGGCCCTGGAAAAAAGTGGCAACGATGCTGGTGCTACAATTGAATATTATCAAAAAAAAGGAAAGCTACACAGTTAACTCATCTCAAGGGAATGCCACGTTACTATTTCATCATAGATTTCATCATAGAATTTTAGAACCACATATTCAATATCATAAAATGAATTTCATTAAACATAAATGCACTCAATCATAGAACACGAATAATACATATACAGTTAAAAAACATACAATAGAAAAATATGTCATCTCTAAATTACACCCTCATATTAAAATCAGAAAAAGTGTCACTTTGCACTGTCTTGTTCTCAGGTATTTTAAGCACGGTACACCCAATGTGCAAGTTCTCACTCCTTCACTAGCCCAATTTATGCAATGTTCTGTCCTTCCAGCTCTATTCCCCTGGACATTCATCAGGGACTGATAAACTTAGTATGTGTGTTATACTTCACTGTTCAGTGCATCCTACTGCCAGGTGAGAGGAGCAGTGTCTTGTCTCTCATTGACTTCCATATTTCCCAATTGTGTATGTTTTTCTGTGCCTCTTGACCCCCGGGCCCTGCCCGCTTCCTGCTCTCTCCCCATGTGTTGTTGCTTCTCTGTTGACTATCCTGGTCTCCACACTAAATCTGGTAGAAAGATGTTTAAAAAGGACAACCTGGTCTCCAACCCTCCTGGCCTCTTTCCACTCCATTAAGGTCATCATTAATGTTTACTTGAATGTTACCGTTTTGGTCCAAGGCCCTCAAGCCAACCACCTCCTCTTTGATAGACGCTTCCTGCGTCTCATCAATTTCTTTTCTTCTCCTGCTGTCCCCTCTCCTCCCTCCACGGCTTCCTTGCCTCCCCCTTCTGTCTCCTCCTTGGATACCTTGCCCTCTCCTCCTTCCTCTTCTGCCCCCCCTCGGGCTTCTTCTACACATCTGCAGGGCGTACCTCTGATGTGTACCCCTCCCCGGAAGTCTTTCAAGGATGGCCACCTTCTCCATATTGCCACTCTAAACTCTCGCTCATGTGTCAAACACTCCTCTGACATCTGCCGCATCCCAGAGGAACTTGACCTCGATGTCCTCGGTCTCGCCGACACATAGTTCTCGACCCGCTCTGTCACAAGCTTTGACACTCTCCTCCCTGATGGCTACAAGATCCTCTCCGCTCCCAGATCCAACCATTCCAGAGGGGGTAAAGCCCTGATCTTCCCAGAGTGGATTCATGCCTCTGTCATTCCTACGCAGGCCTACTCCTCTTTTGAATGCCTCGTCTGCAGGCTCTCTCTCTCCTGGCCATTCCCTTACTGTAGCTACCATCTATCGGCCACCTGGTCAGATCTCTTCTTTCCTCTCCGAATAGGTGATCTCTCCTCTTCCCTCCTAGTCTCAACCACTCAACTCTTCCTTCTTGGAGACTTTAACATCCACCTGGATGCTTCCTGTCCTTCCACTGGACTCTTTCTTGACCTCTGTGACTCTCTCTTGCTCTCTATTCTCCCCTCTGGCCCTACTCACTCTGCAGGGCACACTCGGGATGTTCTGATCTCTTCAGATGTTCCCCTTTGTGATCCCTCTCACCACTCCTCTCTCATGGAGTGATCACTTTCTTCTTTCCTTCCATCTCACCCTCTCCCCCCTTCAGGTGAGCCAACCACAACACTCCCACCTACCTTCTCGGTTATCCAACCCATGCAGCGTTTCAGCTGAGGATTTCACTGCCACTTTATCAAACCCCCACCCCGACTCACAACCTGATACAGCTCTTTCCATGCTCCACTCTGATATATCTGATATTCTCGATGTTCTTGCCCCTGTCATGAGAATCCACTGGAAGCCCTAAGCCAAGTGTCAACTCTTTTTTGTATGACTCAGACCTCATCACCCTTAAACACAAGTTCAGGGTGGCTGAGAGGAAATGGCGTGCTTCTGGTACATCTTCTGACAAACTGTCCTGCCACCTACTCCAAAGGCAATACCGGCTCTCTGTCCGAACCAAGAAGAGAGCCCACATCCAAGCCTGCGTCGCTGCGGCATCTAACAACTAAGCTGAATCTTTGAAATCTGAAAGGAGCTGGCCAATCCTGCTGCATTCTCTATCTCTCCTGTCCCATCCCAGGCCCTCTGCACGGCCCTGGCTTCTCATTTCATCTCTAAAACACAGGTCATCCTGTCCTCTCTCTATTCCTCTCCCCCTCCTCCTTTTCTTCCTCTGGTTCTTCTGCAGCCACATCTCCTCCCTCTTTCTCTGCCTTTTCCTGTTCTCCTCAAATGAGGTTTCTAGACAAGTCCGATCCATGAAAGTCTTGTCAAAACAGGTTCACCCCTGTTCCTTCAAAACTATCAAGGACCACATTGACACCCTGGCTCCTGCTCTGGCTGATTTCTGCAACCACTCCTTCACCACTGGAGTCTTCCCTTCCCCCTGAAGCACCACTTGTGCCCCCTCTTCTTAAAAAACCCTCTGCCGACCCTTCCTGCCCAGCTAACTATCACCCATTCTCCATGGCTACTTTCCTGGGCAAACTCCTGGAAAAGCTGGCCATCTCCCAGCTTAACCTTCACACTGAATCTGTTGGTTGTCTCCATGACCATCACTCTGGCTTCAGAGTTGCCAGAAGCATGGAAACTGCTCTCCTGCAGAACCGTGAAGACCTGCTCTCCAACCTCGATTCCAACACCCACTGTGTCCTCATCTTACTTGATCAATCTTCTGCCTTTGACATGGTTATGTTATGTTAAGTTATGTTATTTTGCATTTATATAGTGCCTTATATACCATTGGTATGGTCTGAAGGTGCTGGTAGGTTGAACGCCCTTGGGAACCGAAGTTCGGGTCAGTAGAGAGAGTAGAAAGAGTTAAGGTGCTAGTGAGCACCTGGTATGTGTGCAGCTGGTGCAGTATTCGTATAATAGCTGCTTCTTAGCATTAGGTGTGGTGGTTGAGAGATCTGGAGAATGTGTTTGTTCTGGCAGGATATATCCAGACTGGATATGGCTGCGTTAGTCCTGAGGAGAACGCCTGGCTGGGGGTGAGTAACCAGCAGTGATTACTTAGAATGATGTGGAGTCTGCGGCGAATGTTGGTATGAGAACAGTTATACCGAATGGTGTCATAGTATCTCTGTGTTCTAGCTGAGTGGTGGTGTAAAGGAGAGAGTAAGCATGGTGGTATGATATGATGGGTTATATGGTCCACACTCATCCGCTCTTCGCAGTCATTCCCTCTACGCACTCATCCCTCTACACACTCATCCGCTCTATGCACATCTCCTCTCTGCGTACCCCTTTTTCAAATGACCTCATTCGCTCATATGAATGTTTCTGTTCTATTAATTTTTTCGGCCCTACCCACTAGTCTGTTCCATGCAGTCCTCCACTCTACACATTCCTCTGCCCAGGTCATCCATCCCGTTCCGCTCATCGGTCCGCTCCCCACATTCTATATGCATTCGGTGCTCATCCATTTTACATGCTTATCCGTTCTACGCATCCACACGTTCTGTGTAATTCATCCGTTCTAGGCGTTTGTCCACTTTATCCCTTTGCGTGCACTACACCTTCATCTGCTCTACGCATTCATCCACCCTATGCAATCACCTGCTTTTCGCACTCACCTGCTCCCTGCACTCACCTGGTCTCCGCATTCACTTGCTTCTTGGACTCAGCTGCTCCCTGTGCCCATGGGCTCTTCGCATTCGTCTCCTCTCCACCCTCATCTGTTCTATGCATTCACCTACCCTACGTGCTCACCTGGACCCCGCACTCAACTGGTCCCCACATTCACCTGGTCCCTGCACTCAACTGGTCTCCACACTCACCTGGTCTCTGCACTCACCTGGTCTCAGCACTCACCTGGTCTCCGCACTCACCTGGTCTCCGCACTCACTCGCTTCCTGGACTCAGCAGCTCCCTGTGCGCATGCGCTCTTCGCACTCGTCCACTCTCCACCCTAATCCGCTCGCCACCCTCATCCACTCGCCACCCTCTTCCGCTTGCCACCCTCATCCGCTCGCCACCCTCATCCACTCTCCACACTCATCCGCTCCCCAAACTCATCCGCTCCCCATACTCATCCGCTCCCTACACTCATCCGATCTCAACACTCATCAGCTCCCCGCGTAAATCCGCTCCCCGCATTCATCTGCTCCCCGCTCTCATCCACTCTGCGCTCCTCCACTCTCCATACTCACCCGCACTCAACTGCTCCCCGCACTCATCCGCTCCCCGCACTCATCCATTCTATGCATCTATGTATCCACTCCCCGCACTCATCCGCTCCCCGCGCTCATCCGCTCCCAGCACTCATCCACTCTCTGCACTCATCCACTATATGCACTTGTGCTTTCCACGCATTCAACAGCGATACCCTGTTATATAAATTCATCTCGACACTAATCTATTCTGTACGCTCATCCTTCTGTACACTCCTTTACTCTGTCCACTCATCCGCTCTGTCCTCTCATCCGCTCTATTCACTCATCCGCTCTATACATCATCCGCTCTATACACTCAACCGCTCTGTACTCTCATCTGCTCTATCTACTCGAACACGCTATATTCTCTCCTCCGCTCTATACACTCTATACACTCATCCGCTCTATACACTCATCCGCTCTGTACACTCCCTCATCCGCTCTATACACTCCCTCATCTGCTCTGTACCCTCATCCGCTCTGTACCCTCATCCGCTCTGTACAATCATCTGCTGTGTACAGTCATCTGCTGTGTACCCTCATCCACTCTGTACACTCATCCGCTCTGTACACTCATCCGCTCTGTACACTCATCTGCTCTGTTCACTCATCCGCACTGTTCACTCATCCGCTCGATACACTCATCCCCTCGATACACTCATCCGCTGTGTACACTCATCTGCTGTGTACACACATTCGCTCTGTACACTCATCCGCTCTGTTCACTCATCCCCTCTGTTCACTCATCCGCTCTGTTCACGCATCCGCACTGTTCACTCATCCGCACTGTTCACTCCTCCGCTCGATACACTCATCCGCTCTATACACTCATCCGCTCTGTACACTCATCCGCTCTGTACACTCATTCACTCTGTACACTCATCCGCTCTGTACACTCATCCGCTCTGTGCCTGGTCAACCATGCCATCCTGCTCAACCGTCTCCATGTTAACCTGGGTATCACTGACCAGGCCCTGGCTTGGCTGTCCTCCTTCCTCTCTGATCGACCCCCAGGTCCAACTTTCGTCCTTCCTCTCCTGTATCTCTATCTCTACCTGTGGTGTTCCCCAGAGGTCTAACCTCTCTCCCTGGCTGTTCAACCAATACCTGGCACTTCTTGCCTACCGCATTGCGACTCTCTGCCCCAACTTTCAGTGCCATGCGGATGACATTCAACTCATCTTCAGGATCCCTTCTGCCACCTATTCTCATTCTCTCATCTCTTACTGTCTGTCCGCCATCCAGGAGTGGTGCACCGCCAATGATCTCTGCATTAATGCCAGTAAGATTGAGATGATTCTCCTCATCGGCACACCTTCTCCCTCCTTTCCTGTTACTCTCTGGCCGGCCTCTCTTGGCTCTCTTCCTACTCCCACCTGTGATGCTAAAAACCTTAGAGTCATCTTCGACTCCACACTTTCCTTCTCTCCTCACATCTCTGACGTTTCTAAGAAATCACACGACCATCTGCACCTCTTCAGATATATTCTCCTTTTCCTCTACTTCCCCCAGAAGCTCACTGTCTCCAGAACTCTGCATCTGTCTAGGGTGGACTACTGCAACAGCCTCTTTCTAAATCTGCCTGCCTCTACTCTCTGCCCTCTGCAACTCATCCAAAACAGGACTGAAAGACTTGTCCTTGTCCTCAAGCCCAGGGATCGTATCTCTCCAGGACTTGGCTCCCAGTGGCTGCAAGTATTAAGTTCAAAATGTTCTGCATTGTACACAAGGCCTTCTGGGGCCTGGGACCTCAATACCTTCAACTCTCCCTTCCTAAATATCTTCCCTCTCGAGCTCTTCGCTCATCCATCTCCAACTCCCTCAATGTTAGTCGCTTCGCCAAACAGCAAGTTGGTGGTAGATATCTTTCTTCTGCTGCGGCCTCCCTCTGGAACAGCCTCTCTGCCTCTCTGAAACTTGAGAACCATCTCCAGTTTCCGGAAACACCTCAAGACCTTCCTTTTTGCTTCTGCTTTCTCTCTTCCTCTCCCCTGCTGTTCTCTTGGCTGAATCTGAAACTGCACTGGTTACCTGGCCACCCTCTGATCTCGGGCGCAGGTCCCCTCCCCACCAGCCGCACCCTTGCACTCAGGGACTGTTCTGTATCCCCACAGCTCCTATTAGCACTTGCCACCAGCTGGCCGCACTTTCATTTATTGTCCTTATTTATCTTACTGTTATCATATGTACTGCACTTTCCCTTCCCCTTTTCCCCCTGCAGTTTTCCCTTTACCCCCCTCCCCTGCACTTGTGCGATCTCAATGTCACCTGGCCTAGTAGGATCACTGTCTTTGTCCTCCCTCTGTTTCCCATCCCTTGACTCATAACGCCTTGAAACACTTGTGTATAGGTGCGTTATAAATGCTGTATCATATCATATCATACTCTTTTTGTACTCCCTTGAAATTCATACAACAAATATACTTCATTCCAAAGTTTATAAATCACTTTCTTCTTCCACCCTATAGATTTCCCCTAGCTTCGGGATATGGAAAATGATTACTCCATATCTTACCAGTGAGTTTTGGACCTCTCTTTAATGTTGATCATGCTCCCAAATTCACTAATGGCGCGTACTTTAAATATACCATCTCGCTGTTCTGCAAAACAACAGAGAAACCCAATCCTAATGACTCTATTGTCCACCGTGTGCAATGTTGACCTTCAACTAAAACACACCCTTTGTGACAGAAATTCATAAGGGCTTACCTCGACCCGGGCTGGTAAGGGATGGACCCCTCCTGTTATAAATGCTCTCAAAAGTGATCTGAAAACAAAAATAGGGGCAGGTATGGAAAGGAAAACAAATGTCATAATTGCTTATCTTCTCCTTTAGCTCCACCCCTAAGGTGTTAGAGGATGTAAGTATAGTTTCCTACTCACTTTGTAATCACCCAACATGGGCCCTTCAATTGCCGTCTTTTCTTCCACAAGTGAGCGCCATAACAAAATGGCCACTGCCATTGAAATTCCTTCTGCGGGACATAATGACATCACTGTGTTTTAGTATGGGGGCACGTACATGGCCCTGCCACATATCATACTTGATTCCTGAGTATCCCTCCATCTTGGAGTAGCTATAATACAGTGGGGTAATCGGGAGGTAAGCAGCCCTGCCACGTATATGTTTGTAGGAATAAAATCTCCCACATTAACTTTGAACTAGAAGGCAATCCAACTGTGGATCATCTGTCATTGCTCCATTAGCTGGACGTCGACAGTACCTCTAGACATACAAACAATTAACCTCAACCCTAACTGGTGATTCGCGTTGTAATTAGTCCATAACCCAACAGCTAGAAATTAGCAACTAGTTCAAGAACAGTGTCACTTCATTCACAATATCATACAACTTACTTTGTACAAGATGAAACTAACGGGACCAATAGAGCATGGAGACTTCCTCGAAACATTACCAACACCTATGTCACATTATGCCATTCCACAGAATCATTTAACCCAATCAGGTGATGTTGTGTCCGAAAAATCCTTCTTTATTCCAAATGTAAGAGTTTTCTAATAATGTCCTCCTTTGAGGCTCCTATAACCTTTTTTAGAAACACCCAATGCAAATCTTTAAAGGTATGGTCTTGTTCTCCAAAGTGTTTAATGAGGGGCCCCTGTTGAATCTTATTAATGATACAGCTTCTATGCTCTATTAGTCTCGTTTTGCACTTATATTAGTCTCGTTTTACACTTCATATTGATGTTTCCAATATAATGATGCTAACATGGACAAGTGATCAGGTATATGACATTCATCGAGTTACAATTAGTACGTTCCTTCATCTCCCATTCTTTGGTTAACCCAATGTTGACAGTCTGCGTTTTCTTGGTAAAGGGACACATGATACAATTACCACACAGGTGGTGACCTACCATGGTGGGAGACACCATATGGTACCCTGCTTCAATCCCATATCTTGTCTAGCCGAAATATAATTCCTCATTACAGATATTCCTGATATTTGTGCTTTTCTTGAACGCCATCATTGGTACAGACATACATCAGGGGAGAAGCTTCTTCCAATTGCTTCTTATCACATTGCTGATTTTATAGGATCCATCGCTAAAGCTACTGACAGAAAACAATGCTGCATTCTTCTTTTGCCTAGGCTCTTGCTCTAATAAAGCCTCTTTGTGGTTATTGAAAACTCTCTTGGTGCTACAATTGCTGCACACTCACGCGACTGTACTTCATGGTAGTTCGATTCCAAAGCATGATTTTGCATATCTAAAACTGTCTTCTGCATTCCACACGTCATTTCTAATCATGATAATACAAATTAATGAGGTTAATGAATATGCAGTGCACCGTTGCTGGGCTCGAGCTGCAACCTTCTCCATTGTTCTGATATAAATGAGAGCAGATGCTGGGGCGTTTCTGTTTGAAACGTGAATCTATTTGTTCTGAAATGAACGTGTATTAAACCCATAGCATGATGGTTGTAAACGTGTGAATACATCCGTGCATTCTGAATGATCAGTCAAGTTAAAGGATAAAACCTAGGCTGGTTATTTTGGAAACACGTCTTCGCTTGGCTTTAGAACACTGTATCTTTTCACGCATGTTCTTTCCCGTTTATTTTGACATCAAGAGCACAGATAAAATAATCCATGTTGTGTATTAACCACGTTACTGAGAGTAGCTAAAATGTGGTCATGGAAAGCATAATTATTTGAAGATAAATCTATGTACAAGGTAAATATGACAAAAAAAGCAAGTTTCACTACATTTGTAAAGGGAGCATTTTCAGTGGCCCCTTCAAGCGAAAGAACAACTAACACTCCAGCAGCTCAGTTAATGTGTTCAAAGAGCTTCTTCGCAATAGGTCAACCAAAGCGCCACTCCAAATGAACTGGAGCAATGAAGAGAAAGCTCCCTTTGGTGTGTGTCTTCGGTTATGCCTTTGATAGTGACAGCTCAAGGGAAAATGCAAATATAGCAATCTCCTGTGAGCAGGTTTTGCCTTAAATTAACACCTTGCAAGCCAGAGATTGGGATTATGTTTTATTTTGTTATTATTTTTGAATCCTAGATAAGGGAGCCGAATATCTTATGAGAACGGATGGATTTAATATAAGGTATAGTTAAAACATGGTTTATATTTGAGAAAATGTGCTTCCATTCTATAGATTGTTGGGAAAAGTTCATTGTATTCTCATGACATTGTTGCAGAGAAATCATAATTTTTTCGCAACAATTTTTATTTATTTTTTAAATTCAAAACAATATGATTGTGTTCGATTACAGGATACAGATGTTTTACAGCATTGCTTTCGTGGCAACATGTGTTGTCCCCTTGTTTAAGCTATGCAATATAAAGGTGCATATTTACAGCAAGGGGTTGACATGTCCAAAATGAATGGAATGGTTTTATTTTACTCATTTATTTCCTTAGTTTTAGTTTATGTTACTAGGCGGCACTTTAGCGCTACCTGCAAGCCAAAACGATTGCATTAGAGTACAGCTAGGGCGAAATGGAATATGAGGAGGTCACAAAGCTTCTAGGTGTTGTTTGGGTATCTGCCCACCCGTTCACTGGCCATGGCCATGCTAATCCCTATGGTCATTCCTGCCCAGTACCTGTGCCTCAGTGCCCAAAACAACTCCTCATGGGAACTCTTTGAGCTCACTTTAAAACAGCCTTAGCATCAAACCTTTTGATTCACTTGAAGTGCCTGGCAGTATTTTCTCAAACAGTCTCCTGAGAGTTACTGACTTTAATGGAGTTGTAAACGAACTACTGGTGTAGAGAAAATGTCTTAACCAGGTCTACCTTTAACCACTCGATGTATAAGCACTAACTGTCTCCTTCACTGTTTTGGCTTGTGTATAAGTATATATTTGCCAGGCACTGCTATCAGATGCCCAGGTACTCACACCATTTTGCACCTTCTACCATCAATAGACAGATTTTGAAAAATAATGTGCATATGATTTTAAGAAAACCTTTACAATTCAACAGTACAGAAATATAAAATTCATGATAATCACTGCATATTATTGTTAAAAACATTTCCAAACACACAAACGTATCCTATTTCACATGGACTTTTATTTCCTTTCCATTCATTAAAAGAACAGAATATCGCAAATCAATACCCTATGAAGTGCATTCTTCTGGCAGGTTTGCAAAGTGCATTAGTACAGAAATGTTAGGAAGTGGGCAACACTGACACTACGAGTACTATGTTGCTGACTCCCGGTTCTTTTCCACAGGATTTCATTATCTAAAAGGGTGCCACGAAGCAATACCATTTAAAGGGCAATCTTCTGGCAGAATTACAGGGTGCTCAAGTGCAAAGAATTAAAAAAAAACAGCCACTGCTAACCCATCTGATGTTATATAACTGTTTAAACACCTTTTCAGTAGGTTTTCATAATCGGACCAATTCATGGAGAGAAAACATTTCTGAAGATCAACTAATCTTTTCAACTTCAAAGCTGGGCATTCAAGTAATAGATGCTTTGCGGTTTCAATACATTCTTGTCCTCACCGAATCTGCATAGTGCGTCCAAAGTACAAATCTTTCCTCCCCTTAACAGCACCCCTTTCGTTAGCAGCAGCTTCCATTGGAATTGCATTAAAATCGCTCTATACAAATGGTCAGGGAACAAATGCATATATGTAGCAAGGGTGACTCTCCCTTTGTGCTCGTGAGCGAGGTGCTGCAAGGACCCATATCCATGGATGGAAAGAGTCGTTTGTCTTGATGAAATCCCTATTATAAAGTGCATTTTTTACTTTATCGGGTTTAGTAATCAAATCATCCGTATCAAGGTTGAGTTCGCTCAGCATACTTTCAGAGTGTTCCTTTAGATTACAAAGATTTTCCAATGAGACCACCAAAGCATGTTTCCTTTCCATGCAGATTTTAATTTCAGCATACAGTGACTCACTAATCCTGCAATTTATTTTGCAAAACAGGGACAGTAGTTGCCACTGAGCCATCCTAAGCGATAATAACCCCAGTTTGAGTGGATTGTTGTCAGAGGGACAGCATTTGGTACATTGAACTCTCGTCTCCACATACCAGCTTCTATTATGTCCAACCAGCGATAGGCAGCTTTGGGCCAAAGTTTCTAGACGACTTTCCTTTCATAGAAGTCGACCGCAAGTTTTATTGAAAAGTGGCCAAACGCTTCCCGCCACTCGGCAACGCAAGATTTCTTGTTTTGCTTGAATTTATCAAGAGCCCATTATCTTTAGCTCATTTTCAAAAGGCCAACAAGATCTTCTGCAGCCTCATTTAGGCATTGTCGAAGAGCAAGAGGTCATTGGCGTATGCAATCCAGGGTATCTTTAGAGAGCGAACTTTGGGAGAAATGAACTTAGAGGGGGTCAATTATTCTACAATTTTCGATACATATAGATTAAAGAGGCAGAGGGCCAGGATGGACCCCTGCCTCACACCAGATTTAGTCGTAATCCTTCTGGATAGACCCCCTTCCCTTCTTTGTTCAATCTCACCCTGATTCCAGGCCCCTTGTGTAAACCAATAAGCAAGCTCAGCAGACCTCCCGGCAGCCCCCAGTTGTTGAGTTTCGACCACAGTCTAACATGATCGACTCTGTTGAATGCTGCTGAGAGGTCTATCAAGGCAACATAAGTGGACTGCATTTTATCTGCCCATGCTCGCTCCTGGATTGCTCTTAAAACAAGACGTTTTATATTAGTTGAATGGCCCTTTCGAAATCCTATCTGGAGCATGCTCAGCCTTCCAACAGAGCATTCCCAGTCCTCAAAATGCTGTAACAAGAGCGACGCAAAGACCTTGCTATCTACGTCAATCAAAGTGATCAGTCAATCATTCCTAGCGTCGTCGGTCCTTACGCCCCTCTTGTAGATTGGGACCATCAAAGAAGTTTACTGAAGTGCAGTAACCCAGGCAGAGGGGTCCACCATCAAAATATTATTAATTAGGCCATACGGCTTGGGGGCACTAGAGCGTTTGATTTTATCACGCACAGGACCTCATCAGTTACAATTGTTCACTCCTTGCCTACTTGATTTCCCTGTATAGCCATAATCATGCCCATATTGCCTGTGCCCAATAAATAAAGGTCCTCAAAGCGCTTAATCCAGGTGTCCTTGGGTACCGTGATCAACTGTAGGGTAGCACCGAGGGCTCCAGTGCATTTACTAGCTCTCAGAAAGAACCTATGTCTCTCCTAATGAGAATCTGTAGCATAATGTTTGTGTTTCTCTGAAGCAGCTTTGCTCATTGGCATTTACAGAAATTCTAGTAATTCTGTACTATTTTCTTGCACTTTCAACCTTTAATTTCAGCAGGGAGTACAGTTTTTAATTTCTGTGATAGACTTCTTCATGCCCTTTCTCTTAGCTGCAAGGTGTTCATCGTTTTTTTCCCCTTTCCCACTGTTTGCTACTCTTTTACTCATTACATTACTCACCAAGTCAGACAAAAATGTATCCATGTTAAAAACTGCTAACTTCAAATGTGGATTCCACCATGGCCTAAATATGCACCTTATATTATTGTGTGTCCAACAAAACCTATACTGCCCCTCATTAACTATCTAGTTCGTTGGTCCCCTGTTCAATCTGCTACAGAGCAGCCCGCTATAATCGGCCCTCACCATACAGTGGTCACTCCAATTATTTCTTACTAGCTGGGGTAACTGATGTTGCCCATGTCCTGATCAAGTGTTGTCTCATGTGTCCTGGAGGATGTTGCTCTTGTCCTCTTGTCTGCAAGTCTTGCTTTAGTTTGCTGTGCTGTTCCATTTGCCCTGGAGAAAGTTGCTCTTGTCCTCTGGTCGGCAAGTCGTGCTGCTGTTTGTTGTTGTGTTTCAGAAGCTCTTGATATTGATTTTCGCATTGCTTCAGATGGAGCTTTTCCAAGTGATGTTCATTTTTTTGTGTGGCATGTTTCAGTCACTTAATGGCTTCGGCCCATTTGAGAAATGTCCAAGAAGATTGATTGAGTGTGCTCTCTTCTCGGGAATGAACCTAAGGAAACTGTAACCTTGCCATTTTCCATATTTGGAGTTGCGGGATAAAAAACAATTTAAGTTTTTTTTTTAAATTCCCTTTAAAACAGCTTTAATTAACAGTTTCAAACTGTATACAATAGTAATACATTTTAAAGGAATAACCCATGTATCGAACATTTCGCTTCAGACCCTTTTCCAGATTTTGCCTCCTTCTAGTACCTACTGTAGTAAACTGGGGTGAGCAGTTAATGACGTTGTCTAGGGAGTAATTCTTTTGCATTCAGACATAGACTCCAATCTTTCCCCAGACAAAGGAGGAATCCATGCAAAGTTTGGTAGATGTGGGTTCAACAGTGTGGATTTGTATAGCCAGACAAACATAACCACAAACATACATACATTCAGCGTTATATGTAAAGCTAATCTCTAGCTCTACACAGCCATCGAACAGGAAGTGGTCCACAAAAACGTAGTCCAGAGTGGAGTGGCTAGCTCTGCAATGCCATTTTGGCTGACCGCTCTCGTCTCCCTTCACACTTTCATTAAACATCTGGAGACCCACAGATGATAAAGCTGCACACCACTTCCTGCCTACCTGTGCTTTAAAGTCTGAGGTCACCATGTCAGAAGTAATATGTCAGGCTTCATCCTCGGTATCAAGCCCAAGGCATGGTGCGTTTAAATTACCCGCTAATAGGATGTTACCCCAGATGTTCCTACATTGCCAGGTTACTATGCATTGTAAAATGATTAGTAAAAACTCATCCAAGTTACTCATTCCCTTAGCAGAAATTGTGTTTGGACCCCTGACTTTGATACTTCAATAGCAACCACTCTGAATGGGAGATTTGGCCCCTCCTCTGCAATTAACCCCTGGCAATGAAGGAATCACAATTAATAGACCCCGGCCTCACGTTCTCCACAGCTTGGTTTGGTGGCCTGAAAAAAGACCTGATAGCTGTCAATCACAGGGTGTGAAGTTAGCCAAGTTTCCTGTAAAAAAACAAACACATTTACAGTGCTTTAATAAGGACATGGCTTCCCTTTGAAAACAAAGACATGCCACTCGAGATTTCCACATTATACATTTCAATTATTCCATACTACAGAGAGAGCTGCAATCAGTGGGAAGATCATGGGCCACTGAATGGTTTGCTGCTTCTCATGTCCGTGAGTCATTTAAGTTCATAGTGACCCTCAGGCTACCAGATCCAGTAGCCAGTTTATACCACTATGGCAGTGCCTGGCAAGTGCTTTTCCCATGCATAAACAAAAGCCCTAACTGTTGGCATTGCCAATTTTTGGTTAAAACTGTTTTGGTGTTTGTATAGCCTTTATTGTGGCAAGTAACTTCAAGTGCATGGGAGAGAGAGAACAGGGACAGACTCAAGGGGGAGCTGACAGCCTTTTATTTCTTCGTGGGCCATGAACATACATGAGCCATGGACAGAGCAAAGCTGCAAAAATGATATGACACAGCATGCTGACAAAGTCCATGTTTAGAGTGGTGGCCTGGTTAGGAAAACAATTGGTTAGCACACACTCAAGAGCCTATAAACTTCTGTTAATATTAGGCTGGCTCAATCAAGGGAACAGGAAAACCCACTTCCCGCGCTCAGTGAAATCATTGAAGGTGGTCCAGGACACTTGAGAACTAGAACAAGAGACACATTGGCACTAGATGCCAGATGAGGGTTTTAAGTGTAATGGAAAGGGCCTGTTAGGAGGAGATGGTTATATAATGTGGGTAGATCGGGAGGAGATGTAAATCCATGCTGCCAATGCTGGAAAATACACGGCTACGAAGTCTATTGTTAATGTAACCAACTAACTGTATCATACTAGCGTTTCTGTTTAAGACTCATTGTGTAAGACCCCTTATAAAAACCTGGAGGGGTCATTTTTTCAGGACATGGATATTCCTGAAAATGTGATGTTTTCCTATTGATTACTGTTGATAAGCTGCAGGACTCAACATGTGTTACAAACACCGCTCTATACTGAATTGTTGTAGTCTGAAGAGTTAAACAATAAATGCCTCATTTAAGTTGTATAGCATAGTCGCAAGGCAAAGCATTGGTTAAAGTATGGGCTGCTTGATATACTAATGTCTGGTGGCTATACATATTCCATTTTAAATAACCTGTTAGAAGAGGTAATGCATGAATCAATGTTTGCCCCTATAATAGCACACTTATAATTAATTTGATAATTATAATTATTATTGGTTCTTTATTTTATTTTTTATTTTTTTAAATGATATGAGACAGCATGCTGAACAAGTCCATGTTTAGAGTGGTGGCCTGGTTAGGAAGACAATTGGTTAGCACACACTCATGAGCCTATAAACCTTTGTTAATATTAGGCTGGCTCAGTCAAGGGAACAGGAAAACCCACTTCCTGCGCTCAGTGAAATCATTGAAGGTGGTCCAGGCCACTTGAGAACTAGAACAAGAGACACGTTGGCACTAGGTGCCAGATGAGGATTTTAAGTGTAATGGAAAGGGCCTGTTAGGAGGAGATGGTTATATAATGTGGGTAGGTCGGGAAGAGATGTAAATCCATGCTGCCAATGCTGGAAAATACACGGCTAGGAAGTCTATTGTTAATGTAACCAACTAACTATATCATACTAGTGTTTCTGTTTAAGACTCATTGTGTAAGACCCCTTATAAAAACCTGGAGGGGTCACTTTTTCAGGACATGAATATTCCTGAAAATGTGATGTTTTCCTATTGAGGAATTTTGGAGAGATTTGATTTTACTGAATAAACAAACACAATACATAGTAGAGCTAGCTATTGGATTAACCCGATCAGTCAAGTTTTTATGTGTGGTAGAATGTGACGCAACATAACATTGACAGTGAAATGGGTCTTGTAAGGGACTTCAATCCAGCACTCCAACTAAGTCAATGCTTAGTATGGGATGCCCAATGGAAGCCCTTATTTATATATTGTTATGTCAAAGTTCTTTAAATCTGGATGATGAACCCTTATATAACGCCCCTCTCTTTGAATCTCCCCGACCTCACTGAGCCAAGAAGTAGGTTTGTTCTGCAAATTAAAAGGTTTATTTGAAGAATTGAACAATATATATCACACTTTTATGAAATGAATAATCTCTGAATAGCACACTTATGAATATGTACAGTGAGCAGCAATGGGTAATATTACAATATGAACAATCTCTTTAATCACTTAGGAGTAAGAATAGGAAGGATACGGCAGCAGAGAATACTTTATATGATTCCAGGAAATGCAATGATGGGAAAGAATGCAACACAGAAATAAACTTGATATGATTTCAATCAAAAGATAATATGATCACTTTTTCCCCTGTTATTACTCACTCCCCCCACTATGCAGTATGAAGAGATGGAAATGAGGGCACACAGGTTTCAGGAATACAATCAATAATACAGCTCAATTCCAGTTCCCCCAGCAGGCTTAGAGAAAACAGGTATGATTTTAAACAGGCAGAAATACTTTTGAATGTGATTGTAATGAAAGGGAAAATATGCTAAAATGATCTTAATTCACTAAAGGAGATTCAGGAGAAGTGAGAGTTACTGGATTGGTTCAGGTCAACGCTTAGGATCTTAGCTTCAAAATGACAGTTACATTTTGGTTCTAGGACGTGCGGTTCAAAAGTTACAGAGGTTTTAATCAAGGTAGATTTTTCAGAAACATTTTTTTAACACTAAAGAGTCTACGGAGCCGCAAACTACACAACAGCTCAGCCACCTATCTAGAGGCGCCTCCGGATGGTTTCTGTCTGAACAAGATGATTGCCTTTCTCCAGAAAATATATATTAGCGCCAAGATGATTATCTCTACAATTATCAAGGATTATGTGGAGGAGAGAAGAATTTAGGATAGACAACAGAGGTTCTGTAATGCAGTTCTGGACAGATTGAAATGGATGGAATAGTGTTACTTTAAACTAAGAGCATGGTTATGTACAGTTCTAGACTGGATACTCACTCGTATGACTTGGGAATGGAGTGGGCCCCATAAAAGATCTGGTCAAGGGTTTGGCTGGGATTGTCTCACCACCAGACAGGTCTCAGTTCTGCTCTCAGCACTGCACTGTGGTCTGCACAGCCTCTTGGAGTGGATCTGACGGGTTCTGCATACAGCTCTGCTCTCTGGGTCTGGATCTTGGTTCTAGCACAGGGTTCTTGGCTAGAATAGCAAAACAGCACAGCCCGGCTGTTGAATGTGAGAGCCCCTTGGAAGTTTAGGGGTTAGAATCAAGTTGCTAGATTCTGAAGGCCTGTTGAGAAGGGTTCAGCTTTTGGGTTAGGCCTCTCTGCTTCAAAGTTCTAGAGTTGGTTCTAGAGTTTCTATCTGGATATTGTCTGCATCTGGTCTGGATCTTCTTGCAGGGTGCTTCGCCAAGAAATCAGTTGAGTAGTGGAAAAGTGTGTGTCCTATCTGTCCTCAGCGGTCCCTATTTATGTATTTCCAAAGTGGGTGGGGAGGCTGATTCTACAATGCTCAACCCTCTAAGGATCTGATAGGTTAGAGGATTCCCTGTCCCCTGATTGGAGAAAGGATCAGCGTGTCATCCTGTGTCATCTTTATGGCTTGGGGGAAAACACTCCCCTTTGTCTCTGTACAGTATATCTTATTTTTCATAAAACACATATTTACAATATTCACAACTTGTTAATAGTAGATAAATCACATGACAGATTAACTAAGGTACATTTCTGTTCAACTCTCATCTTCCTTAGAGCTTTGGTTCAGAAATCACCACTTTTTGCGCTTTTGGTGGGTTTCTCAATATTATTTCTGCACCAATTTTTAGACATGCATGCACACCCCATCTGAGCACAATTCTGTAATTATTCCGGTTCCTGGCATAAACACAGTAGCTACAATATGTATAATTCTAGGGTTTGGTCTCAGAACATCTCACAGAGTCCAGCTTAGTCTTCAACTGTGAGCAAATTTTTCATTTTAACAATCCCAAAGTTTCACATTTTTGTCAGTTCGGTACAATATTTTATAAGCATTTTTCTAAAACATACATTTGCTGTGCATTCTGAATCCACACAATGGTTTGTCCACGCCTCCAAGGTATGGGCTGACTCAGATTTCACATGTCTCTCCTTCCTGCCAGCAGTTTGTTGTCAGTCACACCCGAATTAGCATTTTCTATTCAGCACAAGGATTCCTTTATCTACACTGAGAGAAACAGGCCAGGGTGCCCCTCCTAGTTTCTATTCACAACAGCCTGTCAATCACTTAGCCAAGGGCGGGGGAAGTCTCCTTTGTCCAGGGAGAAGGTGTGGAATTCGTTTGAACATAGTGTCAGAAACTTTAACTCTTAACCCAATGTCTAAAAAGTGTCTTTTCTTATAATATAACTCACATTTTTAACACATACATTAAACAATTTCTTGCTTCAAGCCTTTTCAGAATATGGTTTTAAATTGTATCCACCTCTTAGGCTATTGATAGCAAGTCTTTCTTTGGCATAGTTTGAGTTCCATGTCAAACTTTACCCAAAATGGTTTTAAAACGCCAGCTTCTGGTACAGGTGAGTAACGATATTACACCCATTTTTGACAGATTTCTTCCAGCAAGCAATCCTCAAAAGTATACTTTGTTCAGATATATATATATACTTCTATGGACCTTATATTCATGTAGATTCTTGCAGGAGAATGATGTTGATCACCCAATAAGTAGGTTGGATCTTTTTGGGTGGTTTGTAAGCCATGATTTCTACAAATTTAACACCAAATAAAAACAGATTTTTGAAACCAGCTCTGTTTCTTTTGCAATGAGTTTGCTCTGTGAGCAGCCAAATGATGGGTTTTGGCAGTGGTCTCCTGTGTTACCACTGACATAGGCAAAAGTAGATGGTGGCCTATTTTTCAGGTTTTCACTGCGCACTTTCTGGTGATTTCTGGTGAGCAGCATGCTTTCCGGTGGCCATTATGATGTTTCTGCTGCCAGCAATGCACAGTGATGTTGCAGGGCTTGGATTAGTGGGTTAAGACATCCCACAGATTGATGCCAACCTAATTGCTTTAAATTATGTGTGCCAGCAATCAACAGGTTGGCCTTTGAAGCATTTAGAATTCACCAATTTGAATCCACTAATTGTCCGATTGTAGCAAAAACATATAACCGACCTAGTCTATCAATTATGCATTCACGAGAAAGTTTAAAATAGAGGTGCTTATTATTTGCATAGCATTCAAAACGAAGGTCTAGTTCGGATCGTGCAAAGCTTTACTACAAATGATAAACAAAATGAAGAAATGGATACAACATATGCCACTCTAAAAGTGGCTGCATTTTTAACATGGAAATATCTATTATCCTCAAGTCTAAAATTAGATTATATTTTAAATCTGAAAATCAGTAAAAAATGTAAAAAAGTCTATTAGGTCATTACGACAAGGGTTGATAATAGTAGTTCTGATCTTAGCATTATGATTTCTTTTTAAAAAAAATAAAAACACAGTGCAGAAGGGGATACTGGCATGCATTCAATTTGTGGAAGTCAACAGATATATAAGTGATACTGCTGGTTGAGTTATTACCAGTATAATGAAATTGATGAGGTGAGTATGACCCATTACTTGCAAAGGAAGAAAACATACTAGAAGTTGCGTGTATCGAGGTAGCAACTGCTTCCTGAAGAAAATGGAACTTTAGCCAACCAACCAACATAAACAGGCAAGACAGGTTTCAAGTCAGTGTGGAGAGCTGATGCTGTCAGCTTATACCTGTGTCGTTCGCAAAGATGACAAGAAATGAAGGTGACCTACTAAGAAGTCTGGGATGTGTATTTTATGCAATGATAAAAGTGCAATGCAAAGTAAAATAAAAGTTAAAACCAGCCTAACATCAGGAAATCATTTATAAAAGATTTCCTGCACAAGTAAAACATGTTCTAGCACAATTCCTGCACAATTACAATCAGTCTGAAACTGTTCTGCTAAGCAAGCTATGGAGTTAGAAGGCTCCCAGTGCTTGCACACACTCCATACTAACATTGGCAGATTAAGCCTGTGTGGCTCACAAATATAAAGGAAACTTAATCAACGTTTACAAACGCCGGATGTGTAGTTCAGTTTTAGTGTAAGCTACCTGTTTAGAACCAGTAGACATTTTAATGTGAAATGCTAAGAATGCAAAGCAAAGTAAAATATAGTTGAATTACACTTGTGGACTGCCTAGTACACACCTCCACGGTTTTTCACTTGAATACTTTATCAGCTTTAAATTGTTGCAGCTTATATACAGACTACTACCTGTTGATGGAATTAATTTCACTTATTACCCTCAGCTCATTTTGCACAAGTCCCCACTCAGCTTTTACTGCCTCGGTCCTTGTGCACAGTCTCTCATTTTCATACAGTCAGTCTGTCATTGCATTAATACATCTGTTACAAAGCTGAGTGGACCCCAGAGAAGTTAGAACTTAAAGGGTTTGTTTACCAGTCACTTACTAGGGAATATGTTCAATTTAGGGGCAACCCCAATCTCAAATATTGTTACATGTCAGTTTGTCTCTCTCACTCCTTTTCGTTCCAAAGAGAATATGGAAATCTTTCAATTAGCCTTGCATTGTCTCTTTCTGGCATTACAGTCTCTTGGTAAAGGTTCCTTTTTTTAATGGGAATGTCGCAGCAGTTGGATAGCTTCTCTGTTAGCCAATGCTGGGAGAATGTTGCAGACACACTTCAGCAGTTCACCTTGAAATCAAATGGTTCAGATCAGCAGGTTCCTCAGCTTGCCCCAGAGGTGAGATTGGCTAGGAGGTTCCAGCAGGATCCTGATCTATCACCTGACCAAGGGAGTGGATCCTACAAATCCCCAATTCTTGATTTCCTCCGTTTTGCTTATATAAGCTTTTGAGCCAGTGCTTTAACCTCACATCTGAAACTAGAGCTGTCTTCAGACTAGTCGCTTAAGTAATCTGACAGAGACTCAAACTTCCTCCTACCTGAACCACACCAGTTGAGAAGTTGGCTGCTGCTTTCATTGGCACGCTCCCTTTGCCTTCAAGGGAGACTCCACTTTCCTCCTCTCCTTTGCTTCCTCTTCGCTAAACCACTTCTGTTTAACTTTGACTGATGTTGTTTCTCCTCCTTCTTCCTAGAAACTAACCTACTAACTCCTATCTACCACCTCCTCCTCGCCATCTTTGTTTCCCTCTTCCTTCTAACTGGTCACTTTTAAGATGGACTTCTAAAATATGGCCTGGTGGACAGATTTCAGGAAGTCAGGCTAGTTATAGAGGAACTCTGAGAGCTTGGCAAAACCCAATTAAGGTAAGTGTGGAGAGTGGTCATACAGTGAAGCACACAATAATTCTGCCTAGACAGGTAAGTACAAAAATACTCTATTTATTTTAGGGCCAACACATACGAGAACAATGAAACAAGTAGGTAATATTATCACACAACACTCAGTTATTAAACATATACACAGTCACCTTTGGTTTGTAGAAATGCATACAATTCACGTAAACACCTGAAAGGAAGGAAATCCAGTTCACAAGAATAATACCCTAACTGTATAAGCCCAATCCGTAAGTTGAATGGGGCCTTGTGCCCAAGAGTCACAAAAGCTTCTTCTCAGGAGAGGGGACAAAGGTAGGAAAGGTTCTTGTGGTGGTGAAAAATGTTCCAGAAGACTTCTCAAGAATAGTACAAGTAAGTAAGTTAGATGTTTTTTCTCTCTTTTAGAACAGCGTTTAGAACAAACCTTTAAAAAGCAATGGAAAAAAAAGTTTATTCTAAGGTTTATTATTGGGGAGACATGGATGGCTGTAACAATTGCGATTACTCTGATCTCCTTACTCTGATTTTCCCACATGACTAGGCAGGTCAACTAGGAGTCGTTCGAGGTAGGTGTTCCTGCCGTTAGATCCACTAGAGGAAGCCCAGGAGCTGCAGGTGCAAGGCTAATTCTGGTCGGGTGCAGGAGCTGGATGCAATCCTTCCGATGAAGAAATGCTGCAGGCACTGATACAGGTCTCTTCAGAACACTCTACTAAATGGAGGAAAGCTGGGCAACAGACAGCATATCTCCAGTGGTGATTGAAGGAGACCTTCCAGAGTAGGATCCCTTGATACTAGGAAGCTGAAACTTGAAAGGAATGAGTCTCATAGAAGAGCTGCCAACCACTGAAGCTGCCGGCATAAACGCGGAACCACAACGCTTCTGGCATGGTAGCCCAGTTCAGAGCTGGTCAGTCCACCGGGAGATCCAGGGATGTTTCTGAGGGCTCAGGATGGCAGAAGTGTGAGAAGGCTTCGAAACTGGTTGATCCCACCAGTCCAAGGGTCAAAGCACCACAGAGGGCTTTCTCAGATCAGGTAGTCCAAAAAGGCTTCACTGGGGCAATTTCAAGAGATCGCACCAGTCCTCTCCAGGAATCATCCATGGGTCTTTAGTGTGTTGCATGGCTACACAGGATACTTGGCTCCAATACTGATCTATTGGAATGGCTAGAGTAGTCATCATCTTATCCCAAATCCAGGCTCCTGGCAAGAATCAGGTCACCAATGGTAAGGATCTGCATCACTCACTCAGGTATAAGTGGTCCAATCAGGGACCACTGTGGGTTTCACTAATGCATGCCCACCAGACGTTCGGACGCCATGGTTGTGGTATGGCAACAGACAGTCCCACCCACATCCTGGGTCAACACACAAATGGCAAGCACTAGACCATGCAAAAACAGCAGCATTCCCAGGCAAATGCATGACCATATTAAGGATTTCCTAACTGGAGAAGAGAGGAAGAAGGCCACAAAACAATATGGTCAAATAACAAGGAACAAGCAAAAATAATCATGGCACTGCCCTTTTAGGGCACTAGTCATATTTAGTAGTTAGATGTGGTAAACGCAAATGTAAACACTAAAAGTACCGCACAATAATTGTAAAAATGTAGCTGTCTTTAGGAACATATAAAAGCATGAAAAAATACCATGTAAAAGTTTAGGGTGATACAAATATATCTCCTATGTGATGAGTGTGATGCCATGCAACCAGAATGGTCTCAGACAATGTGTCTTTTTACAGAAAAAAAAATATTAAGCAGGTGTAAGCAAAACCAGGATTAAACATAAAGCAAAATGTTCAAACGTAAATGCTTTAGAAGTCCAAACCCAAGTGAATAATGCAAACTGACGGTGTACTTAACCTATGAAGTAAAAAGGTGAACCAAAGTACAAACACCCCAAAGTAAACTCACCTATCACTTTTAACACTTTAACTTAAACTAAAGGTCTCCTCTGGGGAGCTTAGCTTTTGTCCCTCTTCTCCTCAAGGGTGCTGTTTCAATCCTGGTCTACCAGGATCTTTGCAAGGTTTTGCCCTGACCTCAGCCTCTTAGGCTCCTCAGGTAGTTCAGTTCTTCCACCCTTTTGGATTAGGTGGGTTGCAGGGGAACTCTACTTCTTCTCCCTCAGTCAGCTAGTCTCCTTAGCCTATTCTTAGGTTTCTCAGGCAGGTCTGCTCTTCCACCATTTCTAGCGTAGGTGGGGATGCAGAGGTACTTTCCTTCTTCCTCCTGGGTCTATCAGTTTCCTCGGCCTCTTCGACTCTTCAAGTAGTTAATCTCTTCCACCCTTTTGGCTTAGGTGGGTTGCAGGGGCACTCTCCTTTTTCCCCCTGAGTCAGCTAGTCTCCTTAGCCTTTTCATAGGCTTCTCAGGGTGGTCTGCTCTTCCACCCTTTCTAGCATAGGTGGGTATGCAGAAGTAACCCAACCTCATAAAGACTTCTAATTTTTTATTCTTCATCCGTGGATTTTTCTTGGGTTGCAGCACACCACAGTTAATAATGTCATATGAAGATATCGAGCATTTAACAGATAAAAGGGCGAAAACATTAGGCTTTACAGCCGAGGAGGCAGATGCAATATTAGGGTTGATCAAGGATACAGCACGCACCAAAGCAACTAATGACCCGACAAGTAAAATTAAGCAACTTGAATATTCAATTAGGAAATTAATTAACAGAAAACTGCACGCTGTCACACTCGGCAGATATTATAAAGTACAAAGAATCCCAAGAGGGCTGAGGATACCACTGCGTCCAACCTTATGCAAAGACAGCAAGGATTTCGTCGAAAAGTGGGAACAGATCCTCAATAAGTGCTCACTAGATCTGATACTGCTGACTATCAAAGAACTATCAGGAAACATTGGACAACTCGAAAATGAAATAGAAGTACTGTCAAATGAAATTACACAGATAACTAATACTGAATCTTTTGCAGAAATATTGGCAGATATTAATATCAAGCTTGAAAGCTACGAGCAGGACCTTGAAGCTAGGAAAGTTAGAAAGTTCAGCAGGGATACCTATGACTATTTGAACAACGAAGTATATACATGGGCAGATAAGTACTCTCAACCAAATATAAGAACAAAAAAATCCACCAGTGATAACAGCAGTTCTGAGTCAGATACTGCGGAAATAAGACCACAACAAAGTACAGATATCCAGGCAGCAAGCAGCACAGGAATAGGTAGAAGACTACCACAACCTATCACAGAAGGTTTTTTAGATCAAAGAGGAAAAGGACAGGAAGAGGGAAGAGGAAGAAGATATCAAGGAGTGCAGACCAGACAACAGGCGAGTCGAAATTAGTAGTAAATTTGTCTAGAAGAACTTTATCTAGGCAAGAAGTCCAAACATTGGAAAAAGGTTTGAAATTCGTACCGACTCATAGCACAAATAGGTTTCAGACGAAAGTAGAAGTATACAAACTCATACGCAAGCTGAAGCTCAAAACATATTTTGCAGAAACAGCGAATGCGCCAGTGCCTGAGACTACAAGTCAATATTTAGAATTCAAACCTAAGAGTACATTTTGTGCCCCAATACATGTACCAGCAATAGATATCTTTGAAAAAATGGTGATGAAAGATCTATCGCAAGTTCAATTTGGAAAACCAAAGAGGTATAACTTAAACAGAGGTGAACGCTCACAGATCAAAAATTTGTTCTCGTATGACTCTATTACTATCAGACCAGCTGATAAGGGCGGTGCTATTGTAATACAAGATACCGAAGATTACCAGAATGAATGCCTAAAGCAATTAGCAGACACTAATACATATAAGGAATTACCACATAACCCTACTATGGAAATAAAAAATGAGTTATCAATACTTTTAGATAATGCAGTGGAAAATCAGTGGATTACAGAGAAAACAAAGTCATATCTCTTTACAGCATATCCTAAGATGCCTCATCTATATATCCTTCCTAAAATACACAAAAGGATTGATAAACCACCAGGAAGACCAATAGTGGCAGCAACGGAGAGTATTCTACAACCTTTGGGCACATACATAGATTATTTTTTGCAACCGTTAGTACAGAGGACCTCGACTTTTGTCAAAGACACTACCCACTTTTTGCAAATACTTAATCAGATCGAATTGGATGAACAAGACATTCTGTTTACTATAGACGTGGTAAGTCTATACACAAGCATACCACATGATCAGGGCCAAGAGGCAGTTCAGACTCTCTTACTTCAAAGTGAAGAGATTGGAGCTAACAAGGAATTCCTTATGATTTTACTGGAGTTTATAGCCACACATTCATGTTTCGAGTATAACCAAAAGTACTACAAACAAATATCGGGGACAGCTATGGGGGCAACCATGGCGCCAGCCTATGCTAATTCTTTTATGTACATATTTGAAAGCAAGTACATCTTAGAAGACACCAGATGGAAACCACACTTAAAAACTTGGGTCAGGTACATTGATGATATTTTTGGAGTATGGTCCGGAAAAAGGGAAGATTTGGACATTTTCTTGAGATACCTAAATGGCATTGATACACGTTTACAATTTACCCTAGAGGTCGACGACCCTAATATACATTACTTGGATGTAAAAACGGTAATCAATGGGAACAGGATCAACACAACATTATACACTAAACAAACTGATCGAAATAACCTCCTTCATCGTATGAGCTTCCACCCACCCAATCAACTGCGGAATCTACCATTTGGACAAATGTTGAGAATAAAGCGGATCGTTAGTGACCCAGAAGACTGTGAGAGACAACTACAACTACTTTACGAACGGCTGAAAGAAAGAGGTTATCCCGAGACAGATTTACATATAGCACGCGAGAAGACTAGAACACAGACGAGAGACCAACTTCTCACCAAAAGAACAGAACGAGAGAATCCTGAATTAGTGTTCATCACTACATATGCCATACAAAGCAATAAAATCAAGGATATCATTCGAGATAGATGGAACATACTTACAAGTGATGCACGAATTAAAGATCTCTTTCCACAACCGCCGATCTTTGCTTACAAAAGAAGCAATAACCTACGCAACATGTTGGTGAATACGAGAAGCAAGGATTCAAATAGGAAACCAGACAAACATCCCGGTACCTACCCTTGTATGAGTTGCAGTAATTGTAATAACGTAATGAAAGGCAATACCATAATGCACCCAAAAACTGGAGCTAAAATTAAACTAAGATATCATGCGACATGTTTGTCAGAAAATGTTGTTTATGCCATCAAGTGTCCATGCGGGATATACTATGTGGGAGAAACAGCTCGAAAGATACGAGTCAGAATAAATGAACACAAGTCGTGTATTCGCAATAAAAACATGACCTCAGCAGTAGCTAGACATTTTATGACAAAGGGACATTCTATTGCACAACTCAGATTTGCAGTACTAGAGGTGCAACCCACCAAAATGGCTACTAAAGATATGAAGAAATGGAGGCCACAACAGGAAGCGTTTTGGATTGATAAACTTGACTCTTTATCACCTGATGGAATTAATGAAGAGTTCGATCTAAGTTGTTTCTTATGATATGCATGTTGGCTATGTTCATTGATGTTTTGGATGTTTTTATGATTTTTCTCTAATTGCAGCGTATGGAATGTAGAGTTACATTTTGTCACACTTTTTCTTTGCTATCTATATTTTTCATTTAGCAATCAGAGAAGTAATTTAGAAAACATTGAACATTTTGACCTTGTAATGGTCACTTCCAAGTAGTGGTTCTGCTTTATTTCTTACTATGACTAATGGCATTACGAAAGCTTTCAATTTCCTTTTTTCCCCTTTTTTCTTTCTTCTTTCTTTTTTCCTTCTTTCTTTCCGTTACCACCACCTGATGCATTTACATCATAACTAACATAGTGTTTTGCTACACATTGAAACCAAGAGCGAAACGTTATAGTAGATCGTAATAAGTTATAAGCTTATACTTTACTGTGAGTCTTTAATATCAGGACACAAATACTGATCCCTTGCGACCTTTCCTTACTACTTTTGAGCACTTTGAGATCCATCCGACCCCCCCGTCCCACAGTCGGCATTTTTTCAAGCACCCCTTTTCCGTGTGTTAATGGTAGATTCCACTTTCACCGACAAGCTCGCTCTGCTGTAAGCCATGGGATTTGCCACATAGTAGCATAACAACGACTCTCTTTTTTCATTTTTTTATAATATTTAGTGAAGTCAGCCAAAAGGGAGGTCCATGCATCTCTGACGATTTGAGGTTCTCATTGTTATAGGACTTAATTTTTACAGGAGAATATTGCACTTAACGAGAGAGAGTTTATTTTCATTTATTTTTTGCAATTGGTTTGCGGTAATGTTGATGGAAATTACTATTCCTTCAATATATATTATATGTTTCACTGGTATTCTAAAGAAGTCGGTTTCATTACAAAATGGCCGCCACCTTTATTCACTATTCTCCTCCTGTTCTCACGTAACCATAGCAACTTGAAATAACTTAGCTGCTTGCAAAGTAACGCGCGTCCTCGCGGTCTCACTCAGTCTTGTGATCGTTCCGAAGAGGAAAGGTATGAATGAGCATTCCTGTCAAGTTCTTTTGTTTAGCCCGAATATTCTATAGGCTAACGGCTGTCATACACATATATTTACAGAGCGTTCTGATGAGTGCTAGTTTTATGCATGTACACAAGACATCGCGCAGGGAGATTCTCCAGTCAGCTCTTTTCATGCACCGTTTCAATAAAAGGGAAACCAGGTCAGTTTTTATTGCAATAAGCTTGTAACGATCATGGAAACGTTCTTTTTTAGAGTAATGATTCATTTCCGTTCATATTGCTTTTTTCTTCTTTCTTTTTTCCAATGGTGATTCACAACTTGTAATTGCTGCGTTTTCCTGCAATTTATCCGTATGTATATATTTCTTACCTTATACACAATGCATGATTATGTATGGCTGTTTTCTCTGCTCTGTGACATACACTTATGTAATGGACAAAAAATGGTGTAAATAATGCTGGAATCCATGTGACATACTAATATTATGCGCAAAATTGATATATACAATGCGGGTCAATACTGTTTGATCTCAATGTTGTTTTACAATGGTGATGTCATTATGCTGTATTTTTGTTATGATGACCTTTACTAGGCCCTGATGAAGGAAGTAGTATTCCGAAATGCATTGGCCACCCCTATAGGCACCTGCATGAACAGAGTTTTATTTACCTCACTATATTGTGAATTAAAGCTAACTACATGAAAAAGAATTGTAGTGCATATAATTCTTAAATTTTTGGGACTCAAATCCATTACTAACTAAAGGAATCCACTATTAAGTGGGCATAGGAGTGCAGCCCACACCGCTGGCTTCACGGCCAAGGTCTTCGAACATAGGGTATGCAGAAGTACTCTCTTTCTTCCTCCTGGGTCTATCAGTTTCCTCAGCCTCTTCAACTCCTCGGGTAGTTCAGCTCTTCCAACCTTTTGGTTTAGGTGAGTTGTAGGGGAACTTTCTTTCTTCCCCCTGGGTCATCTAATCTCTTTAGCCTCTTCATAGGCTTCCACCCTTTCCAGAATAGGTGAGGATTCAGGGGTACTCTCCTTCCTCCCCCTGTGTCAATCGGTTTTCTTAAGGCTCTTCAGGTAGCTTCCAGATAGCACGCTCCTTGAAAAGAGAAACAACTCTTCATTTGAATAAAGCTCCTCTTCATATTTCAGTATCTGGAGAGAAGTACAGGGAACCTGTCGCTGACTGAGACAAGTTCAGAATGAGCTGGCTCTGCTTTTATACCCAGACCACCCCTCCTCCTGTTGGTTGCTGATTGATGAAAATACCTGCTTGCTGGATTGACTGGCAGGGTGTTTCCACTCTGGTCCTCTGTGTTCAGGCGTCCTTTCTATTGTGCTTATATGTTTTCAATTGTAGATTCACTTTATTTGCTTTTAATATTCTTTTTATCCTGTGCTCCGTTTTTAAATATTATTTTTCCAATCCTTGGGGCTCTTTTATTAATGTATGCACCTCCTACATTTACCCAGGTTTCTCTACGGGGATTTGAACCCAGATCCTGTTGTAGGAAAAGACTAGGGCCTTTCTTCTGATGTCCCGCAGTATCTCTCTGCCATCTTCTCTCATTGACTTACATCCCTCAGAGCAGAGCACGCTGCAATCCCGGCTCCTGGTGTTCCAGCACAGGCACGCCAAGGAGTGTATGCCCATTTGTTTCTCCACGCGTTGTGATCTGCGCCACTGCTGCCACCATTGTCGTCCAGTAGGTAGCATCACTACTGCCACCAGGCTATTCTGGGTAGGGCTCTTGTGTGGATCTCGCCCCTGCGATTCACCAGCCCATGCACTTTATTGTAAGGTGCTGGGTGCGCTGTTAGAAAAGTTACAACAACAGGTAAAAGGTAAAAGACAAAAGGGAAATATAGTTCCCAGTACTGCTAGCCAGAAGGACTGATCAGTTTTCCCATGAAAAAATAGCAAAAGGCTAGGCTTAAGGCTTCACTTCTCTGCAAAAAGTAAGGACAGGTTAACAAAAAAAGCGAAATGTTTGGGGGTCTAGAGAATTTTTAGGGTAAGTTGCCTAAAAGAGAAATCTTACCTAACAGTTACTTATGTTCCTCTCCCCTCCTGTTATGTGTTCCTTTGATATCCTCGTTTTAACTCTACACTTGGTTACTCTTCTCCACCAGTGGTTCTTTTCTTTACTCTTGCACCTCCTTCAATTCCTCTTGCTTCCCGACCTCTTCCTCCTCCCAAATTCTCCACCTCTTCACACCTCCATCCTCTGCTGTATCTCAAAGCCTTCCTGCAACTCCAATCGCTACTCTGGGATGCTACTCCAGACTCCCAAACTAGCCCATAAGAGCTACCACTTGTAGAGGGCACGTTGCCTTTCTCAGGTGCTCGGTTAAAGTCAAGTGTTTGCTTTTGCAGAATTATTACTTTTTTTTATTTTTTTTATTGGTTTATTCAACCTTTAAAAAAAGAAACAAAAGACACAACACAAGACATATACAGCCAACACACATATGTCTTTCTCATGTTACTCCAACTCATAAAAGGGGACTCTTCATCTCTAGTCCGTCCTCGTCGACAATCGATACTGTCGAGACATATCAGCAAGGCTTCTTTACATTTCGTGTCATACCTAGTTATGACTCTGCTTCTAGCCTGGTTTTTAAGATTTGTAGAAAGTTAACTAGGGTAAATAAGGCTGCTCTATTTACTCCTTCGCAAAGCACTTGCCACCACTCATCTGCGCTCTTTAAGCGATGGAGATTGGTCACAGGGGCGAAGCAGCGGCTCCTTTGCTGCTCCAGGGACTGGCAAGACATATTCAAATGTTTTAGAGTTTCCTTGGCTTCATTACAGAATCGACAGTTAAAATTAAAAGTAGCTTGTTTTGACCTTAGTCCGATCCGATCTCTCGTCGGAAAGACGTTTAGTCTAAAGCGCAAGTACAGTGCTCTTGCATGCTGATTCGGGAGGCAAATTAAGTAATTTGCACGATGGTCATATGCTTTTGCCTCACCAGGTACTTCAACCATTGAGGACGCACACGCTCTTTGAACACAAGTTAGAATCCAATCCAATTTCCACAACTTTTTTTTTGCAGCCTCTGGGTTGTCAAGTAGAAGAGCACGAGTGATGTTAAATTCTTCAAGTAGGTCTTGCGCCGTCCGGGTCCATTTTGCAAAGATGGTGTTTTTCAGATACTGACTTGTGCAAAATGTCAAACTGAGGAACCGGTTCCGTCATTATCGTTTTGCGGTATAAGTTTAGGAGATTCCATGCAACCCTTGTATGCATTGAAATCAACCCCAGTTCATACCGTATACAAACCGTTGAGGTGCCCTTTGGCAGTTTCAGCACACGGGACCAGAAGATATTCTCTAATGTGTTCCAGAGATCACAAGACACCCCAAAGGCGTTTTCTCCTCCATAGATCAAGATGGGCACCACTTTTTGTTTATAAAACATGATAATTGGCTTCAGTGAGAATTTTCCATATTTGTTGTTAATTAAGGAAGCTTGTGATGCTAACTGACGGCATTTATGTTTAGCAACTTCGACCCAAGGAGCATCGTTCCGGCTCGCACTGATTCGCATACCCAAGTATGTTGAATTTTTGACAAGCTGGATCTTGTTTTTAGCAATGAACCAGGAGGGTTTCTTACCCCTACTGCAGGTACTTTGTAGATTTTTCAGAATCAGAATTTCACTTTTTTGGGTGTTAATGGACAAGCCGTTTGATGATATGTATGCCTCTAGCAATGACATTTTACGTTGCAGTCCAACAGGAGTCTGGTCAATCAATACAAGGTCATCTGCATATACCAAATAGTCTAGTCAATCGTGAACCTTGTATTTTTGGGGGAAACGAGTTTACATCCAAAAATATCTCTTGTATATCGGATATGAACAAGTTAAAAATGGTAGCTGCCAAGGGCCACCCTTGCTTTACGCCTTTATGTGTATATATTTTGGTAGACAGCGTGCCAGACATATCATGCCGAATCCTGATGGAGGTTTTCGTGTGCAATTCACAGATTGCGCTAATGAGACTCGGTGGACAGTTCCATTTTGTTAGTTTTTCCCACAGCAACTCCCTGTTTATGCTGTCAAACGCTTGCGAGAGATCTATCATTGCCAAGTACAGCTTGGTGTTGAGTCTGAGGGTCTCCATCTTCAGAATGTTCAGTATTAGGAGATTTAGTCCACAACCCACACCCTTTACAAACCCTGCTTGCCTCGGGTCTATGTGATTATAGTCTGCGGCCCATTTCAAGAGTTTTCTTTGGAGTAATGTGGCATATACTTTCCCCAGGACGTCGAGGAGCACTATAGGTCTATAGTTCTTCGGAATCGTGCGGTCCCCTTTCTTAAATATAGGGACCACAACAGCGCTCTTCCACGAACTGGGTGTAGCACGAGCCAAGACAATTCGCTTGAATAAGGTTGTACAGAAGTCAGTCCATAGGGCCGGATTACGCTTAATCGTATAGTTTGTTAAGCCGTCAGGCCCTGGCGCTCTCGATTCATGAACACTTCTGATTATCAAGAGGATGTCTATTTTCTCAAACTCTAAATCCCTTTTTGTTATAATTGGCAAAACAAAATTTGTCAGTGAGACTCCTTTAGTGAACAAGGTTGAATAATGTTTGATCCAGGCGTCTTCGGTTACAACAGTTGCCTGAATAGCATTTTGCGGCGCTAGGTTGCTATTAATTAATTTCCAAAATTGCGCCGATTTCTTTCCTCCCATTTTGGCTAACATCTGCTCGGCATCGTTTTGCAGCATTATTGCTATCTGCGACTTGAACCAATTCTTATAGTTTTGTTTAACCTTCATTATTTTTTGTTTATGTTTTCATTCATTGGCCCCTTGAGCTTCCTTATTTCTTGTCTCATAAGTCTTTTTTGTTGCAAAACAAGGACATGTATGTGTTGGTCTGAATTCACAGTGACGTAGTTTGTCTTTGTGTTCTGTGAAACTCTGCAACAAATGTTGATATTCAAGCCCTTTTGAGTTTCTCACGAAAGTCACTGTTATCGACTCCACTTCAGTTTCCAGGAGGTTTAGACGAATCCTACTAGACCCAGTATCGACAGCGGGTGGCCAGCAGCTACTTACAGGTTTGGTCAAATTTTCAAGGGTGAGCTGTACCATTTCATGATCACTATGCAACGTTTCAAGTACGTCCAAACAAAGAACTCTCTTATGAATGTTTTCGCTGACAAATATGTAGTCTAGAGTTGAGGTTTGATTTAACCGTCTCCAGGTGGGCTTAGACGGGATGTCTCCCACCGTGTGTCCATTCAGCATATGCATTCCTCGAGCTTTCATTTCTGTGCACCATTGCGATGCTTTGGGCGTTAAATGTCTTTTTTAATTTACACATAGGAGGTTTAGATCACCACATAGGATCAAATCGGACGGGCAAGATTTTTCAAGTAGTTCATCAATTGTTGTTGATATTGTGTCTATGAATGTATTAGCTTCTTTGGCTTGATGGTTCCAATAGACATTGATGATGCATAGTTTATCAGGCTTATAGTTCACTCTTTCGGGCCTACATATAGTAGTTAACTGGATGAAAGGTGACACATTGATAGTGTCAGATATCCTGAACCCCGAAGCTTTCCTGACAGCCTTCAGGAGGCCAGCCATTGGTCTGCCCTTAGCTTGGCATATAGCCGGATTAAAGGCAATTTCGAATCCTTCAAGTAACGGTACATTGCTTATCCATGTCTCTTGTAGGCAAATTAGATCCAAGTTTTTTGCCCACGGGACATTGAACAAATGTCGGAATCCACGAGTGTTTCAAGAAGCAAGAGTGCAGTTGCTTCTTGGCTCCGCGTCTTGGCGTTAGATGTTAGATACTTTGTTTATAGAGGCAGATAGAAAGGACCAATCGGATACACTGTTGGAAGGAAGGACATCAACTACGCCGTCAATCATTGGAGGATTCTGTGATCCCCTAATTGTGATCCTTATTGGTTTGTCTTCACGGTGAAAAACTGCACAGTCTGCCATCACTGGGAAGTCCAATATAGGGGCCTTTGTTGTTGGCACAGAAGGCCTCACTTCTGGCTTTAAATGATCGCAGTTTGCTTCTAGCTCAGTTGACATGATGTTCTCTTCTTTTGTGGTTGACATCCACACACTAGGGTCAACCCTTAATATATCGAAACCTAATGACATCAGGACAGGACCGGCGTCTAGTAGGGCATCAGCAATCAACTTCGACTGCAAATGTAGGATTACAGCATCATTTTTTTTTTTCGTCAAAAAATTCGACAATTATGAGGTCCTCGGATGCAATTGCTCTCAAACTTGGTATCAAATGGCAGAGCCAAATTACATTGTGACGATTTAAAATTAAGTCATCCGAGGATACAATGCGCTCCAGTAGAAGGCGGTGAAGACCTTGCTGAGAGCTGCTCTTTATGGATCCCAACTTTTTGCCTTTGGATCCGACATTTCATTTGACAAGACCCTGCCTGGACAGCTGCTTGTTTGACTTACGGGGCCAGACGGGCTCAATGCATTCTGAGACATTGGCCCTACAGGAGCTTTTTAAGGAGGGCACAGTGGAAGTGCTTAGATCAGGCAGCAGAGCCTTGCTTCTCTGATTAAGGACGGGTGCGCTCAGGTCTTGTGCCTCTCGAGAGATGTTCCATTTAGCTTCTAATAGTTTGCGTTTCTCTGCCAGAGTTAGAAATTTTGGGTAGGGATCCGCGTTTCCAGTAGTAGTAGCACATTGTAATTCAACAAGTTGACAAACTCTCGTTGGACTTTTTTGGACTGGGGATCGCAACACTTTTGCTGGGCTTTTGTCCTTTGCAGGAATAGTGGGTTTTGTGACACTGTCCGGCACCGTTGTAACAGCTAGTTGTCTGTTGTTCGGGGCCGTGCTCAATGACACGGCTTGATTCAACATTGTCTCCACAGATGAGGCAAGCACCACTTCAGCTGATGCTATAGGCAAGGATTGCTTATCAGTAATCGCCATTTCCGCAGTTTCTACGCGGACCATCTTCCCCGTGTTCGCTGCAGTGGGCTTTACCGGGGCAGCCTCAGCAGCCACTGAAATCGCTGTTGCTGACCCAGATGTTGGCAACGTAGAAACATCAGAGGCAGTGCTGACTGTCTCCACATCTTCATAAGTGGATACATTCAGTAGTGTGTCGGATACATCACTAATGCACATGTTTGCGGCTTCTAAGTCTATTGGAGACTCCTTTGAGACTTTTACTGTGAGGCTACTTTCAGTTAGCTTCTCTTTAGGTAGAGTGCTGGTTACTGTGAAATTCACAGTTTTCAGGTTGCGTAAGAATTTTCGTGAATTTGTAGCAGCTCTCTTCACCTTCCTTGTTGGTAGATTTTTCAGTTTCTCAGTGGAACCACTTATAGCGAGTACAGTGTCTTTCTTAGTTTTCAGTGCTTCAGAAGGGTTCTTGAAGATGTCATAGACCACAGCCGGCACTTCGACAACATCCAACGGCACTCTATCTGGAGCCACAGGCCCCATCAGCTGGCCGGAGATGCTTGTAGAAGTTGACGGTGTTTGGGGATTTGATAGAGCTGGAGTCAAAGAATCTTGAGCTTCTGTTACAGCTTTCGCAAAGCTGGTTTTTGTTGTAAAGTCAGGGATCCTTTTCAGAATATTAGTGCTCAAAGTGTCGTCGACACTACCAGTTGTAGCAACCAACACAGCCTGAGTCAGTGGAGGTGCTACCAAGGGCTGTTGTCCGACGACGATCCAAGTTTTTGTTTACTAGTGACAGTGGATCAGCAAGTGGCAAGATGTTTGAAGACTTATTTTGATCAACACTAGGGCACGGCCAAAGAGAATCTGCGACTGAGGCCGAGGTGCCCTTCTTACACTTTGAGGCAGTTTGGGATCCATTCAAAGCAGAGTCTTTACGAAATATGTTCAGGGCTTCTTTGGCGACCTCAGCTAGTAGTTTTTTGTCTATGTTAACATTCTTTACAGGGCTGAGAGAGTAACATCAGTCTTCATCTTTAATTCATGCAGCGCCACCTTGCAAGCGAGAGACTCATGCTCAATTCTGCACGTATTCGTTGTCAGTATGTGTACAGCGGTGACCATTTCTTTCAGATTGTCATTGAGATGCTCATACATTTTGAGGAACGGTGCAATAGACATACACATAGATGACATAATAAGCGCCTGTAGGTCTTGGGGAAGTTGGGCAGTTCTTGGTGCAGCACGTTCAGACTCGCCACAGCGCACGCGTATTTTTTTGTGAGAGACACGTCGTCTTATCTTAGGAAAGGGTTGTTCCATAAGTGAGGAGTCAAAGGACACATGCTGTGGCTCTTCTTCATTTGCCGACGCAGATATCTCACTCTCGCTTTGTTCACAATGCAATACTTCCCTCGAGTGGTTTGCATTAGAATGGTCATTCTGATGCGAACTTTTTGCTTTTTTGTTTTGGGAGCATCGAAGGTTTGGTGAGATACTTTCCTCCAATCTTCTGCGTTTAGAAAGACAGCGAACACTGTGCAGATTCTGTGATACAGAAGTTGGAGAAGACGCCTTTCTTACGGGAGGCACACATGGTGGGGGTTCTGTGGTTGTAGAAATATCAGTCATTGATTCTGTATCACAATTCCGTGTCCTTTGCTTATTGAGACACGTGAGGTCAGCCAATAGTTTGTTCACAACCTCAATTGAGGATCTACGAGCCACATCAACAGCACCAGTGTTCGCCCGATGAAGCTCAAGAGCCTTTGGCTGGAGCATCCCAGATTCAACGACTGTGGTTGTTTGTCTATCTAGCTCGATGTCGTGGGTGCATTTGAAGACTACATCGTTGTCTTCACCTGGTAAATCGCAAACCGAGGCGCAGTGACAGTCCGTGCAAGCGACTTCATCTACTGATCCCATTGTAGATGTTGCACTAAAGAAGCGCCCATAAGGTATATCATAAGCGCTTGAGGTTCTTTTGTCAAAGTTTTTAGGCGCGCACAGGCCAGTATTACAAATGAACACAGAAGAAGAGGGTACAGGCAGGCGAGATACATTGCACATTTCGCTCCTGCCAGCCGCTGTACCAGGACAATGACTCTCGACAAGTTCAGAGTTTTCAGATGCAGCGTGCATACAGTCAGACGGTGGCCACATAACACTTGCGCTGTGGGCTGCCACATCAAGGCTCACAGGATTCCCGTTCACCTCCGACGGCACCTCCGACGGCACCAATGCAGACATGACACTGCCCACAGGCGCATTTTTATTTACTGCCACAGAGGACGGGGAAGGACAAACTGGTAAATGAGGGATCGGGGAGACGTTTTCTGCAACAATGGCATCCTTAGCATCAAGCAGACCCGCCGTACTTGCCATCCCACAATTAAGATCAAAACCTGGAGTTAGATCACAGTCATTCAAGTCACTTACTTGGGGCTCGTCCTCGAGTTCAGCGAGGACCAGGAGAGCTGCTGATTCGCCAATAGTAAGGGCACTGTCCTGGTCAGAAGAGCAGACGTGAACAGGGGGGGATATACACGCCAAGGACACAGGTGCTGATGTCAAGGGCGCCTCTGCCTCCATGCGCCGTTGAGCATGGGTTTTAGCTTTGTAAGCAGCTTTCATAGCCGCGTGGACAAGAGCAGTCTCTATAAACTCCCTTGAACTTCCTTGGACTCTTTAGACTCAGCAATCGACTCCGACTCTTGTTATGGCCCAAGGGGGGTGAAGTCGCCTCGCCCAGGCAGACTCTTGCTTCGGTTTAAGGAAGAGAGAAGAAAAAAAAAAAAAAAAAGAAGGGGCTTGCTTCTTTTATTATGAGGCGAGGCTCTTCAGCGGCAGATGAGACCCCCGCCCTGGATCCTTTGCCTCTTTGGGGCAGCTAGCCTGCGAATGCGCTCCTCCCTGCACGCTGCCACCGTTTGTGATAGACCACTTTTCAGCCAGTGACACGAACAGCGCCCAGCGAAGTAGCAAACAGCAAAACAGTGGATTTCCAAAGAAGACCGCCCTTGACTTCGCACAGGCTTTACGCCGCAAGGGTGCCGGTCTCAGCAATATATTCAGTACTTCCTGTACTTCCTGTAGGCGGCGCCAAGCAACCTTGCTTTCTTAAGGTGAAAACACTTGTGGTGAAAGTACTGGTGAATTATGGGACTTTGAGTCCACTAATCGAGTTCTGACACACTTCTGTGTCACTCCATGTAGCCGTGGGAGCAGCTCCTGAGAGTCATGCAGCAAGTGAGGTGAGGTGGGATGAAAGGTCTACACACTCGTAGCACGTAGCACGCAGGACAGCAAAACAGTGGATTTCCAAAGAAGACCGCCCTTGACTTCACACAGGCTTTACTGGCAGTGTGGGATTGGCTCCACATGCAATTGTTAGTGAAAGAAGATGTGCGCACTGCACGGATCTGTGTTTGGAAGGATAAGCCTACAAGAGGCTGGTTTGCAATCTTGGTCCATTCATTGGTGGGCATGCAAGATGATGTGTGCACCCAGACGTTAGTGAGTGTTGATATCTCTGCTTGCAAGAATCCCAGCTCTCCTCTGACTATCTCTTCCGTGTTTGCATGGCATTTGGCCTGTTCTAGTAGCACAGGGATAAGCTTGACATGAGAAACCTTTGATGTCACAAAATAACGATTTAGGATTTGCACGGTCCAGTCTTCTTGCCAGATCGGGTTTTGCTCCCTTCTTAAAGTACGTTATTCTTCCAGAGCCCACAAGTGATACGCTCATGCCACTTCTCCATACTGCCGTGGGGGGAGCCAAGGTATCCGCTCCACAATGCTCTGATGCCACATCATTTATTTGGCCGTTAAGACCAGCCCTTTGTGTCACCAGCACACACACATCCCAGGGTCGGTCAGGGGATATTTACATGTATCTCCCCCTTGCCTATATCCCCCTTTCTGTGACTAAGATGTAATTAGTACAATATTCTACATTGGTCTGTCTATAACCTTCTTGATTTACCACTGTAAAGGTGAATGTCTGGAGGGCATGGACCCAATGCATGCTTTGGATATTGGTTTCTTTTTTCCAGGCTAGCCATACTTAGGGGCCTGGTTGGTAGCCAAAACATATATGCAGATGCTTAGCTAATCAGTTAGGGCCTTACAATACCCATTTAATGGCCTGACACTCCACTTCCAATTTGGCATATTTATTTCCAGGAATAATGTATTATATATATATATACAGGATAGGTTGTGCGTCCCCATTCTGTCTTGGGAAAAATGACTGCCCCTAAACGTTTCCCTGAAGCATCACGTTGGAAGGTAAACCTTTTGCTGAAATCCAGCATTATAAGCAGAGCCAAGCGGTACATGGATTTCCTCAAACTCCCCAAAGTTTCCACTGTTTCAGCTGCGCATTGGATCTGATTTAGATTGTTCCCTATAAAGTTGGTCTGTCAACATGCTGTGATAGTGGAAAGAATTAGGATGAAGCTTCTGTATTAATCAACTAGGCAAGAAAGGCCTGGAGATCTTTCTTTGTTTTTGATATTGTATTTTTTTGTACCACTTTCACCTTGGCTTCCTGGGGCTGTATGTTTACTCTTCCACACTTAAATCCCAAGTATTTAACAGTCGTCATGATAGAGGATATTTTCTGGGAATAGTTCTCAGACCAGATAGACATAGAATTTGGAAGAGGTGGGGAAAGCCAAAAAGCGAAATTGCAGTCACTTTCCTGAAGTTAATTCATATCCTCCAGCTTCCATCCGGTTCCTAAGAAGGATGATTGGCTAGAGCTACACCTGATTTCTCTAATTACAACAGGGATCGGATTAGTGGTTGCTCGTGAAGTTGAGATTGCTTTGTGATTAGGGGGTAAGGCAAAGCCTGTTGGCCCATCCATCATCTTGGAATTTACTGTCTTCTACTTAAACACCTGCCGTGTGTGGTAAATTCCGGTTCCCTGTTGCTCCAAATTGAAATTTAAATGATGGAGAAACACATTGGGCCTCATTACGACCCAGGCGGCCACGGAATGAATGGGGCCGGTAAGGGACCGGCACTTTTCATTCCAGGCCACCCTATTACGAGGTCTGCAGCGGGTGCCGCTAAGGAACGCCTGGTCAGACCAGGCATCCATAGCAGGACCAGCTAGCAGATCAGGATGCTAACAACAGGCCCGTCATGAACGGGCCCATTGTTAGCATCCTCCCCATTCCCATTTGAGCCCTTTTGGGGCTCAAATGGGAATGGGGATGTATCGGGGCCGGGTCCCGTGAAAGGGATTTACCGGGCCCTCCAAGGTCAGAATGGCCCAGTAAGTCCCCTTTTGCGGGACCCAGACCTGGTACCCGGTATGGGGGTAGCCATGCCGCTTTTAGCGGCATGGCTATCGCCATACTCGTAATGAGGCCCATTGTAAGCTATTGAAACTCTTTGTATATACACTGTGTTCATGGAGTGAAATTCCAACTTTGTATCCGCTGTGAGACATGCTTTAGTAGGAGAGAATGCTTTCGTAACTTAATTAAAAACGTGATGCTATCAGGGTGGGAAACCCACAAGCTTGTAACCTAGTGTCTATGTGACTTCCTGGTTCACAACACATCGATGTGAACCTCTGAAAGTATTTCTCTGATATTGCATGCTATTGTTTTTAAAGTGTTAAACCCTCGATGCTAAGAGTGTTGTATGATTTATAGTTTCACTAGTACACTTTTTGTAGAATTATGTACATTTCCTGGTTCATATTTGACCTATAATTGTTCCCTGATTTTTATTTATTCTTAAAGTTTTTTGTACAGATTATAATCCATTGAATGCCTTTATTTGGTCTTCCTTAAATAACACAACATATGAGATATGAAGGAATGTCTAAGTTTTTTTTGAAGAACAAATTTACTCACGACTGAATAATCAGTCAATGTAGAGATTTCAATTGCAAGGAGCATCTGAATTCCTCATCAAAGCAACTATTTCCACAAAATGAGTATTACAATGATAATAAGTAATTACCTATTTCATGTTTCCATCTCTATATGTCCAATGTATAAATGTGCACATTATATTGCAAATGTACTCCTCAGTACATGGAATGGAAGCATTATGTGACATTAGCGACCTGGGGAGTGGCAACATATAACAAAGACCGTGGGCTGATCATACAGGCTCATTAAAGCCTGTGTTCCATTGATCCCTGCAGCACCTTTTCCCTGAGCCCCTTTTCTGTACTCACCCTGTGGTCCCATTGGACACCGCAAAACAACCCCCACACAGCCCATTCCAGTGTATCCTCTCACCTACATGACTGATTTCCTTGCTCCAGGTCTGCACCCTGAAGATCATTGTCCCACAATATTTAGAAAAGGGTAAATCTCCCTTTTCGTGTTTTACGGGTGGCCATCTTGGTTTGCATTTATGCATTGAAAGGAAATTGCCTACTCGCGATATGTCCAAAGTCATGTTCTTTGTTTTATAAACCACTGCTAGCACACTGGAAGGCTGTCTGGGGCACAAAAAGAGTTAAACACCTGTTTGGCTATCAGGCTTTGGCAGAAACAGCTCTGAGTCCTCGCCAAAGTCTTGCTTAGCTTGGGCCTATAATGGCTCAGGATAATGAGTTTCCACCAAAGCCACCCAACCATCCCCTGCAAACGTGTACTTCATGCTACACTAATAACTCAGAAATTAGCGTTTAAATATCCAGTGCCGGCACAGACCAATAATGTATGTATTTATTTATTTAAATCATATTTCTTTTGTACAGCACCAATCAGCCAACTAATCCCAGAAGCAGGCTCTGGCTGATTGATTTATATTCGAATGAACAAATTGTTAATACCAACTAATCTCATATATTTGGAAAACATGAATTTACAAACATAGGACAAATTATCCAATGGACATTCTCAAGACTAGTCAAGTGGTGCCTGCTATGAGTACTCGATCTTGTGTGCGTGTCTTCATGTGACTTGCCAATGCTCCATAATGCCACTGGAATGCATAAACAGATGAAGAGAGTGCAAGCGGCCTGTTTATGTATCAGTGATAAAGTATGGGCTTACTCGCTACATGGTTTGCTGAAGATGGATGCTTGGTAGGTTTACTCCATGTCAACGCACGGTAGGTTGCACAGCCTTGTCAGAGAAGAGTAGCCTTGTACATCCCCTCGCCTGCTGCACATAAACCCACCGGCTGGCAGATTTAGTACCTTGACAGTAGACTATTGATATCAGCGTTGTGCATTTGTCTTCATAAATCTCTACAGAATGTACTGCCATGATTTTCTAACTTTGAACTTCATGCAAAGTCACTGATATATTGCGCACCGTATCCCAATTTGGAAACCCATCAAAGTGAAATGCATTTTATTTTCAGAACGACTGTTTTTTTGTTATCTAACTCTGCTTGGTTCTGCACAAAATGGTAGTTTTATTGTTCAGCAGTTTACCAAATACATAGGTGTGTGGAAGTTTACTGACTCACACAGTTAAGAGGAAACAGGAAAGTGCAGGATGTGTTGCAATTGGGTGCCAACAGTGAAGTCGTACAGGAGTGACAGACCCAAAAGTAGATTGACAGAGCAAACACTGCCTATGATTATAAGTGTTCTTTTATAAGGCGCGTAATACCAGCCGCAGGATCGGAACTCCAACCCGTGTTACACAGTGTCGTCTTGCTTCCAAGTCGAACGCGTTGGCCTGTGCTATACGTCCTTCCCTTTGGCAATCCACAAGATTGACATACTAACATTTCATCTTTACCACGGCCTGCTAGGCGACTTGATCTGAGGGGAAAGGTGTTCGTATGATCCCAGGGAAATACATGATGACACGTTTGATATTGCTTTTGTCAGGCAACCAAGCAGGTTATCACAGGGAGTGTTTGGGAAAGACTTCACGATTTTGTTAGATGATTGAAGATAGGTGAGCGGAGGGGGGTGGGGGGCTGAGGGGGGCTCAAGTGGTCTCCCCCTGTATTTTCGTGGCAAATTGGTAAAAGATGGTGGTAAAAAAAAAAAACGTGAAAAATGTCCAGTAAAAAACAAAACCCACTGGCACACATATATAGAACTTCTCATAGGTTTAGGATGGACACCTGACTAATACTTCATGTATAGCATGTCTAGCAAGCAAATGGCAAAGACATGATGATGGCATTCAACAAATGGACAATACTTTGATATTGATATTGATATCAATATTTTAATCATACACATGTGTTTCAGGGCACGACGAGGCAAGGGAGGGGAACAAGGGAGAACAAAAACAACGATCTTACTTGGCCCAGTGACACTGAGAACGCGCAAGTGCAGGGGAGAGGGAAGGGGGAAAGTGCAGGGGGAGGGGGAATGTGGAAAGTGCTGAGCATAAGAATGAAAAACAACAAACAAGTGGTAGTGCAGCCAGCAAGTGCCAAGTGCTAGGTTAAAAGGTACAGACCAGGGGTGTCTGATAAGTGCAGGGAAAAGGGGGGAGGGCTGTAGTGTTATAGATACAGACGCCAAAGTGCAAGGGTTGCCAGGAGGCAGTACGGTGCATGGCAGGGTGGGCAATACTGAACCAAAAACATTCAGGCATTTGTAGGAAAAATAATTAGCCTCTGTAGTGCTGAAGGAATTCATGTGTAAGTGCTGGTTGAGGCCATTAATACATGGGCCAAGGAAATGACATGTTACATCATTCAGATCGTTTTTTCTACTAGATGCATTAAATATATGACATTAAATGCCACCATCACCACCCTTTATGTCTCAACTCTGCCACGGTGACGGATCTACAGACAACTCAAGACCATTTACAAATTAATTACCATTTTCTTTTGGACACAAAGTAGAGATTTGGTAAATACATACCTGACTAGAGAGATGGAATCTGGGTTAGCACTCAAGGTCCTCTTTGGAGCAAGGCTCTTAGTCATTTCCTACCCCTTCCCTACTTCAATACAGACTCCTCTGTGGGCAGAAAATTCATTGACAGTCTTTGGACTTCGGAGTCTTCTGAACATGTTTTTCTTGGCTCTGCGTTTTTCTTCTTTATATTCAAAGTTGTCAGGGTCTTGTGTTGGTCCTTCTTCCGCTCCTACTAGGTACCCGACTTAATACATTTAGGCCTTCCAATGAGGGTGTTGTATTGGTCAATAGTCAGCTGGTTTAGTGATAGAATATTATCAGCTTTCCTCTTTGGGTTTTACTAAGAAAACTCACTTCCTAAACCAGCGTTGGCGTTTCCTCCTTGGCTCCCCTTTGGTTCTTTATTTTATGCACTCCTCCACCTCTTCAGGAACCCTTTGGCCAGGTTCTAAAGGATAACTCCTCTTCTAAATCTCTTCCTCCTCTTATTAGGTATCAGTCTGTACAATGTCCCCTGCCAAATTGTTGAAGATTAGTATTGCAAAGGAAGGAGCAGGATCTCCCCCACCCACTCCTGGTGAACATTTGGAGTGATCTGCTGTTCGGTAGTCTTCTTGCCTGTGCTGAAGTACGGATACCCGGGACTCTGCCCACTGGAAGTGGCAAACCTGCAAGTGTGTTCTGGTAACTTTCCTGCCTGTGAAGGGCATACAAAGGATTTACTTTTCCTCTGGAACCCTGGATAGGTCCCCACCACAGCTAGAATCACAAGGAGCAGGCATTGGCTATGTATAGCACTTCCACTTGTGAGCTAATTTGACCAGCCTGGTGCATTTTAGACTCTCAGTTTGCTTCAACCCTTTTTGAGCTACCAATTCAGCCATTGCTACTGATGAACTGCATCACATCATCACATATGTCATTCACAGGTGCAATAACTTCCTGCTCTATGGTTGTTAAAAGTTAAGAAAAGTAATTGACATGTTTGCAACAGGCATAGACATACATCCAAGCTGTTTCCCATTCAACAAAAACAGATCCTCGGCCATTTCAAATGTTGAGTTGATTTAGAATTCAAAATGCATGTCTACATATGCTGGACTGTTTTGAAATCTGGAGACCCCCGATTTTTTTTTCTGCACTTTTAAAAGAATTGTAGTAATCACCTATGATCCAAGGCTTGAGTAACCATGTTTCCTGTAGCGCAATTACATCAAAACATGCCACAAAACATTTAAAATCAGGGTCCCCCATTTTCTGAGGTATTCCTGTCACATTCCAATACACACATTTGTTGTTTAGCCAGGGGGTGTTATTAGAGCCTTTGTTGAGCTTGTCAGTCGGGGTACAAAGGTTCTCCATGGCCAGCCACCTTGTGGGAGATGATTGAAAGTCAGATAATTCATGATCTTCAATCCAATGTACCTCCGGAAATAGCAGCCTAGAGAAAATGTGTGCCTGATCGGCCTACTTTCTGCTTATGACCTAAGGGGCTGTTAGTGTAGAAACCTCTGGGCTTTTCGGCTGCCATGAATGCCAGGAGGTTGGATTAGTTCCATTTTGCAGATCATCCTGCACCGTTGAAGACAAAACCCTGCCAGAATGGCTTATCTGTGGCAGAAGAGTGCCATTTGATGTTAATCATGACATGTTTCCTGCATCCAGTGGGAACGGACACTCCTTGAATGCTTTGGATCAGAAGGCATGGGACCATCGGGAAGAAACAGTTGAATTTTACAAATGTGATTAACGAGTATATCCACTTTTCGTGTATAGGGTAATAGGTTTGCATTTCTGTATCCAATAAGAATTGTGTTTCGAGCAGTGTGGTCAGCACTTAGTCTCAGTCTCCTCACAAGTTTGAAATCGCCAAGCTTACTGCTTAGCCCCCTATATATCTTATTCAATAGGTCGTCCAATGTTCCAGTTTCGTAGTTTCAGAGACATTGATCATTACCATATTTCTTTTAATCGCTTGACGCTTTGATAGAATACTTGTGTGGGCGATAGATCCCATTTGGCCTACACTTCAAAAAAATATTGTTTCTTCTAATAACTCTATAGTGAAAGAGGGCTGAGATACATTGGAACCCTCTGAATCAACAAATGGATTTGCACGCATATACCGTGCACCATAACCAAGCACTGAATCATGGTCATAGGGTAAGGCTAGTCTGTTTTGCAAAGGTAAATGTGATGTGGTAAATTAATATGCTGTAGGTTGCTTCTGCAGTTGACCATACGACATAGCGCTGTTTCCAACATCAGAGTTTAGTGCATTGGGACCTTTGTAAATGTTTGCTTGGGTATGGTCTTGTACCGCCTCTTTCCTTAACCCCTTCAGTGCCAAGTCAATATATGTGGCTAGAATGTCCTTCAATGGCCTACTTACTTCAGAGGCCAATACATTGCTCATGACTTGGACTGTTTCTGTCAATACGCGCCTTAGATCTCTGGCCCCATTGATCACATTCATGGTCCCGTGCTAAGGTAAGTGTGTCCCCCGCACTTCCTTCCTCTCCTTCTTCAACCCCTCTACTCCAATTCCAACATACCCCAGGCATCTCCACTCCATCCCCACTCACCCTGCTCTCCTTAGTCCCTTGCTGGTGCCAGGAACATTATGGGGCCGATTCATGGAACAAACGGGCGCCGAAAATCCCAGCGCAAGCAGGCGCAAGGTGGCGCACGCGTGAGAAAGCAAGCGCATGCGCACGCCTGCGATTCAAAGAAGGCGCTGCGCTTGTTTCCCACTGGTTGTGTGCCAAATCGGTGCATGTCGCACGCGGGCACACACGTCATCAAACGGCGTGAGCTGCGCGCACAGCAAAAGCGCACATGACGCAGCGCACACAACAAAAGTAGGCGGAACATTGGGCATAACACGCAGAATGGGGTATAACGCGTGAAAAAGAAGGCGTAACTGCGGAAGTACTGCAGGGAACTACACGGAATGCCCACACGCACGTGAACAACCCGCATTCATGGATATGAATACGGGAAACCCGCGCACGGTAAAAGACGCACACGAAGGCAGGCGGAAGCGTCTCCGCACACAGTATAAAAGTGTGCGCAAACAACAAACATGTATATACAGCTACGATGAATGTCCCATTTGTCACAGCACTGATCGTGGGACACCGCAGGAGGAGGAGAATAGCCAGGGCAAGCCTTTATTCACCGCAGACAAGCCTTTTTGGGATGCTGATGACCAGGTCTACGGCAGGTATAGGTTTCCACCCCGTATCATCCTAGACCTGGTCAGGGAGTGGGAAGATGACCTTATATCCCCTACCCTTTGCTTCCAAGCATTGAGCCCCTTGGAGAAGGTGCTCAATGTCCTGCATTTTTTGGCCACTTGGCCATTTCAGCAGACTACCGCCATAGTGGGGGGGGGGGTCTCACAGGCCACGGAGTCACGCTGCCTACACCAGGTCTTGGCAATCATGACAGCGCGCCCCTCAGTCCGCAGGCACATATACATGCCCAGAACACCCGCAGAAAGGCAGGCCGTTGTCCTGGACTTTTACAGGGTGGCACACTTCCCCAAAGTGCTCGGTGCCATAGATTGCACCGATTTGGCTCTACGTCCACCTAGGGCCACTGAGCACATCTACCGAAACCGCAAGCACTGGCATTCCATCAATTTACAGGTGGTATGCGATGCAAAGGGAATCATCACCTCTGTCTATGCAAACTACCCTGGCTCCACCCATGACAGTTTCATATACAGAATGTCTGCCCTGAGCCGGGCCCTGGAAGCTGGGCAGCATGGCGACACATGTCTGTCATTTCATATACAAATTAACAAGGGGGGTCCTGGGTGTGCCTCTGCCAGACATTAGTCCTGGTTACGAGAGACTTACCCAGAGTCTTTAGCTCACTATCTTTCACAGAGTAGAAATATCCCAAACATATCAGTCTTTGTCCTGCCCTGGGGCAGTCCAGCACCAAAATGCTAGGCAATTCTCCTCTGAACAAGAGTACCAACAGCATCCCCAGACACGTGTTTCGGTCTGGTTGGACCTCATCAGTAGGGAGGAGCTGTGCCTCTCTATGAGTAGTGAGCAAGGGGTCCACGTCTGGATTCCCCTAGTAACTTAGGGTGAGACCCAAAGTTACTTAAATATGCAAATTAACAAGGGGGTCCTGGGAGTCCCTCTGCCAGACATTAGTCCTGGTTACGAGAGACTTACCCAGAGTCTTTAGCTCACTATCTTTCACAGAGTAGAAATAACCCAAACATATCAGTCTTTGGCCTGCCCTAGGGCAGTCCAGCACCGAAATGCTAGGCAATTCTCCTCTGAACAAGAGTGCCAACAGCATCCCCAGACACATGTTTCGGCACATGAACAGTAAAGATAAGAAACATACTACACAATGCATAGCAATGAATGTACACATGAATCATGATACACCCCATCTAGCAAAAGCATAACAGTGGTCAATAACACCCCAATCATCCCCACTAGGGGTGTTAACACAAGTTCCACAGCAGCAGACATGCCACAGATATGACAGTCCAAAGCCCTTGTGTAATAGGCTGTTACACCGAACCATCTTTACGAACCCATGGATAAGGGAAGCAGGAGTGGCATATGTGAGTCAAGGAGCCCAAGCAGCAAACACATACACAAGACAAGCCTGAAGGGCCCAGCTGGAACAGACAGTGTATGCTTTCAAAAGCCACAAAGCACCACACTGTCACATGAAAGCACAATAGACAAGCAATTTTAAACTATATTAACTAATTACACTAACTACGAAAAACCTACTTTACCTAATTAAACTAACTATCAAACAGAAACTTAACTAACTAAACTAAAAGAAAAATCAAAAATGGCCACATACAACCCGGGGGGGGGCACCCAGGAGGGGGGAGGTACAGGGTGCTGCTCAACACCCACATGCGATGATGCTGAGCTAACAAAAAAAACCTCCATGGGCTCAACGCCTGCACAGCCCGACCTATGTGGGAGATAGATGGTCGTCCAAGTCTGGCTCATCCTGGAAAGGAGGATGTGGCACAGTAGCCTGGCCACGCCCAGCCGCAGCTTGCCCCTCGTCGGCAGCAAGTCTGCCGGACGGGTGAGCCTGGTTCTGTGTGGCGATGACACGTAGGTCTGCATGCAGAACCTCCCGTGATACATGTGCTTCCTCTTGAAAGGTAGCACGTGTAACACAGAGTTCCTCCTCCAAGGCCTGGCTGGACAACCGCTGCACCTCCCGGCAAGCCTGTAGCTTAGCCGAGATGGTACGCTCAAGTTGTGCAAACCTCTCCTCTGACCGCTCCCTCTGGGACATCAGAAGGACACCCAGAGTGGATCTGAGGGAAGCATACTCCTACCTCAGGTCCTCCATGTGTGCCTCTGCTTGAGCAGCAATTGCTTGATGCAGAGACAACATCTCAGCCTGGCGTGCCCTGTATGAGGCCACCATGCCCAGCCTGGGCGAGCGGGCCGTGGACCGTGCCGCCTGCTGCTGGAGAAACACCTGCCTAACAGGGGGGAGCACGGATCGGGCCACACACTCCATGCTCTCAGCGATGTTCTCCATTGCTGCCCCCTGCCGTTCTGAATTGGCAGTCATGTCTTGCTCCCACTCAGTATACAGCAGTTGCGCGCGGCGACCGCGTTGCTGGGCTTGACCCCTGCGGGACCCAAGGACCGGTTGTCCTCGTCGTGTTGGCACCGCCCGCAGCTGCAGGACTACATGCCCCCGTCGACGTGATGTCCCAGGCACATCAGTGACTGGTGTGGAGGGTGACCCTGCGTCCCGATCCACCACGGGCAGAGGTTCCAAGACTGTTTGACCCCTCAGTGCAGGTGTCGCAGACAGAGGAGTGTCCACATCAGAATCACTCACCCCTGACACATGGACCTGATGCTCATCCAACTGGACATGGACGTCAGAGTCATCATCAGGGCTGAACTCATAAGCAGCCATAGACAAGATGGCCTGTAGCATTTGGGGGTTTTCGTGGCCTGCAACCCCATGACCCCCACTTGTGCCTGGTTGATGTAGTGATACCAAACCTGTCCCTGGCATGACAACACCATCCTCCGGCTCCTTTGCGTCATCCTCTGAAAAATAGAGAGAAAAAAGTTCACTACACATGTCAGAAGCACACAACACACACACAGACACCGACAACATCAGGCAGACATGTGACACAAAAAATAGAACCTGGCATGCATGCTGGGTCAACTTGGAATTGCTTCTGTGATCAGACCTTTGAAAGGTGGCAGTTTGCATTGAAGTGGGTCTATGCAGTGCAGCCAATGTGTATGTTACTCACTACCTACATGTACAAGTACTTCATGGTGTGTGTCAGAAAATGTGAAGGCAGTGCAAGGTCAACTTCAGGCATCACGTGCAATGTGCATTCAATGGGTAGCATATCTACAAGTAAAGCACCCCTCCACCCAAGTGCAAAAGCATGGATGCCTCGCATGTTATCAAAAGGTTGACCATAGACCTGTGCATTGACAGGCAGTGTTGACTAGCATCAACAGCTTCATGTGAGTCAAGTGACAACACTGCAAATGATGATGGGACAGTAAGCAGGACAAATGATGAAACGTCTGGAGGCCACCCACGTGTGAAGAGGACACTACACCAGTTGGACAGAGTCATTGGCCATTAAACAGGCTGAGGCCTGTGACCCACACAGATTGTCAGACCCTAAACATGTGTGCAATGCAGTACTGAGCCACAGTAGACATGGGAAGGCTGATGAAATGCCATGCAATGTATGTCACCCAAGACTTGTATTACAGTGATCATCCAGTCAAGGACACATAGGGGCATGCGTGCAATGCACATGGAGCATGAATGGGCACTCATGTCCCTGCAGGACATCTGACCTCTGCACAGTACAAGTGAGATACCCTGCATCAAGAACTAAGGCTGTACCACACAGCATATGTCTGGCAGATTGGTTGCGGGAAGTTAGCATGTACACAGGACATATTAACAGGGAAGTACCCAACTGCAATATTGAAGCAGACCAGTCCAAAGGTGGAATTGGGGTGCAGAGCGGGGGGTGGAGGGGCAAGGGAGCATGCCTACATGGAGTACCCATCTGCAGGCAGAGGACACATGCACATAATGACATTGTGCCTGGGCTGAGAGGAAAGTCACCTCACGCTACATGCAGAAGGGCCAGTGAGCTGGGACATGAACCGGAGGGGCATACTGGTAACCAGCATGTGAGTAGGGTGCAATAGTGTTGATGCCGACAGTCCCCATCTGCTCCACATGTCCACCATCCAGCAGAGCAGACATGCATCACGGAAGCATTGCATTACTTGCACATCCGAACCATGTACACCTCACATGTAGTGGCAATCATGCACAACACATCCCACAAGTAAAACACACACGTCCTCAACAAACACGCATCAACACTCACTGGACTGGGCATCAAAGTCCGGCATCTCTCCCACTCCTTCGACCGATTCAGATGGTATGAACTCCGCAACAAGTGACTCATGTGGAGTGAGGACTTCCTCCTCTGGTGCAGGCCCACCGCCAGTCACCAGAGTCAAGTTGTAATTTGAGGCACGCTTAGCCTTAGCATTGCGTTTGATGTCATTCCAACGCTTTTTGCACTCTTGCGCCGTGCGCACCTACCTCATGGCCGAATGCACTGACATTTTCCGCAACATACTTCCAGAGGGTATCACGTTGGGCAGCCGTAGTCTGACTATTGGCACCCACTAGCATGTCATGGCTGTGGCCCCGCACGTATCCCACGAGGATGTCCAGTTCCTGATTGCAGTAAGACTTCTTCCTCGATTTGCAGGAGGTTGTGGCTGTGTGTGAGGTCCAAGCCTGTGCTGCAGGTGCAACCTTCCTCCTCTTGGATTGTGGCTCAGACCCTGGCTGGCTAATGCCACCCTGACAAGTATGGCCAGTGGGTTTGGTGGATTGAGCCAAGGGAGTGGCAGGTGGAGGGACGACCAAAGGCCTGACTTCTGTCAGTGGCAGCTGGGTGCCCTCTAATGGACCCTGTGCAGCAACATCTGCTGTGGCAGGGTCATTGACCGCAAATGTCCTGGTTGGCAGACTCACAACCGGGGTGTTGTTGGGTGCATCTGCCCCTGCACTTGCCAACACCCGGCTGTTTGGGGCAGCAGATGACATAACTGCCCCAGGGACACGTGTCTTGGTCAGGGCAGCCCTGCGTGCCCCTACGGTTTCCCTCCTGGCCCGTTGGAAATCTTCCAAGGGCTCCTCCAGTGCCAGTGCAGGCTGCGCTGCCAGACCCTGAGCCTGGGTGGTGGTGTCCACAGCTGCACCTGCAGCTACCACTACCCTTGGGCCAGTGGCAGTCGATGGAACGGACTGCTGTGTCACATGGGCACCAGTGCCAGATGCAGAAGCTGCATCTCCCGGAACTACAGGGGGTGGCGGCATGACTGCACTGACACATGGCATGACATTGTGCTCAAGTGCCGCACCCCTGCCTCTTCCCCCTCTGCGGCTGCCCTGGACACTTTGGAGTCCCCCTACTCCCTGGTCACCCTGACCACGCCCACCACTAGGAGTACGCCCAGCTGAGGCGCCCCCCACCTTTGGTGTCCTCCCAACCATGGCACAAATGTAGTAGTGCCGGCACAGATGGAGTAGCGCCAATGGGAGGTGTACATCACAATTGACCTGGCCAATTGGGGTGAAGGGGGTGGGAAGCAAGATGTTAACAGCCCCCCTGCACCTGCAAGGCTGTATGTGACCCCGGTGATGTAGTGACGGGTCACGCAATGCTCAGGCACCCCAAAACTGCTGGAAAACTGTGCACGAAACCCTGCAGCCTACGTGCGTGGAATCAACCTCCCGCAGTACGCAGTGGCACCCAGTAACACGTAAATTGCGTACGCGTAGGACACGCAGGCTACTATGACATCAAAAACGGTGCAATACACAGGGGCACCCGCAGTGAGAAAAATAGCGTGTGCGACTCACCGTCTGACTAGCGCGATGCAGAAAAACATGCGTAGCCAATACCCCCGCCAAAAGAAGAGGTACGTCCTTGATAGCTGTGAAGTTGTGATGGCGCGCGAAACAACACGAAGCAGCAACACACGTCAGTCTCCTCTCCACAAAAGGCATGTACAGCGAACTGCTGGCCCTGCTCACCTTTAACCCATGCTGAGGGAAACGTCTGTGCGTGTCACGTCACTTACGCGCGTAGGCCCTTTCCTCGGATTACACGCATTCACACAGGGACGTGCATTTTTTCGTGCGTGCGCTAATCCTCTATGCCCACATCACGGGGGAAACGCCCTCGCACGCCCCCGCGCCTCACGTCACAGAAGCGCTTACACGCGAAGGGCCTTTGGTCCAATGAAAACGCTGATGTGCTCACACGCTAAGCGTCTTTCCTCAAATTACACGCTGACGTGCAAGATTTTCACGTGCCAAATCACTCCATATCAAGTTGGCCACGCATACACACACGGAAGACCACGCTCCTGCCCTGAAGGCCATTTTCCTGCCCCCAAGAGTCCCAAGCACGCTCCCACCAGCCATCTGCTGCTGCCTGCCTGCCTGTTGCCCACGTACCCTGCTATTTGGTGCCTGCACGTCAGCCATCTGCAGGTGTCCAGTTGCTGTGTCCACCCCTGCTGGAATAGAAGACTCCCGACTGGGATTCCATCGCTCCACAGCCAACCCCAGAACCCAGTAGCCCACCCACTTCTGCCTCTGGGGTTGCCATGTCGGGCACATCTCCATCTGGCACCACTGGCAACCCCCAGCCAGAGAGGCAGAGGGACACCAGCTTCACTGCCACCGAAGTCGGTGTCCTGGTGGAGCATGTCCTGGGGCATTATAATGCCCTCTTCGGAACAAGACGCGCCAACAAGGAAGGACGGGAGAGGATCTGGGATGACGCAGTGGTTGCCATCAACGCTGAGGGGTTGGCAACCCGCAACTACCAACATGTCAAGAAGCGCTGGAAGGACTTCAGGTCCAGGACCCTCAACAAGGCCCGGCGCCTCGCGGAGGGGGGCCAGGTCAGCCTGAGCAACATCCAGATGAGGGTCTGGAACGCGTAGGCCCAGTGCTCCACGCCCAGATCCTTCGGAGGCAGACCCGTCTGGAGACGAGCGGTAAGTGGCCAAGCATTGCTGTGTGTGACAGGGCATGTTGCAGTGTGCTGGTAGTCTGATACTTGCCTGTATGTGTGACATAGGCCATGTATGGATGTGTGTGTGCAGGGACATCATGGTCATGTGTTGGGTGTCTTGACCCACGTTCAAATTATTATGCTACAACATTTGGTGCTGTGGGCTTACAAAAACCAAGATGGCGGAAAAACCCACATTTGCGCCAAAATCCAGGAAAACCGCGCAGTTTGTGCGCACACCAAAATGGTCGCCTGACCTGCCACCCACCAGTGTGAACGTGAGGGGCCCGAAGCACCATGAGCGAAATCAGTGATAAGGAATATGGTGCTGTTCATAATCTGTTCTTATTAATGTCAAAAATGGGTGCAATACTGGTGCTCACCACTACCAGAAAGCCAGCGTTTTAAAACCACCAGACACTTGTGTAAAACTGAACAAATGAACCCAATCCAGGCCAAAGAAAGACTTGCTAAGAGGTGGATACAATGTAAAACTATATTCTGAAATGACAGGAAGGAAGTAATTGTCTAATGTATGTATTGAAAATAGCTGGGGATGTCAGCAGTTTAAGTGAATTTGGGTTTAAAGCCACTAAAATCGAAATGTTTAGAATAAATGAGTGACCTACTTTTGAGTGTCACATAGGTTGCAATTGTTTAAATGTCATAGTTTTGAACTTAGAATCAGTGTTCTAGCTGCATGTGTAAAAATTGCAATGTTGGTTTGAATGTAGAAAACTGGGAACCAAAGTGACATTTAGCTGAAGCCTGGCTTAAAAAGATTGAATTCTGCCTGACAACTACCCCCGACAGGAGTTGAAACTTGATCAGCAGCTGTGTTCCCAGGCCTGGCTGCATTCTGCTGCCCCTGCCAAAAGGAGATGACACCTCTCTGATTGGATTAGGGGAGGAGCAGCTGGGCACTGCAGGAAACAGAACAATGAGCCTTCCTGGGCTCAGGCAAATGTTAAATTAGAGAGGGGGGTCGTAAATGGCTTCCTCTTGAGAGAAACAGGGAGGGGCAGTGCCTCTGTGAGCAACTTGGGTTGAAGGAAGTGGACAAACCAGAAATTCCACCATGTGCTTTGGGAAACCACACCCCTCTGGGCCAGAACACTATTTTAAAAAGATGGATAATTCATAGTACGGACTTGTTAAAATTATATAATTAATATCATTATTCTTGTGATTTTTCTGTGCACATTTTAAGAGGTGTTAGAACTCTGTACCATGTTCTGAGGCAAAACCCCATGAATTATGGAGATTGCAGACACGGGGTTCAGGCTAGAAAAATGAAAATTTACTGGAATATGTGTAGAAAGGCGGTGTACATTTGTGCCATTTTTGATAAACGTCCGATATTGGTAAACCAACTAAAAACGAAAATAAGTTGTCATTTTTGAATGCAAGCTCTTAGGAAGATCAGAGTTGAACAAGAATGTACCTTAAGTCATCTGCAATCTGTACATGTAATGTCTACCACTTGTGTATCTGGGAAATGTGTTTAGTTATGAAAATGATTTTCTAAGGTAAAAGCAAAGGGGAGTGTTCTTTCTGTATGCCATAAAGATAACTCACTCTGACTCACTGCTCCCTTCTCAAATCAGGTCAAAGAGAAATCCTTGACCTATCAAATCGTGAGTGGGTTGGGCAAAGAAAGTTAGCATCCACACCCATTTTCAAAAGACTTAAAAAGAGCCACTGGAAGCCAGACAGGGACATTCACTTTCCACTTTCTTGTGAGACGCTTTGCCAGGTGACTCCAGACTTCAAATCCATCAATCTCCAGAGACCAGAACTTTGAATCCAGACTCCAGAACTTGTAGCAGAGAGGCCTGAATCCACAAGCTGAATCCTTTTTCAGCAGGCCTCAAAATCATTTGTAAATTATTCAAACAGCCGGGCTGAGCTGTCAGATTCTGGCTTAGAACCTTGTGCCAGAAACACCCAGAAAGCAGAGCTGTATCCAGAACCGCAGACCGGATCAGACCAGATCGCTGTGAGCAGAACCAGAGATCCTGACCAGACCAGAACCAGAGATCCAGAACCAGAGAACCAGTACCAGAAACCGCCCAGAAGTCCAGTCCAACCTGTTGACCAGATCCGTGACGAGGCCCATTCCTTTCAAATTTATAGTGTGAGTACACAGCTAGAACTGTGCAAAACCCATCTCTTAGCTTAAAATAATCTGATTCAAAACATTTGAACCTGTCCAGAACTGCATCATAGAATTGTGTGTCCCTTCTCCGATTTTAAACCTGTAAAAGTGTCATTTTGCCATTTTGAATCATTATTTAGTTTCTGAAAAACCAGCTTCATAAAAACGTCCGTATCTCTTGAACCGTTTGTGCTAGAAGCGAGATTTAACTTTCATTTTAAAGCTAAGATGCTAGGCTTTCCAACTTTCTATTCATTATACTTTTTCCGTAATCACGCTCGACGCACTTGGAAAAAGTGCCGCGATTTGCGATTTGGCTCAAATTTCTTCACTTGTCAAAATAGCAGCTTCTTGCTTTCCTTTGCTGAAATTCGTTTGCAACCTGTCAATCATTCATAGAGCATTGCTAAAGTGATCCTGAACTAAGTTAAAGTAGCTATCACCCACCCTGAATCTCTTATAGGGAATTAAAATCATTTTTAGCATATTTTTTCCCTTCTTTGCATACCACCTTTAAAGTACTTTGCCTCTGTTTAAAATCATCCCTGTTTCTCTAAGCTTGCCAGGGGGGAACTGAATTCGGATTGTACTGTGATTGTATTCCTGAAGACTGTGTGTGTTACTTCCATCTCCTTACATTGCATAGGGGGGGAGTGAATTGTTAGAGAAAAAGTAATCATATTATCTTTTGCTGAAATCATATCATGTTTATTTCTGTACTGCATTTTATTCATCTTTGCATCTACTTGAAACCATAAAGCATTCTCAGCTACCTTGTTCTTTCCATACCAACTCCTAAGTAATAAAATAAGTGCGCTAGTGTAAGATTATCCATTGTTGATCATCATCATATTCTTAAGTGTGATATCAAATATTAATTTATTATAAAAGTGTGATATATATATATTGTTTAAATTTTCCAATAAATCTTTTAAATTGCAAAATAAACCTACTTCTTAGCTTAGTGAGGTCAGGGGGATTCAAAAAAAGGGGCGTTATACACGGGTTCATCATCCAGATTATAACTTGTCATAAAAATATAGAAATAAGGGCTTCCCTTGAGCAATCCCAGACAAGGCAGTAAAATGCTTCATTGGAGTCATTAACAGAGTGGGGGCTCGTAGCTGGGGATTCTGGATTAGATCTATCACATGTGCCTATTAATACAGTGTGCTAACTGACAGGATATATAAATTCTGTTGGATCACCACGCAATGTTACATTGTAAAAACACCCCTCAAAGGAACGCTCTAAGGAAACGGTCTGTTTTGCAAAATATAATACAAACTTCTGTAAGTCAGGAAGGAAATCAAGTTCCAGAATGACGACCTTGGTAGATATCAAAATAGCCACAGAACACCTCTTACATAAGCTATTTGTGAGAGGTGAGTGGGCTCATCAGGACCAGGCGGTCTGGTTGCAGGCAATCGCAACCTAGATCACTGAAACAGGGTCAGATATATGGAGAGATCAGGGTCCCTTACATGTGGCCCTGAGTGAACTATATATGGCCCCTAAGGCCAAGGATGAGCACAACAAGATTGCCAGGGTAGCAGCATATTTATATTTACATATGGGAGCCATACAGGACAAATGTGCTGAAGGCCAAGATCTGGCAAATAGGCAACTGATGGCATTAGAGAAGGCCCAATCTGACCTGGACTCTTCTGAGCAGAGGCTGCACAGGAGCCAGGAGTCAGGAAATGATAGTAGACATTACATCATTAAAATAAAGGAGGATATGGATATTCTGCAACAGGAAAAGGCTGACCAGGATACCAGAATTCTGGCTTTGCAGAAGGAGCATCAAGACAGTTTGGACTCCTTACTGCAGTGCCAGAAAAAGCTGGAGCAACAGATCAATTTCAACAGGGCATGCACAGAGCAGGTAGCCACCCTGCAAATCCAACTAGACAGAGAGAAAGAGGAAAGCAATAAATTGATTTTGAAAGACCTGGATACCCAGGCAGAGTTTGATGAAGAGCGCCAGAAAGCTCGTGCCCTTCAACGGCAGAGGGACGACCTGGCGGCACAGATGCAGGCTCTTACTCAGGAAAGGGATACCTTGGGCCAGGAAGTCTGCCACTTAAAAGAAAAATTCAAGAAAATCACTTGGCCCTGCAGGGACTGGGTGACCTCAAAAAAAGAGCATCAGAACTTGTTATAGCGCACCAGGAGGGTGGAATATGTAGGCCAGTAGGGATGGGACTCAGGAGGTAACCCTCCTGCAGCAAAGACTGGCCCAGTATTCCACGACCAATCAGGAGGCACAGAGAGAGAATGAGGCTCTCTGTCAGCACAATGATAGGCTCCAGCAACAGGTAGCCATGCAGGAGAGACTGATAGAGTCTAGTAAGGCCTTAACTGAGGAACTGAAAGCGCAGGCTCTTGCATTGCAACAGGGAGCAGGGGCTGATAGAGATGAAGTTTGCTGGGAAAGGGAAGCACCTGAGCATAACCTCAGGAGCCCTAGTACCAGAGGCCTTCATCTCTCCCAGTCCTTGGACTCTGCCACCCCCATGTCCCCTGGTGCACATGAGCACAGGGCCACAGGGAGGGCAGATTACTATCCGGCCAAATGTATGGGGTTCATAGGCCAGTACCTCCCAGGAATGGATGGGCGGGCATCCAGGTATGGGCACCTAAGCACAGTGCAATTTAGTGGGGAACCTCAGGAGATAATGCCCACTAAGGGCATCCTGAAAACCTCTGCCCAGTTAGATCAGTGGGGGGGTACCCATCAAATCCTGGCAGCAAGGAGGGATCTGAAGACTCCTCTGAGCGGCCCAGGACACAGGAGACCAGGTCCCCACATTCTCCCAGCCATTCCCAGGCTTGCAGAATCCGTGAGAGCCTGGAAGATCAGACGGGAACCTCTGGGAGCAGTGCTTCAGAGGATGAATGGACCAGGGTTACCCGAACTAAAAAGGCCAATAAGGCAAAAAGGGCCTTGCTTAAGGACCCCTTAAAGCAGATCAAGGCAATCAGGAGTGTCATCACGCCTTATCACAAGAACACTAAGTATTCTGTTTGGGAACACTTGGAGCTCTATGAGCAAATGATGGAGACTTTCCATTTGAAGGACAGCAGTAGCTGCATTCAGTATGTCAAATGGACATTCTCCCCAGAATACTCCAGTTTCATTGCGGGGATGGAGGACCAAAACCATTCAAGATGGTCCACATATAGGGCGGCCATCTTGAAACATTTTTCTGTTCACCGGAATCCCCAAGAGGCTCGCAAGGCAGCCTACAATTTGCAATGTGGGGAGGATCAGGCCCCACAAGAATTCGTGCAAGAATTGAAGTGTGCCTTTGCGCAGACCACCAGAAGGGTGCGCACGGACAGCAGAGAATTCATCAACACATTTTTCCATGCACTCTCCAAATACATAATAACCCAGCTCGTGAGAGATTTTCACGAGAAAAGATCTTTAGACTGGGTAATTGAGCAAGCCACCCGCATCTACGATGGACAGAAACCGGTGGAAAATAAGAATCAGCCCAAAAACCCCAAAACCAACAGCACCCCAGCTGCTGCCAATGTGGCAGAGGCAAAGGTTGCCCCCGTTTTAGATTTGGAGATGGGGGGCCTAAAAACCTGCCTGCACCGAACAATTCACAGCCCAGAAGGCCCTCGGGCCAGTCACAGACAGGGAGTCAAGGAGGTAATCGCACAAATGGGGTCCCTCACTCCCCTGACTATGTAAGTCCCCGCTATAAGGGAAACAGGCCAATCCTGGGTTATGTGTGGACTCCTCCAGCCCAAGGGAGGGGATCCAGCCAAGCACCTGACCCAGGGAACTTCCATCCTAACTTCCCACAGGAGGGCAGAAATTCCCCAAACACTGGGCAGAACTTTTATCCCAGGTATCCACCCAATTTCCAACCCCAAAACCATCCATCCTTCTTTCCCCAATTCCCTGAGCCCAGACAACCTAATCCGGGAGAGGGGAGGCCAAGGGTGGAGGGTTACCCAAATCTTCCCAACCCAGGGTATTACCAGAGAAGGGATAGCTACCATTCCCGGGATCAGCCTAGGGGAGAAAACAGAACCCTGTATCTGCCTGAGCGGGTTTCACAACTTAAGCGCCAGGTCCAAAATATGGCACGGGATCTGGGTCACATACTGAGGGCTCAACAGAACCCTCAGATGAGCATGCCACCGCAGAATGCCCCAAACTCTGGGCCTGGTGCTCCAGAACAATGACGGGGGCTGCACCCCGATTACCAACCGGTTCCCAGGGAGGAGGCACAAGGTTAAGGGGGGTGTAAAGCCTTGGAGGAAGCTTCCTTCCCCACTTGTAAACAGCCCCTGGAAACCCAGGAACCAGAAACAAAATCTCCTACCCCTGAAAGTCTGCCACCCAAGGAGCAAAGAGGAGGTAGGAGAAACAAAGGACCCAAACAGACCCATTTTGTGGCGAAGGTACAGGTCTTCCAATTTGAGGGAGAGGGATCCTCAGAGGATCCTGGGAAAAGGATCTTCTCCTTCAGAGATGGGGGACCTCCTCCCAAGGAAAAATGGGTCCCAAGGGATTCCAACCCAGACTGGGTAGATGTGGGGATTGAGCTGTCGCTGCCCATCATTCTATCCCAGAACCAACAAGAACGAAAACCCCTGGTTCAAACCTATCCTGGTGACTGCCTCCAAAAAGGGGGGGCAGCCCAGAACTGGAACCAGGGGAACCCAAAACCGCATCAATAGACTGGTTAGATGTGGGGATTGAGCTGTTGCCGCCCATCATTCTATCCCAGAACCAACAGCATCAAAATCCCTGGGTTCAAACCCATTCTGGTGACTGCCTCCAAAAAGGGGGGGCGGCCCAGAACCGGAACCAGGGGAACCTAAAACCGAATCAATAGACTGGGTAGATGTGGGGATTGAGCTGTCGCCGCCCATCATTCTATCCCTGAACCAACAGCATCAAAATCCCCGGGTTCAAACCCATTCTGGTGACTGCCTCCAAAAAGGAGGAGGGGGGGCCTGGACCGCAACCAGGGGAACTCAAATATCCTCTTTCAAGTTGCCAACTTTTTCTTGCAGATTCCCATGACTCTCCACCGAATTCTGCCCAAATCTCTTCTCTCTCAATGTCCAAAACCAGAAAATTAGCCCACCAGTTGTCCAAAAATGTGCATTATCTGTGCCCCCTTGAGGAGAAGGAGGGAAGATACTATGCCCCGGTACAAGTACAGGGGCAGGGTACAATTTTGGCACTGGTGGACATTGGATCCCAAGCTACTCTTCTGCCCAAAAGGGCCTTTGATGAACTAAATGCAGGAAGGGGGGAGAAATACCAGATTCCTCTCACCTCTCTTCCTGGACAACTGCAGAAATTTGACGGGAAGGAAATTCCCGTCGAGGGGAGTGCAGATTTGGGCATCAAAATTGGGCAACGCAAGGTGAAACACCCGGTCATAGTAGTGACTCCAGAGGGCACCCCTTGTTTACTAGGGAATGACCTCCTGAAAAGGTTGTCAACCCTAATAGATTGCGTAAACAAGGTCCTCTGGACCCAGACTAGCCGACCAATAAATTAAAACAGAGTGTCCACTATGTTAGTTTAAACGGCCCCTGCCACATGGTTGAACAAAAATCTGACCAAGTAGAATTTCACTTCCAGAACAACCAAATTGCAGACGTGACAGTAATAGCAGTAGGACAACAGACTGGTGATGGGGGGTCCTCTCTATTTCTGAAAATCAACCTTCGTTCCAGTTTAAGGTGGTATTCCACACTGGAAGGAAATACTCTTTACTAATCCACAATCAGATATTCCCACTCTGATAGTCCAGAAAGATGTGAAATCAGCTCAGAGCGTGGCTGATATTCAACAAATTGGAGAGCAGATGTTCATCCCTGTTCAGTTAAATGATGGGAAGGACTCTTTTCTCGCCCGAGTGTGTGTGAACAACGGTAAGAGCTTCATCAGCAAAGCCATGTTCCGCCAACTCCCAAAAGATCCAGCCATTCCCGCATTCAAACTGATAGACAAATGGGAAATGGACCTGGAAGCACCTAATTCCCAACATCTCCTGCCAAGCAGGTGTATGCTCAAAATCTCCATTGGCAACAAGAGCATAGTCCATAATTGTTGGGTCTTGCGAGACGTCACTGCCGCCTTTTACTTAGGCAGTGACATTCTCAATCGCTTTGCCATTAGTTTGGACCTAATAAACATCAAAGCTTGGTCCCGATAACGGATAATCCCATGGGCTTTGAAGATCCAGAAAAAGCATTTAGGTCAGCTCAATTGCTACCTTATGCAGTTGAAATTCAGATTAAAGAGGAAGTCACCATCCCAGAAAGGACCCAACAATTCTCCCTGGAAGTGAAAGTTAAAAGAGGACAAAAATTGAAAAACCCTGATGCTTATATTCATCTAAATGCTTCTCTCCAACAGCAAGAGTTGGGGGTAAACCCAACAACATTAGTCAACATAGAACATGACACCATTCCAATAGAGGCGGATAACAGCGACTTAAAGAGTATTACTCTAGCCGCGGGCACCATTATTGGAATGGCGGTTGATGACTGACATTTCTCCATTGATTTATGAAATGAACTGTTAGGACCTATCCCCAAGGACTGTTTTGACAGTGACAATGATGACAATACAACACCAGACATGATCTTTACCCGGCATGGGGGGAACTTCCTGGTGTACACTTCCTGCCCTTATGATAAGGAAGATGTGACTTGCGACTTCAGAGGGGATGAGGTGATTTTCCAGGTCCATGAGGGCTGCCTTTCCCACCTGAAACCTCCAGTCCAAATTAACACTCTGACCAGGGACTTCTCCACCCAGCTGGAGGAGGCCGCTGAGATAGCCAAACCAGAAGTCTTACCCGGCTTCAGGCAGATGGTGGAAGAGAGAGTCAACCTAGCTGATACCTGTGTGACTCTGGAACAGAAGCAAAAGTTGAAACAAGTTTTCTTGGATTTCCAAGATCTCTTTGCGTTAGACTCATATGACTGTGGTCGCACCGACATCCACACAACAACAATTCCCACGGACCCTGGCATGAATTCAGTGTTTGTGAATCAATATCGTTTGCCTCTCGCATCCATGGAGTCCCTTACTGAAAAAATTAAGAACATTGAGTCCCGGGGAATAATCCGTCCAGTACACAGCACCTTCAATAATCCGGTGCTGGGAATATTGAAGCCAAACGGCCAGTGGAGACTCTGTGCCGACCTTAGGGAGCTCAACAAACCTGTCCATACTTCCCGATGGCCTCTGCCCTACATTGACCAAGGGATGGCCCAGATTCAGGGTCACAGGTATTCACTGCAATAGACCTGACCAATGCATACTGGACCGTGCCTGTCAGTAGGGAGGACCAATACAAATTGGCTTTTACCTTTGGGGGCCAGCAGTACACATGGACCCGGACTCCCTTCGGATACCTCAACTCCGGCAATGAGTTCAACATTTTCCTACACAAGGCCTTGCCTGACCTGGGTGCAAGGGGTAACTTGGCTTATGTAGATGATGTCCTCATCAAAAGTTCATCTGTGGAGGAACATATAGCGGAGATCCGTTATGTTCTGACACAGTTGAGGGCCGCCGGAGCCAAACTTTCCTTTCAGAAAGCACAGTGGTGTAGAACCCGTGTTAATTTCTTGGGGCATGAGATTACTCCTCAGGGTCTCTGTCCCCAAGAAAAGAATGTGGAAGCACTTCAGAAACTGAAAGACCCCACAACTCTGCGGGAACTAAGGAGCCTCCTTGGACTGACTAATTACAGCAGAAAGTTCATTGAGGGCTACGCAGAGATCACTAGACCCCTGATTCATCTTTTGAAGGGGGGGTCAAGTGGGAATGGGGTCCAGAACAATCCAAGGCAGTAAGACAACTCAAAAGAAGACTCTCACAAGTACCCTGCCTAGCTTACCCTGTCAGAAACAAGGAGTCCTTCCTGGAGACAGGGTTCTCTAATAAATGCTTGACGGCAGTATTATACCAAAAGCATGACAAGGTCAATAAAGTAATCTCCTATGCGAGCAAAACTTTATCCTTGTGGAGGAAAAATTGAACGATTGTGAGAAGGCACTTCTGGCAACGGTGTGGGCATTGAAGAATTACCGCCCGTTCATCCAGGGGAGTGCTCCACACCAGCCTCTGCAATATCTCCAAAGTGACAGAATCCAAGCTGGAAATGTAATTCCTGAATGACTTCCTGGATTCTGTCAATGCAAGGCTTTCCTGTGGAGATCAGATATGGCCAAAACAAGAAGAGTCCCATTGCGCAAGGTCTGGCTGACTTGCATGATTGTGCCAGAGAAAACTGTCTCAAGGACGAAAGTCTAAAAATCAAGGACAACATGGAGGCATACCTTAATTCCCCACACAAAGTCTTTGAAGAAGACAAGTGTGAGGGAATGCCCACTGTCTATGTGGATGGATGCTCTTACCATGTTGACAACAACGGGGAAAAAGAACGGGTGGCCGGCGTGGGTAATGCATGGGTGAAGGAGTCCCCAGAACCCTCCGCTGGGTGCAAAATTGGTCCCCGAAGTAGTCAGGTGGCAGAATTGATGGCTGTGTATAAAGCCATCCTCACTGCTGTCCAACATCAACTCCATGAACTGGTCATAATCACAGATTCAGATTATGTACGGAACGGGTTTGTGGAGCACCTGGTCAATTGGAAAACCAGAGGCATGCTATGTGCTAATAACAAACCCCTGAAACATGGGAAGTTAATCCAGAATATTGATGATCTGGTCACATCGAATGGGATGACCATCTACTGGAAAAAGATGAAGGGTCATTCCAAAGTAGAGGGACCGGACAAAACTGGAAATGACTTAGCTGATCAGCTGGCCAAAACCGGGGACATCCAAGGGGATCTAATAGAGATTAAGTCCCTGTTGGGGGAAATCCGGGTCACTGCTATCATTAGGTCCCAGACAAATGCTCACAATGATATTTCAACTGCACAATGGAGTAAGGAGACCCCTGATGCTGATTTAATTACAGCTCAGAAGGGGGATCCAATAATTGGTAAGTTTTACCAACACATTGAGGACCCTGAGACCTTTCCCCTGACGGATACCGATTACATTGGGAAAGAGGACCTTAGTGTGTTGATAAATGTCCAAAAATGTTCCCAATCCAAGACGGCTTGTTGGTAAGGAAATCCCAAGCTGGCCATGATAAGTGGGTGGTCCCTACCTCATTCCGAAGACTGATGTTAAGTCACGCCCATGATGCGGCCACCGCCGGTCATAGGGGGTTTCATACAACACTTGAGATCTTAAGAGAGGTTGCATAATGGCCACACATGGGACAGGACCTCGACAAATACTTGAAGGGGTGTCTTGTGTGTGCACAATTTCAGCCAACATCCCTCACACACCGGGCGCCTCTCCAAAAGAGGGGATGACACTGCCATGGTCATATTTGCAAATCGACTTCGTAGGCCCTGTGATTCGCTCATCTAGGGGAAACAAGTACATGTTGACGGTCACATGCTTGTCTACCAAGTGGGTGGAATGTCTCCCGGCCCCAAACTGCAAGGCAGAAACAGCAGCTGCCCTAATGATTAACCACATCTTTTCCCGTTTTGGTCTACCTCAAAGGATTGAGTCAGACAGAGGAAGCCATTTCACCAGCGAGGTAATGACAAAGATGTTGGAGATACTGGGGGTCAAAAGGAAGCTACATATTGCTTACCGGCCAGCCTCTTCTAGTGCAGTGGAGAGATACAACAGAACCATTGTGGGCATATTAAAAAGGTTTGTGGCAGATTCTGGGCCAAGTTGGGATATCCGATTACCTCTGGTCCTAATGGCCATCAGATCTACCCCTTCATCTGCAACCAAAATGTCACCATTTGAGTTGATGACTGGACGCAAGATGTGCTTCCCCAGCATTTGCTCTACAGGACCCAAGAGCAGACATTGATCAATGCCTCCACGACTCATGAGTATGTGGAGAATTTGAGGAAACACCTCCAACATGCTTTTGCCTATGCTCAGCGGAATCTAGAAAGATCAGCTGATAGCATGAAAAGTCACTATGATTTCAAAACCACCAGGAAGGAATATAAGGTGGGGGACCGGGTCTATCTATACAATTTCCAAAGGAACCAGGCCAAACAGCGAAAATGTTTGCCTACATGGAAGGGACCCTTTGAAATTATAGACAAGGTCTCCCTAATTGCATACAAGATCCACATCCCCAAAGGTAGTTTGGCGGAAGGGGAAGATAAGTGGGTCCATATAAATCAGTTAAAGTGTTGCCATCCCAGGCACACTCTGCAGCAACTGGAGGAATCCTCTGGAATCCCAGAGGGGGCCGCTCCAGAGTAATTCAGTTCCAACCCTAAAATATCCCGCATATAGTCTCTAAAATATCATGATTCTGGTATTAAAATGTTTCCTGTTATCTCTTGTTTTTTTAAAATAAGACTGCAAAATGTATCTGGATGTATAAAATGTATCTGTTCGCCACACCATTAATAGTGGTGGAAAAATGTCTAGGAATGTGTATTGCCGCTTTGCTTTATCATCCTAGGAGAGATGAAACCTGGATACTGACCACGGAAGACGACCTGGGGACCGGGAGCAAAGATCCGAGTGGCCCAGGGTACCGCCCAATACTCCCATCAGGACCGGTAAGGAGAACTGATCGAACGACCCTGATGAAGGAAAAATGCTGAACTGTGCCAGCTGCGGAATCGAAAGAAGATGATGCGGACATCCCGGCGTGTGGATCAAAACATCCTTTGCACCCGACTTCCCCTCGACTCGAAATCAAAGCGCAGTCGGGCGGGGGGGCTTGTTGGGTGTCTTGACCCAGGTTCACGTTATTATGCTCCAACATTTGGTGCTGTGGGCTTAGAAAATCCAAGATGGTGGAAAACCCCACATTTGCGCCAAAATCCAGGAAAACTGCGCAGTTTGTGCGCACACCAAAATGATCGCCTGACCTGCCACCCACCAGTGTGAGCGTGAGGGGCCAGAAGCGCCATGAGCGAAATCAGTGCTAAGGAATATGGTGCTGTTCAAAATCTGTTGTTATTAATGTCAAAAATGGGTACAATACTGGTGCTTACCACTACCAGAAAGCCGGCGTTTTAAAACCACCATACACTTCTGTAAAACTGAAGAAATTAACCCAAACCAGGCCAAAGAAAGACTTGCTAAGAGGTGGATACAATGTAAAACTATATTCTGAAATGACAGGAAGGAAGTAATTGTCTAATGTATGTATTGAAAATAGCTGGGGATGTCAGCAGCTTAAGTGAATTTGGGTTTAAAGCCACTAAAATCGAAATGTTTTGAATAAATGAGTGACCTACTTTTGAGTGTTACGTAGGTTGCAATTGTTTAAATGTCATAGTTTTGAACTTAGAATCAGTGTTCTAGCTGCATGTGTAAACATTGCAAGTTTGGTTTGAATGTAGAAAACTGGGAACCAAAGTGACATTTAGCTGAAGCCTGGCTTAAAGAGATTGAATTCTGCCTGACAACTACCCCCGACAGGAGTTGAAACTTGATCAGCAGCTGTGGTCCCAGGCCTGGCTGCATTCTGCTGCTCCTGCCAAAAGGAGATGACACCTCTCTGATTGGATTAGGGGAGGAGCAGCTGGGGACTGCAGGAAACAGAACTACAAGCCTTCCTGGGCTCAGGCAAATGTTAAATTAGGGGGGGGGATCATAAATGGCTTCCTCTTGAGAGAAACAGGGAGGGGCAGTGCCTCTGTGAGCAACTTGAGTTGGAGGAAGTGGATAAACCAGAAATTCCACCATGTGCTTTGGAAAACCACACCCCTCTGGGCCAGAGCATAATTTTAAAAAGATTGATAATTCATAGTACGGACTTGTCAAAATTATAGAATTAATATCATTATTCTTGTGATTTTTCTGTGCACATTTTAAGAGGTGTTAGAACTCTGTACCATGTTCTGAGGCAAACCCCATGAATTATGGAGATTCCAGACATGGGGTTCACGCTAGAAAAATGAAAATTTACTGGAATATGTGTAGAAACGCGGTGTACATTTGTGCCATTTTTGGTAAACGTCCGATATTGGTAAACCAACTAAAAACGAAAATAAGTTGTCATTTTTGAATGCAAGCTCTTAGGAAGATCAGAGTTGAACAAGAATGTACCTTAAGTCATCTGCAATCTGTACATGTAATGTCAACCACTTGTGTATCTTGGAAATGTGTTTAGTTATGAAAATGATTTTCTGAGGTAAAAACAAAGGGGAGTGTTCTTTCTGTGTGCCATAAAGATAACTCACTCTGACTCACTGCTCCCTTCTCAAATCAGGTGAAAGAGAAATCCTTGACCTATCAAATCGTGAGTGGGTTGGGCAAAGAAAGTTAGCACCCACACCCATTTTCAAAAGACATAAAAAGAGCCACTGGAAGCCAGACAGGGACATTCACTTTCCACTTTCTTGCGGGACGCTTTGCCGGGAGACTCCAGACTTCAAATCCATTAATCTCCAGAGACCAGAACTTTGAATCCAGACTCCAGAACTTGTAGCAGAGAGGCCTGAATCCACAAGCTGAATCCTTTTTCAGCAGGCCTCAAAATCATTTGCAAATTATTCAAACAGCCGGGCTGAGCTGTCGGATTCTGGCCTAGAACCCTGTGCCAGAAACAACCAGAAAGCAGAGCTGTATCCAGAACCGCAGACTGGACCCAGACCAGATCGCTGTGAGCAGAACCAGAGATCCCGATCAGACCAGACCAGACCAGGACCAGAGATCCAGAACCAGAGAACCAGTACCAGAAACCGCCCAGAAGTCCAGTCCAACCTGTTGACCAGATCCGTGACAAGGCCCATTCCTTCCAAAATTAGGAGTGAGTACCCCGCTAGAACTGTGCAGAACCCATCTCTTAGCTTAAAATGATCTGATTCAAAACATTTGAACCTGTCCAGAACTTCATCATAGAATCGTGTCCCTTCTCTGATTTTAAACCTGTAAAAGTGTCATTTTGCCATTTTGAATCATTATTTCATTTCTGAAAAACCACCTTCATAAAATTGTCCTTATCTCTTGAACCGTTTGTGCTAGAAGCGAGATTTATAGCATTTTAAAGCTAAGATTCCAGCCTTTCCAACGAACCCACAACCAACTTTCTATTCATTATACTTTTACTGTAATCACGCTCGACGCACTCGGAAGAAGTGCCGCGATTTGGCTCAAATTTCTTCACTTGTCAAAATAGCAGCTTCTTGCTTTCCTTTGCTGAAATTCGTTTGCAAACTGACAATCATTCATAGAGCATTGCTAAAGTGATCCTGAACTAAGTTAAAGTAGCTATCACCCACCCTGAATCTCTTATATGGAATTAAAATCATTTTTAGCATATTTTTCCCTTCTTTGCATACCACCTTTAAAGTACTTTGCCTGTGTTTAAAATCATCCCTGTTTCTCTAAGCTTGCTAGGGGGGAACTGAATTCGGATTGTACTGTGATTGTATTCCTGAAGACTGTGTGTGTTACTTCCATCTCCTTACATTGCATAGGGGGGAGTGAATTGTCAGAGAAAAAGTAATCATATTATCTTTTGCTGAAATCATATCAAGTTTATTTCTGTACTGCATTATATTCATCTTTGCATCTCCTTGAAACCATAAAGCATTCTCAGCTACCTTGTTCTTTCCACACCAACTGTTAAGTAAAAAAAATAAGTGTGCTAGTGTAAGATTATCCATTGTTGATCAACATCATATTCTTAAGTGTGATATCAGATATTAATTTATTATAAAAGTGTGATATATATATATATATATATATATATATATATATATATATGTATATATATATATATTGTTTAAATTTTCCAATAAATCTTTTAAATTGCAAAACAAACCTACTTCTTGGCTCAGTAAGGTCAGGGGGATTCAAAGAGAGGGGCGTTATACAAGGGTTCATCATCCAGATTATAACTTGTCATAAAAATATATAAATAAGGGCTTCCCTTGAGCAATCCCAGGCAAGGCACTGACTTAGTGGGAATGCTTGATTGGAGTCATTAACACATGCATGTGAGACCAGTTATGTGTGAACCACATGGTAGGTGCATGTGTTTTAATGCAACATGGGGACCTCTAAGCAGAATGCACACCTGAAAGCATGGCAGTCACTGTTCCTGGACATGGAGGGGGGGTGAGGAATGGGTGCTGATGTCATGTACATGTTTGGTGCACGTGTGTGTGTGTGTGTGCGCACCAGAGAAGTGTGTGTTTGACTTTGAAACGCCATGGATGCATGTGACTTTGAAGGCAACATCTTGGTTTACAGGGGCCCTTGTACATGGGTGTGGATGTTGATTGCAGGCGCCGGGAGTGTTTCTGCATGTTTGTTGCATGCATTGACCCATGTGTTGTCGAAGGACAGGATGGAAGTGACATTTGACAGTGCCACTCATGTGTTATTGCTTCCTGTCTAGGGCATTTTGTGCTGTACCCAGATGCTTGTGTTCTATGTCTCCCTCTACGCAGCGTCAAGTGAAGAAGAGGGCGGAGACGGCGCTGTGGAGCCAAGCGGCGGGGATGCCTCCACCGGGCGGCAACGCAAGTCCCAGCCACCCTCCCAGGAATTACCATCATCCGGGAGCGAGGGGGCTGGTGCCGCGTCTGCCACAACGGCTGTGGTGGAAGGGCCGGGTGAGCCCCCACAGGGGCTTCCAATGACGGAAGACGGTGCGGAGACATCCAGGTTGGTTGTCTCCACAGAGGAGGAGGACCCCGCTACTGAGCCGCACATGGGGCCTGGTGGGGGTAGTACCACTGGTGCAAGTGGTGCAGTCCAGGGCCAGGGTCAGGAGGCAGCACAGGTCACCGCGGAGGGGCCTGTGCATATAGCTGTCCTTGACCCTGTGACTGCACCATCATGCATCAGCAGGGAGGCCCTGTCCCAGGCCTGTCCGCAGGTAGGGGAGAGTGCCATATCACATGCCTCTCCACTACCTGCGGGCGAGGGGTCCCACGACCGTATTGGATCCGTCCTGGTGGGTGTCGCGTTGCACGCACGTGACATTCGTGATGACGTGCATTGTTCCTGGGCGGAGAACGCATGCCATCACGAAGAGCAGCGTCGTGACGTGGCACTGCTGGGAGGGGCCCTGGTCGGTGGGTTCCTACATGTGACACGCACTCTGGCGGAACTCTCCTCCTCCGTGGAGGCTATGCGCCGGTCGTTCTCCACATCATCTTCCGGCCCAGATTCCACCAGGGCCCCCTGTGGACCTGGCCTGACCAACACAGCCAGCTTGGTGGAGATACCATCCCTGCCACAGTCGGGAGTTGGCGGTCCAGCAGGGGTGGACACCACAACTGGAGACCAGCAGATGGAGGATGTGCAGGCACCATCGGACAGGGCACATGGACAGTAGCAGCAGCAGCAGGAGCAGGCTGTAGGTGGGTGTAATGATGGCTTGGGCCATCAACATCGGAGGGGCAGGCATCGGCCATAGGGCAGGAGGACCCAGGAATGGGAGTGTCTTCCGTGTGGCTGCGGTTGGGCCAGCAGATAGGTGCGGAGCGGCGGCGGGCGGAAGAGGCACGGCTCACGATGATCAGGGTGGAGAACTCCATGCGTCGGGCGTTGAGGCGGGCAGAGTGCTTCGAGGCAACTCGCAGGGAGTTGGAACAGGCCATGAGTGCCTCCCTGCGAGACCTCAGGGCCAGGGCGGAGGCCCGCCTCCGGGACATCGATATGGAGTTCGATGATGCCCTGGCCCGGGACACCACAGAGTGAGCCGCTGGAATTGCCCGCCGCCATTGTATATAGTTAGATAGTGTTAGATTTCCTTTTGTTTTTTCTTTATTTTGGTTGCGTTTAGACAATGCACCACATTTCTGTATATAGTTTTTTATTAGGTAGTATTTTTGATAGGTTTCATTTCTTCAGTTGGGCTCATGGACCCTGGATTGTTCATCCATATATAGTTCACCATTGGATTCTTCTCTTTTTGTTTTATTTCACCATGGAGCAATGGTTTTCACTTTTCTTTTTTCCCTTGGATTTGCTTTGTTTGACTGTGACTTTGGACACCATTTCTTTTGGATTTCTTTGGATTATGATTTCTTGTTTTTCAGTTTTTAAGGGACATGCAGCTTTTCTTTTTTAATTACCATTGTTGTTTGTTTGATTTTCATTACATTCATGTTGTGTTTAATACATTTTTTTCTTCATACTTAGATGTGTGGTATTATCTCATTGGTTTCATGCATGTCATGATATGGGTTTTCACATTCACTTGCAACCATTGTGTGTGTGTGACGGACATGTGTTCATTTACATACTTGCCATTGGGTTTGTATCATGTAATTGCCTTTTCTTTGTGGGTGGATGCAATACTTGGTTGGGTCTTTGGGCTGGGGAGGCTGGCCGTAAGGGCCATGATTGAGGATCGTCATGACCTGGGGGCAGGGGGACATGAGTGGGACATGAGTGGGGGCCTGCTGGCAGGTGCCACTCACTGCTAGGGGGTGGGAGTGCAAGGGGACATGAGTGGGGGCCTGCTGGCAGGTGCCCTGCACTGCTGGGGGGTAGGGGTGCAAGGGGACATGAGTGGGGGCTTGCTGGCAGGTGCCCTGCACTGCTGGGGGGTGGGGGTGCAGGGGGACATGAGTGGGACATGAGTGGGGGCCTGCTGGCAGGTGCCACGCACTGCTGTGGGGTGGGGGTGGAAGGGGACATGAGTGGGACATGAGTGGGGGCCTGCTGGCAGGTGCCCTGCACTGCTGGGTGGTGGGGGTGCAGGGGGACATGTGTGGGACATGAGTGGGGGCCTGCTGGCAGGTGCCCCGCACTGCTGGGGGGTGGGGGTGCAGGGGGACATGAGTGTGACATGAGTGGGGGCCTGCTGGCAGGTGCCACGCACTGCTGTGGGGTGGGGGTGGAAGGGGACATGAGTGGGACATGAGTGGGGGCCTGCTGGCAGGTGCCCTGCACTGCTGGGTGGTGGGGGTGCAGGGGGACATGAGTGGGACATGAGTGGGCGCCTGCTGGCAGGTGCCCTGCACTGCTGGGGGTGGGGGTGCAAGGGGACCTGAGTGGGGGCCTGCTGGCAGGTGCCCTGCACTGCTGGGGGTGGGGGTGCAGGGGGACATGAGTGGGACATGAGTGGGGTCCTGCTGGCAGGTGCCCTGCACTGCTAGAGGTGGGGGTGCAAGGGGACATGAGTTGGTGATCAGTAGTGCAAGGAGCCATGCGGCTTTGCTGGGGGGAAAGCCCATGTTGGGTGGGCTGCCTGCGGGACATGACCAGGGGTGCAGGGTAGTCCCCTGTGGTGTGGGCTGCATGCAGGGACTGTGGAGGGTGTACAGGGAACACCTGGGAGGACCCACACTGCCAAATCACGTGTAGGACTCCCCGGCACCCCTGAAATACACGTACCCTGCTGAAATCGCATGTGAAACTTCCTGCGAACACCGTAATACACGTACCATGCTCCAATCGCGTGTGAAACTTTGCGCGAACCCCAGTTATACACGTACCCTGCTGAGATCGCGGGTGAAACTTCCCGTGAACCCCAGTTATACACGTACCCCACTATCACGTGTGAAAATTCCTGCACACCCCTGAAATACACATACCCTGCTGAAACTGCGTGTAACACTTCACGCGCACCCCTGAAATACACGTACCCAGGCCAATCGCGTTTTAAACTTCCCGCGCACCCCTGAAATACACATACCCTGCTGAAATTGCGTGTAACACTTCACGCGAACCCCTGAAAAACATGTACCCAGGTCAATCGCGTGTAAAACTTCCCGCACACCCCTGAAATACATGTACCCTGCTGAAATCACGTGTGAAACTTCCCATGCACCCCTGAAATACACTTACCCTGCTGAAATCGCATGGGAAACTTCCTGCGCATCCCTGTAATACACGTACCCTGCTGAAATTGCGTGTGAAACTTCCCGCGCACCCCTGAAATACACGTACACCGCTCACACAGGGCCAATCGCGTGTGAAACTTCCCGTGAACCCCAGTAATACACGTACCCCGCTTGCCGTGCTGGTACAGGGTTAGCGCAGCCCTTTGCGCTGGATTGGGGATTTTGATAGCATTTACCTGCGCAAGGGGCGTTCTTGGGGGTGTAACTGGCGCCACGGCTGGTTTTGGTAGCTGAAATCCATGAATATACTGTGCGCGGAAATGGATTTTAGCGCACGCGGCTGGCGCAGAGATTCGCACACGCACACTGTGCGCCAGCCGCGTGCGCCACTTGTGCGCTAAATTCTATGAATTACCCCCTCTGCGTCCCCGGCACAACTCATTTGCGGCAATGGCCGCAATGGAAATGGAGTAGGGACTATATGTAATTCCATTCTCCCCGATCCATTGCGCCCTTCTTGTTTTGTAGGTTTTTTTTTCAATTTGAGAAATGGGAAACCTGCCATTTCTCAAATTGAAAAAAATAATATTTGTATCCTGATCCATTGTGCTGGATACTAGTAGCAATAAACCCCTCCAGGCAGGGGCATTACTGGGGAAGGTCAGTTAGAAAACTAAAGAAGCCTGACATTTAAGCCCTTGCTTTGCTCAGGCTTCTAACAAGCCCAGGGCATTACCTGTCCCGGTAATGACCCCATCCGTCTGGAATCTTTTGCTTAAATAATGCATCAGTTAAACCATTGTTTTACATTTGAACATGCTTCATTTTATGGTTTGATTTGTTTTACACTGATATAGATCAGGGAATCCTAAATTTCACTAAAAAGTGATATCTCTACCTTATTTGTTGAGGATATATAACAGAATTTAGATATAGTAGTTAGTCCAACAGTTCGACCAAAAATTCAAATGAATGTAGAAAAATGTATCAACTTTTACTAAAGGTTAATTGGTAAAAAACAACATAAAGTGCATACATATTTAAAAAACTATTATAAAACAATAGTCTTGTGACAATTTATCCTTAATAGTAGGAATCCGAGTAGTAAATAAACTCAGTAAGTTATGAAACGGCATAAGAGTACATATCTTAATTCCACTAATAACAATCTGAATTTTGTTCTAGTAGGCTTCTAGTTGAATACATACTAAAAGATTGGACATGTTTCTGTTCTCTAGTTTGGTAAGAATTTTTTTCCCAGAGGTTGGTCACATTGACTATGTATAGAATTAAAACTCAATCTTATCTTTGTGAAGTGTATTTTCAATGTGAAGTTGGAGGAACTGTTTATAACACATAAAACATAGGCTAAGCTATACATGCTGCATTGCCTATTAACAACCTATTAATAATGTAAACCTAGACACAGGTGAAATAAATAATTGTTACCTGCTCCAATGTGTGGATGCGGTCCTTGGAAGTAAAGGAGGTCCTAGTGAATTAGGGCACCATCATGGAGTTAATCTTTTATTCCTATCTGGATTTGATCTGTAGAAATATATATCAAATTTTGTGAGGACCGCAAAAGGGAAAACCAAGCCTCTAACACTCTCTCTCTAGTCTTTCATAAGTCAAAATGTGCTTACTTGAAATGTATCAGGTCTTTGTCAAAATAGAAGAATAAGCTAATGTTCAACCAATCCTTACAGGATATAGTTCGTATGTAAATAGTCCTTAGACGGTCTTGCGATTGCCTATTAGGAAAAGGAATGCAAATATACTCTGGTTAGGAGTAGATCTAGTTAGGTCTGTTGCGAACCTTATAATTCTCAGTACAATGAGTCTAGATCTATCGATTGCTCCGTTGTTACCGGACCGGCAGAGTACAAGTTTGCAGGCCGGGTTCCTTTCTGCCCACCAGGTCTGACCTGGCAGGCAGAAAGGTACTGGCTCACAGACTTTGACAGTAGCACCGGCACCATTATGAATGGTGCCTGTGCTACCATCTTCCTGATTCCAATTGAGTCCTAAGAGACTCAATGGGAATGGGGAGTATCTCTATCCAACGACTGGCATCAGGGAATGCAGGGGCTGTAATGCCCCACTGATTCCCCATTGCTAGGTGCCAGAAAAAAATACACAAGTCCTCCGGCACCCTGCCATTTTTACCAGCACCGCTACCGCCGGAGTTGTAATGAGGTCCTTAGTATTTATAGTGCAGAGAGACTGGAAGGGTGGATATCTCTTCATGTTAGGTAGTTGGTCAGCAGGTTAAGTGGTTTCAGCTATCCATGCTGGATATTTCTAATGTGAAAAAAGATGATACCAGTGGATGTTCAAATTATATCAGTATTCCGCATAGATACAAAACGTGACTTTAAGAGTGCGGGCGGCATTAGGTATTCCATTAGTCTATGTGTCGATAACTTATTTAGATCATAAATTCGGTTGACTTTGTTCAGTTTTATAGCAGCGTAATTGTGTGGCGTTCACTCATCCGTCCTCTACACAGGAAAGCAATCATGATGGAGCTGAAGTGGCACAGTCCATCCTTAGTTGTAGCTAAACTCAGTGCTTTCCGTATGTAACCGGAAAGCACTGATCACCATATTGGGTGTGGCATGATGTATACTTCTTTTTTTTTAATGTTCAAATAACCCGCAATGTGCCGAAAAACACGGATAGTAGAATCGGGAAGAGAGGCGGTTATACAACTGTGTTAGCCATGCCTCATCTAGCGTTCTGTTATATAGTCAGATATATTTTATACTGGAGAGCTCATTAAGGAGTTTAAATAAAAACTCCATTGTATAGATGAGGGTGCCTATGTTTAATGTTATATTATTAGCTTGGAAACCCTTGAAGATGGTAACATTATTTGTATAGACTCCCATAAAAAAACAGTGGAGGTTGCTTTTAAACCCGCAAAAAAAATACTGTGGTCTGTAGTGTGTTTCTAATAATATATCAAATGAAGATAACTTATCTATATCTCTATTATTGGGGTAGGTTTTCTTATGTCTAGTGAAAGGCTATACCTATAACGACTAGAACCTGATCAAGTTTCTATGGTTTTGTCCCAAGCATGGCCGAATTGTAAATTCTATGAACATACTGTTCTATCTGAACAGGGAATTATAACTGTTAGAGATTAGAAGTCTATTGTTACTCACCTGGGACTATTTGCTTGAGCAGATGGTGTGATACTAGTTAAAGGAATCTTAAAGAATGATAAAATCAATTAGGACGTATGGATCTTGTGCCATTCAACGGCTTTGTTGAGGCCTTTTCTGTCACTTTTAGTCTCAAAAATCAGTCCCTGTTCTTTATCGAACAGAATTCTGTTTCTAATGTTTTGGTTGTCACCTTTTATTGTCATGAGGATTGTCCATTTGAATTCTTCACATCCATGCTCTTTCTCTACAAATTGTTTCACGATTGGTGCAAGTAGTATTTATTTTCAGTAATGCAGGTTTTATTTTCCTGTTTGTTTTTCCTATGTAAATTAAACTGCATGGGCAAGTAATCATGTACACTGAAGGAGAAATGTCTTTGCCTCCTAAAATTTTTTGGTTCCAATGTCTACTTCTTTGGATTTTGTTGTCAGTTTACATACAAAAAACACATGGGTAATGTCCAGTTATGGGGTCTAGACCCCACAGGTTGGTTATGCTTTCAGGTGGAGTTTTTTTTTGTCTTAATACGGCTACTGCGGACACAGTTGCCTATAGTAGTAGATTTTTTTATAAGCAAACAGGGTAGATTGTAACTTAGAGGTAGATGTCCCGAAAATGTTCCATTGCTTACAGATGATATTGTGTATCATTTGACTGAGATTGGTAAATGTATTGATGCATACTATTCCATTCTCTAGGTTTTTCTTGTTTTATCCTCAAGGAGGGTGCCCCTATGTTATTATATGCCTGTTTAGCTGCTTTTTTTATCAGTTTCTTGTGGTATCCTCTCTTAATGAATTTTTTCATTACGTTGTTAGCTTCTTCCTCATACAAGGCCATTCTGCTGCTATTCCTTTTTAGTCTCAAAAACTGGCCGTAGGGCAAGTTGTCTTTCAAATGTTTGATATGATGACTTTGGTAGTGAAGAAGTGAATTTGTGTCTGTTTCTTTATGGAAGGGTTTAACTAGTAGTTTACCTTGTTCATGATAAATGGTAAGATCGAGAAGATCTATAGAGTGTGTTTTTATGGTCATGGTAAATTTAAGATGTGGATTAAGATGATTCAACCATTCTTGAAATCCAGTGGCTTTCTCTAGAGTCCCTCTCCATATCACTTTGATATTGTCAATATATCTAGCCCATGCATGTAGATGGTGTTCAAAAGGATAGGTCACATATATAAATCTTTTCTCAAACATTTCTACGAATCAATTAGCAAGACTCAGTGCCATGATGGCCGATAGCTGTACTCTCTATCTGTTGGTGAAAGAAAGCTAGAAATTTGAAATTGTTTTTAGTGAGAGATAGTTCGATACACCACATAATGAAGGATGTGGGAACCGGATCGTTGTTGGTTCTAGTGAGAAGCGTTTCTTCCACTGTGTTTATTGTCTCTTGCTGAGGAATATTAGTGTAAAGTGTAGTGTAAAAGTCTAGAGAGAGAGTGCAAGAGTCTAGTTTTTCCCTGGAAACAAGCCATCCTCACAACATTTGATATGTATTTCTGCAGATCGAGTCCAGATAGTCCAGATAGGAATAAAAGATTAACTCCATGGATGGTGCCATCATTCATTAGGACCCCAATTCCTTCCAAGGACCACATCCGCACACTGAAGCAGTTAAACATTATTTTTGTTCACCTGTGTCTATGTTTCTAGGTCTACAGTATTATACTGTAAATAGGTAATGCAGCATTTATAGCTTACCCTATTTTTTACATTTTATCAACAGTTCCTCCAACTTCAAATTGAATATAACCTTCACTAAGACAAGATTGAGTTTGTATTCTATACATAGTCGATGTGACCAACCTCCTGAAGAATGTTCCTTAACAAACTAGAGAATAGAAACATGTTGAGTCCAATCTTTTAGTATGTTTTCAATTAGAAGCCTACTAGAACAAAATTCAGATTCTTATTAGTGGAATGAAGATATATACTCTGATGCTGTTTCATAACTTACTGAGTTTACCTACTACTTAGATTCCTACTACCAAGGATTGTTTTATAATAGTTTTTTTATTTTGTTTGCACTTCATATTGTAATTTTGATTGTTTTTTACCAATTAACCTTTAATAAAATGTGATACATTTTTCTTCATTCATTTGAATTTTTGGTCCACCTGTTGGACTATCCAACTAATTTATCTAAATTATGTTGTTTAATTTGTTTTACTACTGATTCTCCCCAAAAGAGCATTCGAAGTGAGAACTGTCAAATGAATCTTCTACAATTTCAAAACCTGCAAATTGAATAGTGACCTTAGAAGTGGAAGTGGCAATCAAACCAGCCCACAATCGATATTATGTTATGTTGTTGGGTTCTAGAGTGTGAAATCACCAACTGGTGATTGCTTAGTGCGTATGCCGGGTTTTGAAATTGTAGCATTCGACTGTAAACAATTGGTCCTCACAGTTGCCATTTCAACATTGCATCATTTTCAGTTTCTCTCTGAATAATGGGGAGGACATTCCATAGTCATAGTGCCAAACAGCTAAACCCATTCCCTCCTAGCCTATATTTCTGGGAACTATATGTTCGCCAATCAGAAGTACTTGGCAATCTGAGGGATCTGGCTAGAATGCATAATGTGTACGTGTTCCGTATGTAGGAAGGCCCTTTGCCAAAATACACTTTGTCGGCTTTACTGAGAGACTTAGATGCTGATTCTGTCGCTATTGGGAGCCAGAGCAGAGATCAATGATCACTGCTTTTGAATTGCACTATCTGACTGGGAGCAGGGTGTTAAAGTCATTGCGTTTACAAGATGTCAGGCAGTGAGACCCAGTACAAACTATGTGTGTTGTTCATTCTCAAAAGCATAACTATTGTGTTGGTTTTAATTATTTGGTTCAGGAAAGATATGTTTTAGAGTTCAGACCTGAAAGATCCCTACGTGAGTCATCAAAACCACTTCGTAGGTTGAGTTTGATTGATGGCCATGAACCGCAACGTGGCGGAGGGATTCCTGCGCCAGTGCACATACGCTGTGCCGTTTGGATGGCCATAAGGCGGGTCTTGCAAATTTCAAGTCTGGCGCCTATAATCAAAATGTCAGATGTTTAGATTTGAATACTTTTAAATCGATTCCTTCTTTGAAGGCCAGGGGTTATGTGCAAACATTTTAGACGCAGGTTGAATAGCAGTCAGGTATCATCAGCATAGCTATACAATTCCATCCCATAATTCCTACTCTTGACCTTAATGGGACGTACCTATATGTTGAACAGTACAGGCAATATTTTTTATCTCAGTAGACTGACTGCAAAAGATGCAGAAATGTGCCTGCTGTTCCAATCCTTTAAACAGAGACTATCTGCTGCACGGCTAGTACAGGCACCCAATCGCTTCAGTTTGTCCAGTATCAGCACACGGCCTACCACGATGAAGTCTACAAACAGGCCCAGCATTATTAGAGCAGAGCAGTGATTGTATTGATATCTGATTGGCTATCTGATTGGCATTTCAAAGCACCAACACATAATAACCGGAAACCTTTAAATCCACGGCCCATTCCGAATCTGGATTTTCTGATGTTCAAGATGTTATTTCCCTCAATATAATATTGAAGATGTGAAAAACAAGCATATGCTCTATCATTTTTGCTGATGAGGTCAGGAAACCCACACTCAGGGGGTGTGCTGTGCTTGGGATCTAAGGAGCCAGGCAGGTGCACAACTCATCCTTGCCGCATTCCACACCGGTAAGTGAGAACTTTAGATGTATTAAGGTTGCACCAGATTCCAAGGGTGTACATTTCAAGCGGGTGACACACTATTGTTTACCTTTTGAGGATTTGCAAATGTGGTGTGTTTGTGGCAGTGGTTTTGGTGCAAACTGTTCACTGAAGATTATTTTGATGATGTTGCAATATAACACAGCATCAAGCAGAAGGCTGCACAGTTTGCATTTGAAAAGAGAACATTCCCATGAGATTCAGAGAACTCTTGCGACATGGAATTGAAGCCTTGTGTGTATTATTTATTGCAATGTAGAATTAGGCTTACAATCAATAGTGTAATGTTATGTACCTTAGTGATCAATGTTATTTGCATGAGCGTTTAATCCAAATCATGCTTTCCTGACAGCATTTGTGATGGTGAAAAGTGAATGCAGCTTTGGTTACATGCTGTGCCTCTACCCAACACTGCAGGGTGTGCTAACAAGCCTCATTTTATTTCTGTAATAGGGCGCACATATCCCAATACTGTTCATGATGCACCATTTGTGTTCTTCTCAAAGTGATGCCTGTGGTTTGGCTAATCCACCCCATGTGGCGTTTTTTCTTCATGGACAATGAGGATGTATCTGTATAAACTTCTCTCTTCACTGGTGATAATGAAAATCAAACTTGATAAAATAATTATTAAACGCAACTTTGTGTTTTGTCTTCTGCTCTAAAGAGGGACTTAGATGAGCAGAGTTTTGCTTATATACTTCCATCCTCCTTGTATAATTACAATCCTAATAATTATTTTCCGGAAAGGACACGGAACAGAAACAGCCCTGGTGGACCTAAAAAATCAGATCACCCTAATCATGGACAAGGGCAAGCCAGCTCTCTTGCTCCTCCTAGATCTCTTGGCTGCTTTCGATCTAGTTGATCACAAGACCCTCACCTCACACCTCACACACTCTGCCAACTTTTCTAAAGAATCAGCCCTATGGGTCACCTCCTTCCTAGAGGGTAGCGCCATGAAAGTCTTCTCGGACATCGCCAACGCCACTCCCACGACAATCCACTGCGGAGTCCCTCAAGGTTCCTGCACTGCTCCCACACTCTACAACCTGTTCACTAAACCTCTTTTCGACAAACTCGACTCCTACGGCATCACATACACGAATTACGCGGATGACACACAAGTACTTCTACCCCTTTTTTGAAATATCATCCAGACCTGGATGGCAGTAAACGGCCTCTGCTTAAATGGAGACAAGACGGAAATCATGATATTGGGTCAACAGAGCACCCTAGACAAACTGGACACACTGTACGCTAACTTCTCCATTGACAACTCCATCATCCCTGTCTCCACAGCGGTAAAGACTCTGGGAGTATACATAGACTCCTCTCTTTCTATGAACAGACAAGTCAGCGCTATCACCTCCTCATCTGCCCACACCACCAAACTCATAAACGCCATCAAGCCTTACCTCTCCAAACCCATAGCCAGAGAAACCATTGGAGCCAAACTGGACTATTGCAATGCCCTCCTAGCGGGCACATCAGCAAAAAACCTAAACAGACTCGAAGTCACACAGAACAATGCGCCCCGGGCTGCTCTCAGCATCCCAAAAAGAGAGCATATCTCCCATGCCAGACTTTCAGCCCAACGGCTACCGGTTAAAGAACGAATTACACTCAAAATCCTCACCCTCACCCACAAATTCCTCTCTAACTCCGCCCCGTCCTACCTATCAGAGACCATCTCCAAACCCTCCTCCGCCCGCCCCACCAGAACGCAATACACCAACCTACTCTGCATCCCACGCATCAAAAAAGCCAAAGCCGGTGGCCTAAGCTTCCCCTACATTGCTGCCATGACCTGGAACGCTCTCCCTGCAGACATTAGGGCGGAAAACTTGCTCCCGATTTTTCATAGGAAACTGAAGACCTCTTTCCTTGCACAATAATGTGACCCAGGCAAATCCATGTAAATATATTGCATTGCTACCGTACAAACACCATATCTCCCACTGTAAATAATGTATTCCTTGTTAATATTGCTTTATTGTATTGTCTTATTTGTAACCAAGATATGTCTGTAACAAGCGTCACGATGCCCCCGGGCTGACGTGCGCTCTACAAATCTGAATAAATAAATAAATAAATAAATTGAATCTGTGATTAAGAATGTTCAAACAGTTCTGTTTACAATTCTAAGCAATGTGCATCTATGTATGTAAATGTTCTCTAGTGATGTGATTTATGAAGCATTCCATCCCACCCTGATGGACCTTAAGGAGTGTTATCAGCTTTTCCTGGCTTAAGGACCTGAGATGAACCCACGGCACTTAATGAGGAAGCTAGAGCTGGTAGCACATGTTACAGCCATGTCAAAGCCGTCTGTAATGCCAGTGTCAACTGCAGTAGCTGTGACATGGAGAAAGAACAAGGCTGGATTTGAGAAAAAATATTTTCCATTAGGGAGTGTGTGTCGGTGCACCCCCTGATGCACAGATCGTTTTGACACATCAAAGGGGTGTCCATAGCAGAATAAGTGTTGTGGTGTGATAGTGGGGTTGTGCACAATAGAAAAAGGTCTGCCAGGGCCAAAATGAAAGTCAGGCAAGACGCTGCATTAACTCATACAAAATACTTATCGGGCAATCAGCACCCCAGGTTTTGATTTGGAAACCCGGGATGCTGACAGCAATGTATTTAGTATGAATGACTAGGCCGCGCACACTGATCGAAGTACCTTAGTTAAGTACCGCTTTGCCCGCTTTCTCCGCTAGCTCTGAGACTCTGTGTTGTGGATTGCATTTGCTGACTCAGACATTGCTGCAGTGATTGGCTGAGTTATAGAAGTTTCCCTGCTCTGTCTTCTGTCTACGTTCTCCAAGTATCCATTGGTGTCTAAGGACTTACTATTTTATGCTTGTTTGCTTGCAGAGCGAACTTTTTCCAAGTACTCAACAACGCCCACAATAGGGCTGGACTTTACTACTCGCGCACACCCTGAACGAAGTACCTTAGTTAAGCACCGCTTTGCCCGCTTCGCCGGGCGCAGCAGAGAGCGGCGTGTCCTTTTCGGTCTTATTTATCAAGTGTGTTTTGTTTTTAACTTTGTTGTTTGTTCAATTTGAGATACCTTTATTTGTGTTTGAAAAGTTTTACGTATAGACGCTTATGTTTAACCATCTGTATTCTTTAAAAACGAGCATGCCTGATCATGCATTCATTTCAGCAAAGATGGCTGCCACAGGCTCCATGCACGTAATGTGCAGAACAAATAAACCTAATGTAACATCAGTGAACAGTATTAATACACACTCACTAAACGATTTCACTTATCTAAACAGATCATTCATAGAGTACAGATGGCTCATCCGTGCCCCTATCTAGCTATTTACCGCCTCCATTTGGCAGCCTGCCAATCTTTTCGTGCCCTCCGCTTTGCGCCCCTGAGAGCTCACTTTGCTCTGTTTTTAACCATACTTCCTCTCATAATATTGATTCAATGCCTCACTTGCTTTCTGATGCTACCCTACTTACTGTTGATGGACTAAAAAAAGTGAGTACTATTCAAACTGTTTCATGTCCTTCTAACAATTTACATGTCATTCATGAGACCCATGAGTCCCATGAGTCCCTGAATGAGGATAACATCTCTATTCATGCAAGACAATGTGTTTCACCTATTTCCATCTGTAATGACACTGTTGAACATGGAAATGACATCTCTTCAATCAGCAGTGCATCTGATGAAATGTTGCAATATGTACAGCCGACGCCGGGCCAACGTTCTAGGGCGCTTCCTAACCAGCCTTCTTCATGAATAACACTGACGATATTAGAAATCACTCTTGCTGCTATCAAAAATACAATCGTGAGTGTTTTTAAATTACTTGAACGGCTGTAGGAAAAAGTCTCTAATCAGAACTTGCAGATTAATTCCATACATGAGTGGCTTGTGACCCTAAAAAAACCACCAACTCCTCTGCCTCTCATGGTTCCGACTACTATTCCAGATGAATCAAATTCTTATCCCATCGTGCCTGCTTTTTCTGGCATCATTCGAACGATCAATGCCGTAATTCATAGTCTTGAACCACGTTTAGGCGACACCTCACGGGTGAGCCTATCTGCTGAACAAGAGGTATCCCCTGAAGAGATTGTTGATCAGACAAGTCAGGCGGCTCTTGCCTTGGAACGTTTGAGCAAACCTACTCAATCTTTTTCTGATTCTTCACTTAGTGCTCGACAAGGCAAAAGACAAATGAAAAAGAAACCCCCGTACGTCTATCTCTAATCAAGAAATCCAAAAATATGGCTGCCACTAAGATTCCCAAAAATTCCATTACAACCTTATTTAAAGCTGTATCTTTCGGTTTGAACTCAGAGTCTAACAACATTAAGAATACTACTCTGAGTTCTCAAGAAGCTGATGTTGTGAAATTTATTTTAACTCCAGCCCAAAAGCTACATTACTCTCCATTATCTAACCTTGTTAATGCATTGGCTAGTTCCATTGTTCATCCTTCAAATAACTCTTTACCACCATAACCAATGCTTCAAATTCAGAATAGATTGAATCCTTCACTTTTGTCAATAAATGTGCCGTCATCTTAGGGTGCTCCAGTTTTCATTCCTCAGTCTCTGCTACCTCAGAAATCTATGGACAGTAATTATCATCTTGCTTTTATAAAATCATCTATTGATGAATATCTAACTTCCAAAATCCCAGTGAAAAATTCCTCTAATGAGGAACATACTCATGTCTTTTCTCGAGATCATATGAGGGAGTTGGTTGATGAGTACCTATATTCCAAACTTGCACCTATGGCAGCAATTGATGTGAAGTCACTACATACTGTAAGTAGACCTGACCAATCTGTACCTTCTTCCAATTCCTCCAGCTCAACAGCATCTCTATTGGAGAATCTTGTTGACACTTTTTTGAAACACATAAGAATGTGCCCATGGACTTTGCACGAAGGGAGTTAACGTCTGACCCATTGATCTATGGGTCTTTGCCCCCTCTAACATCAATGCAACTAATTACAATCTTGCTTTACGGTCTTCGAATTCGATAGATCCCAAAAAGACAGATAGACTGTCCTCTTCCTCGGCACAGACGTCACATGATCAGAACACCAAAATTCCCAATCATAGTGTGTGAAAAAAAGTGCCTCAGACCTCGAACAAACCTGGCACTAACAGTCATTCCCTCATTATGAAATGTAGAGGAGGCAAATTTCCCTTGTACGATCTTAATAGGCAATGTATATTGAACATAATTAATGATGTTGAAATTCTTGAAAATGTGTCCACGGGTGACATTGATCTTGTGGAGTTTATTGCGGTGTGCAGTCATAATCTCGAAAAAATAATATCGAATTGCAAAAATGTCTAAACAATAATGTCAACAAAAAAATGATGATTTTTATTATTTATTTACATTTTTTTTGGGTTCCGGGGGTAGAAAAAAGGTGTAAAACAACAAAAAATGGGGGGTTAGAGGGAACCACCCCCATTTCGAACAAAAAACAACCAAAATAAAAAAATTGACATTTTTTGGTTCGACTTTTTTGTTTTAGACATTATGACTTTCGATATTATTTCATTCGATTTTATGACTATAAACCATTTATTCTGACCAGGACTTCACTATAGTGCGATTGTGGATCCCCTCAGCGATAGGTGCCAAAACTATCTGGAGTGCGAAATTAATGATTTTCAATTTTAGGATTCCTCATCTCACAGGATCCTGATAGGTCCCAAGTACTGTTTAATCCCATGAATCCTTCTCTAACTGGGCCTGAACCATCTATCTCTAAGTCACGCATATATCTCTCCACCAAACACTCATAACCACAACATGATCAAAAGACCAATACCGCCACCTTAGGTAGCTGGACTATGAGGGGACATGCACTTCTCCAGAGATCTATTGACCTTTTTCCACAACTTTATATTACATGCTAGCCCTTCAGGAGACTTGGTTAACTACTCCTCCAATTTGGGATAATTATTCTACCTCTCTCGTACCTGCTATAAGAAGATATAAGGGACGACCTATGTCGGGCCTCCTAGTGGCTGTGAATCTATATTCCATTTTTTCTATTGAATCTTGGGCTGCCTTTGATACCTCCATCCAATTGGTTAAATTAGTTGGTTCCTGTGGAAATATTACATTATTCAACATCAATCGAAATCCGATGAGAATTTCCAATCAGATTTTTTTTCAAGTACTCTCCGATATGCTGGAGATAGTCACCCTCTCGAAAGATATCATAGCAACCATCTTAGCTGGCGACTTTAATATAGATTGTTTGAATCCCAAAAATGATGCTGCCACCCGAGAAGCACTCATGTGGTTACATTTTCAAGGCCAATTGTCCTTACATCTCCATAGAGACAATGGTACTGTCAATCACTCACTAATAACGAGGCTCGAACTCGGTTTTCTTGGTCGCCAAGCAAGCTTTCTAATCTCAGTAGTCTTGACGCCTGTATGACTTTCGACAAAACTAAGATAGAATACACTCATATTCTTCAAAAAGTTTACAAATTATATTTTAACATTGAAATCCAAACCAATAACTCACTTACACTCTTTTGATAGTGAACTAAAAAATAGGAGAGCCATTTATAGAAAGGAACAAAAGACACTCCTTTCTTCTACATGTATTTATCGTTTCAACGCCCTTAAAACTGCGAAATGTAGATATGCAAATTGGGTTTGTGCCCGCAGATCTATTTTATATCAGCATGACAGTGAGATCATGCTCAATACTCTTGCATCTAAGAATTCAGCAGATACATGGAACCTCCTCTCCTATAAAAACTGTTCAATACAACCTGGTTCTCAGGCAAATGGTGTACAGGAGGATCAATGGGTCTTATATTATTATTATTATATAGATTTATGCTCATCCCCTATTTGACAACTTTACATTTATTATACAGACTAAGTCCAAGTGGATCTTAAATTGTGATATCGAATCCATCATTTATTAGATAAAATTGGCTAATAAGTCTAGAGGAGCTGGACCGGATGGTCTAAGTAACAACATGCTAAAGAACCACCCAGAACAGAGGGCAGAAATGTTGTACCATCATTTTCAACAAATATTAGTCTCAAAAAGTTTACCTTCTTCCTGGCACACGTCCATCATTGTGCCTATTTTCAAAAAGGGTGATCGGTCGCTACCGTAAAATTACAGACCCATTGCACTCCTCGACACTCCGGGAAAAATATTTGCTAAATTTGGACTTCAAGACTTTTGTGCCTGGACCATACTCAAACATCATTGAGAGCCACACCAATCAGGTTTCATTGTGGGAATGGGCACTACTGTCAATCTGTTTTTTCTCAATGCCTTGAAGTTACACTGTCACTCTCAAAAACAGAAAATATATTTTGCTTTTGTGGACCTTCACTCAGCGTTTGACTCAATATCCAGAGTCAAACTCATGACCAAACTTGCCAGAGATAAATTTCCGTCCACATTGTCTGATATCATTTATGAGTTCCATTCTTCCACATTTGTGCAAATCAGAATTACTCTCAATGGTTTACTTTCAAAACCAATTGCTACTTCCCGCGGTCTCAAACAAGGATGTCTTTTGGCTTCTGCAATTTTCAATTATTTTATCCATGATATCAAATACAACTTTGCATCTGTGATAACAGATTCTCTGAATATTAATGGACTTTCCATAAAGGCCCTGATGTATGCCGATGATATTGTGTTAATATCCAAAACTCCTAATGGGTTGCAAAAACTGTTATCTACTTTTGAAGCATACATAGTTACCAATGAACTGAAAGTAAATACGGCCAAAACACAAGTGGTCATGTACAATCCCAATCGTGGATGTCATACCATGAAGCATTGGATTATTGACAATGTAAAACTAACTGTTGTTCCAGCTTATACATATCTGGGTATAATTTTTGAAGCAGTAACCAAATCTACAAAACACTTAAGCTTAATTGACTCTAAAATTATATCAGCAGCATCCCAAACTCGTATTCTTCTTGGGAGATATGGTAAATTTTATGTTATGCCGGCTGTCATCTTCTGGAAAATGAAAGTCATCCCTAACATTCTATATGGCTTGGAAACAGGGCCTCCTCTGCCTGTATATACTCATGATAAGTGGGAAGGTAAATTTTGTTATTACATCTTCCACAATGTATCCCGATTTTGTGGCTACATTACAAATTGGGTATTATTTCCTTATTTGCCACTTATCTTTGGAGACGATGTGCCTTTTTTGAGAAAATGTCTCATTTCCACTCAAACTGAAACACTACTAAAAATGCTATCTACCTACATGTTTAGCACTGACCATTCATTTTTACAGTCATGGCTTAGTTCTGTGTACAAGGCCCTGGTTCATGCAGATATCACAATTGACCTTCTAATTTCCAATCCAGACAAAGCAAAGCAGAACATTTCCCATATGGTTTGGATTGATAATCAGCTGAAATGTTTGACATACAAAAATGCTACTAGTGATGGTTTTCCGCCAAAATCGAGAGGAATCTTGGAAAAATATCTGTCCAAAGCCCTTTCTCCATATTATAGACAATTGATTCTGCGTTTTCGATTTCACATATGGAAGAGTAGGGACTATCTATTGACCAGAACATCTGTTATTTTTATTTAATTCCTGGTACTCCCGAATACTTGGACCATCTCATCACTCAGTGTGTCTCATTATATGCCAGGAGACAAACACATTTTGATATGTTTTGCTTTGAGCGATTCGAGTGACTGTTGGGCCCGTATCTATGGTTCTTCATCATTGGCTCTTCAGGTAGCAACTGTAAACTTTCTATTATCTTTGCAATTAGATACTGCGTGAAACTTTATGGACAATGGATATTTTATGTGATTTTACTTTTGTTACTGTTGCTTGTTTTTTGTGTATTTATGGTATATGGAAGTGTTTCTTTTGTTTTTAATTTGTCATATTCAATTTTGCTTTTGATTATGTTCTATTTTATTGTAAATATGAACTAATATGATACATAATTGTGTTTATCTTTTTGTAAATGTATATTGAAAAGTTGATTGTTTCAACTAAAAACAATATAAAAAAAATATATATATGAAAAAAAGAATGACCAGGCCATCCCTTTCATTCACCCAAAACACTTAACTTGCTAAGTGGCTCCGTAGGGAAAATCATTGCAACAGGTTTCAATCAGGCTTTGTCAGGGGTTGAGGACCAGTCTTAACATCACTGTATTGTCGATATTAAAATGGCATGCTCTTGAAGGCAGGGGAAAGTATTATACTGCCTTTGTAGACCTAGTTGCAGCCTTCAACAGCGTCAATAGATCTAAATTCTGGTGAAAACGGACCTGGAATTGTCCAGCTGACGTGAAAGAGGAACCCTCAATGAGGGTTACATTGAATAAGGAGGGTTTGCTAACCAAGGAATTCCACACATTTAGAGGGGTGAAGCAAGGTTGCCCCCTCACCCTGGCATTTGTTAACCTCTTTGTCTCTGAACTTGAGGACTGTTTATCAAAAGCTAAAAGCTTTCCTCACACTGTTGGAAATGTAAAATTAGGTTACTTACTGTACGCGGATGACCTGATTTTGAATGATCATCAACAGCCATTGGTATGCAAAATTCGCTCAACCTCCTGGAAGAATATGTAAAAGAAAATTATTTGCAGATCAATTGCTCGAAGACTAAAATTCTGGTTTTGGAGAAGCCACAGAGGAGGAAAAACCTGGGGAACTCGTGGTGTTTGGGCACCTCTTAGATCGAACAGATTACTGTGTTCAAGTGCTAACCAACACGAGTCCCACCTAGCTAACTATGGTTGATTCACTAGGGGAAAAAGTCACAATGATGGCAAACCAAGCAAATTTCTTTAGCAAAAAGTATTATCGCATCTCCATGGTTCCAACTGTGGAGTTCTACAAATACAAAGTGACAGCTTTGTTGGTCTACGGTGCAGATGCCACGCTCTTTGTTCCAGACCGGGTGTGGGCAAGGCTTGAAGGGATTTTTTGGAAGAGAGTGTTATGCCATCTTAAATCAGTGCCTATTCAGATCATCCAGCAATAGCTAGGGTTAATTCTTTGAAGGCTAGGTTTTTTTTTGGGCTTCGCTGCCGCTTTTTACGAAATGCATCTCGGAAGTCACTCCCCCGCATTTTACAATTTTAAAACACGATATAGACAATGATGAAGGCTGTGCATTACAGCAGTGGATGAAAAGATGTAGGGCTATGTTGGACACAGATGGCTCCTCAGAGGATGAACTAAAGGGTAACCCAGACAAAGTGGAGAACAGATTGGATCCTAACCTAACATCGGAGGAAGCCAACAAGTTCAAACTATTCTACCACCTGAGACATGAAGTGTCTAAATTTCCTAGCAGTTATTTTAGATCCCAACTTATGGGGATCAGATTGAATTGAATGCCTACAATGGAACTATTGCCGCTGAGAATGAAGCAAGACCTATAACAGCTACCCGTGATCATTGTAAAAAACATGGGGTGGAGGATAAACTAAAGCATGTATTGCTTTTCTGTCAGGAGTGGACGGAATGAGAACTACCCATTTTAAATCTTTTGTGGAGGCACATAGCACTTTATTGGCGGAGGATTGGTGGTTGTTTTAATTAGTGGGGAAAACACCCGTTTGGTACTGGCAACAGTTTTGTTTTTAGACGTTATTTTTAAATCAAAGATTAAATGATGATAACCAAGGGCTATGAACTGCTTCTGATTTTTGCAAATGTGTGTTTTTCTATGAGAATTGATGTAATGATTAAATTTGATGAAGGGTGTTTGTATGAATTTGCAAAAACGTTTGTAATAAATCAAAAGTGAAAATAAAAAAATGTAAAAACAAAAGAATCCAGGTGGCACCATGTTTTTTGGGCCTTCTATAGTGGCAGATGGGTGCTGTTTTGCACACATATGCCCCATGGAAGGCAAAACAACATTGCACACTCCAAGGTGAGGCACACTTAGGGGCATAAGGGGCTGGTCTGCCAGACCCCTCAGCAATCCCCCCCAAGGAGGGGCAGATCCTTTCTGCTTCCCTTGGGGTGGAGGGGCAGAAGTGGGGGTCTGGCCCCATTTTGCCACCCCTGGGAAGCAGAAAGGTGCAATAGACCACCAGGGAATGGATTTTGGAGGTAGGGGCCGCTGATGCCAAGCAACCACCCATCCACAGAAAATGGCAACCAGACGGCATAACTTTGTTTTGCCTTTTTTAGGGAAAATTAGTGCAGTTTTGAACTGATTTGCCCCCAAGAACGTCAAAACAACATCACACTCAACATATAGGGGACTGCTTGGGAGTATTAGGGGGCTCGCACCATGCCCGTGGGTCAGCCCCCTCAGCATCCCCCCAAGGAAGGGCAGACCCTTGCTGCTACCATTGGGGGGGTAACATTGGGGTGCTGGAACCATTTTGACACCCCTGGGAAGCAGCAAGGACCACAATCCACCAGGCATAAGATCTTGGGGGTGGGATATCCGGGTGGGAAGGCCCAGGCCAATATGCCCCTCACCCTTTCCCCCCAGAAATTGCCTACAAGATGGCATAATGTTGTTTTGCCTTCTATGGGGGCAAATTGGTTCTGTTGTGCACCAATTCGTCCCCAAGGAAGGCAAAACAACATAGGGCAATTTTGCCAGAGGCACACTTTGGGGCATCAGTGGGCTGGCCGTATGCTTATATGGCCAGCCTTCTCAGGAATCCCCTAATCAAGGGGCAGCTCCTTTCTGCTTCACTAGGCGGGCAAAATTGAGAGTCTGATCCCATTTTGCCAACCCTGGGAAGTGGTAAGGAGCACTAAGCCACCAAGAAAAATATGTTGGGGTAGGGAGACTGTTTCACCCGTTGCTCGTCACAGTGCCGCTGGCTGTCCTGGATCTCTGGCAGGTCCACGTTAGAGGTTTTCCCTCCGGCGAGGGATGGGGAACCTGCTGGGGCTCCCTGTGACAATCATAGGGCTTGGAGACTGTCGTTTCACATGTGAGAGAGGTACCGAAGGATGGTAGCAGCACCGCCGGCTGTCCTGGTGCTCTGACCATGCCGCGTTACTGCATTTCCCTTCAGGCAGTCGAGCCACATGCGAGGCAGATGCCCACAGCCAAGGGCAGTACACCCAGCCATCCAAGAGCTCTGGCCGGGCTGCATTAGAGCTTTTCTCTCCAGGGAATGATGGGGTCCCTGTCGGGGCTCCCTCGGTCTGCTGGTGGGCTTTGGGACAGTCGACCCACATGGGAGACAGGCGCCCAAGCCTGTGGGCAGCAACGCCGGCCATCATGAAGCTCTGGCCACGCTGCATTACAGTTTTTCCCTCCGGGGAGGGATGGGAACCATGCTGGTATTTTCCAAGACCGCTGCTGGGCTCGGGGGCAGTTGATCCACTTGCGAGGAAGAAGCCCGAGTCCAGGGGCAGCACTCCCGGCCATCCTAGAGCTCTGACCTGGCTGCATTACAGATTTTAACTCCAGGGAAGGATGGGGACACTACCAGTTCTACCTGAGACCACCACTGAGTTTGGGGATGGTCAACACATGTGAGAGGTAGATGCCCAAGGCTGCGGGCAGCACCCCAGCCCTCCTGGATCTCTGACCATGCCACGCTATAGAGTTTTCTAACTGGGAGGGATGGGAACACGATAGGGACGTCCCACGACTGCTGCCTTGCTGGGGGGCAGTTGGTCCAGGTGCGAGGCAGGCACCCAAGTCTGGGGTAGCACCCTCAGATGTCCTGGAGCTCTGGCTCGTCTGTTTTAATGTTTTTCCCACTGGGGAAGGATGGGGAACATGCTGGGGGGCCCTACGACTGCTGCTGAGCTGGGGGGTGGTCGACCAACGAGTGAGGCAGATGCCCAAGGCCAGGGGCAACAATCCCGGCCATCCTATAGCTTTGACTAGGCTGCATTGCAGATTTTTCCTCCAGGGAGCCATGGGGAGCCTGTCGGGCTCCCTGGGACCACTGCTGGACTTGTGGACTGTTGACTCACATAGGAGACAGGCACCCAAGGTCGGGGAGAAAACTGTTGGCTGTGTTGAAGCTCTGGCTTGGCCGCATTATAGATTATGCTTCCGGGGAAGGATGGTGACCCTGCTGGGGCTCCCTGGAACTGCTGATGGTCTTGGGGTTGGTCGACCTACATGAGAGGAAGGTGCTCAAGGCCAGGGCAGAACCCCTGGTTGTCCTGCATCTTTGGCTGGGCAGCATTACAGCTTTTCCCTCCTGTGTGGGATGGGGACCATGTCAGGGATCCCTGAGTCCGCCGCTTGACTGGGGAACGAAAGACCCACATGGCAGACAGGTGTCCATCACCAGGGATATCACCCTCTGACTGTCCTGGAGCTCTAGCTGCCCTGCATTACAGCTTTTGCCTCCAAAGAGGGATGGACACACTGCCAGGGCTCCCTAGGACCGTGGTTGGACTTGCGGATGTTTGACTCACATTGCAGACAGGCGGTCAAAGCTGGGGGCAGCACCCCTGGCAATCTTGGAGCTCTTGCCGTGTTACAGCTTTTCCCTCCAGGGAGGGATGGTGACTCTGCAAGGGCTCCCTCAGACTGTATCTGGACTGGGGAACAGTTGACCCCATGGGAGTCAGGCATCTAAGGCTGGGAGAAGCACCCCTGACCACCCTGGAGCTCTGACGATGCCACCTTACAACTTTTCCACCCATGGAGGGCTGGTGACATTGGCAGGGCTCCCTGGGACTGCCACTGAACTGCTGGGATCTGTCGACCGGGATGGGAGACAGGCGTCCTAGGCCGGGGACATCCCGCCAGACATCCTAGAGCTCTGGCTGGGCTATATTACAGCTTTTTCTTCCAGGGAGGGATGGCACACTGCCAGGGCTCCCTGGGACAGCTGATATACTTGTGCACTCACATTGGAAACAGATGCCTAAGGCCGGTCCTAGAGCTGTGCCCATTTTGAATTACAGATTTTCCCTCCGGGGAGGGATGGGGACCCTGCCAGGGCTCCCTGGGACCATGGCTTCACTTGCAGATGGTCGACCCACTTTGGAGACAGGCATACAAGGCCTTGGCAGCACCCCTGGCCATCATGGACCTCTGGCTGTGCTGCGGTACAGCTTTTCCCTCCAGTGAGGGATGGGGACCCTGCCGGGGATCCCTGGGTATGACGCTTGAATTGGGGGCGATCGACCCACATTGGAGACAGGAGCCCATGGCCGGGCACATCAACCCAGACTGTCCTGAAGCTCTGGTTGCGCTGCATTACAGCTTTTCCCTCCAAGGTGGCTGCTCCCTGGGACCACAGCTGGAAATGTGGATGATCGACACACATTGTAGACAGGCGCCCAAGGCCAGAGCCAGCACCCCTAGCAGTTGTAGATCTCTGGCTGGGCTGCCTTATAGCTTTTCCCTCAAGGGAGGGATGGGAACCAATCCCAGGGCTCACTGGGAACTCCATTGGACTTGGGGACGGTACCCCCAGCCATCCTAAAGCTCTGGCTGAGATGGATTACCGCTGTTTCCTCTGGGAAGGAGGGGGTTACTGATGGGGCTCCCAGGGACCACAGCTGGACTTGTAGACGGTCGACCTACAAAGGAGACAGGTGCCCATGGCCAGGGGCAGCCCCCCAACCGTCCTGGATCTCTGGCTGTGCTGCTTTACAGGATTTACCTCTGGGGAGGGATGGTGCCCTGCCATGGCTCCCTGGGAATGCCGCTGGACTTGGGAATGTTCGACCAACATGGAGGACCGGTGCCCAAGGATGGGGACATCACCCCCAGCAGTCCTAGAGCTCTGGCTGGGCTGGATTACAGCTTTTCCTTCCGGCGAGGGGTTGGGACACTGCCGGGCCTCCCTGGGACAGCTGCTATAGTTGTGGACGGTGGACCCAGATTGGAAACAGGCGCCGAAGGCCGGGGGCAGCACCCCGCCCATGCTGGAGCTCTGGCCATGCTGAGTTACAGTTTTTCCCTCTGGGGAGTGATGGAGATGCTGCCCGGGCTTCCTGGGCCTGCTGCTGTAATTGTACACTGGCTACCCACATGTAAAACAGAAACCCAAGGCCAGAGCCAAAACCCCCAACCAACCGGGAGCTCTGGCTGGGCTGCGTTACAGCTCATCCCTCGATGGAGGAAGGCAGACCCTGCCAGTTCCCCCTGGGACCGTGGCTGGACTTGTGGATTTTGGGTATACATTAGAGACAGGCGCCGAAGGCCAGCTGCAGTCTCCCCGACCATCCTGGAGCTCTGGCCTGGCTGTGTTACAGGATTTCCCTCTGGGGAAGGATGGGGACCCTCCCAGCGATCCCTGGGATGGATACTGGATATGGGGACGGTCAACCCACATGGAAAACAGGTGCCCAAGGCCCTGAGCCTCCCTGGAACAGTCGCTTGACATACAGATGGTCGACCCACATCGGAAACAGGCACCCAAGGTCTTGGCATTACCCCTGGCCATCCTGGACCTCTGGCTAAACTGTGTTACAGCTTTTCCCTCTGGAGAGGGAAGGGTACCCTGCTGGGGATCACTTGGTAGGATGCTTGACTTGGGGATGATCGACCCACATTGTGGACAGGAGCCCATGGCCTGTGGTTATCTCCCCAGACCATCTTGCAGCTCTGGCGGCACTGTGTTACAGATTATCCCTACAAGGAGGGATGGTGGCCCTGCTGGGGCTCCCTGGGACCACAGCTGGACATGTGGATGATTGCACATTGCAGACAGAACTGTGTTGAGGTGGTGCCCATTTGGGATACACCAGTGCTCCTACTTTGTTGAGTAGTCTTAAAAACTTGGTTCAGGCAGTGATGGAGGTTGTTCCAAATGGGAAAGTGATTTTTTCTCAAATACTGCCTAGGGCACTATGGGACAATCCCAATGTTTTCTGTACCCAGCAAAATGGTGCAAGGTCTTTGGTGAACAGAGGGATGTCTGATTTTTTGTTGAGAAGTGGAATGTTGTCTTATAAAAATGACAATATTGATTATCTCAATGGTGACTATTTGAAATCAGATGGCCTTTTTTTATCCATATTGGGAAATGCCATGTTATTTCAAAATATAAGGAGTGCTTTACAGAGGATAATGTGAAGACATCAAGAAGAAAATATGTGAAAAAAAACACAAAATGAAAGCTGTGTTTCTATAAGCAGTTTCCAAAAAAACAAAAAAAGGCTCTTTTCAGTCTTTTCAGAGCCAACCTCAAAGGGGAAGTGGGGAACACTATTTACATTTTTATTACCCACTCTCAGATTTTACGATTTGTCCACAGACATCGTGGCTGTCCACGGAGAGCGTGTATTTCTTGCGGGGATTTTAAGACTGAGAGTCATGCAAATGAGACTTAGCAGGGCAAGGGATTGGTCAATAAGGTTTACTGGGTGTGATGTGTAAGGAGAGACTTTGGCCCTCATTACGACCTTGGCGTTGGACCATGGTGCTAAAAGCACCATGGTCCACGCCGGTAACTCACCGACTCCGCCATGGCGGAATGGAGAATTACTGCCCCATTCCGAGTTTGGCAGGGCGGTAATTCTCCATGCCGCCATGGCCCTTCCCCATTCCCATTTTTGCCCCATAGGGCTCAATGGGAATGGGGAAGGCACTAAGTACGATGCCGCAAATTGCGGCACCGTACTTAGCACCAAGGTCCCTTTGCGGGTTGCTTTTTAACGCCTGCAAAAAGCAGGCAATAAAGTACCAACCCGCAAAGGGACCTCGTAATCAGGCGTTAAGGGTTTAACGGCGCCGCCACCTTTTACGGCGCCGTTAGCCCCTTAACGCCCGTGTTGTAATGAGGGCCTTTGTCAGAAAGTCTTTTTCCCGAGAGGAGAGCAGATAGCTATGGCTGTGTCTTTCATAAGGCAGATTGTCTGTATTTTGGGAGACTCGTGGATAAATTGGCTGGAGGTGCATGCAGATCGTTGTGGAGTGGCTGCACATCTTGGATTCCCTCATGTGGAAGTGCACTGGCATGGAGTGCGTGAAATGAAGTGGCTAGATTTCGTACCTCTTTGTGATACTTTGGTGACACAGCGTCATCCAGACATTATTATTATTCATGGTGGAGGGAACAGTTTAGGACATGTCTCTGGAATCTCTTAGCAATTTGCAATCAAAGAAGGACTTGGGAAATTCATGGACATGTTTCCAGACTCCCGAGTATTTTTTTCTCGTATTGTGCAGAGACAAATGTGGCTGCGTTCCTCTTCATTTGGTCCACAAATGCAGAAAGCATGGTGCATTGTCAACAGGGCTGTTTGTGCCTTTTTTTGAGAGATGTTGGCATGTCCTCTTTTCACAACGAAAATATTATGTTTCGTAGTACACATATTTTTCGCAGAGATGGAGCACATTTTACTTATGCTGGCAATCGGATTTGGTATGGTAACCTAAGCAACCATAACTCGCACCACCACTGTGCACTGCTAAGAATAACACCCATGACTTCAAAGATGACATAAACAGATGACATCACATGTCTAGCCCCTTCTTTTTTTGTTCACTGACATACCTAGGCCAGGTGGGTTTATTCACGGACAGTCAAAAACTTAAAATTCAAAAGGTATTACATTTGTAGACATTGCTATTCTCACATGTTCTTACAGTACTTTCCTTAGAATTCAATTGCATATTATGATGCACATACATGAGGGAACAAGCAGGCCTGAAGCACAGCAATCATTTCTATGTGTAAAGATAATCATGTTGGTCATACACAGTGGCTCATGATACTGCCTCTTGTTTACTTACTTTACTCTCCCTGTATAAGCCCCATATTTGTATACGTTGTGGTCTTTTAATGTTTTGTGTGTAGTAGTACAAGCATGTAGTAAGTGATGCATTATTACCTACTTAGTATATGTTTCACAGTATGCAAATGCGTGATACAGAAGCATTCACTGTTTTACTATCCAACATGGGAAAATTAGAAATATTACATCTCTGTGGTGTATGCTGCAGACAATGCCTATGTTTCTGTATGAGTAGGTTCCTGTTCTAGAAACAACACTGCAATGGAATGTTCTTTGGAGCAATACATTGCATAATCAAGTATGTAGTTCATCACACATCTCCAGATGACCCCTGACACTTTTTTGCCAACATTACATTCACAACCCCTTGTAGGGACTTCCTATGACAATTAAATGCACATGTGATGTCATCAGTGATGCCATCAATCATATCTGTGATGTCCTCTTTGATGTCATGGTTGTTATTCTTAGCAGTGCACGGTGGTGGCGTGAGTTATGGTTGCTTAGCTTACCATAACAGGCGAATTTCAGGGGGTTTTCGGTTTTACTTGGAACCATAATGTCCCTTTAACCAAGTTTTTTCACTGAATTTCATAGGTTTTTAGTAGCACAACTTAACCATAACGTCCCCTTAACAAAGTTTTTTCACTGAATTTCATAGCTTAGAGTTCATTGCAGACCTTCCGGAGAGTGCCACATGACCATATGCTGGCGCGCACCATGATGACGTGTCCGAGAACCCGTACACACTTCACAATAAGATATGTGCTTCGCAGACAGTTTGGAACTGCATTTTCTACTGATCTAGGAACTTTCAACTTCAAAATTTCCCTTGCACAGCTCCAACATCTATTCCTACTCATCCATTAACAATCTAGTACACAGTACATACTTTTAGCAAAACTGCTATTTATCTTAAAATGGCATCAGCTAAGGCCATCCCTCCTCCCCAAGAGACACCACCACTGCTGTAATCAAGGAGCATAAGAAACACTGCCACACGCGCAACATTTTCCCCTTTCCACCTGCCCCTCCATATTAGTGTTCGATGCCTCTTCCCTCATTTCCCTCCCCACCTTTCGTTCTAAGCTCTCCTGCCAAAAAAAATGCATCCAAAAACAAAATAAATGTTCCTTTACGAACCACCTTTCACAGTTAAAAAATAGAACTAAAAAAAACGCTTAGACTCCATCTACTTTATATTTGTCAGTAAAGTACATAGACTCCATAAGATTTTCCAACATTTGCATTTGCATTTTGTGTTATACTAATAGGAATATTGGGGCGTACATCCTCGATTCCAGGGACTGGAATGGTGGATACCGGCCCAGCAGCCCAACTTATCAGCCCAAACGAAGCGAGGGTGGATAACGAGGTCTCTGGTCCATTATCCCCCATTCCAGCCCCTGAAATGGGGGATGAAGGCAATTAGCAGCCTAGATTCCCAAAGCGGAACCCATGGTACTAAAAAAGAGGAGGATTTTTCATCATACACCAGGACACCTGTGGCGTCCTGGTTTAGGAAGGAAAATCCTTTTCCAAGATGGCCACCATACAGGGCACCTCTTCGCTTTCCATGGCAGCCTGCAGAAGGCAAAAAGAAAACCCTATGACCATATTACCACAAGCACATTTTTCTTCCCTTTCAAATCTATCCTAATTTCGAATAACTTTACCAAAAAGCCAGTCCCAGGTGGACATGGCCACTTTAATCCTACTTTTTGTCCCGTCTGGTCATGGCCAGTAGCCAGATTGTTCGGATCATGACCTTATTCCTTGACCCGGACATTCTGACCACTGCCCATGGCTACAGGCTACCCCACAGTCACTAAAGCTATACCGCAATTTTTGTAACTACATTATGACACTTGTCAAATAATAAAACACTGCCACATTTGTAAAACCATGCTTGTAGATCCTTACCAATGCGTCTTACGCAAGTTTGCTGGAAATCCACCCATGTTTTATTTTTTCAAAAGTGTAAAATAAATGCACATACAATCATCATATAAGCTACCCCCACTTCAAAAAATCCATTCAGACTTTACAGAAACTTGTATATCTAGATCTATAATCTTTTTGCAAACCTTTGTGTACATTTCTCAAATGGCACCACATTTATAAGCCTTTACATTATTTTGGGACCCCCCTCTCTAATTTTGCTCCCTCTTGACAGAATCCCACCAAACTTCACAAAAACATTTATATGTAGATCTAATATCAGTTTGCCAAAAGAAGTGTAGATTCATCAAATAACACCTCATTTATAAACCTATACATTACTTTAGCACCCCCCTCTAATTTTGCCCCCTCTGAACAAAATCCCACCAAACCTTGTAAACTCATTCGAAATCAGGTCAGCAATACCCCATCCCATCCTCATCACCCCTCACCTCCCCAGAGATTATTTGATAAGTTTGACAAGTGCAATGCTCAGAAAATATTATTGTCCCCAGGGTTTGGGCATATATTTTTATACATACGTTGATCTATCCCACAAACATTTCCAATGCACCTTACCTGACTTTTCCTCTTTTATAAACATGCACAATCTGGCAGCAGGGTGCGGCCATCTTGTGCTAATCTTATCCATTGCTGCATCGGCCTAAGGTAAACTGCCCTGATGTCACTAAATCATATGCCCCGCCCCTGAGCCTCACATCACCAAACCCAGTGATATTCTCCACCTTTCTCGATGACGTTCCTTATCAACATAGCCAAACGCGCTCATAATCATCTACGTGACGTGATGCAGAACCCGAAAATCAACACACATCGACTCACAACACACCCCGTCACAATTCGGAATATTAAACCATACTTTAAAAGAAAACAACAACACTGTACAATTAGTAAAGTACTTTAATTTCACAATAAACGCTCCGAGAACATCCGACTATTGCCATATTCAATCAAATTACAAATTTGTTTCTTCACTCACGATCCAAAATGTTTATCATGAAACACGCGTTGTTCTTTTTGCATACACAAGGTTTTCGTTTTCAGTAAAATAAGTGCCTGGGTTGCACAGTGAATTCCAGTGCTTCTGCATTAACCTGGGGCTAGACCACCGTAAAGGATGTTATGTTGCTCCTAATCGCTAGTACAGTGTAAAGGCATATCGGCCCTTGCTGATCGCCCAAAAAAGTGTCACTGTGATCCAGGAGTTCACAACTATGTTCAGCTACCAGTTAAAAAAACCTTCAGTTGGCATCTGGAATCTATGACAATCGCAGAATGGCAGAATTTACCTGTTTCGAAAACAACAGAAATATGTCTCACTAGCCGATCTTTATTTCAATTTATCTATTGACTTATTAATTCGGCATAGAGTAACAATTAGCACAGACATGAAAAAATCTCAACAGAGAGAAAACAATGTGGAAAGTGGTACACAATTCGAGATGGTCATACATGACATTTTAATGAAATATTACCTTTGAACCTGGGGGAACCGAGTGGTGGTCTACATGCACCTCTATGCCGTTAGAAAGACCACTACACTCAAAGGTTGTACTTGCGTTTCATTACAATATGACACACAGAACAAACAACTACAATGTAACCCAGAAACAATGTTCAGATAATAATAAGTTAATGCTCGTTCGGATATACAATCGTCAAAAATCAAACTTACATTATATTCACCATTTCCATTCTCTGGACGTAACTCAGACTGTAACGCACACTGCGCTCGCACCAACGATTCTTCATAAACTGAATTTATATGTTTCTTAGCCTACTTTTGGAATGCATAACCTTATCAATTCTTCATTATTACAAACCTCCTTTCATTCAATTCCTTTCGGAATGGTCCCTTTCTCTCAAGGTAAAAAAACAATTGAACCTTATACTGTGTGTCCGATGCGTGGGCTTCCTTACCTCGCAAGCACAAATTCAAAGCAGATGACCTTCACTCAGAATCAAAATACATTCTTACTTTGCAACAACTTGCCTCACCGATCCATGAGAACTGTTATTCTGATCCGCGTCCATCAGGCACTGCAGGTAGCTGCCTGAGGTGCCAGGCTCTAGGGGGCGCCAGTCTGACTCCATTATTATTTCAATTACATTTTAACACAGACATGAATAGCCCTTTATTTGCCGCACTCTGGGTGTTGACCCAACACATCAATTTATAAACATCAAGCGTTTAATTAAGAGTGTAAAATGACCTGAAATTGCTTCTATTAAATATTAATAAATATTGGACAACCAATATAAACAATATAGAGGAACAGGCATTTGGAATGTAGTATTACTCTGTAATACCACAAGGTAAGGTTGGGGTTGCAGACTGCAGAAGCAACAATCTATGTTTACAATTCCACAATTCCATGATTATACATCTCCACCCCTTGAATGCCAAAATGCAATTTCTTTTGCTTGTGCTTTAGGCACATATTGGGGAACACCTCCAAATGTACCATGTGACTTTTGCGACAAAAAAACACCCATCTTTAGCTTCTTGGAGCCATATCCCATCCCATCCTCATCACCCCTCACCTCCCCAGAGATTATTTGATAAGTTTGACAAGTGCAATGTTGTGTTCTTTAATTTGTTTTTACCGCAATGTCCGTGGACACCAAACACGGATCCAAGATGGCAGGCACATCGAAACAATCCGACGCACTTCACGCTTCATCCCAACCAATCAGCGAACACGTCCAATGTCCATGGACAGAAGCAAGCCGATCAGCCAATTGGTGTCCTGTCCGCGGAGCGAACAGAAAAAAGTGTCCGCAGAGCGGACATAGATATCACTAATGTTTTGTGACCTACTTTTTAGTCATTTAAAAAAAAAAACTATTGGACGAATTTTCACCAAATTTACAAAAGCACACTTTCAGGACTAAGTCGCTGCTCCTTCCGCACATTTGGTGAAAATCCGTCCAGCGGTTTGGGCTGTAGTAGCATTCAGTCTATGGGAAAAAAAGAAGTTTTGGGACACCCCCTATAACTTTGCCCTCCCTGGTCCAAACATCACCATACTGTGCAAGTAAATTCAGAGTGGGGCATATACTTTCTATGCAAAGTTTGGTGAGGATTCGTCCAGGGAGAGCAAAGTTATAAGCTGCCCAAAAAGTGTTCTTCCTATGGTTTTAGCAACTTAACCATAACTACACAGCCACTAATGTGGCTGTGTAATATATACATGCACATATAGAAATTATACACTATCCCACTTTCTTCAAGTATATCTATATAACAATGTTATAAAATAACATTGTATCAAAACACACTCTTTAACAAATAACACGTTCAAAAAGAAAGGGTTGCTACAGGCTTTTTTAGGAAACAAAATGCAGTACAATTACCTCCCTCAACTATAATAACTGAAAACTTGGTTTTACATCAGCAAACTCTGCCCACAATTTCAATAGTGTGTGCACCTACAAAAGCATTGCACTACAATGAAAATATGTTAAAATACCATACAAACAGTATTTAATATTAAATCATGACAAATTCACAGATTAATGAATACAACCTTACTCAGGAAAAGAAGATAAATAACCTAATTATGTCTTCAATTTTACAAATAAATACATGAAGACCAGCCAAAAGTGTAACATTATTTTGAGTATAATTCTTTTTACAGAATGGCCATTCCAATATTTCAAATAATAGGTAGACAATACAGCATTTGATATTACCAAAAATAATAACATTTGCCAACATCAACAAAGTTAGCATTTATCAGCTGCACTCCATCATAAGACTTGCCATATTTAAGGCCACATTCAAAATCATCCACAAATCTAACACAAAAGTAGGTACAAATATGGATTAATATTCAAGAGCTTCCAAGCAAATTGTGAAACTTCCAAATATGGTTGCTAATTATTATTGCTAAATTACTACCAACAATTAGAAAGGAGTGGAAAAATTGCAGTATAAAAATTACAAAAAATGTAGCACGCGCTCCTCTCTAGAAAGAACATGGCATGATAAGCTGTTCTTAGGTGAGAGTTTGCAGCTTTTTGCTCACTGTACTTTTCACAGATGGGAAATATCCATTTGCATATCAGTCTTTGACGCGCCCACATGTGCAGTCCAGCACTGGCATGCTATGGCAATTCCTCTCTGAACAAGAGTACCAACAGCAACCCCATACACGTGTTTCAGCCTTGTTGGGCCTCATCAGTGAGGTGAAGCTGTGCCTCTCTGAGCACAGTGAGCAAGGAATCCACGTCTGGTTGCCCCCAGGTAAGTCAGGGTGACAAACCCCAAGTTCCTTGCAAATATTACAAAAAAGGTAGCAGGCGCTCCTCTCTAGAAAGAACATGGAATGATAACCTGTTCTGAGGTGAGAGTTTGCAGCACACGCTTTTTGCTCACTGTACCTTTCACAGATGGGAAATATCCATTTGCATATCAGTATTTGTCCTGCCCACATGGGCAGTCCAGCACTGAAATGCTATGGCAATTCCTCTCTGAACAAGAGTTCCAACAGCTACCCCATACACGTGTTTCAGCCTTGCAAGGAACTTGGGGTTGGTCACCCTGAGTTACCTGGGTGCAACCAGACGTGGACTCCCTGCTCACTTTGGTCAGAGAGACACAGCTTCACCTCAGGGCCCAACAAGGCTGAAACATGTGTATGAGTTTGCTGTTGGTACTCTTGTTCATAGAGGAATTGCCAGAGCCTTTGGGTTCTATTAACAATATTTAACCAACATTATATTTTCAATAAGAGAAATACTTGTCACCTTTGATACAATTCAAGATATCTTGCAACATTTCTCTGTGCACTTTCTTTAAATGATTAATTCATTTTCTTTTCCCTAAGAGAAAAAACCTGTGCTCTGTATAATAAAATATTTCTCCACAATTGCAGCATAAATCTCTAATTTCAAGCATTCCATCAAATATAATATTATAGAACAAAACAAATGTTTTAAGCCAATGCTTTGAAAACACATCACTTATGTCCTCAACAGCAGTAGGAACCCAATTCTCAAATTCTCCACAGTCTTTTGAGTAATGAAAATTCTCTCCTTCTGAAATTGGCTGCATATTTCAAATATCCAATCAAACAATGCATATACTTCAACAATAGCACAATATCCTAAAATTACACCTCAGTCTCAAGCAATAAAAATGTATGTAGAAAAACTCTTAATACAATGATACAATATAATATACAGTTTCACTGGCATATGCATGGAACAAACTACCCAGTTACATTTGCAAGATTAAAACCCACCCGGCTTTCCATAGTGCCCTGAAGACCCATCTGTTTTGTTAGAACTCCTGGTTTGAGTTAGTGTAATCAATCTTAAATGATTCTATACGAAATTGCATATATGAGAAACTGATTGTACATTGTCCTTATTACTGTATTGCCTGCTTTGTACCATTTTGTGCAACTATGTAACCTTGCAAAGCACCTGGATGCCCCAGGGCCAAGCAGCGCTATACAAATAATAAACTAAACTAAACTAAACTAAGTAAATTAAGGCACAGTCTAACGAGAATTTATACATCTGTGCCTAATTACGATTGAATTCTTACTGGTGCGCCACAAAAAAAATAAAAGAAATATATGAACATCACTACAAAATACATTATCTAACAGGTTCAACAATTCAACAGCATCTGAGGTACTTCACATCCTATTGGCAGCCTCCCACCACAGAGACAATGAACCTCAATCAGAAAGTAAATACAACCATTCCACTTTTTCTCCTCATGTACTCTTCCTCTATTGCTAATTCTAATTTCCGAAGTGACAAACAGTATTTCCTTCTACCGCACTAAAATGGAAAACTACATACATTAGCTGGAGAAAAATTATCCTATAGAGAAGCAATTAAAAAAGACGATGCTGAAGAAAATGGACCAGAAGAAAATGCACCACATTCAGAATTGTGTAAGTTCATTCTTTATATGTATGTGAAAAGAGACTAACAATAATATTTTAAGGAACAAATATCAGTCACCATACAGATACACTTTATTTACCTACTATCAAATGTCTATACAACCAACACAAATATGTTTAAAGTGTATTATATCTTCAATTGTTTAAACATATTTGAAATATTTTCAAACAGATGAAGAAGTCATTCAAGTATCAAGAAGAATCAAACAAAAAGCACCACAAGAAATACCCACAAAACTAATCATGAATTCATTAACAGAATTAAAGCAAATACTAATTAATATTCACAAGGAAGTACAATCAATGAAAAAAGACATTGGATATATAAGACAAATCATGGACAGTAAAAATCCAGACAATTGGCCTAAAGAAAAAGTTGTATCATGTGTTCCAACTAAAAGAAAAAGAAAACCCACAACCACATCCCCCAAATAAACCTGTTTTCAACATACTTTGTTTGAATATTCATTTACCTTTTTCAAACATGTACACTTATTTGTAATATTAATGAATAAAAAGTATGTCAAATGCTACAATAACTGTTTACAAACATTGCACTCAATACCGCCCACATGTAATTTCTTTTTTCAAAACTTTTTCCGTAACCACGGCTACCAACCCAGCACATTGGGGTGGGTTTTGGATAGACGCAGAAAAACACCTCCAGTCGTTGATACCGCTAGACTTGATCATAAATATACCAAAGGCGCTCGTTTTTTGGTAGCCACGGCTATAAGATTGTGTAGGTTTATTTTAGAAACAGATTCTAGAATTTGAATAGCAAATGAGACAGTAAATACAGTACATAAAAAGAGTTAGTACCCGGCGAGGGCACAATCATAATGAAAAAGCCATTCTGATTGGCCCTCGATTCTCGTCTGGGATTTGAAGGCGAGCGTCCCCAAATATCACGACCCTCCCCGCAATGAGAGACAATAACAGACTCTCCCAAAAATGGAAATAAGGCTAGGACTAAGTGCGGGTGAGCTTAATGGAAGTTTTATCTAAGTCAAATAGGGCATGCAAAGAACTCTGGAAACACAGAGAGCGCTCTGGCTGACAATAGCAAAGACAGGCGTTTATATTTACAAAAAGTGTCAGAAGAACCTACACACTATAGGGGGCACATGTTCATGGGGATTGGGTGGCGTTGACTAACTATATGTGCAGCTGTGATGTGTCGCTTTGTGGTTGGTGGACAATGCCGGGTGCCAACGTGGGGTGGGCAGGTCAGCTGGGCTCATCCGGGAGATGCTGCCAGGCCAGGCGTGGTCAGTGTGATTGATGGACGTCTTTCATGGCTTTCTGCCCTAATGGCCATGCACACTCCATTCATTCAATACTGCAATGTCAGTTGTCCTGTAAATCCTACAATAGGTTATTCTACAGGTTAATACAACACAGGAAGAATGCACATTGGGTGGAATACTTTGACGATACATCAATACATGGTTACTGTTTTCCTGTTGACTAGGTATCATGGGTCATGGGATCGGGTCTCAGGGCACGGGGTGAGCTGTCCGAGTTTTAGGTCTCGCTAGAAGTAATGACATATGCTTTTACACAATGTTGGCGCAATATTAGGTGTCTTATTTTACAAGTGCCATTAATCTGGGGTAAACTGGTGGGTCGTGGGACCTATGAGGGGGCACCTCTGGCCTTTCAATATGGCCAGGTTTTACTGCTGGGATGTAAATAAATCAGGTGGCTGGCCGTGGCCATGTGAGCTGCAGGGGAACATGAATGCTTGAAGCGGCTCCAGCCGAATTGGGGGAGGTGAGGCGGTGTAGCTCGGGCCTTTGCTTTCTCTGGCAGGCTTCAATGGGAAGGGAGGGGAAGTGACCTTGGATATGCCCACGATGATACTCTTCTCGTATGCTGCAAATTATATTGAAAACAAAGGGATTTGTATAATGGATAATGCTTATTGATTATCTAAAGGGTTACACGTCTACATTCTTTGCACCTTTACATAGTCATTTCAAATATGTTAACTATACCAACGTTTCTATTAATCACTAAAGGGTGAGTAGATGCAAAAATAGCAGCTCTTGCATTATATACGTGAGGTGCATTAGGGTTGGTGGAGCACGCAGGAACAACAGACCAATATGGTTGACAGCAGTAATATATGTTAAACTCATACATTCACATTTGATTGCATTCTATGGATCTCTTTAAGCAATTTACATGAGCTCACAATACTGTCACGCTTGTGTTCTTTTGCACTCTAGCAGCATCAAGTTAGTCATGTCATAAGGACTTGGTATCGCTCTCTTTACATTACCCCTAGAGAAGCACGTAGTAGGAGGCCAGGGGCACTGGGTTTTTGCACATAACTGAGGAGGTTTGGGTATCGTGACCATTTTATCATATAATAACGCATTCTTCTATTCTTACAGTGTTTGTAGATTTTGACAAGGGGGTCGTGCAGAAGGAATATCATTGTGATGCAATATATATATATATATATATATATATATATATATATATATATATATATATATATATATATATATATATACAGTTTCCTGGTATAGGATTGAGGCTTTTGTTTCATCGGGGACGATTTACAGTTATTTTCCATGCCAGCCCCACTATCCGGGTCACGCTGCGGATAATGATGCACTGCGGAAGGTGAAAGATACAGTGTTTGCTCTAACACTAGCTCATGTCCGACTGTTCGTGGGAACGGGCTTTCAGCATATCTGCCAGGGAGCGGAGGCAACAGGGGTAGGCGAGGACTCTCTGAAGGTGGGGGCCGTGCTGCAGCACACGAGGAATCATGTCTTAAAATGGCGTTCTGGTTTGCAAAATGGTTTTCAGGACCTAGCCTAATACAGTACGTTTGGTCTATGTGTCAGCCAGTGGTCCACCCACCACCTGGGCCCTGGTGGCAGGGGGTCCGCTGATGAGTTATGGACATTACAAGGAGGGGGCTGCAGGGGATGGGGGTCTTTTGGACCTGTCCTTCCATATATTTCCCCCCTTTCGTTACTTAAGTAATGAATACTTAAGTAACAAATACTGTAACTCCCCCAACCTCTGGCATTCCTTTTCATCAGCCACCGCTTCGTCCCAGGCCGGAGTGCCCTTTATGGGCATCCAAGCCCTACACACCCCCCTCAGGCTTTCCCCCATCTAGCATATTCGGCTGGTGTACAAGTCAGATATATACAGTCCCTTTCCCCCTCCAAATCCACCCACACCTCCTCATACCATTCACGTTCCCGGGGCTCTCTAATTTTTGTGTGCCATAATCTGTCCACTATATCCCCACTGTGGTATATTGGCACCATCTGGTATTTGGGCCCACCCTCTTCACCTGTTTGCACCTGAGCTTCCTGCATAGCTTGTACTGTACCTCGAGCATTGCCCTTTGTCACCATCATCAATGTACCATTTGTTACTGTGTTTGCACAACATCGAAGGCCCATCTGGCACACACAAAAAAATTGAAGTAAAAAAACTACTGTGGGCATTAGTAGTTTGACAGTCATTCCCAACCATGATGGGACCCAGGAGAAGAGGTTGTCGAACCACGTGCTTCTTTGTTGAGCCAGAGCGGGTTCGAGCGGTCCACGTAGCCCCGTGTGGCCTGCTGCTGAGGCTGCCTTCCTAGCCCCGTTGGGCTCCAGTTAAGCCTCCTTCTGTTTTCTTTGTTGTTTAGTTTTCTGCCAGCGCTCCGTGCGCATTTGTGCTGCCCCCTGCCCCCTCCCTCCTCCTCACTTCCTGGTCCTCCTTCCCCTCTGCCTTCCCGCCTCCCTTCCCGCCCACCCCCCCTCTGACTGGTTGTCCTCGCAGCTGCTCTGGGACTACGTAACGACCGCTCACCACGCTCGCTTCTTTGTTGAGCCAGAGCGGGTTTGAGCGGTCGCCCGTAGCCCGTGTGGCCTGCTGCTGGGGCTGCCTTCCTAGCCCCGTTGGGCTCCAGTTAAGCCTCCTTCTGTTTTCTTTGTTGTTTAGTTTTCTGCCAGCGCTCTGTGCGCGTTTGTGCTGCCCCCTCCCTCCTCCTCACTTCCTGGTCCTCCTTCCCCTGTCCCTTCCCGCCTCCCTTCCCCCCACACCCCTGTCCCCTTCCTCTCCCCCTGCCTTATATCCCACCCCCCCTGGGCAGCCCCCCTGCCCGGCACCCCCCTCGGCTAAGGGCCCCTTAGGCAAAGGGCGGCTCCTACGACTGCGGCTCCCTGTGTGTCTGCAGGTGTCCGGAGGGGACGCCAGGCGCCAGTTTCGCCTTCTATCTCCAGCTTCTGCCGGCCCACACCACCTACACCTGTTCACCTCATGCGCATGGTGCCTTCACCTCACTGTCTTCCCCAGTTGTGGCTACTTGGGTTTCTACTCCCCTCTCAGGCTTCTCAAACTTAGGTGGCCTCTCCACTGGGTGTACTTAATACGCATTTACTGGTGTTCTGTTGTTCCCTAAAATGTGGTAAACTAGGGTTTTTCTCCCCTCGCAGGTTTCTCAAACATAGGTGGCCTCTCCACTGGGTGTACCTAATACGCATTTACTGTTGTTCTGTTGTTCCCTAAAATGTGGTAAACTAGGGTTTTTCTCCCCTCGCAGGTTTCTCAAACTTAGGTGGCCTCTCCACTGGGTGTACCTAATATGCATTTACTGTTGTTCTCTGAAATGTGGTAAACTAGGGTTTTTCTCCCCTCGCAGGTTTCTCAAACTTAGGTGGCCTCTCCACTGGGTGTACCTAATAGGCATTTACTGTTGTTCTGTTGTTCCCTAAAATGTGGTAAACTAGGGTTTTTCTCCCCTCGCAGGTTTCTCAAACTTAGGTGGCCTCTCCACTGGGTGTACCTAATACGCATTTACCGTTGTTTTTTCTGAAAAGTGGTCAACTTGGCCTTGCCGCTCACTGTCCTCCTGCTTTCATATCGTCTGTCTCCCCCCCCACTCCCTCCTACTCCATAGTGCTCTCTATCTCGCCTATCTTCTCTAACTGCTTCTCTATTGACTATCCTGCTCTCCTCACTAAATCTGGTAGGAAAATGTTTAAAAGGACATCCTGGTCTCCAACCCAGGCCTCCCTATCGCTGACACCTACACTAGTGCCTGCTCCAAGGAAACTCTTACTGACATCCTCTTTTTTGTGCCTTCGCCTGACCTATGGACCCTTCATATGGTCTCTATGCTCTGTCCTTTCTCCTCTTCTCCCATTAATGGTGGCACCCGTTGGGATGTCCTCTTGGCCCCCTTCCGCTCCTCTAAGGCCATCCTTAATGTCTACGCTAATGGGACCGTCTTGGTCCAAGGCCCTCAGGCCAACCTTCATCTCTTTGATAGACGCTTCCCACGCCTCATCAAGTTCCTTTCCTCTCCTGCTGTCCCCCCTCCTCTGTCCTCGGCTACCTTGCCTCTACCCTTCCTCCCTGCCCCCTCTCTTGCTCCTTCCTCACCTCCTTCTTCTACACCTCCGCAGGGCGTACCTCTGATCTGTACCCCTCCCCGGAAGTCCTTCAAGGATGGCAACCTTCTCCACATTGCCACTCTTAACTCTCGCTCTGCCATCAAACATTCCTCTGATATCTGTCACCTTCTTGAGGAACTGGACCTGGATGTCCTCAGTCTCACTGAGACATGGTTCACGGCCAGCTCTGTCACCAGCTTTGACACACTCCTACCTGACGGTTACAAGATCCTCTCCGTGCCCAGGCCCAACCGTGCAGGGGGGGTGTGGCCCTTATCTTCCCTGAGTGGATTCCTGCCACTGTCACTCCTACGCAGACCTACTTCTCTTTTGAGTGTCTTGTCTGCCGACTCTCTCTCTCTCCTAGCCATTCCCTTACAGTGGCTACTATCTATCGGCCACCTGGTCAAATTTCCTCCTTCCTCTCTGAGTGGGCTGACCTATCCTCCTCACTCCTGGCCTCAACCACTCAACTCCTCTTCCTTGGTGACTTCAACATCCACCTGGATGCCTCCTGTCCCCCCTCTGGACTCTTTCGTGACCTCTGCGACTCTCTCTCACTCTATATTCTCCCGTTTGGGCCTACCCATTCTGCAGGGCACACTCTTGATGCTCTGATCTCTTCTGACCTTCCCCTCTCCGTCAATCTCTCCACTCCTCTCTCCTGGAGTGATCACTTTCTCCTATCCTCCCACCTCACCCTCCCTACCCCACAGGCAAAGCCACCCTCATCACTGCTAACCACCTTCTCGGTGAAGCGCGTGTCAATTGAGGCTTTCGCTGCCACCTTCTTGCCCCCCCCCCCCTCTTCGGCTGACTCCCACCCTGACACAGCCCTCTCCACACTCCACTCTGCTATATCTGATAGTCTTGATATCCTTGCCCCTGTCATGAGAATCCACCTGAAGCCCAAAGCCAAATGCAACTCCTGGTATGACTCGGATCTCATCACCCTAAAACGCAATTGCAGGGTGGCAGAGAGGAAATGGCGTGCTTCATGTACATCCTCTGACAAACTGGCCTGCCGCCTGCTCCAAAGGCAATACCGTCTCTCCATTCTCACCAAGGAGCGAGCCCTTATCCAAGCCCTCATCTCTGCTCCACAGGTAGAGAAGAAGATGTCAGAGAGGAAGGACCCCAGTTGGACCTGGGAGGGTCGATTGGAAAGGAAAGAGGTCAGCCATGCCAGAGCCTGACCAGTGATACCCAGGTTATCACAGAGACGGTTGAGCAGGATGGCATGGTTGACAGTGTCAAAGGCAGAAGAGAGATCGAGCAGAATGAGAACACACAGAGTGTTGGAGTCGAGGTTCGAGAGCAGGTCCTCACGGATGTTCAGGAGAGCAGTTTCCATGCTTCCGGCAGCTCTGAAGCCAGACTGATGGTCATGAAGACTACCAACAGATTCAGCATGGAGATTAAGCTGGGAGATGGCCAGTTTCTCCAGGAGCTTGCCCAGGAAGGGGGTGATAGAGATTGGGGGATAGTTAGCTGGGCAGGAGGGGTCAGAAGAAGGTTTCTTAAGAAGGGGGTGCACAAGGGAGTGCTTGAGGGGGAAGGGAAGACTCCAGAGGCGAAGGAGTGATTGCAGAAGTCAGCCAGGGCAGGGGCCAGGGAGTCAATGTGGTCCTTTATAGTTTTGGAGGAACAGGGGTGGACCTGTTTTGACGAGACTTTCATAGATCAGACTTGTCTGGAAACCTCGTCAGCAGAAAAAAGGGGAAAGGCAGAGAAGGAGGGAGGAGGGGTGGCTGCAGAAGGGCCAGAGCGAGAGCAAGGAATAGAGGGGTGGAGGTCATAGGAGGAGAGTGAGGACAGGATGTCCTGAGTTTTTTAAATGAAGTGGGTGGCCAGTGCCGTGCAGAGGGCCTGGGAGGGGACAGGAGAGGTAGAGACTGCAGCAGGGTTGGCAAGCTCCTTGCAGATTTTAAAGAGTTCGGCCGAGTTGTTAGATGCCGCAGAGATGCGAGCTTGGATAAGGGCTCTCTTCTTAGTGAGAACGGAGAGCCGGTATTGCCTTTGGATCAGACGGCTGGCCAGTTTGTCAGAGGATGAACATGAAGCATGCCATTTCCTCTCTGAAACCCTGCACTTGCGTTTAAGGGTGACGAGATCCGAGTCATAGCAGGAGTTACATTTGGCTTTGGGCTTCAGGCGGATTCTCATGACAGGGGCATGGATATCGAGGGTATCAGATATAGCAGAGTGGAGAGTAGAGAGGGCTGTGTCAGGGTGGGAGTCAGCCGAAGGGGGAGGAGGGGGCGAGAAGGTGGTAGCGAAAGCCTCAACTGACACTAGGAACTTTGCGGCGCACTTAGCATCAGGGCGTGCACATGGACCAGCTTCGACCCACCTGGAAGAAGAACGAAGTCACATTTGTCTCTGCGCAATCCGTGAAAATATTATTTGAGAATTAGGAAACATGTCCATGACTTTCCCAAGTCCTTCTTTCATAGCAAATTGCAAAGAAATTCCAGACACATGACCTAAACTGTTCCCTCCACAATGAATTACAATTATGTCTGGATGTTGCTTTGTTTCCAAAGTAGCACAGAGAGGTAGCAAGTCCAACCACTTCATTCCACGTACTCCATGCCAGTGTACTTCAACATGTGGAAATCCAAGATCTACAGCTACTCCACAGCTTTGTGCATGCACCTTCAACCAATGTATCCACAAATCTCCCAAAATCCAAACAATCTGTTTTCTGAAACACACAGCCATAGCTATCTGTTGTTCTCTCAGCAAAAAGAGTATCTGAGAAACTCTCTCCTGGCACAACACACCCACTAAACTTTCCTGACCAATCCCTTTCACTGCTCATTCTCATTTGCATGACTTCTGAACCCAAGAATCCCCTGATGTAACTCCCGATGTCCGCAAACTACCGCCATGTCCGTGAACATATGGTAACATGAACAGCCCTTCACCATTTCCACTTCACTCTCTGTGCCATTCCCTCATTGGATGTAGCTAAGAAATCACATGACCATGCACCAATCACATTCAAGACCTCTACATCTAACTGCATCATCATAGATCAGCACTGCAAATGTACTGTGAATCTCTCTGAGTACAAGCGTCATATCATTGGCAAGCACCATCTGCAAGAAATACTGTACAAGTCTCCAAGATTTCTTCTTGTAGCTCCATGCATATCCATATGCATGAACACAAACTACAGGTATGCATATTTTCTGTACAGTACATGAACACATTTTCAAACTGACTTTTAGCTTGTGTAATCTGTAAAATGAATGTACTGTCTTTTTTCCAATTTCCTAAAATCAACTATCACTTATAAACCTTTATACTATTCACTTTCTTAATACACACACTATCAAATCATGTTAAACTAACATTTTTTAAATGAAATGTATAGACTACATATATTCAAACAAAATTGCATGCATGCACACTCTATGTTCAAATCTCAAAAAATAATACTTATACAATTACATTTATTTATTTATTTATTTATTTATTTGATTACTTTAATTTAAGCATGAAAGTTAATTCATGCTATTTCTGTGCCTAAAAATAGAGAATGTGCACCATTCTGTCCAAAAATCCCATTGTCTTAAACAGCGATTTACAGCCAGAATGGCGCACAAATTCCTACTTTTGGACACACAAATTCCCCAACTCAACCGCTAGAATTTTCATATTATAGAAAAAACAACTGTTTTTATTGTATACATTAGATTTACTATTTGTACTTCTCCACACCACTAGCCTATTTTTTTCTGTCATGTGAACCTGAGTTTAGTAACACATTAATTGAAGAATACACATCCCTACTAATTGTAGTTCCCAAATCACAATCAGACACCATTACATACATCATCTTACTCAAACACTCATGCACACAGCACACATACATTGCAGAACACCCCAACCCATACCTTCTTTATTTTTTTCAACAGACCCTAAAGAATGCCTACCAAAAGTCAAGTCCGTAGAAAGCAATGCAGAAGTAGAGCAAATGAAAATAAAAGTGTCCAACATAAGCATCCATCTCTAGCAGAATTTGTAAAAAAAAGTTCAAACAAAACAGCTAATACAGTCATTTAGTGAAAAACAAGAAGTTTCAAGTATAAATACTTTGCCTTCTCTATCAAAATGTAAAACAAACCAAAAAACAATTAACAAAAAATCAGCTATCACTACAGATAAAACTACTTCTTTAAATTTTAATATAGTGCAAAGTAAGCATACAAGAAAAGTATTTTAGCCAAAATGTTCTGTCACAAAGTCCTTCAAAATCTTATAAAAACAGGAGAGAAATCAGGTTCAATGCTTAAAACCTATCGTAGGAAATTAATTTTAGAAGCGTTGATACATAGTGCAATTCTTCTCAAACGAAAGTTATTTATTTTAGTGTTAAACAAAATGAAACCACTAACAAAACTAATAACTAAATTAAAAAAAGACTTCTCAATAAATGAAATGTCAACAGAAAGAACTTCTTAAGTATCTGCGGAGGTGAATGGAGTCACACTACGAGCACAGAACCATACTTTAATGAAGAAGCGTACAAACAAAAACAAACAAATACAATTGCCATACATAGCAGTGGTCGAGGTTATGAAAAAGTTAATAATACCATAATGGAACAAGAAGTACTCCTTACAAAAATATGCCCTGAAAACTTAGAATTACCCGTCCATTCAACTGAATCAGAACGTCTAGGGCACAAATGGCCATGCACGTCAATATGTAACATTCCTAAACAATTTTTCAATTCTTAATGCCAATTCCTCAATCAATATGTAAAAAGCAAAGACAAAATCAACATTAAACTACTGCAAAATATGGATACCTGTCCAGTGTGCAAATACACAGGAGTACAAGGACATTCATTGGCCTGCATTATAGGACCTACTTGTAAAACCACCTTCCATTATATCAAAAGAATATCAACTATAAGAAATCTAGTCTATAAACTGTACTATGCTAAAAGTCCTGCTTTAGCACTAGCAAATTTAAATAACATTCTTCTACATGGTACAGCAAAATACCTACTTCAAGAAATTTACTATATCCAGAAAAATTATTTTGGAAGTGAAAGCCATTTACAGAATGAAATAGCTTTAAACCAAATAAGCAACAATTCTACACATGGCAACCTTTTGCTAAACACATACAAAAAAGAAATACTAAAATTTAAAAGTACATCAGCTGAAGAACCAAACCATGTATGTGTATGTTGCCGCAGAACTTTTTATAAACGTAACACGAAAGCTGTAGACCTATCATATAAAATAGAAGACAATGAAGATTCTAAATGGTTTGAATTAGCTCTCTACCTTGTAGCAGAAAACAAATACGAAATAAGTTACCCCTTAATACTTTGCAGTTACTGCACTACAAAACTTGACAACAACCAAACTCCGTCACTTGCTATCGCAAATAATTTGGAATTATACCCACTACCAAAACCCCTACAACAACTTAAATTATATGAGAGCATCATAATTCAAACAGTACACCCATTTCAAGCAATAATACGCCTTCAAACAAAAACAGTAAAATTACCTCCCTCTGAATTGGTAAAAGCATGTGGAAAATGCTACTAATAGATGAAGTGAGCATGGTCTCCAACCTAATGTTGACTTTGATTCACCTCAGATACAAGAAGTACTGAAAACAAACTATGACGAGCTCTTTGCAGGAAAATACATTGTTGTTTTCGGAGATCCTCTTCAATTGACACCAGTAAAAGGTGAGCTTATTTTTAAAACATTAGGACACAAACTCTGCTGTAAAGCTGTTGGCAGCATTGGAAATGTCAACCTTTGGCAACATTTCCAATACAGAGAATTAACAGAAAACGTGCGGCAATCTGCAGATCTCACTTATGCCAACATCTTAAAAAGTATCAGAGTTGGTATACTCTCTAAAGAAGCAGAAACAATATTGAAAACCCATCAAATTAATGAACTTTATGGCGATAATGCATGTGCTACAGATGTTATGGAACAATTAGCTCACAAAAATGTCAATTGTATGGCCTTAATGCCAACTCTTGCAAATTCAATGAAATAATGTTAAGAAAAGAAATGCAACCAATAATGGAAATTAGCACCACAGACAAACTAGATGTACATGGTATGACACTACCTATGTGTGACCAAGCCACAACAAGACTAAATAGTTTAGAAAAATCAATCTCAAACACAGCAGGCTTAGAAAAGATATTAAAATTATCCTTAAATTGCAGAGTAATGCTTAAACGTAACCTTGACGTGGACCAAGGACTAGTTAATGGAGCACTGGGTACAGTTGTTAGCTTTCAAAACATACCCACGTGACAACAAAATTCAGTTTGTCAATATACTCTTTGACAAACCTTCAGAACTTAAAAGGATAGGACGCTCAACAGCTCGATTCCTTCTCTTCAGAGACATGTATGTATGCAGAGAACAATGTTCTCTAACTCTTGCATACGCAGTCACGATTCATAAATCACAAGGTATTACCCTACACAAAGCAATGCTAGATATTGGTAACACAGTCTTTAAAGAAGGCATGAGCTACGTAGCACTATCACGCTTACGTACACTTGACGGTCTATTTCTAATCAACTTTGATGCAAGTAAAATAAACACTGATATTTCTTGCATTTTAGAATACAATAGACTTCGCTCACTATACACTCCCCATCTAAACACATATTCAATGAATAGCAATGAATATGCTATTTCAATTAACACCAATTGTTGAGAACATTTACTTACACAGTACAGACCCATTGTGTTTGCAAATGTTAGTACTTCACAGAAATGCAGCAAACATATATAGTGTTTTGGAATAAGACAACAATTGGACTACTGTGCTAGAATGGTGAAATTTACTATAAACTCACAGGAAGATCCACAAGAATTTCTAATGTACTTACTACAAGTACTGGAAAACAAAAACATACCTATAAATGAAATCTTCCAGATTTCATACATGTGGAAACATACATGCACTCTCTGCAACAATGTGGCACAAGAAGAAATCCCCAATGAACGCTTCACATATATATATCAATACCTAATTGTGAATCCATTCCATTTCAGCAACTTGTACAAAATGCAAACCATGGTAGATTATGTTCTACCTGCAATTCAGATAATCGCTCCACGTTAGTCATACAAACACATAGTAAATATGTAATACTAATGCTTCTATGTTACAATACAGATGGTACCAAAAATAACTGCAAGCTGACTGGAATCACACATGGTCAAATATCACTTGGTGAGAAAACCTTCACAACAATAGGTATAATCTACCACACAGGAGCCATAACCATTTCAGGGCACTACACTGCATATATAAAAAAGAAATGTGGATGGTTTCAATGTAATGATAGTACCATTACTCTAAAGCAGAGATTACCAGCAAATCTTACAAACGCGTATTTAATGTTCTTAAAACCAAAATTTGATAACTAAACTGTACTTAAACCTCAAGTAAACTTGTAGTAAAAAATATAAACTGTTAGAATATTCCAAAAGCTATCTAACTTCCCAAAGATTCTACAACCATTAATCACATAAATGAATACCACTAAATTAGAGCAAAAAATAGACAATTAGAATATGCCAATTGGTATCTAACTGTCCCAAAATTTAACAATATCCAAACAGATAAATCAATACCACTAAAATATATAAAAAAAATAGACAGAATATGCCTACTGGTATCTAACTGCTCCAAAATTTCATAATATCCAAACAAATAAATAATATGTTACTATGTTACTGCTCCAAATAAAATGCAACAACCCAATGTATAAAGCATTAGCCAGAAACAACAAATGAACACTGAAAACAAACAAACAAATAAACTGTAGCATAATAGAAAAAGGTTTTTTTTTAATCCAACATGTTTTTTTTTCTCCCACAGACCCAATGATTTTAGCAACAAACACAAAAACTGAGCAAATGGCACAGTACTGTGGTTTGTAATCTACTAAATATGAGGGTCCAAAAAAAAATGTTGATTATACAATGTGAAAAGTCATTACAAAATACTAATACTAACATGCTATTTTTTTTTATCACAGAAAATATCAAGAAATACATGTACTCCAGTTACTAAACCAAACAGTAATTATATTATACAATCTATGCCCTAGCCACAATCATCACAGCATATCGCACCCATAGTATCTTATAACTTTGTTCCTTATAAATGTGTTTTTGACCCAAAATTATAAGCAACTATAAATTGGATATGCTGCGGTGGTTGTGGCTAGGGCATAGAGTGTTGGGTGCATGGCCCAATGGTCATGCACCCAACACTCTATTCCCTGGCCACAACCAGGTGGGGGCCGTGCTGCAGCGCACGAGGAATCATGTCTTAAGATGGCGTTCTGGTTTTCAAAATGGTTTCCAGGACCTAGCCTAATACAGAACGTTTGGTCAATGTGTCAGCCAGTGGTCCACCCACCACCTGGGCCCTGTTGCAGGGGGTCCCCTGACGAGTCATGGACGTCACAAGGAGGGGACAGCAGGGGAGAGGGGGGTCTCTTGGACCTGTCCTCCCATACAGATTCCAGCCGCCTTGTCCTCGCCGGGCTATCCCCGCTCTGAGCCTCCCTACGGCTGATAGGCTGCCTTTGCCCCCACCGGGGACTCAGGTAAGGCTTTCTTTTTTTCCCCCTTTCCTCCCTCCTCCCACCTCTCTGCCCTCCCCACCCCACTTACCTTCTATCCCTTGGTCCACGGTGGGGGACGATGGCAGCCTCCTGGGATGTGAAGACTCGGAGCGGGGCCATCCCCACTCCGAGCCTCCACACGGCTGGAGGCTTCCATTGTCCTCCGCCTGATACCACGGTACATTTTCATTTTTTGATTTTTTTTTCCTTCTCCTCCCTTCTGCCCTCCCAACCCCACTTACCTTCTTTTTTTTCAGGAGAAGATGCATTGGGAACGCTTCTGTTTCCAGCACGTCCACTACCGATGGCCCCCATGGAAAGTGAAAACAGACTCTGGCATTTTCTTTGTCTTTTTTTTTTTTTTTTAATGCTGCAGCTTTTCGGGACAAAAATAACGCTTTTCTTGCCCTGGTCACGCAGTTCTTGTGGGCTGGGGTACTAATAGTTATATGCACCTGGCAGCGGGGTCATTACCTGAGTCGGTAATGCCCCCGTCACTCGGGGCATATTGCTTTATCATGTAAAGTACATAAAAACTCATCACTCATAGCCACGTCTAGAGTTCGTGGTTACAATATGAAACTTCAGGGGGTAAGCCAAATAGTGTTTTTTAAATAAATATATACATTATAGACCAGTCTTAGAAATGTAATACATAATAGTTCCGTCTTAGAACGGACTCTTTTGGGGTACAAACAGTGTACTTTTTTGCAGATTGAGGCCTATAGCCAAAGGTATAGTCCAACTAACCCATGGCTATGACCCTCCCCAGTTTTTGCTGCGGTTAACCATACTGCCGAAACTCAACATCCCATTGGGCTACACAACGTAGCCGTGGTTATTCATCTATGTTTTGAAAAATACATAAAATCTTTCTATCTGAAAAAAAACAAATATAATCAGTTAAAGAATACACACACTATAAGAAACACAATTTAATACACACTTTTTATGACCGTCATATCTTGTATGCCGTGCATCACATGCACTATATAACATAGATTATTTGTGCATACACCGCTGTTGTTCTCTTTCCACATACTAATCAGTAGGTCATTGGGAAATAAATCCAACTTGGATTACAAAGAAACATTAAAAAAAATCTAGGTGTTAGCAATGGTTGTGCAGAATCAAACTCCACACATTAAAGGTGCTGCCAAAAAAAACAGAGATGTGAAACACCCTCAGCACTCCATTTCAAGAATCATCAGAAATGCAAGAGAGGTTCAAAAAGAAGGCTTTTCATAAACTTTCTACAAATGTACTGCTCCCATCTCCAGCAGCATCACTATGTTTTAAATATTGGTTGACCTTTTACAGACATTAACTGTCCAACCTCTGGTGCAAATCTACTGGGATGATGAGAACAATACAGCTAAAAAACAATTCAAAAAGAAAAAAATACTAAAATGAATTTACAAAACAACATCATTTGTACTACCTGACAGAAAACTCAAAACAGCTAAGAGTACTGCATAGCTGAAACTGCATTAAAATTACAACAAATACAATCAAATAAACCTTCAACCTCACTAACATAAATACAAACTTGAAATGCCTAAACATAAATGCAGCTGATTGACAAATCTAATTTTGTAGGTCCATGTTAGTGAGAGTTAAACAATACATCAACAAATGTTTGCCACACAATCAGAGCAGATGAAGAAAATAATAATAAACACCATCTGATAGCAATAATTAATATAAATAACACACACACAACACTGCAAATAAACCTTCAAGCATGTACATATTTAATGAAACTTTCGCATCACCCACACTCCTGCCATGTACACAGGGAGAGTTCTGCAATCAAAAGGCTGAAACTGAAGAAAATGGTGACTTTTATACTTTCGAAAATGAATGCCAAAAAAATAGGATTATACACAAATAAAACTACTAAAATGGAAGACACATTTTTACTACCAGCAATCACAAAGAGCTACACAAATGGAACAGTAACACCAATCAGTAACAAACAATGAACATCATATACATCTTTTTTTTTCCCCCGCAAAAAGCATCTTTCATAGCCGTGGCCATTCGATGCAGATGCAGAAATTCCTCAGTATCATGGCTACACATACCTTTATTTGCAAACTCAAAATCAAACTAAGCCAGCCTTCAAAACTTCAAATAAAATAAGAGAACACCTAAGCAGATAAAATAACTCACACAAAATAAAATTTGATGCTATATCACCCACATAACAATATGATTCTTGCATAGAAAATGTCTGGTATATAGACACACCTTTAAATATAACTAATAAAATGACGAAAAACATTTGACACACATGCTTTTCAATAGACACAGTTAAAGAACCACACTGCATGTCCGTTTGATGTTAGCTGCTGCTTTACTAAAAAAAAAAACTACAAATACAAATACATATTTCGACTCCCCAAAACTACAAAGAAGTGAACATAACATCAACATGCCTATCACTCCCCCTCCACTCTCCATGGTCCTCCACCACTCCTTTGGTCTCTGCAAATTCCCAAAAAACACTCAACACATTGATGATGCTATTCCACCCAAACAGTTAGATAGCCAGGGCTACCACACGTCCACAAACCCACAACGCACCATTTGCCACAATAGAGCCACAGCTGCACAGGGTACCACATCTACCCATGGGTAGCAACTCTGTGCAATGAGTGGCTACTGGATAGCCATGGATAATTACAACAGTACCATCAACCAATTACAAACTCAAAAACACACACATCATACATACCCTGCTCTTACAAACTACTGGAAATTCAAACTGGGAAAAATGTTCCTGGAATCAGATGAAGACTGCAGATTTCGTGGCTGGTTTCAAAACTGTGTGACACATCAGAGACAGTTGGCTGTTATGGTTGCTGGCTTTTTGTGAGAAACTATATATGAATATGGACCTAGGTTTGAGTGGTTTTAAAATTAAATGATTTGGATTGCGGGGAATGCGTTGGCACCAAGTTTTTCCAAAATTGTTAAGTCTGAGAAATACACAGCAGCCAAATGTCATACTAATTCATTGTGGAGGAAATTATTTGGGAAATGTACGTGGTGTGTCGCTTATTTTAATGATGAACCAAGACATGTGAAAACTAATGGAACTATTTTCTCACTCCATCTTTATTTTTCCATAAAATGGAGATGGACCACCAGATGTAATAGAAAAATTGAGAAATCACAGTCAAATGTTAATAAAGTTGTTTCAGCATTCATGAGAGACTAAAACCAGTAATGGATTTCAAACCACCACATAAAGTTCTACACAGCCATTCTCTACAGACAACATGGAGTACACCTAACCGATGAAGGAAAGGTGGTGTTCCTTCATGACATCAAAACTTTACTACACATGTGCTAAAATACTACACTGAGTGTACTCCAAAACAGTCCTTTTAAGGACTACTTATCACATATAAATACAAAAATGCAATAATAAAATAATAATCAAATCTTTTTTTTAATTATTCCTATGTCTAGACTTTATTGATTTTTATTATAACCACGGTTACAAATTGTCACTTAAAGGGGGTGTTCTCTTCGGGTTTTATACTACAATAGAACTTGAAAGATCAATACAGTACAACACTGCTCATGTAGTTATGTAAGGTAGCTGAACAGAAAGAAAGCCAACAATAATACATGACAGTAAACTAGGTAGGACATTTAATAAGCACAGGATATAATAGCATGAGTATCAAAACACAGAATAAAATACGTTGTATGGGGCATCTAAAACTAGAGCACAATAGCTCCTTTTTGTATACATGTTTTACAACTATTTTCTTCTGTTTTTCTCCACAATCTCACATGGAAAAAAGTCTGAACACGCACAGCCAAAAGACATAAGACTCACAAATACCTACTGTGTTACTGACCATGGAAAGGCCAGTGATTTTTCAACCCTGACGTCACTATACCTATAAAAAAAAACGTTTAAAAAGAAATAAAATATTGACACCCAAAATTGTGCAGCTGCGGGCACGGAAGTACTCTTATCCATGGTTATCAGAAGTGCTTCCCATCCTCGGATATAGCTTTGAATATCGCAAACTGGCTGCAAAAAATAAAATTGCTTTCATACCTCCTGACCCTCACCAAGGGCCCCCCTCATCTCACCACTCCCCAGATGGCCTCCTCACCTCCCCTGACCTCTCGATTTCCCCCACAACACACGCTGTTTCTGTGAGGCAGTTTGCTTTGAGATGCCGGCGATTCGAGGCTGTAGCCGAGGCTACAGAAACCTTTGTGTTGCAAACTCAGTCCCTACAGCCACTTAAACATCCAAATTCCATTTGGTGCCCTCTAGCCACCCCTCACCTCTAGCCTGAGGGCATTTGCATGTTTTTTACCTGCAAATAGCTTTTTTTCCTGCATTTCATTTATCCTTATCCTCGGCTATAGCTGTGGATATCCCTCTCATCCCCAAACCATGCACGGATCACAAGTCAATGCTTCGTGCCAAAGTTGTTTTGGACTTTGTCCAAATCCGTCCAGCGAATTGTGCTGTGTGCCTTGGCAAGAATGTATGGTTTGTGTATGGGAAAATGACTGGAAAGTAGGCTGCACTTTTGGGGGGAAAAAATTGGGGGATGCTTAATAGCTTTTTTTTATTTTTCTCAAATCAAAAGTTATTAGAAATAGTATATTGAGGGGTTGTTATGGAAGTCTGTCTCACCTTAACCATAGGCCGGCTATTGCCACACTATAATACATATAGATATATCTTTCTATCTAAATCTATCTGTGTGTCTCATTATCTGTATTCCTCTCTATCATTGTCTATCTATATCTATCTCTAACTATCTATCTGTAGTGATCTCTCCATCCATCTATCACTGTTTGTATCTTTCTCCATCTGCCTATCAATCTCTATATCTCTCTATGTATCTCTATCTAGCTTTCCATCTACATCTATCTCTTTATCTCTCTCACTGTATCTATCTATCTATCTATCTATCTATCTATCTCTCTCTCTCTCTCTCTCTCTCTCTCTCTCTCTCTCTCTCTCTCTCTCTCTCTCTCTAGCTCTATCTCTACAGCTTTGGAGAAATTATATTTGAGGAGGGACACAAAGTGTGTAAATGTTGTTTGGCTATTTACCCACTCATTGACTGACCATGGAGATGCTATACGGTATGGCCATGACCATACCCATGTACGTCCTGCCTCTGCCTGCCCAAAACACATCCTCATGGAATCTCTTTGAGCTACATTTTTCAAGTCTTACCATCAAACATCATGCTCAAAAGGCATGGCAGTGTTTTTTGAAATCATTCTTCTGAGAGCAACTCAGTTAATTGGAGCTGTAAACGTGCTAATTGTGTAATAAAAACATCTTAACCAGGTCTGCCTTCAACCACTTGATTTACAAGCATTATGTGTGTCTGTCACGAAAGTCCTGTTAAAAACCCAACAGTTTTTGCTTGGATGTAACCAATAGGCATTTGCCAGGCACTGATAATATATGCCGAGGTACTCTCACCATCTTGCAGCTGCTACCATTCATGGCAAGTTAATACTATGAAGGCATTGCCTGGCAAATGCTTTTCCCATGCCTACACAAATGCCCAAACTGTTGGCATTGCCAAGGCTTGTTTTTAAAAACTACTGGGCGGATATACACCAAATCAAATACAGGAATATCTGCTTCGCTTTGTGCCTTTCTGGTATGACAGTTTGAAGACCCTGCATGTTATAAATATGAGTCATAGTCATGTGTCAGGAGCAGGGACAGTGCGCGCACCAGACGCATACATATTTAAATATCCTTTTTGGTAATAGCACGCATGGCGCTGCAACATTACTAGAAGTAACATTATTAGTAAGTGCTTTGTTTCTTGTTCGGTGGAAGGCATGTTCTGCTGCTAAATGTTGCTGTATTATTTAGCTGCATTGTATTTGCACATACCTTTTACGAGCTACTCGGATATTTCGTTTAGGATATTCCATTCTGCACATTTCAAGAGGATGTCTCGTGTGCACGAGATTCTCTATATTATCTGTACACGCGGTCAACCTCTGCTGTGATTGAGAATGTAGGAACTATTCCTGCCTGCCATTACTTCAAGCTGTCTCATTAACTGGAAACATTACATTTCCAGGATATAATTTACTTTAGCAAGTGCCTTTTATGTCATCTAGACTGAAGGGTTCCATTGATTGTTCTTTAAATTGCCACTTTACAAAATATCTGTGTGGAAAACATAGGAGGAAATGGGAGTGTAAATTGATTTGAGTGTGGAACGTATTGCAAAAATGAACCTGACATAGACAGGAAACGCAGACAGAATGCACCCGACACACACACACACGCACACACGCACGCACGCACACACCCCTCCCCCCTATCTCTAGCCCCCCTATCTTTCACTACGAGCGAAGGCAGAGATAAACAGGTGCAAAAACCCACCAGCTCGGTATGTAATATGTTCAAATACCAGGGCATTCAGATTTTTGTTTTATTGCATTTAATAATCCTTCGCAGATTAATGTACGTCCGTCTCTTTTCAGAATTGTTTGCAGTTAAACCAATCGCAAAATAACAATTATTATTATTTGATTTTTTTTTGCAGACAGTAAATATGAGTTTGTGATCGTATTCTATAGGGAGGAAATCTTCGAACATGTTTACACTTTGGCAGGCGCTAGATATGAATATTATTAATAATACTAATAATGATCATTATCAAAATAATATTCATATGATTTAAATTATATATACATTGAACCTTCAGTTGCACCAACCTGCTCCTCGCTATGTCTTTGGAGTTGCATCAAAATCCGGCATTGTGCATTTTCCCAAAAACACGAAAGAACGGGAGGATCCCTAAATAATTGAAATGGCCACTTCAATACAGTAGAACCGTCTTCTTAATTTCAAACCAACAATTTGATTCCAAAGGAAGAGTTTGTGCACACACCAGCATTGTTTTCTTATTATGCGTTTTTCATTTGTATTCTTTCGTGTTTTTGGGAAAATGCACAATGTCACATTTGAACGTAGCTCCAAAGACATACGGCAGATTTACATATGGGTATTTCCCATGTTAAAACATTTTTGTTAATCAGGCCCATAGAGAGTGCATGTTGGTGCATTAGAGGAAATAACTGGATGGACAAAGTGATGCAGAAAATCTTAAGACTTCCCACGAAGAACGAAATTGGATCTCAGGCTGAGCGGGTGGATGGTGCGGTGAAGGTGCACTTGGAACTAAATGTACTGGATTTAGGTTTGGAGGAAAAAGCCTGTTGTTGATAAAGGGAGTCTACTAGTATTTCAATTGTATAGCGCACCTGGCCCAAAGACATCTAGTAACTGTATTCTCTGCAATGATCATTGTGTACTGATAGTAAATATGTCACCCACTACAACAGTATTCAGCCTCTGCTAAGCAATTTAGTAACTAGGAGAAGGTCATATAATGACTTTGTAAAAAGACCACACGTTCATGCTTAAACTTAAAGAGAAGCCAGCCAGTGTAATTGTCAGCCATCGCTAGCCAAACTCCTATTGCTTATTTTCTTCATTTATTTACTGTGTATTTATAAAGCGCCTATACATCAAATGCTGTTGCAAGGTGCTACAAGACAAAAAAAGGCGGGAGGCGGAACAGGGAAAAAACAATAACGGTCCTACTAGGCATTGCATCATTCAGATTGTGCAAGTACAGTAAACAGACGTGCAGGTGGGAGGGGAGTGGGAAGTGAAAGTCGGGACATAAGGGATGATGCTACGGTGTGAGGGAAGTGTGGGGCAGAGTGGAGGCATATACGTGAAGGGGGAGGAGGAGGGGAAGACGAGGTCCCAGGGTCTGGGCAAGTGCTAAGGGGGGGTCAGGTGGACAAGTGCCAGAGATGCAGGGAGAGCGTGGAGCGAGGATCACACGCTAAGTGCAAGGACAGGGGTGGACCAGGTTCAGAAGGGATGAAACCCCTGCCAGGCTAGTTAGGAGAAGGGGGTTAGGTCATGGAGACCAGGGTGCTGGGGTAGACTGAGCAAGGATGGCCTTGTACCCTGTAGGAATCAGAAGGGACTAGGCAGCCAGTCAATGGACAGAGGGGGGCATTAGCAGTGGAGGGGGTGAGGGAAGAAGGAAGGGAAATGGAAGGTCTCCAGAAGCTTCTGGAATGTAAGGAGATCTGGCTCAAGCCTGAGGGGGTCCGGCATCCAATTCCAGAGGGCTGATTCTGCCGGAAGAGAGGTCTTCCCCCCATCTTCCCCCCACTCTCTGCCTGGAGAAGCATCTGATCTGCAGAAAGTTGGAGCTAGCAGACCGAAGGGTACTAGAAGGGAGGTATTTAGGGTGAAAGAGATAGATGTAGAGGGGCCCAGGCCACAGAAAACCTTGTTAAAGATGCAGAGGGTCTTGAAATTGATCCTTGCAGACACCGGGAGCCAGTGGAGAGATTTCAGTGCTGGACACATACAGTCCCAGGGCTTGAGGCATAGGACAAGTCTTGCAGTCCGGTCCTGGATTAGTTGCAGAAAGTGGAGAGTAGAGGATGGCAAATTGAGAAAGAGGCTGTTGCAGTAGTCCAGCCTAGAGAGAACCAGGGCTCTGGAGAAAGTGAGCTTCTGGGGAAAAGTGATAAAAGAAAGATTATCTCTGAGGGGGTGCAGCTAGCAGTGGGCCTTCTTGGCAAGATCTGTGATGTGAGGAGAGAAGGAGAGAGTGGAGTCGGAGATGACACAAAGGTTTTTAGCCTCACAGGAAGGCAAATGAAGAGAGTCCAAAGAGATCAGCCAGAGTGGAGAGGGAAAGTGGGAGCCTGGGTCACAATGAGAAGGATCTCAGTCTTACTGGCATTAAGGCAGAAGTCATTGAATGTGCACCAATCCTGAATCACGGATAGAAAGTCAGGAATGAGCTAGAGAGAAGAGGATCCTGAGGTGAGCCTGAAAAAGAGCAGTGTCATCAGCATAACACTCAAAGTTAGAGCAGAAAGTAGAGATCAGGTTGGTCAAAGTGCCAAGTAGATTTTGAAGAGCCAGGCTGAGAGGATAGAGCCCTGGGGAACACCACATGTGGAGAGAGAGGTGTTGGAAAGGACCCAAGTTGGACATGGGAGAGTCAGTCCAGGAGGAAGGAGGTCAACCACTCCAGGGCCTGATCCATGATACGCAGGTTCTCACAGAGTTTCTTGAGGAGGATGGCATGATTGACAGTGTCAACGGCAGAGGAGAGGTCAAGAATGATGAGGACAGAAGGAAGGCTGGAGTCAGGATTAGAGAGCAGATCTTCACAGGTGTTTAGGAGAGCAGTCTCTGTGCCTCTGGCTGCTCTGAGGTCATACTGATGGTCATGGAGATAACCAAAACATTATGTGTGGAGAGTAATCTGGGAGATGGCCAGCTTTTCCAAGAGTTTGCCCAGGAAAGGAGTGATAGAGATTGGCCGATAGTTTGCCGGACAGGTAGGATTGGAAGAAGGCTTTTTAGGGGGGGAGGAGCACAAGGGAGTGCCTGAAGAAAGAGGGGAAGGGTCCAGTGGCGAAAGAGTGATTGCAGAATTTGACTAAGGCTGGAGGGAGGGTGTCATTGTGGTACTTGATAGTTCTGGAGGAGCAGGGATGCACCTGCTTGGATGACACTTTCATAGATCAGACTTGTCTAGAAACATTGTCAGCTGTTGTTGGGGAGAAAGAATGAGGAGAGGGGGAGGCGGCCAGAGGGGGGCCGAGAAAGGGTAGTGGAGAGGAAGATGAGAGAGTGGACAGGATGTCCTGAATTTTAGTGGTGAAGTGAGAAGCCAGAGCTGTAGAGATGGCATGGGAGGGAACAGTAGATGTGGGTACTGCAGAATGATTGGACAGCTCCTTGCAGATTTTAAAGAGTGTGGCCGTGTTGTTAGAGGCCGCAGGAATGTGGTTCTGTAGCCTTTCCTAAATCCTGTTTGGTTGAGGGGAATGATGTTAAATTCCACAATCCAGCTGTTAAGTTCCTTAAAGAGCACCCTGGCAAAAATGTTGCTGGTGTATCCAGCATAGCTAATAGCCTTTAGTACTGTGGATCTGTGCAACATCCCCTCTTATAGAGTGGAATGATGATACTGTCCTTCCATGAAGGAGGCAAGGTTTGGATTACACCGATCCAATGGAACAACCAGTAAAGCAACTCTGCCTAGATGTTACTGTTAAGCTTGAGATGCCGATTGCACAACCCATCGGGCCTTGGAACTCTCAATGATTTACTTTCTAGTATCAATTTTGCAATGTCTGTCATATTGCAACTAAGACTGTTGTTGTTTTAATGTTTCTTTACCCTGGGTAATATTCTCTACATCCACCCATAAATACCATATTGACTATGAGCCTGGGAACCTATGCAGTAGGCATGTGGGTACTCATTTTTCAGGCATCAATAATCTGTTAAGAATCATCATATTTTCATCATTCTCCTTTTGGAAATAACCTTTTACGTAATGTCATACATTACAATTTTACTAGAAAGTTTGAATTTGTGCAGCGATTTGGACATATGTAACATTGTACCAAATGACGTCCTATCTCTTGTTATAGTTAATGCTTAAAAATGCAATTACTCAGAAGTTATTCAGATTCCTAGAATCCAATATTAAATCATTACATGTCCCTACATATCCAATCGCATTTTTGTCAGAAATCAATATTCTTGTTGTGCTTAAGGTGCCATTCACAATCATGCAATTAGTATGTTTACAATCATGCAATTATTATGTGTAAAGACCGGAGGGGGGTGTCTGTACTCCTGCTCTCTATACGGCAGAGGAGAGGCACAGAGGACCCCAGCCAAGATTCTCTATTGCTGGTAGCAATGGACGAGCAATCAAGTCCCAGCTTCTCAGGAGGTGATGAGGGCTGGTTCTTAAGTACAGTGTAGTTCCCAAGCACCCACAAATTAATGTCCACAAGGTTCAAGGTTATATTCACAATCACGATAATACACTTTGTGCTCCGACAATTCTAAAATGGTAAAGATATACAGTTCTAGGTGGTACCACGATTACTCTGATTCTATTAAAAAGCATCAACTGTACTCAGTTCAAACAGCATACGAATCAAGACAGCAAAATGATATCAACCATAGGCTTAGGAGGAAGACAAGTTGGTTAGACAATTGGCAGAATACTGAGCCCCTACCGTCAGGCACAGTTCTGTATGAGGATCCCCCCACCTGGGCAACCTGTAAATGAAGATGCACTACAAGCCCAGTACAGATATTGTCTATTACAGTCTTATCTTCTTCTATAGTTCTGCAACCCAAATGTACCTTGTGTTGTAGAGTTCTTCATCGGGGAATCGACAGGCCCTTCTTGAGTGCGCTCCCTTTCAGGCAGAAGCCATGGATCGTTGAACTTCCGAGATGAAGGAAAGGTGAACGTTGTTGTTGAGGCAGCAGCTTCGGTCCTTGCAGTGCTTGTTGATGATCTGTTGAAAACGTCCTGCTACAGGGGAGGCATGCAGTGCACCTCGATGACGATGGTTCGTTGCCGCAAAGAGTCAGTGAAGAACTTTGGCCCAGCAAGTGCGTCGAGTTGTCGGTGTCTGGCATCGGTGAATGGGACGTGACCACAGCTGGTTTCAGTAGCTTTATCGGCATCTCTGAGGTCTTCAGGTGCCGGGAAACCCACTGGTGGATTCTCCTCCATTGTCGGCGGCCTTGACTTTCATCGGCATGACGAAAGCAGTCGACGTGATGAACAAGGGAGTCCTTGGATCAAATGTTCTTAGGCAAAGGGAGCACTGCAGCTCCATTCGGCGACAGCGGTCTTCGAAGGTAGACGGCTGTCTGGTGCTTCTCTTCATTCTCCTTGGCGGTCCCCTTCTCCAATCAGCAGCCTTTCATAGGTCTGTCTAACAGGTAGCTTTGGCAAAGATCAGCTGGTGCACGATGGTCCCTCGTAGCTCAGGGAGAGGTCTCCTAGCCAGGTCCTCTCTTGGATCAGTTCCTTGAAGGCACAGCAGCTTTCAGATTAGCGAAGGACAGGAGAAGTATTTCTTCTTCTTCCAGTGGGCTTCAAAGCTAAGCATCAGTTTCAACTTCAGCTTCTGAATCATTTCTAGCAGTGAGAGGCCCCCAGATATACTGTTGATCTCCCATTCACTCTGCTGGGTCACACTCAGGCAACCAATCATTCAGATGGGCATTCAGGCAGTCACTCAGCCAATCAGGTGCACCGTGCATGCAGGCTATTCTTCTCCAACCAGACATTCACAACACAGCATGTGGATTCGGACAAGTACCCAGCCATTCCGCACTACCCAATGCATTCATACCAGTTTTGGGCAGGGCTGTCTCGGTCATTGTGTCAAACACCAGATACTAGACACCCATAACACAGAATACTTATTTGTCGCACACCTCTCGGGCAATTACCTCAGCGACACAGCTCTAGTGAACAAGATATACCTCATCATTCATGCAGAGACCATGGGTGACCAAGACTGAACTCTTAATCCTAGGAACCATGATCAACCTGAAAAAAATCACCCCGACTACTCATCCTTTGATATTGATGGCAAAACTATCAAGGTCGTAAATGAACTAAAAACTAGGTTTTTACCTTGATTCCACTTTATCACTGAGTAAACAAGTCAGCTCTCTGGTCTTGATCTCAGCATATACATGCACGCTAATTAGGGCCTGTAGACAGTACCTATCCCCATCTAGCTGCATTACCTTAGCAAATGCCCTTATACTCTCAAGACTGGACTATTGTAAAGCCCTTTACATGGGCGCCAATGAATGCATCCTGAAAAATATTCAAACCCTACAAATCTATGCTTTAAGAACAACCCTAAACGTCCCAAACAAAGAACATATTTCTGAGCTCAGAAGACAAAATCACAGGCTGACTATCAAAGACAGAATCCTGCTCAAAACTATGTCACTGACATTCAAATGTCTGAATAACGCTACCCCACTCTACCTCACCAACCGCATAGTCAGGAAAACCTCTAATCGTCCTTCCAGTACAGCTAACTTATTTTGCCTCAACGTACCAAGATTCAACCTAACCAAATCTGGGGGCAGAAGTTTCCCAGTCTTAGCAGCTCAAACTTGGAACACACTCCCTTTTACTCTCCGCTCTGACCAAACCTACCCCAGTTTCAGATGCAACATTCAGAAATGGCTGAGAACTTATGATAATCATCCTAGGACTTAGCCTAAAGACTATCTGCTACGCTAACAACTTCCCTCTTAAACTACTATTTTGATGTCCCATTCTGGACAATCCTATGTTATCCACTTCTCTTCTGTACCAATGATTATTCAATGGCTGTATCATGCTTCTTGCTTTATGTAAATCTGTACATTTTGAAAACTGAAAACTCAAAAACTGTATATCACTGCAACCTAAGCATTGTCTGTAATTTACTTTATTCTATGTAACTTAAAATGTCTTCACATTTGCATATACTGTAGCTTAAGCTTAACAAATACTTGTACTGCTCACGTCCAGTTACCTTTGGGTTTGGTGCTCTATACCAAATAAATAAACAAACAAACTCCATTCACCCAGGTCCCAACCCACTGGCGTATCCACAACATACAGTCCTTGGGAAGGCTCCAGCCACTCTGGCGTGGACTTCCCCACAATACCATATAATGGAACTTCCAACCAACAGCCAGTCAGGGGGAAGGGACAGAGTCAGGGCTTCCCGGGACTTTGGGAAAAGTAAGGTAACAGGCGATCGAAAGCAAGAGTCAACAGGGGCCATCTTGTTTCCTATCAGAATCCACTGATTCCAATGATGGGGCCTGGGCATCCCAAAATGGAGGACGCTCAAGGCATCTGACAAATCAGCACAGAGATGCCACCAACCTGTACCCTGCTCTGTGGTCCACACACAGGTGTCCAAAAACATACACTAGGAGTACAGGGTCGTACTCCCACCCATGGGTGCCATAAGGGTATGCCCAGGGTCTGTTCACCAAAACAAATACAGGAAGAGCCGCACCGCCAGGAGTCCCACATGAACTCCTGTGCGTAAAACAAGTCAGAACATACATGACAAAGCAATGAAGGATAAGGATTCAGAGGCCCTGTCCCACGGATGCGTTTCCAGCATCACAGTACGCTCATATTTTTTATTCTTAACCAAATATGGATCTTTATGAGTGTTGGAAATAACAGTTTTACAATGTAAGATTTAATTTGTACATATAAAACACGTCATTACCCTCGCCATGTCATTGCAATTTTCTTAATGGGTAAAGGTTGTAATCCTGTTTTCAGATCATGTATCATGTTACGTCTGCTTAACAGTGTTAATGAATCCTTTTAACCACAGTTAAGGAAAAACTTGATTGTATGGGATGTCAATTACGTGTAATCAGGCTTATCAGTTCACTTCACAAATACCCGTTTTAGAGGTCTAAAATGATCCTGCATGTCTCTGGCTGTAACAACATTAGCAACACAATGCACGTGTAATGGACCTAGACACACAACATCACATTACAAATTCCAATGTTCTATACCTTGTGCTAAAGGGATGCCAAACTGAGTTCATGGGGCATCTTTATAACTAATAAAGGTGTATCACTCATTCCGAATCATTACTCATTTTCTCATCATCTCATCTGATCCGAGGAATATTTTCAAACGTACGATTTATACTGCTTTTTTAAACATCTCAGATATATACATGAGTTATTTCGAACCTCGAAGGAAAACACATAAATACCGCTCTTCCATTCAGAGGCTATCCTGTGAAACACAAATGTGTCTTTTCCCTGCTTCTTCTACTGGTGTCCAGATGTTCAATCATTTTATACAGTATGGCTGTTGCTTTATGTGGGCCAGTCTAGCAAATTAGATGACCCCGTTTAATAAAATATATTTTCTTTTCACAACTCATAAGCCAATATGATAATAATAGAGTCTTGATTAACATAATGATGGGTAACTTAAATGTAATGTACAATACGGGCGCCAGGCCGATTCATGGAATAATTAGCGCGGCGCAAGTGGGCAAAAACGTGCGAATCGCAGTGGAATAGCGAAAATCGCAGTGAACGTGCGAAAATCGCACGAAAAGCAGCGCACGTCGATTCATGGAAGTCCGTGCGCGAGAAAACCAGCGGATGTGCGATAAAAAGTGCGCGGCGCACGTTAGCGCACAGGCCATCTAACAGCGTGCGCCAGGTCACAGCGAAAATCGCACAGGCCACAGCGAAAATCGCACATAGCGCGGCGCACGCAATAAAAGTAGGCGGAACACGGGCGTAACACTCGGAATGGGGAACAACTTGCCAAAACGTGGGCGTCACGGGGGAAGTACAGGGCACAAGTGCGCGGAACGCCCACACGCTCGCCTACAACACGTATTCATGGAATAGAATAGGGGAAAAAAGCGCACGCTCAAACCAGCGCACAGGCACAAACACGACCGCCACAAGAAAGGAGGCGGTAGCGTCTCTGCGGCTGTAAGAAATGTGCGCCAAAAGGTGCGCCAACAAATAGCACCTATATACTGCCATGATGAATGTCCCATACTGTGGCCCTCCAGGAAAAATGACGTGCAAAGGGGTACCCACAAACACGGACACCCGCTGACAAAAAATACGTGTGCATGTATACCGGGGTGCGCGGGAAGTGTCACACGCGATTTGCAGGGTACGTGCATCACAGGGGTTCGCGTGAAGTTATTCACGCGATCGGGCCTGGGGGAGCGGGCTACGTGTATTACAGGGGTTCGCGTGAAGTTCCACACGCGATCGGGCCTGGGGGAGCGGGCTTCGTGTATTACAGGGGTTCGCGTGAAGTTCCTCACGCGATCGGGCCTGGGGGAGCGGGCTACGTGTATAACAGGGGTTCGCGTGAAGTTCCTCACGCGATCGGGCCTGGGGGAGCGGGCTTCGTGTATTACAGGGGTTCGCATGAAGTTCCACACGCGATCGGGCCTGGGGGAGCGTGCTACGTATATTTCAGGGGTTCGCGTGAAGTTTCACACGCGAATAGCCTGGGCGCGTGAATTGGAGGGGTGCGCGGGAAGTTCCTCACGCGATCGGGCCTGGGGGAGCGGGCTACGTGTATTACAGGGGTTCGCGGGAAGTTCCTCACGCGATCGGGCCTGGGGGAGCGGGCTACGTGTATTACAGGGGTTCGCGTGAAGTTCCTCACGCGATCGGGCCTGGGGGAGCGGGCTTCGTGTATTACAGGGGTTCGCGTGAAGTTCCACACGCGATCGGGCCTGGGGGAGCGTGCTACGTATATTTCAGGGGTTCGCGTGAAGTTTCACACGCGAATAGCCTGGGCGCGTGAATTTGAGGGGTGCGCGGGAAGTTCCTCACGCGATCGGGCCTGGGGGAGCGGGCTACGTGTATTACAGGGGTTCGCGGGAAGTTCCTCACGCGATCGGGCCTGGGGGAGCGGGCTACGTGTATTACAGGGGTTCGCGTGAAGTTCCTCACGCGATCGGGCCTGGGGGAGCGGGCTTCGTGTATTACAGGGGTTCGCATGAAGTTCCACACGCGATCGGGCCTGGGGGAGCGTGCTACGTATATTTCAGGGGTTCGCGTGAAGTTTCACACGCAAATAGCCTGGGCGCGTGAATTTGAGGGGTGCGCGGGAAGTTCCTCACGCGATCGGGCCTGGGGGAGCGGGCTACGTGTATTACAGGGGTTCGCGGGAAGTTCCTCACGCGATCGGGCCTGGGGGAGCGGGCTACGTGTATTACAGGGGTTCGCGTGAAGTTCCTCACGCGATCGGGCCTGGGGGAGCGGGCTTCGTGTATTACAGGGGTTCGCGTGAAGTTCCACACGCGATCGGGCCTGGGGGAGCGTGCTACGTATATTTCAGGGGTTCGCGTGAAGTTTCACACGCGAATAGCCTGGGCGCGTGAATTTGAGGGGTGCGCGGGAAGTTCCTCACGCGATCGGGCCTGGGGGAGCGGGCTACGTGTATTACAGGGGTTCGCGGGAAGTTCCACACGCGAATAGGCTGGGCGCGTGTATTTCAGGGGTGCGCGGGAAGTTCCACACGCGAATAGCCTGGGCGCGTGAATTTGAGGGGTGCGCGGGAAGTTCCACACGCGAATAGCCTGGGCGCGTGTATTTCAGGGGTTCGCGGGAAGTTCCACACGCGAATAGCCTGGGCGCGTGTATTTCAGGGGTTCGCGGGAAGTTCCACACGCGAATAGCCTGGGCGCGTGTATTTCAGGGGTTCGCGGGAAGTTCCACACGCGAATAGCCTGGGCGCGTGTATTTCAGGGGTGCGCGGGAAGTTCCACACGCGAATAGCCTGGCCGCGTGTATTTCAGGGGTGCGCGGGAAGTTCCACACGCGAATAGCCTGGGCGCGTGTATTTCAGGGGTGCGCGGGAAGTTCCACACGCGAATAGCCTGGCCGCGTGTATTCCAGGGGTGCGCGGGAAGTTCCACACGCGAATAGCCTGGGCGCGTGTATTTCAGGGGTGCGCGGGAAGTCCCACACGCGAATAGCCTGGGCGCGTGAATTTCAGGGGTGCGCGGGAAGTCCCACACGCGAATAGCCTGGGCGCGTGAATTTCAGGGGTGCGCGGGAAGTTCCACACGCGAATAGCCTGGGCGCGTGTATTTCAGGGGTGCGCGGGAAGTTCCACATGTGATTTGACAGTGTGGCTCCTCCCAGGTGTACCCTGTACACCCTCCACGGCCCCTGCAGGCAGCCCACACCACAGGGGACTACCCTGCATCCCTGGTCATGTCCCGCAGGCAGCCCACCCAACATGGGCATGCCCCCCAGCAAAGGCACATGTCTCCTTGAACTAATGAACACCAACACATGTCCCCTTGCACCCCCACCCCCCAGCACTGTGGGGCACCTGCCAGCAGGCCCCCACCCATGTCCAACTCATGTCTCCCACCACCCCCAAACCCCAGCCACCAGGGTCACCCTCCACCAGGGCCCCACTCATGTCTCCCACCACCCCCACCCCCCAGCACTGTGGGGCACCTGCCAGCAGGCCCCCACCCATGTCCAACTCATGTCACCCACCACCCCCAAACCCCAGCCACCAGGGTCACCCTCCACCAGGGCCCCACTCATGTCTCCCACCACCCCCACCCCCCAGCACTGTGGGGCACCTGCCAGCAGGCCCCCACCCATGTCCAACTCATGTCTCCCACCACCCCCAAACCCCAGCCACCAGGGTCACCCTCCACCAGGGCCCCACTCATGTCTCCCACCACCCCCACCCCCCAGCACTGTGGGGCACCTGCCAGCAGGCCCCCACCCATGTCCAACTCATGTCACCCACCACCCCCAAACCCCAGCCACCAGGGTCACCCTCCACCAGGGCCCCACTCATGTCTCCCACCACCCCCACCCCCCAGCACTGTGGGGCACCTGCCAGCAGGCCCCCACCCATGTCCAACTCATGTCTCCCACCACCCCCAAACCCCAGCCACCAGGGTCACCCTCCACCAGGGCCCCACTCATGTCTCCCACCACCCCCACCCCCCAGCACTGTGGGGCACCTGCCAGCAGGCCCCCACCCATGTCCAACTCATGTCACCCACCACCCCCAAACCCCAGCCACCAGGGTCACCCTCCACCAGGGCCCCACTCATGTCTCCCACCACCCCCACCCCCCAGCACTGTGGGGCACCTGCCAGCAGGCCCCCACCCATGTCCAACTCATGTCACCCACCACCCCCAAACCCCAGCCACCAGGGTCACCCTCCACCAGGGCCCCACTCATGTCTCCCACCACCCCCACCCCCCAGCACTGTGGGGCACCTGCCAGCAGGCCCCCACCCATGTCCAACTCATGTCTCCCACCACCCCCAAACCCCAGCCACCAGGGTCACCCTCCACCAGGGCCCCACTCATGTCTCCCACCACCCCCACCCCCCAGCACTGTGGGGCACCTGCCAGCAGGCCCCCACCCATGTCCAACTCATGTCACCCACCACCCCCAAACCCCAGCCACCAGGGTCACCCTCCACCAGGGCCCCACTCATGTCTCCCACCACCCCCACCCCCCAGCACTGTGGGGCACCTGCCAGCAGGCCCCCACCCATGTCCAACTCATGTCTCCCACCACCCCCAAACCCCAGCCACCAGGGTCACCCTCCACCAGGGCCCCACTCATGTCTCCCACCACCCCCACCCCCCAGCACTGTGGGGCACCTGCCAGCAGGCCCCCACCCATGTCCAACTCATGTCTCTCACCACCCCCACCCCCCAGCACTGTGGGGCACCTGCCAGCAGGCCCCCACCCATGTCCAATCCATGCCCCCCTGCACCTGGGTCCCAACATTCCCCAATCATGTCCGTAATGCCCATCCTCCCCTGCCAAAAGGCCCAACCAACTATCACACCCACCCACATATCAAAGGCAATTACATGTTACACCCCCAATGTAAATAATGCAATTTAACACATGTCTGTCACACACAATGGCTGCAAGTGAATGACAAAACACCCAACATGACATGCCTGAAAGCAATGAGATGATACGACACATTGAAGATTAAAAAAATAATATGTATTGAACAGCAAATAAGAAAAAACACAAAGCAAATCAAACAAAACAAGATGAATGTCCATGAAAAAATTATGAAAAAATAAAATAAGCCAATCAAGAAGATAATCCTGGGTCCATGAGCCCTACCAAATTAAACCTAACTGACTACTAACTAAAAAGGGAACTATATACAAAAAAGTGGTGCATTGTCCAATCGCAACCCAAAAAAAATTCAAAAAAACAAAGGAAACCTAACCCTAACTATACAACTATATACAAAGGCAGCGGGCTATTCGGACGGCTCACTGGTTGTTGTCATGGGCCAGGGCATCCTCGAACTCCTGCTCAATGGCTTGGAGGCGGGCATGTTCCCTGGCCCCGAGGTCCCGCAGGGATAACGCAGTGTCAAGCTCAAACTCCCTGCGAAGACCCTCGAGGCACTCAGCCCGCCTCAGCGCCCTCCGCATGGAGTCCTCCGCCCTGACCATCGTGAGCCGTTCCTCCTCTGCCCGCTGCCGCTCCGCACCTATCCGCTGGCACAACCTCTCCCACACGGAAGCCACTCCCATTCCAGGGTTCTCCTGCCCTCCGGCCGATGCCTGCACCCCTGATGTTGATGGCCCCGAGCCATGATGCCTCCCACGTTGAGCCTGCTGCTGCCTCCGACGCAACTGCCTGTGCCAGCACGACGGCATCCAGGCTGATGGAAACCACCGACGCCGTCGTGCACGTGCCCTGCCCGATGATGCCGTCACATCCTCCATCTGCTGGGGTCCAGTTGCTCTGGTGTCCACCCCTGCTGGATCTCTGACTCCCGACTGTGGCAGGGATGGGATCCCCACCGAGCTGGCTGCATTGGTCGGGGCAGGTCCACAGGGGGCCCTGGTGGCATCTGGGCTGGAAGACGGCAAGGAGAACGACTGGTGGATAGCCTGCACAGAGGAGGAGAGGGCCGCCACATTGGCCAACACATGCAGGAAACCCCCGAACATGGCCGATCCCAATTGGGCCACGTCGGCACGGTGCACTTCGTGATGACGTGCGTGCTCCTCCCGGGAAGCACGCACGGCATCACGAATCGCAGCCGTGCGCAACGCGACCCCAATCAGGACCTTCTCCGCACGGCCAGGGGTTCCCACGTCCGCAGGTGGAGGGGAGTCAGGTGACATGGACATCCCCTCTACCTGCGGACAGGCCTGGGACGGGGCATCCCTGCTGGTGCATGGTGGTGCACTCACAGGGTCAGGGACAGCGACATGCACAGGCCCCTCCACGGTGACCTGTGCTGCCTCCTGCCCCTGGCCCTGGACTGCACCACTTGCACCAGCAGGGATGCCCCCACCAGGCCCCATGTGTGCCCCAGTGGCGGCCTCCTCCTCCTCTGTGCAAACCACCAACCTGGATGGCTCCTCACCGTCTCCCACCGTAGCAGGCCCCTGTGGGGGCTCACCCACCCCTTCCGCTGCAGCCGTGGGGGCATCCCCGCCGCCTTGCTCCACAGCGCCGTCTCCGCCCTCTTCTTCACTAGCCGCTGCGTAGAGGGAGACAAAGAACACAAGCATCAGGGCACTGTACAATGGTCCCCTAGACAGGAAGCAATAGCAGATGAGCACCACTGTCAAAGTACACTTCCATCATGTCCCTCCACAACACATGGGCCAGTCCAGGCAAAACACACACAGTAACAGGCATGGTGCATGCCATGGACATTTCCATGCATGTCCAATGGACTCTTGAAACATTCAATGATATGTAACTCACATGCATCATGGCTCATGCCCATCACATGCACACACATCACCTCAGTCACATCCATCTGGCCCCAAACACACCAAACACAGCGGATACAAGGGTCATTTTGCTGCTTTACTGAATCTCTGCATTGTCACACACATGTGTCATGCATCCATGGCATGCACAAGTCACAGACACGCAGGTCAGGCACACAGACATGGCTACCATATATGTACCTGGCATCAGCACCCATCCCTCACCCCCACCCATGTTCAGGTACAGAGACTGGCATGCTCTCATGTTCATAATCTGATTAGGGCTCCCCATGCGGCATTTCAACACATGCAACAACCATGTGCATCACACATCACTGGTCGCACATGCATTACCATGATGTCCCTGCACACATACATGCATACATGGGCTATGGCACACATACAGGCAAGTATCATAGAACCAGCACACCGCAACATGCCCTGTCTCACACAGTAATGCATGGACACTTACCGCTCAACTCCAGACGGGCCTCCCTCTCAAGGATCTGGGCGTGGAGCGCTGGGCGTACGCGTTCCAGGACCCTCATCTGGATGGTACTCATGCGGCCCCGGCCCCCCTCCACGAGGCGCCGGGCCTTCACAAGGGTCCTAGACCTCAAGTCCTCCCAGCGCTTCTTGATCTTCAGGACGTCGCGGGTTGCCACCCCCTCCGCGTTGATGGCAACCACACAGTCGGCCCAGATCCTCTGCCGTCCTTCCTTGCTGGCGCGGGACGATCCAAAGAGGGCATCATACTGCCCCAGGACATGCTCCACCAGGACACCAACTTCGGTGACAGTGAAGCTGGTGCCCCTCTGCCCCTCTGGCCTGGGGTTGCCACTGGTGCCAGATGTGGAAGTGCCCGACATGGCAACCCCAGAGGCAGGTGTGGGTGGGCAACTGGGTCCTGGGGCTGGGCTGTGGAGCGATGTAATACCAGTCGGGAGTCTTCAGTTCCAGCAGGGGTGGACACAGCAACTGGACCCCTGCAGATGGCTGATGTGCAGGCACCAAATGGCAGGGCACGGTGGCAGCAGGCAGGCAGGCAGGCAGGCAGCAGCAGATGGCACGTGGGAGGCTGCTCGGGGCACTGGGGGGCAGTAACTCGGCCTTCTGGGCAGGAGCGTGGGCTTCCGTGTGTTTTCGCGTGGCCAGCTTGATACGGAGTGATTTGGCACGTGAAAATCCTGCACGTCAGCGTGAAATCCGAGGAAAGGCCCTTAGCGCGTAAGCGCGTCAGCACGCATACGCGATTCTATTGGACCAGAGTCCCTCAGCGCGTAAGCGCGTCTGTGACGTGACCCGCACGGGTGTTCCCCACTCAGGACGTGATGACGGGGCACACGTGGAGATACTGCACGTCAGAGTGTCATCGCGTGTAATTGGACAAAAGTGCGCGTACACGCGATTGGCCTATGTACGTGTATTTAATGGGTGCGCGGCCACTTACACACGCAAGTACGTCAGCGAACCTGTATCCCGTGGTGCGTGTGAATTTCCACACGCTATTGGACTGGGAACTGGATTCCAGGGCTGCGCGGGTCACACGCTGTATCCCGTGGTGCGTGTGAATTTCCACACGCTATTGGACTGGCAACAGGATTCCAGGGCTGCGCGGGTCACACGCTGTATCCCGTGGTGCGTGTGAATTTCCACACGCTATTGGACTGGCAACAGGATTCCAGGGCTGCGCGGGTCACACGCTGTATCCCGTGGTGCGTGTGAATTTCCACACGCTATTGGACTGGCAACAGGATTCCAGGGCTGCGCGGGTCACACGCTGTATCCCGTGGTGCGTGTGAATTTCCACACGCTATTGGACTGGCAACAGGATTCCAGGGCTGCGCGGGTCACACGCTCGCCTAGAACACGCGCTAAGCATAAATTGCGGACTTTAACAATAACAAGCTCAGACGCCAGGATGAACATACCGTTCCTAGCAGCAGTGGCAGTGGGCTACCAAAGGAGGAGGAGGAGGATAGTCAGGGCCAGAATATTCACACCCAGAACCAGCCTTTTCGGGATGCCTGATGACCAGGTGTATGGGAGGTACAGGTTTCCACCACACATCATACTGGACCTGGTGACTGAGTGGGAGGATGACCTCACATCACCCACCCTGTGCTCCCAAGCACTCAGCCCCCTGGAGAAGGTCCTCAATGTACTGCACTTCTTAGCCACTGGATCATTTCAGCGGACAAGTGCCATAGTGGGTGGGGTGTCACAGGCCACCCAGTCACGCTGCCTACACCAGGTCTTGAACATCATGACTGCACGCCCATCAGTCCGCAGGCACATATACCTGCCCAGAACACCTGCAGAAAGGCATGCTGCCGCCCTGGATTTTTACGCAGTGGCACGATTCCCCAAAGTGCTAGGTGCCATCGACTGCACCCATGTGGCTCTACGTCCCCCCAGGGCATCTGAGCACATCTATAGGAACCGCAAGCACTGGCATTCCATCAACGTGCAGGTAGCATGTAATGCCAAGGGAATCATCACCTCAGTATATGCCAACTATCCCGGCTCCACCCACGACAGCTTCATTTACCGAATGTCCATCCTAAGCCGGGACCTAGAAGCTGGGCGGCATGGCGATACATGGCTGCTTGGTGAGTATGTATGCCACTGCACATGCATGCATGTTGGATACTGAGCAAGGTCACAACCTCACCAATGATACCAATCCCCACCTCCACAGGGGACAGTGCCTACCCTCTCAGCCCCCACATGATGACGCCAATTCGGAACCCCACCACGCCACCCCAGGTAAGATTTAACACAGCCCACATTACAACCAGGGGCATAGTGGAGCGCACATTCGGAGTGCTGAAGTCACGCTTTCGCTCCCTTGACCGTTCTGGCGGGCAGCTGTTATACGCTCCCCCAGTAGTGTGCAGGATCATAGTGGCAGCATGTGTCCTGCACAACGTTGCAACACGCCGGGGCCTGGCCGTGGACATGGTGGTGGCCCCACATCCCCAACCACATGCACAGCCGCTGCGCATGGGAGGGGAAAGGGCACGGGGGGAGGCAGCCCGTACACAGCTAGTGGCTAATTACTTCACATAGAAATCACACCCCTGTGGAGTGCACACTGCCCTGGCACATTCCATCTGACAATCAATGATGACTCAACCTGACACTGATCCTGAATGTGTGGAGAATGAACGGGGAATTCCATGTCAGCCTGAGATTGTTCACCTGGAAGTGTCACAATGTGTGCATCCCTACCCACACAGACACCACCAATGCAGTTTTGTGAAGTTACACATTGAAGCAGCTAAAATGAATACCCACTTGCAAAATGCAACAAGAGGACAGTGGCATGTCAGCCAACCCAACCCCAGCACTGCCACACGACACACCGTGCCATGTCATGCTAATTGCAGGTAAACAAAGTAATCCCCACAACATGACATCACTCTCACTATGTACAGTGGCACTATTAGAAACCTGCAACACCTGAAATGCTCACAGCAATGCCGGACCAACAACATACTTGAGCACGTAGTACCATTAACATGACATCAAAAATGTAACATATTAGTAGTCTCACCACCTGGAAATGCCTGCACTCCCACCACTACCAACTGTGCAGTGTTGGCGCCATGTAGAGTTGTAGGTGCACTGCTGCCAACATGGTCCCCATCGCCAGACTAGAGGTCCTTGTGTGGACTTGAGGAAGGGACCTGCAAATTGGGAGGTAGACACAGAAGAAGAGTTACACATCAATGCAACATGCAGTGTACAACACAACAGCAATATGCACTAGGAATGTATACACAGTATTGACTACAGACTGGCCACACAGGTCATGGGAGTCCAACGTCACTGTGTAATTCACTGTCACTTGGGCACACCCTTTGCAAGCCCATGGAAACGGGAAGCAGGAGGGGTGTGTGTGACTCAAACCCAAGCATCTGAACCAAATACATTACAAGCCTGCATGTGCCCAGCCACAATGCAGCGTATGCCCACAGGAACCACGGAAGCCAACAGATCGGAGCCAACAGATCGGAGCCAACAGATCGGAGCCAACAGATCGGAGCCAACAGATCGGAGCCAACAGATCGGAGCCAACAGATCGGAGCCAACAGATCGGAGCCAACAGATCCTCCCAAAAAAATTGGGAATAAAAGAAATCAAAATAAAAATAAAAATAAGAAAAAATCAAAAATGGCCATTGATGGGCCCGGGGGGGTTGGGGAGGCCACCCAGGAGGTCCGAGGACAGGATGCACACCAGAACCCACCTGCGTGGATCCTGGGAAAATAAAACACCTCCATGGGCTCATGGCCCACACGGCTACCCTATTGTGGGAGTGTCACTGCTGTCGCTATTATCACCCTGTGCAGCTGCATCCGGAGGTGGTTGCACTATGGGAGGCAGCCCACGCAAGGCCCTAGTCTGCTCCTCCATGGCTGCAAGCATGCGGGTGTGGTAGGTCTGGTTCTGGAGGATGAGTGTGCGGAGGTCCCCATGCAACAACTCACGGGATGCCCGGACCTCCGCCCTCGTTGCCTGCATCTCAGCTGAGAGCGTACGGGTGAGACGCTCCAGCTGCTGTTCTGTCCTTTGGTGTGTTGAAGCCTCAAGCTCAACAAGAGTCGTCCTGAGGTGTAGGAGCTCCTGCCTCAGGGCTTCCCTGTGGCCCTGGGACTCAATGGAGATGGCCTCCTGCAGAGTCGCCAGTGCCGCCCGCCTGTCCCTGTTGGACCCCAACATGTCCTCCCTGTGTGACTGGCAGATGGAGTCAGTTGCCTGCTCTAGTCGCTCCATCAGCCTTTCTGGGGGGACAATGGAAGTGGCCACCCTATCCATGGCCTGAGCCATCATCTCGGATGATGCAGCCTGTTGGGTAGCCATACCGTAAATGGATTGCTCCCATGCGGTATTGCCAGGTGGCGTACGGCCACCACGTCGGCGGGCACCACACCTGTCTGGGGCAAGGCGAACTGCGCCTTGCTGTGCCGGCACTGCCTGAGGCTGCAGGACTGCATTCCCCCTCTGATCTGCTGGCCCAGGAACAGGATCAGATGTCGCGGAGTGTGACCCTGCATCCGTAACCACCAAAGGCGTAGCTGCCAACACTGACATCCCCATGGAGGGTACTGACCCTGGTGCAGGTGGGTGAGACAGAACAGAATCCCTCCCTGGAACACTCACCAGCGACGGCACGTAGGTCTCATCCGAATCAACACCTGAGTACAGCTCGGGGGAGGTGCAGCCAGAGACACCCCTTGAGAGCACGACCTGCAGCACTTGTGGGTTCTCCCCCACCACCACACCACGTCCCTCACTGGTGGTTGGTCGGCCCTGGGACACCTCCTGGGTCTGCACCATCTCCACAACCCCAGCAGTATCAGGTGCGTCTTCCCCTGCAAAGACATGAAAACAAAGTATTGGAAACAGGCATTAGCACCATGGCACACATTGAGGGCTGAGAAGCAAGAGAACCAGTACTTGATTGACATGTCCCACATGACTAGAACCCTCCCATGCATGCACCCTCACTGCGTATGAAGTGCAGGCAAACGGCACACACTGATGACACCAAGATGGAAGATGAACAAATTTTCTGCATGCTGCCTGGCAGTGGCATCACACATTGGCCTGTGATTGGCAGGTGAAACACACATGCCATCACACAGATGGCATGTACCATTGCTATTGAGTGAAGATGGAGAGGAGGGCAGCACCTATTCATTCAGTCCAGTTCCCGCATGTAATAGCTTTTCTGATTCTAACAGGTCAGATTTTTCACCTGGAGCTGCCAGTCTGTAATGGTCAAATTGCACAGGGACATGTGTGTACAAATGATATCCAGGTAACAAAGTCACTCCCCTTTACCATACCCATGTCAGACATGTGACTAGTGGACAGCGACATGCCTAGTGAAAGTGGTGGAATGCAAACAAACTGACTGAATGAACAGTGAAAAATAAGCAAATCTGTTGTGTCAAGGTGAGACTTCAAGGGCAACTGGCGTGCAGTTGTGCTAGATGTCTACTGTTGGCAGAAGGGATACTGCTATGGCCAAATGCAGCTGCGCAGGAAGTATTGCATGAAGCACATGGCTGACCCATACGACTGAGGCGCACACACTCTCTCCTGGCACCCAAACAGAAGCCCTCACACACACACCATGCACATGTATGACACACACATGCATGTGCACTCACCGGACAATGCCTCGTAATCAGCCAGATCTCCCACGCCTTGGATCTGTTCCTCCGTGACGTAGGTCCCAGCGACTGACTCATGTGGAGTGAGTTCCATGTCTACTACTGGAGACCCACCTCCAGTCACTAGAGTTGCGGCATGACTTGAGGCCAGCTTACTCTTTGCCCTGCGCTTTAGGTCATTCCAGCGCTTATAGCAATCATTGGCTGTGCGCCTCACGATTCCAAGGGCACTTACGATGTCCGCAACGGTCTGCCAGTGTGCCTGGCGTTGTGCAGGTGTGGTCTTGGATCCTGCAACAATGACCATCTCGTTGTCATGTCCGGACACATACTCGACAAGTGCATTCAGTTCGTCATCCGTGAAGCTGGGCTTCCTGGACGGGCCGGACTGTGTAGCCGTGTCTGGGGCATCAGCCTGTGCCGGACGAGCACTCTTCCTCTTCCGCTTGGAAGGTGGTGGTGATCCTGAGTGTCCTGCGCCGCTCTGGACACTAGGGGCAGGAGCCCTGGTGGACTCTGTATCAGGAGTGTGGGATTGCACACTCAGCATGGGAGTTGGTGCAGGCATTGGCTCGAGTGTGATGGTGTCAGGGGGAATCTCAGCAGCATGGACTAGGACCGACACTGTCCTGGCTGGGTGTGTGAGGGCTGGGGTGGATGGAGCCGCAGCTGCCCCTGCAGCCACTCCGCCCTGCCTCCTTGGTGCAGTAGATGACCTTGCTGCCCCAGATCCACGTGGCATGATGGCATCAACGTGCACCAGCGCACGTGTCGTAGCCCTGCTGACCTGGAAGTCAGCCATGGAGTCAGCCAGGTCTGGTGCCACAATGGGCTGGTCTAACAAGGGCTGAGCATGGATGGTGTCAGCCACTTCAGCCTCAACGGGAGGGGGGGAGGGGGGGAGGGGGGGGGATGATGGGTGCCCTTGACTGGTCCTCCACACATGGGGGGACAGGCTCACCCTGCAAGTTACGACCACGTCCCCTACCGGATCCACCACGGCCACCACTTGTGGCTCTTCCACCTTTGCCACCCTTACGGAATCCTCGCCTCCCAGCCATGGCACTGATATTAATGTGCGTATGGGAGTGGCTGTAGACAATTGTCCTGGGCAATTGGGGGTCAAAGGGGTTGGGTACCAGATGGTAATTGTACCCTAGTGCTCTAGCACGGCTGATTGTAACCCCTGGGGAAAGATGACGGGTCACGCAACGCACAGGAGGCCCAAAAAAGGGAGATGACGTGCACGCAACCCCTCCTAGACCACGTGTGCAGAAAGAAAAACCTGCACTACGCTGTGGCACCCAGTAACACAAGAATGAACGTATGCGTGTCACACGCAGCCTAGAATGACCTCTGAAGGGGTAGGCAACACACGGGGCAAGCACAGAAGTTGGATACGTGCGTGACTCACCGTCTGCCAGGTAAAAGAGCGTGAAGAATGAGCGCGTTTGGCTGGCTAAACCCCCGCCAAAAGAAGATGTGTACGCTGTCTGAGAAGACAGGACAACAGTAGAAGGGGACACTGTTTGAGGGAACAGGCCCAGGTAAACCAGTAAAAGAGAAAAAAGAGAAAAAGCTGTCAGAGGTAACAGGGAATACGAACTGGAAACGCCGTGAAGTAAATCGCGTGTGAAACGACAAGAAGTACAGATTTCACCCACTCGCTCTCCACGAAAAGCACGTACAAGGAAATGGTGTTCTACATGTACCTTATATACAGGCCCACACGTACAGCGTCACTTACGCGGCGTGTACGTTCACCAATCACACGCTTTGTCACTCCTGCGTGTAGATCCATTTTCACCAATCACACGCTTTGTCACTTCTACGTGTACATCCATTTTCACCAATCACACGCTTTGACACTGGGACGTGTCACGTAACAATTTCCTGCACGTGCAGGTGACTATAGGCGCGCATATGCTGTTGACGGGTTTACGCGCTAAGGGCCTTTGCTGACGTGTGGGATTTCACTACCTATCAGGCTGTCCACGCGTTCACACACGAGAGACCACGCTCCTGGCCAGGAGGCGAAATTACTGCCCCCCAGAGCCCTGAGCACGCTCCCACCTGCCATCTGCTGCTGCCTGACTGCCTGCTGGCCACGTGCCCCACAGTGCTGGTGGGTGGGGGTGTTGGGAGACATGGGTGGGGGCCTGGTGGAGGGTGCCCCTGCACTGGTGGGGGTGGTGGGAGACATGGGTGGGGGCTTGGTGGAGAGTGCCCCTGGTGGCGGGGGGTGGTGGGAGACATGGGTGGGGGCCTGGTGGAGGCTGCCCCTGGTGGCGGGAGGGTGGGGGTGGTGGGAGACATGAGTGGGGGCCTGGTGGAGGCTGCCCCTGCACTGCTGGGGGGGTGGGGGTGCAGGGGGACATGAGCAGGTGTGCAGGGTAGTCCCCTGTTTTGTAGACTGCCTGCAGGGGCCGTGGAGGGTGTACAGGGAACACCTGTGAGGACCCACCCAGCCTAATCGCGTGTGATGATTCCCACGCACCCCTGTAATACACGTACCCTGGCTAATCGCGTGTATAACTTCCCGCGTACCCCTGTAATACACGTACCCTGGCTAATCGCGTGTTAAACTTCCCGCGTACCCCTGTAATACACGTACCCTGGCTAATTGCGTGTTGAACTTCCCGCGTACCCCTGTAATACACTTACCCTGGCTAATCGCGTGTTAAACTTCCCGCGTACCCCTGTAATACACGTACCCTGGCTAATCGCGTGTTAAACTTCCCGCGTACCCCTGTAATACACGTACCCTGGCCAATCGCGTGTTGAACTTCCCGCGTACCCCTGTAATACACGTACCCTGGCCAATCGCGTTTTAAACTTCCCGCGTACCCCTGTAATACACGTACCCTGGCTAATCGCCTGTTAAACTTCCCGCATACCCCTGTAATACACGTACCCTGGCCAATCGCGTGTTGAACTTCCCGCGTACCCATGTAATACACGTACCCTGGCTAATCGCGTGTTAAACTTCCCGCGTACCCCTGTAATAAACGTACCCTGGCCAATCGCGTGTTGAACTTCCCGCGTACCCCTGTAATACACGTACCCTGGCCAATCGCGTTTTAAACTTCCCGCGTACCCCTGTAATACACGTACCCTGGCTAATCGCCTGTTAAACTTCCCGCGTACCCCTGTAATACACGTACCCTGGCCAATCGCGTGTTGAACTTCCCGCGTACCCATGTAATACACGTACCCTGGCTAATCGCGTGTATGACTTCCCGCGTACCCCTGTAATACACGTACCCTGGCTAATCGCGTGTTAAACTTCCCGCGTACCCCTGTAATACACGTACCCTGGCTAATTGCGTGTTGAACTTCCCGCGTACCCCTGTAATACACTTACCCTGGCTAATCGCGTGTTAAACTTCCCGCGTACACCTGTAATACACGTACCCTGGCTAATCGCGTGTTAAACTTCCTGCGTACCCCTGTAATACACGTACCCTGGCCAATCGCGTGTTGAACTTCCCGCGTACCCCTGTAATACACGTACCCTGGCCAATCGCGTTTTAAACTTCCCGCGTACCCCTGTAATACACGTACCCTGGCTAATCGCCTGTTAAACTTCCCGCATACCCCTGTAATACACGTACCCTGGCCAATCGCGTGTTGAACTTCCCGCGTACCCATGTAATACACGTACCCTGGCTAATCGCGTGTTAAACTTCCCGCGTACCCCTGTAATACACGTACCCTGGCCAATCGCGTGTTGAACTTCCCGCGTACCCCTGTAATACACGTACCCTGGCCAATCGCGTTTTAAACTTCCCGCGTACCCCTGTAATACACGTACCCTGGCTAATCGCCTGTTAAACTTCCCGCGTACCCCTGTAATACACGTACCCTGGCCAATCGCGTGTTGAACTTCCCGCGTACCCATGTAATACACGTACCCTGGCTAATCGCGTGTATGACTTCACGCGTACCCCTGTAATACACGTACCCTGGCTAATTGCGTGTTGAACTTCCCGCGTACCCCTGTAATACACTTACCCTGGCTAATCGCGTGTTAAAGTTCCCGCGTACCCCTGTAATACACGTACCCTGGCTAATCGCGTGTTAAACTTCCCGCGTACCCCTGTAATACACGTACCCTGGCCAATCGCGTGTTGAACTTCCCGCGTACCCCTGTAATACACGTACCCTGGCCAATCGCGTTTTAAACTTCCCGCGTACCCCTGTAATACACGTACCCTGGCTAATCGCCTGTTAAACTTCCCGCGTACCCCTGTAATACACGTACCCTGGCCAATCGCGTGTTGAACTTCCCGCGTACCCATGTAATACACGTACCCTGGCTAATCGCGTGTATGACTTCACGCGTACCCCTGTAATACACGTACCCTGGCTAATTGCGTGTTGAACTTCCCGCGTACCCCTGTAATACACTTACCCTGGCTAATCGCGTGTTAAAGTTCCCGCGTACCCCTGTAATACACGTACCCTGGCTAATCGCGTGTTAAACTTCCCGCGTACCCCTGTAATACACGTACCCTGGCCAATCGCGTGTTGAACTTCCCGCGTACCCCTGTAATACACGTAGCCTGGCCAATCGCGTTTTAAACTTCCCGCGTACCCCTGTAATACACGTACCCTGGCTAATCGCCTGTTAAACTTCCCGCGTACCCCTGTAATACACGTACCCTGGCCAATCGCGTGTTAAACTTCCCGCGTACCCATGTAATACACGTACCCTGGCTAATCGCGTGTATGACTTCACGCGTACCCCTGTAATACACTTACCCTGGCTAATCGCGTGTTGAACTTCCCGCGTACCCCTGTAATACACGTACCGTACCCTGGCCAATCGCGTGTTAAACTTCCCGCGTACCCCTGTAATACACGTACCCTGGCTAATCGCGTGTATGACTTCACGTGTACCCCTGATATGCACGTTACCCGCTTTGCGTTCCTTGTTTGGCTGCCCTGTAAACTGGTCCAGAGTTAGCGCAGCCCTTTGCGATGATTTAGCGATTTTGCTGGCTTTTCCTTGCGAGAGGGCGTTCTTGGGGGCGTTACTGGCGCTGCTGCAGGGTCGCTGCGATACTCTGCGCCACGGCTGGTTTGGGAGCATGTAATCCATGAATACGCTGTGCGCGGAAATCGGTTTTATCGCACGTGCCTGGCGCAGTCAATCGCACGCGGACACTCTGCGCCAGCCGATTGCGACACTTTTCTGCGAAATTCTATGAATTACCCTGAAAATATGTTCTTAGTGAGGGTGGTTCTTGGGTATACCAGAACTTTGTGCCACCATCCTAAAGACAGAGTATTGCTTCACCCTTGAGGTGTCACAACTAAGGCATAGAACGGGCTTTAGGCCATACATTGGCCAACTGACCGGTGATTCACCACAACAGGAACATTTAAAGACCACAAAAAGTGTACTCGTACTGATTGCATCTTTATTATTGTAGTGGAGAATGAATTTGCTAAACCACTCGAGGTCACGAGAGCATAAAGTGACTGTTATACACTTAGCATAGTGATGGAATATGAAATGAATGAGACTTACCATCTCTATTGCTTCCAAAGATTTGTCTAACACTGTGGCAGCAATCACAAGTGCATCAGCTTAGAAACAATGAACTGCAATGTAGAGTTAACATTGTTTGACCACAATTATAAGTGCACAACGTGAAATCTAGGATTCGTAGAGGGCAATAGTGGGTGGCATCTACCTTTTTGTAACAAAGCCATGACCTCCATCTTCTCCTTTCTCATACAAAAAGCAGATGCGCCACGCACAAACAATCATTCTACTCGAAGCAGCAATTAAAGACATCTAGGATTATTAGAAGGATACAATCATCATATCGCATAAACTAATACATACCTCATAAAAGAAACAGAAAAAAAATCATATGCAGATAAGATCTGTGAAATTCGTAATTTTGACTCCAAGATTAATACATCTAGAGATGTTTTTAAAATAATACTAATATCATGAAGGAATCTGTGTACCTGAAAAAAATGCTTTGTTCAATTTAGTATTCTTTCAAAAGAATACAAACCTTTTTCTTTAAGTATAGAAGTGAGTAAATCAAATTCTCGGTAATGGCCCGCTGTCGAGGGGCTTATTGCCTTTAGTACCCCAGCCCATTAGACCGGGGTACTAATGTTCTTTTTTTCCCAGCTACGAGACGCATTGCGTTTTAAAAAGTTACCAAAAAAATGGCTGCTGCGGTCGGAAAATGTAGTCCATTTTCTCTTTCCGTGGTGGCCACAGTAAACAAAGGAAATGGCCACCATGGAAGGGGAGAAGGGAGTATGTGTAGTCCCTTCTCTCTTTCTATGGTGGCCATTCACTTACATTAAAAAAAAAATAATGCCCACCTTGGATAAGGAAGAAGGGACTATGTGTGGTCCCTTCTCCCTTTCCATGGTTGCCTGAAAACAAAATGTGCCCAGCGTGCGATGCATGCAAGTGCGCCCACGGGTTTACACTCTGAATGGCTTGGAAACGAGACAATCCAGATGCAGTGTATTTCCCATGGATTCGCCATGCCGGGTACTAATGGTGAAGTTCACATAAAGCACAGGGCCCACACAAAGTATCTTTAGATATTTCTTAAGGATGAAGTAGTGACATGGACACCATGCCTGACACAATTATTTATATCTGTCCTCTTTATCAACGGAAGGAACACTCACAGGGGGTTGGGGGGGGGGGGGAGGGGGCTGCACCAGGAAACTATCACCATATTTCTCTTCTTGATTCAATGGCCAAGACTTTTGGGAAAGTACTGATGGCACAATGTGAATTAATTGACAATCGAATAAAAATATTTTGTTTCCACTACAAGCTGGTTCTCAGAGTGTGATTATAACAGACCACACTTTAGATTGCACCTTCCGATTGAGAAATATTTGACACTCAGAAAACAGAACCTTTATTTTTTTGTGGACAAACAACCTTTATTTGATGCAGTACCAGTGCATTTTTATAGGCCACTGTTACATACAGGGCTGGAGGCAAGTGCATCTCTGGTTTCTAGTAGAGACCGTTATGAGTGAAGCATGGGTGCTTTTGGGTCCGATTTTTATACTGCTCTACATCAACACTCTTGCATTAAACATTGCTTCTCTCACATTGGATACCTGTTTCTTAAATGGATCACCCTCAAACATGTTTGTGTTCGTGGATGACACTTTATTATTTTCAAGGACACCTAGCAGCCTAACAAAGCAACTGTCCTCTAGATTCTGCTTAGACCAAGTAAAAATACAGGTGCTTTCATACGCAGGGAACAAGAAGACGATCAGACTAATCAGGGCTACTCTGGAAGGATCTCCTGTAGAAACGGTCCCGTGTTTTGACAAGTTCACAAAAAAAGGCTTATGGGTGCAAACGATGGAAGGAAGTAGCTCAAATTTGAAAGCAGGAGCAGTATCCAGATGTGCACGCACACAAAGTATCAAGACAACTGGTCCTTCAGTGAAAATATGTAAAATGCCAGCTCAAGAGTCTAGCCTCCAAGGAGCAGATTATTTGGACACTTGCAAAACCGAAACCTTAACCAAGTTTGTGAATACGTTCATGAGACCCACATTAGAATTGCCATTTTCCACCCCCTATTGCGTTGCTACCCCTAGAATTATCTTGTACATCATTGCAGCTGTGATTCATATTAAACCAATTCGATATTGACCTAAACGTTGGACCAGATAATAGGCACTCCCAAGATGTCTGGGGGGATAGCTTAGGGGCAATGTGTTTCCCCTTGGCAGCAAGACGACAAGGAGCAACACAGGTTGGATTCCTGTGTCCGCTCTTAGAAACCTCTGGGTATTAAGCATGTTTTAAATAACCTATCATATCATAATTGTAAGCAACATCTGATGTGTTGAAGCAGGAGGGCAGACTATATCTGCCATTTTTCATTCATGTCAAAACAGTCCCGACACAGTACGATTTGCCATAGTAGTAGGAGTTCCCAAGTAGCATTGACAAAGCCTCTTATATCATTAAAGAGACATGTGCTTCACACCAGCTCTAGTTGACATGAGTCACTACGTTTGGGAGCACCTAGACCTTAGGGCATGGGTTTGCAACCAATGCTTTGGACTACAAATACCACCAGTCCTAGCCATCATAGTCAAAGGTGAGGGTTAGGGGAGTCATACTCCAAAACATCTGGAGAGCCACATCTGTCAGAATCTGCCTCAAGGTGTGTGGAATTAAAAACAGTCTATGCTGATGAAGAATACTGTGACCCTATTTTGAATCACTCAATGCAATTTCTTTATTATGAATTCCATTCAGGACTCGACCCCTTGCTGTAGTTCTGAGGCATTGGAAAATAGATGTATCTGATACTTCTCTCACCTGCAAGAAAAGCACTGAATCTCTCCAACATTTTCTATTTCTTGAGCCATTAGACTGAGAGAGACACTCACTCCTCTTCGATAGTGGCCTTCTACCTGCCCTTGCCTGTGTCTTGTGGCTGCTGGCTAATGAATGACACATGTCTGTTGCCCCACCATGCTCTGATACTGTTCGCAAATATTACAGTAGCCAAGGTGCAGGAATATCATGCAATCTGACTAGAGTAGTGTGTGGGTATGGCAAGCATGAGTGGCCAGCGTTTTCACCTTCCAACTTGTTGTTATCCATGAAAATGGATAACTATTCCTGCCCTGCCTACCTTGGTCATTAGTTTCATGAATAGCAATGCGCAAGCACAGGTTGCAGTGAACTGGCCAGGACACAAAGTTGTTGCCTATTTTGTGACTACAGTTGACTGACATTAATTTGCCAAAACACCACAACATAATTGTTAGGTAAGAATTGATGCAGTCACACTGTGTGAGACTACACAACACTTATCTGCTTGGTATTAGGTAACCCACCTTTTGGTATATGTCTGTACTGCACAAGTTGCCAGGCCTATCTGAAGAGGGGCAAATGTGAGCTGTAGAGCTGTACAAATGAAATCCGTGAATACAAGTTGCCAAGTAACACACTCAAGGATTCAGTTATAAATAGTTATTTATTTAATTAACATACATTTTAAATAAGTTTTCTTTAAAAAGGCAATTTGTGTAACAATGTAAATATACTTTAACATTACTTTTCAAAATCAAAACAAGTTAGTGGATAATCTTTGGATATGCTTCTAACACAATTCCTACACCCTGAGGTGACTTCAATCACAAGGTCAGGAATGTCATTTATATATCTCACTGGTATACTTTGCAGATTCTGAGGTTGCAGAAAGGAAAGGTTAGGGAAGGAAAAAGGTTAGAGAGTTTCTCAGTATATGTGAGGACAACTAAATCTTCCAATGAAATCTAGATAAGCCTTTCACAGCAGTAACAGTATACAATAAGCTACCACATATGAGAGACAGAGAACAGTATCAAAGTCAATGGACTATAACAGTCTTCAGGGAGCCAAGACAGCCAAAGTCGTTTAGGACACAGTTTATGGATCTGATGCACTTCTTAGATCAAAGTCTTGCACAAAGTTAGAGTCTTTAGAAAAAATCACATGTAGTGTCACAAGCCTTTAAGCCTGTGAGAAGAGAGTTGAAATCAACTCTAAAAAGTAAGCCAATGCAATTCCCAAATGAGAAGAGCGCAGCAGAAATGCCATAAGGTAAGTACTCCAATCCTAAAGAGTACCTCTGGTTTGAAGAAGGGTGGTCCAGGTGGATTCTGTCTTGCTACAGTGGTGCAGACCCTTGTTCCTGAGCCGCAGTCATGGGGACAAGAGGGAGATCGTCTGGAGGGCTCCTGTGGCAGTACTTGTGAAGTCATCGACAGCTAAGGGCTCTTTTCAGTTCAACATCACTTTACGGTTTCAGCACTTAGCAAACAGCACCATTGTGGATCTTGGACACTGGTTGGACTCTCTTTGCTCCCTCGGTCATGCACTCTGGAAAAGGGTTTTAGCCAGATTCATTCCATGGCATACGCTGCACTCGACTACAGACACTCGACCCCTGGCATTGGTTTTCCGAAGCAACAGAGGGGCACAGCAAGTGAGGAATTGTAGTCCAGTGGAGTTTGTCTCAGGGTTAGTTGGTCCCACTAACCCAATGGGAGAAGTCATTCCATTTAGACCATCTCTGTTGAGGTGAATAAGGAGTTCAGCACAGCAGCAGGGCTTCACCGGGCAATTTAAAGGTCCAGGAGGTTGCAGCAAGCTTTGTCCACTGTTTCTTCGTCGGGTGCTTCTCCCAGTGGTCGACTCTGCCTGTAGTCCCAAAACCCTCACCTTTTAAGCAGGTTTCTTCCATTCATGCACAGCCTAGGATGTCAATCACACCGCAGGGTGGCTGTCCTGAAAGGATAGCCAGCCTTTCAGGACTCGTTACATTAAGGCATTTCTAGAGACAAAGGACAGGGAAGTTTTGGCACCCTCCCTCACATTCTGTCCTTCAAGACACTGGAGCCAAGGGCGGGCTTCAAGGCTGAAACCCGCCAAAGGCAAGACAAACAAAGGGCTCAAACAAGTCTCAATGCACAGAGTAAACCCCAAGAAAAACCTCACAAACTGAAAATTGTGAAAACAGAAGACAGGTGCTATTTTGACAAAATGATCACCCATGGGTGCTGTACTGCAGCTGGGGTCCATCCTGCGGTAGAAAAACAAAACTGTAGGAAAAGGTAAACCACTGCCACTAGCCATTTAAAGGAGTGAGGGTAACATAACAATCTTACATGAGAATGTAGGATAAGGGGCTACTAGGTACCCCCAGGACTCCACATAAGATGGTGTGCTGGACCTACGAAGAGAAAGGTAAGTAAAGTCAATTTTAGTTTACTATTCTTGGGAACTGTAGTTCACACAAGAAACGCTATTTAAACCTTATAAGAAATCTAATAGGATTTCTCTGTGACACTGCACTGAAGGTGCTGGGTGTCACCATACAAAACACAGATGCCTATGGAGTTTGCCAGACTCCAAAAACAGTGAAAACACAAAATCAAAATCAGGTAAAGACGCATGAGTGAGTGAGAAAAAGGTCTCACTCACTCCAGGGTTAACATTTAAAAGTTCTAAGTCCCGCAAAAGAGCTGGGGGTCACTAAGGTGGGAGGATTTTAGCACTTAAATGAAAATTCTCCCGAATAATAATCAAACTGAAGAGAACACAAGATGTACTGGACCTTAGGCAGATGCCCGCATTTTAGTGAATTTATCTTCAATAATTTGGACCGGGGAGGGTTCTGTTAATATGTTCATAATACCTGTCTATTGGTACCCACAGGAGAAGTGATAATATCAGGACATATCATTTAACTTAAATGATACATTGTTATGAACTGTGCTACGTTACTGCTTTTTCAATCGGGTTGTTTTTTTCAGATAATTTTAAAACATTTCCCAAAATTTTAAATTAAACCACTGTTATCTTTTTCCACCTAACATCTAATAGCACATGCTACTTTTATAGTCACGATTTCCATATTTGATATGTTCTGCCTGCTTGCAAAATATAGGTTTAACTAGTTTATTGAAGCTCACAATAAAAGATGACATTGGCGGCTGTTTGTATCATCTCTTTCCCTGTGCATACAAATAATTCTTTACCTTCTTGTACTGAGTTTTGTGTGGTTGGTGCTTGCCACACTTCTTGTAAAAGTTTCTGTGAGTTTTGGGGATGTTCACTATCTTCCCAGCATCAGCAGACCTAAGAGGCTTGCCAAATATATGTAACATGCTGATTCACATAAGAAATTATCATGCTTTAAAAAAGCACACTGTGTGTGTTCCAAATAGATTTTATGAACGATTGCCTTTTTTGACTGCCTTCCTCTACCTCCTCCTCCTCTCTCATACTTAACTGGCTAACTGCTATTCAGGCATGGTGCTCTGCCAATGATATCTGACGTAATGCCAGTAAGACAGAGATCCTTCTCATTGGTATGCCTGCTGCTTGGTTCCCCCCTCATTCTCTGTCCTACTTCCCTGGGTCATCTTCCCTCACCCACTTGTGTGGGGAAAACATCTTGGGATCAATTTGAATTCTCTCTCTGTCTCTCCACAGATCTTGGACCTGGCCAAGAAGTCCAATTTTCAGTTTCACCTCCTCAGGGGCATTCTACCTTTCATCACCTTCCCCTAGACGCTCAATGTCTCCAGAGCCCTGGTTCTCTCTAGGCTTGACTACTGCAACATCCTGTTCCTCAACCTGCCTCTTTTCTCCATTCGCCCCATTCAGCTAATCCAGAATAGGGCTGTGAGACTTTTCCTTGGCCTCATGTCCAGGGGCTGCATCTCTCCAGACATAACATCTCTCCACTGGCTCCCAGTGACTGCAAGGATCACATTCAACACCCGTTGCATCATCCACAAGGCTGTCTGGGACCTCTCTATGTCCAGCTTTTGCTTTCTAAATACATCCCGGCCAGAGTCCTTTGGTCTTCTGGCACCAACTCTCTACAGGTCAAATGCTTCTCCAAGCAGAGAGTGAGATGCAGATCCCTTTCCTCTGCTGTCTCCTCCCTCTGGAATTGCCTCCCTTGCCCCTCACACTTGAGATGGATCTTCTTAAGTTCCAGAAACTCCTCAAGACCTTTCTTTCCTTCTCTTCCGTCTCTCTCCCCCCCTCCCAGGCTAACTCTCCATCTGCAGCTGCCACTCGGTCCAAGTCTCTTCAGAGGCATACAGGAACCAGACCACTCCCTACCAGTCCCCCCAGCATCCTTTGCCAGCACTTTCCCTCGGGCTCCCTTCCCCGGACTAGCCCAACCTGGTCCTCCCTGTCCACTGCCCTCATCCGAACCCCCCCCTTCCCCTAGAACTTGCCACCCTGGACCACTCAGCACTTTCCTGGTTCCACCCTTGGGGTATCCCACTCCTGCACTTCTCTCTCTTCCCCCTCCCCTGAACCTTCCACCTTGTCATGCACTTGCATGGTAGGATTGTCACAAGGCCAATATAACCATTTTTTGTTGTTTACTTTTTTGACTGCCATGTCCCTTCCCACCCAACTTGTCTTGTGGCCCCTGGAAATACCCATGTATGGGTGCCATACAAATGTCCAATACATAAATAAATACATAAATAAATAAATAAATAAATAAATAAATAAATACGTTGCATTTATACAGGGCTGTTGTAAAATGCTTACTCTACATTTATATAAAATCATTACAACCCCTGCCCACTCCTTCACCGCCTGCGTCCATCTTGAGTCGACCCAATCTCCAGCTATATGCCAGAAGATATTCCTCTAGGACCACCAATCAGGAAGAAATGGCTTCATTCTAGCAACAATAGGTTCAAAATCAGAGAGACCAGCCACTGATGTGTAGTCAATCAGGTGACGAGAACATGTGTCATCAGTTCTGGTTTGTGGCTTAATTTTATGTCTGCAACATCTGTGTTGCCATCTTGGATAAGTGACATCAATTCATGTTGTCATCTTGCATCTGTGACATTACTTGGTGCAGCCATCATAGATTGTTCACATCAGTTCCTCTGGCCATCTTGAATCTGTGACATCACTTCCTGTGGTCATCTTGGATTGGTGAGATCACTTCCTGCAAACATCTTGAGTCGGCCTAATCTCCATCTGTAGGCCACAAGTGACTCCTCAGAGATAACCAATCAGGACAAAATTACCTCATCCCAGCAACACCAGCGTTCAAAATCAGTGAGACCAACCACTGATGGATGAGCCAATTAGCTGGTGAGAGGGTGTGACGTGACATCACATCAGAACAGAGGCATTCCAGTTAAAGGTAGAACAGTCAAGGGTGCAGCCAAGTCATTGACCAGCCTCCTTTTCTCTTAATGGTGGAACAGTGAAGGGTGAAGACGGGCCATTGCCTAGCCGTTTTGCATCTCTGCCTATGTGCCTTTGCTTTTACCTTCCTTCCTGATGCACCTGTGAGCACCCCTACCTTGCTAATTATTTGCTGTCCCCTACCTTGCTAATTATTTGCTGACCCTCGACGCAGTATTCAGCTATTATGCATTCACTCCTGTTGCTTCTGTTGCTCTTCTTACTAACTGTTCCCTACACTTTCTCTAAATTCCTCCTTTGCTATGCCTATAATAAAACTCACATCTCAAAACTCCCACTACTCCATCTTCTTGCTCCTCTTACTTCTAACAAAAAGGCTGATGAACTAACCCCTAACACCTCTCCACTTCACCTCTATTCCTTTCTTCCTCTGATACTCAACTTCTCTACTCTTCTATACTGCATCAATGGAACTTTGTGCTCCGGTATGCTCAGTCTGTGTGCAACAGAATATCCTTTATCACCAACTTTTTTCACACCAGCTCTCCAGCCCTGCTATTACTGACTCTTCATCTGACTTTCTCCATCTAACACTGCCACTCTGGTGACCCTACTAGACTCCAAAATATGCTTCATTTACTCTCCTTGTCTAACTGGCAGAGGTGGAGGCATCAAACACCTACTCTCTTCCTGCCTCAACATCTCACACATCTCCAATGCAACATCCTCTTCTACCTCTTTTGGATTCACCATCTCCACTAGAGTTCCCTTCCTTGGTTCATATAATCTCCATCTATCACCCTCCTGGTCGACTGAACTATTCATTGATGAACTTGGGCAACTCCTTGATTCTCTTTCCACTAAACATCACCTCATTCAGTTAGTTGACTTTAACCTTACCTCTCCAAGCCCTTCTCAAAAATCTGCACTTCAATCTTTTTATAGTGGCCAGATTCTCCCCTCTATAAATAACCCATATGCCCACACTGAGGACAACTCTTTAGATCTCGTATTCATCTCAACTTCTCTCTCAGCCACTAATACTACTGTTGCACCATCCTTACATGATCAATCCATTGTTTCCACCACCATCTCTGAACTCTGCCTCACCTATTACAGGAAGGAAATGTAAACCTTCTGTCATTCCTCCCTTTCTCTTTACAGTTATCATTCTCCTCCTTCACACCTGATGCCCCTTCCAGTAACAGTGCCTTCTCCAGCTTCCAATCCCTACTACATGATTCATTCTCCTCTCACTTCACACTGCTAACTTTCACCACTAACTCTCAGCTTCCTCAACTATGGGTAACCTCATGCATATGCTGTCTCCACACACAGATGTGTCAGTTACTGTGCATATGGAGGCACACTTGCATGAGGGCCTGCAACTCTATGTCTCTGCCTTGAACTCTCTCCCTCTCTTGTTAAAACATACATTGAATTGTGCCTCATCCTCATTGACTCTAATGCCATAGGGCACCCAAAACTCATTCCTTATTCCTCCTAAGCCTATGACTATCATCTCCCTCTCACAGCTAATGACCTAACAGAGTACTTTGCTGCAACTAGTTCCAAAATTAGAGACTCTATCCTGACCTTCCTCACACTCCCTCTTCCTACATTCTAAACTCCACCCACTCTACCTCCATCCTCTGCCTCTGGTGCCCATTTTAGTTACATCAATACTGAAGAATTCCTATCTCTACTGATGAAGGCTAATTCCTCCTGTGCCCCATCAGACCCTCCTGATCATCAGCTAGCAAGCCTATTGCACGTTTAGGAGTGTCTCACCTCGCTGAACTCATCAACCTGTTCTTCTACTTTGCTTGCTTTCCCTCTTACCTGCAAACCTTTGCCAGGTGTCTCTCCTTCTGCACTACTCTACAGAACTCAAAATGATTCTGTTCAACCTCCTTAAAAATGTCTTAGACATCCACAATCTTCAGGACCCCCTACAAGCAGGTTTATGCTCCTTTCACTCCAAGGAAGCTACTCTCATGATTATCTCCAACGTCATCACCTCCGCTAAGGACTCCAACTTCTCTTCTATCCTAATTCTCCTTGACAAGTCTGCTGCCTTTGATGCTGTTAATCTCTCTGATCTCCATAACACTCTCTCTTTTCGTGGAAGTTTGAAATCAAGCCATTGCCTAGATTGAATCCTAAATGGCACCTTATCAATTTTCTGTCTCCTGGAACAACATCACCTCTCAACTCACTCGTCTGATAGTTGGTGTTCCACAAGGCTCTGTCTTGTGTCCCCTCCTCTATACCTGCTACACATTTGCTCCTGGGGCACTAATCTCCTCCTTTGAGTTCTTGTACCAAATTCTAAAACGGAACCAAAAACCTCATCTATTTTCCTGAACTTGTCAAGGAGTTCCCCCCTTCTCACCTGGGTCCGGTGTTTGCTGGTGTCTTCGATCGCTGCCTTCTTGCGAACGCTCCTGGTCTTGAACAGCACTGATCGAGTCTCATCTGGTTCCAGGTTGCATTTAGTTCCGGGAGCGCAGAGTCCAGGAATCCGGGAGTCTGGCAAAGGCTAGTAATGCTCAGAATCAGGAAGGGGGAAAGGGTCAGGAGCGGGTAATAGCATTCGGACAAGGGAAACAATACTGTGAGCTACAAACACACGTCTGAGGCTACTTTGCAATAGCATTGAGACGCGCGGAGCCGCGGAAGGCGTGGTCTATAAATAGATCACGCCGCGTTCAGCGCATGGAGCGAGCATGGGCTTCAGCTCAGGACAGCCATATTGGAAGTAGTACGGAATGTAAGCCCCGTTGAGACAAGGACAAGGAGGTCCAAAAGGGGCGTGATCTGAAGTTCATGACAGCATACCTCCTCCGAAGGCCTTTCCCTCCAGGTTTGTGTATTAGGTGAAATCTTCTGAGCAACCGAGGAGCCTTGATATTTGAAACAGGTTCCCCGGTCCTTTCGCTAGGAGGATATCCTTTCCACTCCACTAGGTATTGAACATGGCCCGCTTGTAGCTGGAGTCACAAATCCGGGACACCTCATATTCCAGTTGGTTGTCAACCAGTAGAGGAGGAGGTCTACTGGATTTTCGAGAGGATTGGATATAGGGCTTCAATAGGGATGTGTGAAAAACTGGATAAATTCTCTTCCAGGAGTCAGGTAGCTTGATTCGATATGAGACAGGAATGATAATCTCCTTGATGGGAAATGGACCATGGTAGCAGGGAGCCAGCTTGTTTGGTCGCAAGTGTCGGGGGAGTAGTTTTGATGACAACCACACTCGGTCACCGACCGTATAGGAAGGACCTGGTCTTCTCTTGGAATCTGCATACCTCTTGGTCTGTAATCTGGCTTTCTCTAAGTGTTCTTTAGCCTCCCGGTGAATGTTGATAAGAGTTTCGATCCAGGAGTCAACAGTAGGTACTGGTGTAGGGTGAGAAAGAACCGAGGGTAAAACCGATGGATGGAACCCCTGACTACAATAAAAAGGGCTGGTCTGTAGCGCTGAGTGTTCGGAGTTGTTGTAAGCGAATTCCGCAACGGGTATCGGGAGAGACCAGTCATTCTGGACCTTGGTGAAGAAACATCGGAGATATTGTTCCAGGGTCTGATTTGCACGTTCTGTGGCTCCGTTGGTTTGGGGGTGGTATCCTGAAGAGAGGGCATGTTGGATTCCTAGTACCCGACAGAGGTGTTTCCAGAATTGTATTGGTCAGATATGATCTTGGAAGGAAGCCCATGTAGTCGGAATTTGTGTTCCAGAAATATTCCAGCTAGCTCTGAAGAGGAGGGTAGTTTCATCAGTGGCGTAAAATGGGCCATATGGGTAAACAAATCTATGGTGACCATGATGGTAGTATATCCTCAGGAAGGTGGTAACTCCACTATGAAGTCTGTAGCGATGATTTCACATGGTTTAGAGGGTAGAGTGGGCTGCAGAAGATGACCCGCCGGTCTTTTGTTATCATATTTATTTTGGGCACAGGTTATACAAGCCTGGATGTATTGCTGTACGTCAGACTTCATTTTAGACCACCAGAACTGTCTCTGTATAAGACGGAGGGTGTTGGTGATAGCTCGGTGCCCGGAATGGAGTGTGTCATGACAAAGGTTTATTATTTTTTGCTGTAACTTCCGTGTAGGAATGAGTAGTGCATTGTCCTTGAATAGGTAGCCTTGCTTGGCTCTTAATTTCCAGTGATTTCTTGTTGAAATGTCCTTCCATATTAACGAGGATTGGGTTAGCGATCGGACTTCTTCCAGGAGATCAACTGCTTGGGCTTCGAAGATCGTGGGAGAAAACATTTTAGGAAATGCCTTATCTTCAGTGGTCACATAGTCAGGACGGTGAGACAAGGCGTCAGCGATCAGGTTCTGTGATCCAGGGACATGGGTAATGTGGAACTGATACTGGGCAAAAAAGTAGACCCAACGTGCCTGATGACTGTACCTGCACTCCAGTGACTGTAGAATCTGAAGGTTTCGATGATCAGTACGGACTTGGACAGGATGTCTGGCTCCCAGAAGTAGGTGTCGCCATTCAGTGAAGGCTTGGTGAATGGCTAAGAGTTCCTTTTCCAGGACGGAGTAGTGTGTTTCACTAGGAGTTAAGGTTCTTGAAAGATAAGCAACGGGGTGTTCCAAATCGTCCTCCATTTTCTGCTTCAACACTGCTCCGATAGCGTAATTAGAGGCATCCGTTTCCACTAAAAAGGGTCGACTTGTATCGGGTTGAGCCAAAATGGGAGCTTATGTGAACTCGGTCTTCAAACGCTGGAATGCAGTTTCTTGTAATGTTGACCAGACAAATGGGGTGTCCTTCTTTATCAGAGCCACTATAGGTTGTACAATCTCGGAAAAGGTGGCTATGAACTTTCGGTAGAAATTGGCTAGTCCTAGGAAGGATTGGATTTGTTTCACGGACGTGGGAGTAGGTCAGGCGAGAATGGCCTTTACATATGAAGGGTCCTTGCCAATCCCCTCTGGACTAAGGATAAATCCCAGATAGTGCACAGAGGTAACGTGAAACAAACATTTTTCAGGCTTGGCTAAGAGGTGATGTTCCCGGAGTCTTTGTAGAACTGCCTTAACATGTCATCCATGCTTCAGAGGGTCCTTGGAAAAAATCAATATGTCGTCCAGATAGACAATGACGAAGAGAAACAACATATGAGAGAACACCCTATCCATAAAACATTGTAATACTGCTGGGGCATTGGCTAGTCCAAAGGGCATGACCAGGTACTCGTAGTGGCCAAAGGGTGTTCTAAAGGCGGTCTTCCACTCGTCTCCTTTTCGGATACGGATCAAATGGTAGGCACCCCTGAGATCCAATTTGGTGAATATTACGGCTCCTCTCACAGCTTCCAGGATATCCGAGATCAGGGGAAGTAGGTACCGATCCTTGAGGGTGCATTGATTTAAGCCTCTATAGTCAAGGAAAGGTCTGAGTTCCTTGGTATCCTTCTTGGGAACGAAGAACAACAAAGCACCCGCTGGAGATTTCGAGGGTCTTATGGTGCCGTTTTCAAGATTAGTGTCTAGTTATTCCCGAAGGGCCTTTTTCTCGGGTTTGGAAAGAATGAACATTCTGCCAAAGGGAATCACAGCTGAGGGATCCATATCTATGGCACAGTCTTCGGGCCTGTGAGGGGGTAAGGCTTGGACTATGGCAGTAGAAAATACATCAGCATATCCCTGATAGGCCTCTGGAACTTGTATGATATTGGAAACCATGAGTGGTGTTTCTTGGTCTCTTGGTGGTTCTTTAGAAGTTACTGAGGAGGGGTCTAGGGATAGACAGTGGGACATACAGAACTCTGAGCCCAGAAATAATGATCCTGCTGTCCAATTGATATACGGATTGTGCTTTTGTAACCAGGGCATTCCCAAAACCATGGGGTAATGGGCTGACTTAATGATGTCGAATGTAATCCGCTCTTGATGATGGTTTATGGAAAGTTGGATCTCCTTAGTCTACAGGCTTATGGGTCCTGAAGAGAGGGGTCTTCCGTCAATTGCTTCCACCGGCTGCATGGTGTTTCGTGTCTCGTATGGAATATGATGACTAACAACCCAGTCTTGATCAATGAAAATTCCCATAGCTCCGCAGTCCACCAAGGCCAGAATGGGATAGGTCTTGTCTTTGGAGGGCGACAGGAAGGCCTGTAGTATCACCAAACTGTTATGTCCTGGAGAGTTCAAGGATGGAATTGATGTGGAGCAAACATCTCTTTCCCGAATCTCTACTCCATTTAAGATCGGGAGCTGGCGTTTCCCAAACGCCGAGGAGGTGCCAGAGGACATTCGCTGACTAAATGTTTGTCTGAAGCACAATACATACACAAACCCGTATGGATCTTTCTCAATCTTTCTTGAGGTGATATGGGTCCACGAAAGGCTCCAATTTGCATGGGTTCAGGTTCTTGGGCTGGACTTGGGTTTGCGTCCGTTCTGGCTGTGCTCTCAAAGGACGTCTTGGGTGGGTTTCCCTTGGATTTCTTCCTTTCAGCCTTCCTTTCCTGGATGCGAAAGTCTATTTGCAAGGCCAGGTCCATTAGTGCTTGGAATGAATTTGGTCTGGCCACCCTGGCCAGTTCATCCTTGATCTCATTGTTCAGGCCTCTCCTGAACAGGGTAAAACTAGCCTCGGAGGACCAGTCTGCTTCCTTAGCCAATTGTTTAAATCTGGTTACATAAGTGAGCATATCTTGGGAGCCCTGTTGAAAGTCCAGCAAGCGTTCTTGGGCAGTATAGACCTGCTCTGGACGGTCAAACATGCCTTTAAGGGCCTGTATGAACCCATCATAGTTGTCTAGGAGGGCATCGCCGGTGTTAACAAGGGGTGTTGCCCAAGTTAAGGCGTTGCCGGAAAGATGGGATATGATGAAATCCACCTTAGCCCTAGGAGTCGAGAAATAATAGGGCTTACAGGTAAAGTGGACCAGGCATGAATCCAGGAACCCGCAAAGTGTTTTTGCCGAACCATCATACTTGTCAACAATACCACCCAACAGGGCACCTTCCTTTGTAGCAGAATCCCAGGATAAGACTAATTGTTTGAGCGCAGCATTTTCCGCCGTAAGATTTTGAACCTCGGTTGATCATTCTTGCATGCGTTGCATTAAGTCCTGCACGGCGGCTTCCATCTCGCTTTTAGGTTCGATCGGGTGGCGTATCAAACTGTCAAGGAGATCCCCCCTTCTCACCTGGGTCCGGTGTTTTCCGCTGTCTTTGATCGCTGCCTTCTTGCAAACGCTCCTGGTCTTGAACAGCACTGCTCGAGTCTCGTCTGGTTCCAGGTTGCGTTTAGTTCCGGGAGCGCGGAGTCCAGGAATCCGGGAGTCTGGGAAAGGCTAGTAATGCTCAGAATCAGGAAGGGGGAAAGGGCAGGAGCAGGTAATAGCATTGGGACAAAGGAAACAATACCTGCAAACTACGAACACACGACTGAGGCTACTCTGCAATAGCATTGAGACGCGCGAAGCCGCAGAAGGCGTGGTCTATAAATAGATCACGCCGCGTTCAGCGCATGGAGCGAGCATGGGCTTCAGCTCTGGACGGCCATGTTGGAAGTAGTACGGAATGTAAGCCCCGTTGATACAAGGACCAGGCGGTCCAAAAGGGGTGTGATCTGAAGTTCATGACAGAACTGTCCTCTAATATTTCAATAAATAAACTGTCTCTCTGACATTAAATATTGGATGGCTCTGCATTTTGTGATGTTAGTAGCTACAAAAATAGATGTGCTCTTCCCCATCTTATCCAGTTCCCACCTGACACTCTCCCCTATTCTGCTAGAACCTCAATGTCATCTATGACTCTTCTCACACCTTCTGTACTTTCACCCCCAAAACTGAAATGGAGGCTCACCTTAACCTCCTAAATGTTACAAAAATCAGGTACCTTCTTCATTTCAATGCCGCCAAGCATCCATTACCCAATCTTGTCTTCTCTAAACTGGACCTCTATGCCAGCATTCTCTTTGGTCTCCCCAACTATCCTTTATGTACTCTCAACAAGATCATTAACTTCATTACTAGGACACTCTTTGAACTCCCTCACTTCACACCTACTTCCTTGTACCGTCAACAGGCTGGATGGCTGACAATGCAAAACACGGTTGGATTAAAATGTTTTCTCCTGGTTCACACATCTATCCATGGTAAGCCACCAATGTATCTATTGTCCTATATCCAACTCAACAAATCATTTTCATAATCTCTGCTCTGCCTCCTCGACTAGCCTTGTTGTACCTCGCCCTCGCTTTGCTTCCTCTCAATTCTGCAATTTCTCTCATTTTGCTCCATTTGCCTTGGAATTCTCCTACCCTGTCATCCGAGAAACAGTAGACAATGGGCCTCATTATGGGTCGGGCGGTCCGGAATTAACAGTGGCGGTAAACCCGCCGCCACTGTTAATTCCGGACCGCCCGATCCCAACCCCTGCAAGCGGAAGGAGATCTTCCCGCCAGGTCTGACCTGGCGGGTTGAACACCTCCCGCGGGCAGTTGGACGTGGAAACACCAGCACCATCACGAGATGGTGCCGGTGTTTCTACTTCCCCATTCCCATTGAGTCCTATGGGACTAACACCATTCCGCCTCCGCGACTCCCGGGTCACTGGGGCTGTAATGCCCTGGTAATTCTGGGAGTCACGGAGGCGGAATGGTAACACGAGTTAAAAAAACAAACTAAAAACCTACCTCCTCACTTGTGAATGGCCCTCTTAACCTATTTTTCATCTAAATTCTAGGCAACATGTTTCTCTTGCCTCTAGCCTGCCTCTGTCCCTCACATTATATGCCTCCACTCTAGCCCATCATCCATCATGGTCAAATCCATAGCACAGCTGGCCGTACCTTCTACCTGCATTTAAAAATGTCTAATGCATATTGTGCTTAATCTATGTCCACCCATGTATCGTACCAGGTGACTGTTCAATTTACTCCCCGCAACAACCTGGTCAGATTGTTACTCAATCTCACACCATTGTAAGATGCTCATTGCTTCCCATCAAAACTGTTTTCTTATCTGTTGTATGTTCTTTTTTGATTAAAATTTCATTGCTCCTTCGTGGAACATAAACACAAACTAAATCAGAAAATTAATAAATAGGTATTCTGAAGGTGATAATGAAGATAACAAAGTCAAATCAGTGGTACCTTACTGGACTTTCTCCCTACCTTTTGCCATCACTCATATCGGTTTACTAAATTACTTACTTCAACAAAAAAAGTCACTTAATTACAATGGTTCTGTTGCACTGAACTTATTCACCTTAAGTGTCCCTTAACTAAAGTTCTTTCACTGAAAAAAGAATATATCTGTATATTATAGTGCGTTAGACAGCACTATAGTTAAGTTGAATATCGAGATAAATAGGAAACCCAAAAAATAAAATTGTTAATAACCTTTCACTTGCATGACATATTTGGCTAAAACTTTACAATCAAAACATTTGTATGGGCCCCGAGACTGGAAATATTGGGAAAGATCCATTAAAAAATAAAAAATAAAGTTGTTAAGAAAGTAAAAAAATGCTGTTTTGGTCTAGTCCACATTCTTATTCCCCATAGAGAAAAATTGAAATTGACATAATTGCACCAGGTACGAAACAACTTGGGCATGAAGCGTTGACTCGATTTCCGGGGAGGAGGGGTCATCTGGGGTTATTGCGTCCAGTAGTTTTTAATTTATTTGACGGCGAAGGGGCTGCCCCCTTCTCTCAAAATTATAGCTAACTCTTCCATGGTGCTTTGAGGCAGAGAGGCTGACAGGCTTTTCAGAAATGAAAAAGTAGGTATGTTTCCTCAAAATTCTATTGCTAATACCTTTTGACTTGATGGTTGGATTTGGATGACACTTTCAATAGAAAGAGATTGTCAAGGGCCTCAGCAAACTGCACATTCTGGGGACATAATGTTGTCAGATTGATTAAGAAAGCAATACACCACAGTTTCACAGTTTTCAGGACATTCATTTTGAACCGGTGTCGCTTTAAAAATGCGGGAAGATTTCAACCAAATAAGCATTTGTTTACATTTTTTGACTGGTTCGGGGTAAATCCATCAAAGTCGTTTTAAACATATTTGACAGAGAAAGGGGTGCCCCTGCGCCTTAAAAATGTTATATCAGCCTTTACGCTTTTTACAGCCGAGAGCCTCAGCGAAGGCAAATGCCATCTGACTTGCTGGATGGATTTGGATAACATTTCCAAACAGTTTGGCAAGAGCCCCACTAAACTGGACATTTTGGCAACAATTGGTTAGAAAATGACAAAGCAATTAAGAAAACATAAAAACAGTGTTTTCAACCTACTCACATTTATTTTCTTATAGAGAGAAAATGCAGTTTTTGAACAGCCATAGCTTGAAAACCGCTTGGCAGATTTGAGATTTCAGCCAAATAAGAAGGAATTTGACTTAATTTCCTTGACTAGTTTGGGGTAAATCCATCCAGTAATTATTAAAATTATCAAAAGAGAATGAGGTGCCTGCTGTGCCTTAAAACTTTTAAATCAGTATTGCTGCTTTGCAGGGGAGAGGCTGAGAGATGCTTATAAAATTTCTGGGAGCGGTCTGTGGTTATTCCATCCAGTAGTTGTTAAAATATGTATGGAAAATGAAGTGCCCCTTCTCGCACATTTTTAGCTATATATGTTTACCACAATACACCAGTGAAATGAACAAGCCGCCATTTTATTTTGTGCTCAATATGAGAGATAACCACGCTTATAATGGATATAAGGTGTTGCCCGAAAACAAAAAGTGGAAAAATGCCATTTGAGGAGGAAAAAGGATGAAATGGCATTGGGCTAGAGTTGAGGAGGGGGAAAGAGGACACCATGTGAAATGAGGCATTCGGGGCTGACCTGAGGACCAAGTTCTGAGCTCAAACATGTTCACATGACCAGGTTTTTCCACCGGTATAACCACTGTTAGGATAGAAATATAAAGCAGGAATTAAAGTGCTTTAGACAAAAGGACCAGGGTTGAGGGCAATGGCAGAGGGCTAGGGAGGGCAAACTAACTTAAGGTCAGTGGGGGAGCATGGCATGAGGAGGGGGCCCTTTGTGAGTGACTGGAAGGGCAGGGAAGAGTTTGGGATTTTGCCTGCTTATTCGTGTGCATTTTCGGATAACTGCATTAACATGTAGTACATTGATAACTGTGGCTATGTGGAATTTGTTTTTAAAGAAAGTTTTAAAGAAATAGGATTAGGACAATAGGGCAATCTTACAGGTACAGTGAGGTGGGTGGTAATGGTTGTGGCATGACAAACATTTTGTTTGCAAAACCTCTGCCAAATACTTCAGACAAATCAAAAGTTATTAGCAAAGCAATTTTCCTATTTCCTATTGTGATGGTGCAGATACATGTGCCATTACCAACTTCTGTTGCTCTAAACGTGAGAGAGCGAGTATAAACAGGCCCTGCCACCCCATAAGCCTAGGTGTGAGAAACAATACAAGCTGAGGCTGAGTCCATAAAAGAGTCAAACTGTTAATGCACATACATATGCCATAAAGAAGTAGTTCGACTGATCGACACTAGTAGGGTTTAAAACTAGGCCGTAGAATGTGCAAGTAGTGTGCTATAGGTAGCATAGGTTCCTGAGTACAAAAAAGAGGGACTTACTATATTGGAAGGGCAGATTAAATTATAGGTAGATAAGGGTGCAGCATACACAGGCAGGGAAACCTACATATGCCAGAGGTATAAGACGAATGTAACACAAATAGACACAAATATATGTCTCCAACATTTTCCTAACATGGAGGACGCAGCAAGCACAAGAATTAGAAAAGCATTAGAATCCAAGCTGCTGAATTTACAAAAACACATTAATTTGAGAAGCATTTGCATCTGCCCAGACAGTAGTTCACAGTGAGTGCCAAGGTCAGAACACCAGGAAGGGACTAGTGTGTGAACAAAAGCTAGAGGGAAGATTACAGTTCCCTGGACGTGTAGCTATAGCCTGCCAAGTTATTTAAATTGCGAAAAGTGGACAGTGATTGATGTCCATGTGCATACGAATTGCATGACCACATACTCTATAGACTCTAAAGAGAACAGATGAAGTGTGTCACAAGTGGTTACAAAGAGTGCAAAATGCTCATTAGAATTAACTAAAAGTTCAGTAAATAGGAAGAAATTAATTCTCCAACACAGCCTCCCAACCCATTGGCAAGTGAGCAAGACCGTGAGAACATTGGCTATTCATTATGAGAGAAGCAGAGATAAGACACCTGCCGAGCTCCCTACCACACCGATAGACACAAAGATGATATACAAGGCAATATAGGGAGAGAAGGGAAGGCCTCATTGGAATGGAATAACAAGGAGTTATTTGTAATTGGAAATATGGCAGCACATTGACTTCTCTCCCCCACCCTACATCTCTCTAGTATCTTGATGTCTTGCAGGATGTCCAAGGTTAGTGAGCAAATTGCCAACTAATGGAGACCCCTTGAATCACACCACCTATAATGAACAGCGCCAACCAATTAAGTATCAATGTGATGATGTATTTAAAGTATTATCTGAAGAAGGTTGGGCCCAGGAGGAGTCATCAGATATGGTTAGCATAATCATAGACCTAACACCTATGTACCCTATTTGTAGTTTACTACGCTAACCAATCAAATGTATTCATACATTTTGTAATTTATACTGTATTATGACAACACAGCTGATGTGTCTCTTGTTTAAAAACCGTTCACGTCTATTGTAATATTGAGAGCTGCTTGTACTCTGTCCCAGCCAAGGTTCAATGCTTTGAATAAAGCTGGGCTTTCCACTGCACATTGAGTACTCCATTATTGAGTATTTGTTTTCTTAATGCAGCAAATTAGGCCCATCTCTACATTGGGTAGCAGAGTATGGATCCCTAGGAGTTTTGCGGACTGTCGAGGATTCTTTACTGCATCCCCCTTGGACAGCGAGGGTGGCCTGTGGAGAGTGCACCTTAGAAAAGAGGTCATCAGGAGCCTCTGTTGACTCAATGTCCTGCCCGGGCTTGCAGGCTGCTAAGCTGAGCACAAAAGGGTGGAGCAGGCAGATATTGAAGGCTTTATGCCAAAGACAGTCAGGGGATCCTTGGGTGTGAGTATAAACTGTGCCTTATGTAAGGGAGGCATGGTATCACAAGTATGGCACTGACACAAAATGTACAGTTTGTAAAACCCTTATTCAATTTTTGGGTTTTGGAAAAAACTCCTACTTTGCCCTATAGCTAGGATTGGAGTAGTCACTACCATCAAATAATAAATAAAACAGTGATAGTTGAGTCCATCAAATCAAAGTGGCCTACACTAACAACACCTAATGCCTGACCTATCTCTTGTACAAAAAGTGTGTAAAGGAGAATATGTATGCAAAGGAAAATCAGCGTTAGAATAAATGTAGCTGAGTCAACTCTCCTCCCCACGTTAGATAGCATGGAGTAAGGTGGTCACTCTAGATAGGATGACAAACAAATAAAATTCAATATGTGGATCGAGGCCTGCCTGGCGTTCCACGTTAAAGTTGCTATTTCCAGCTTTCAAAACACTGTTCAATGTAGGTCTCCCTCAGTCAAGCTCAGACCTTTGAAGCATAGCACTTGTAGGGGTTACCTTACCCAAGCTTAATGGACATCTTTTAGGGATTCCCTTCCCCTAACTTATTCCTCTAACTTCCGGTCTCCCTCAGTCGGGCTCTGACCTTTTTCTGATGTCAAAGACTTTCAAATGTGTGTGGTTTATACTATAGACCTCCCTCCACGGGACCACTTTGACTTTCCCTTGAGCTCACAATCTTGTGTTTGTTGCCCAGTGTCTCTTGGTCTGGGTAGTTCAATGTCATAAGCACAAAAGTTCAACATTTCCCTTTTTTACTTCAGTTGTGTGCTATACTGTTGCAACTTCAATCTTTCCTTTTCACACACCGGTGTTTCATGCTGCTAGCCAACTGACTGCTGTGTGCATTCCTTTTGTGTCTTTTCATTTTTTTTTCACGAGTCAAGGTTAATATCATAGGCTTGGCCTCACCTCCCCAACTCTGCCATTCACCTGGGAGGGTCATTGGTGTCCTTAAAACACAATGCAGTCTCCTTGTCTGTGATTTGGCCTTCTTCACCTGTCTTTCACAGCCTTTTGGAGGCAATTACCTCCTGCTGGGAACTCCTGGAATTATCTACCCTTTGCGCTCGCTCCTCTGTCTGTCAATCTGGTCCAGTAGGTTTGCCTTCACCCCATGCATTCTGCTCTTGCTCTTATGCCACCTTGCTCAGAGTGCATCTCTATGTTACACCTTTTATCCATGTGGGAGAGCTAATTGGTATCAGATATATGTACTTAAAGTCAAGTGCCTGACTTTGTCTGATCCAATTAGCGGAATATGTCCAATGAGATATGTAAGGGTTAGCCTCTTTAGTCTGAGTCGCCCTCTTCCTCGGCCTAGTGTTTGTGTGAAAAAGGGGGGACTTTGGAGGATCCTAGAAAATAGGATGGGTCTTGGGTATGTTAAAGGGGGAATACCGTGTCTCACCATCGGTTGCCTCACCCCCACTCCCTGAAGATCCATCACCCAGGTGATCCTCCTGCACTGGTCCACCCGCAGGAACTGGATCCAAAAACCAAGGCTGTGTCCTGGCCACCTGGTTGACAAGTCCCTGAAGACTAGTGAGTCACAACTGCAAAACGGGGGATTTGTTGTTTGTGTATTGTTGATTTGTGAGATATTTAAGATATTGAGAGATTGATAACCTCTGACAAGGGTTGGGAAAGACCATGCCATAAGCCTCTTTTATGGGCGGAAATACAAAAGAGAAGGATCCCCCACATATAATGGGAAGACAGATGTATTTTTAATTGAGTGTTGGCTCAATTTTTTACTGTGGTATAACAGGGGATTTTAAAGATGTTTTTTGTTGGTGGAAGATTAAATTGGTGTTGTTGATAAGGGAAGTGGTTCAGATTGTGAGCAGTGTTTTTTGCTATTGTTTAGAAGAGGGATTTTATGACTCATGGAACAAGTTTTTGGAGGAAGCTGTGAGTGAGTGTGTTAACTTTGGGGATAAAACATTAGGGTAGTGAAAAGAAAAGTAAAGATGAGCGAGTGTTGAAGCAGTGTTAGTTGATTATTCGTAAATTGTGTTTTATATTGTCATTATGGCAGACACCCCCATTGTCCATTTGTGTAAATTACTTCCTTGGTATAAAATCAAGATTATGAAGTACCACGTTCAGTGTGTCAAAGATACAGCTGGCAAAATGTTTATGCTGGGACCTCAAAACACTACTCATTTGAAAGAGGTGCAGCAACACATGTGTACATATTTACATGCTACACATAAGGGAAAACAATTCCACAACAGACTAAGTATACTGAAGCTGTGAAACATGATTGAGGAAGAGGTAGTGGAGCCAAGCAAGAAAGAATGGATGTTTAAACAGCCTAATGAAGGGCGACCCTCCCCACGGCTCCTCCTCCTCCTCCTTTGACGAGCATCCCGTCCTTGACTGTACAGGGACTGCACCCAAAGAAGGATGCTGCAATGTATACCAACCCCAGATATACACCCCCAGCATATAACAATGACAGCAACATAAGGAGAGAATAAATGAACAAGCAAAGACCATTGAATATGGCTTGCAGCATAGTTTGCAAGCAAAGTTAGCAGAAGCAGTGGAAGAATATCAACGACTGAGAAGCATGCATGCAGAAAGGGATGAGATGTCAATTGGAGAGTTGTGTCAGATAAATGTATATGAAGTCAAATACATACTGAAACATGATCAGAAGGTCATAAACAATCCTAGAGAGAAGGCATTGGAAGGGGGGAAACAGACAGGAGACAGAGAAGAAGAAAGGCTGGAAGAAGAGAGAGAAAGATAAAGTAGATGAGAAGAAGAGAGAGAAAGGGAAAGGAAATGAAAGAAAGGAAGAGAGAGAGATGGAGGGATGCCAAAAGGAAGTTGAAAACATAATTATCAGAAATATATTGAACACTGTAGAAAGGGAATAAGTTCTAAGAAGGAACAGTGCAGCATAAATAAGAGCTGAAGAAGTAGCATGAGTAGAAGAGAGAGTTGGGGGAAGTCTCTGCAAGGTACAGGTAGTGATGCATTACAGAAGATAGTGAGTGGAATGTATGTAACAGAACCCGGTAGATGTCTAGAGTTTGAGAAAACAGAAGGGGACAAAGGGAAGATGGTGATGAGAGTGGAGAGGAAGAAGCTGCAATAGCACCTTCTACTGGTGGACCGGCAGGGAAAGAGATAGATTTGATGGACATGGAGGGAAGAGTGATAGAGCTTGTTAGATATCCATTGCTCCCAGAGAGACACCCAATGAGCCCAGAAAGGAACACACCATATTTAAATAGATTAAAAGATCTACCAGGTTGTAAAAAGGTTTGTATGACAGCAGTGCCAAAGAGGAAAAATGGTACGAGTGCACTTGCGTGCAGAAGTGGATGGCCAAAATTTCCTTTATGAAAGGAAGGCAGAGAACTAGCACAATATCTACCTTGGCCAAAGCCAGACAGAAATAATCTAATATTTAAATTAGTGTCACTTACAGCAGGCAGTGTGGAAGTGTGGAGTCGGAAAGAGAAACATCAGGCATGACATTGGCAGTATTTGTATAAAGTGCATGTTTGCTGCCATATTGGGAGAGCAATCAGAAGACATTTGAAAATGCGTAGGGTAGCCTGGAGTGAAAGTACGCAACGCTAGACAAGATGGTGAGCCTTTCAATAATTGTCAAATACATCAGATATGGTTGCCATAATGACAAGAAACATTGGGCCACATGAAGACCCAACTGCATACATAACAAATAAAACAGAAATGGTGGTTAGAAACAAGGGAAGGTTTGGACACACATATTCCAGTTCTCTATCATATTCTATGTCAGGCACTCCCTGAAGAAGTACAAAGACAGTAAAGGAAAATTGTGGGGATTGAGGTAAAACCATGGCCTGAGATAGAATGAACATTGTCCATTATTGTCATTTAAAACAAGAGAAATACAGAAAGAAAGTAAAAGAAAGAAAGGTGGAGGAAGTGCAATTGGCCCAGAATTATTTTTTTTAAACCGGCAGCAGAGGGAGCAGTAATAACAAGTGATGGGGAAGACTCTAGTGCACAGGAGCCACAGCAAATACAGAAAGGTTCAAATTGAAATGTTATGGGCATAGGAGAATACAATTATTACCCCTGGGGAGAGGGTTTGCTCCAAGAGCAAGAGGGTTTGGATTTGAAGCACCACAGCCACAGGGGTTTAACGAGGGGCAACCGTGATTTCGAGGATTTGGACCACAGTGTTGAACTTGTGGAAAATCCAGACACATTGCATGGGTTTGCAGAAGTAGGGGAGGAATACAACAACATTGGTATTGCATCAACCAACCCAGACACGGGTGCAGCAAATACTAGAATCACAACTGGCAGTATAACCTCAGATACATCAAATGCAAGTACAATAATTAGTCAATCAGACAATCGTTACCTTGACAGATACATTTCCCATAGCAATAGGAGAACATAAGATGGCTATGCCATTAATCTATTCTCGGAAAACACCAGTTAACATAGTGGGCCTCATTACGGGTCTGGCAGTAACCATACCGGTAAAATCAGCAGGTTGTCGCCGGACCCTTAATGAATTACCAGCGCCTACCTTCCTGGTGCCACCAAGATATTCTGAGTCTGGCGGCTGGGAAGTCAGGCGCGGGTAATTTTGTAATTCCCCCATTCCCATTGAGTCTCATAGGGCTCAATGGGAATGGGGAACACAGAGGCACTGGCACCGTTAATAATGGTGTCGGTGCTTCCATGAAACTCTGCGGGCGGGTGCCGTTCTGCCCGCCAGGTCTGACTCTGCCAGGCAGGACATCACCCGCCTGCACAGTCGTACTGTGCCGGTCCAGAGACACTGGTTCCGGTAGGCTTACCAGCACCGGTGTTTGTGGACCAGCACAGTCGTAAAGAGGCCCAATGTCTTTCACTGAAGCGGTAATAATATGTTCGACACCAGGTATTCATTATGTGAACGTGCGGGAGATTGTGAGAGCATTTTATGGTCAGAAGGCACAAAGAGTGATGCCGTTAGGCCCTGAGGTATTCCTTTATGGGGTATAGGTGCTATTAGCATGGCTTCCACAAATGCAGGACACATTGTTGAGATTACCCTCAACAAGTTGGTGTAGACCAGAGATACCAACTGACGTGTCAGAAGGGCAGATTATTACAAATGGTTTGGACGCATCAGTAGAAAACAACAGTATAATTTTACACATAACTGACAATGAAGGAGTAAGCTGGCACAAAGTAACAGCACTTGATTGAGCACAAAGACTTACAGACTTGATTGATGATCTATTTGAAGATGAATATTCAGGTGACAAGGTGATTTTTGACATTTGCATTACATATCAGTTGTAATTAGAGTATACAGAAGTTACCCAAATAATATTGTTGGAGAGTAAGACACCATAATCTTTGCAGAAATAGTTGGCAAAAGTGCCAGGTTCATTGTGGACCAGTGATCGGTATGATATTGGCTTACTAAAAGGGGTAGGAACAGTCAAAATATTACTGAAGAAAGGTGCTATTCTACCATGAGTAAAACAGTATCCCATGTCCAAAGAAGCTGACACTGAAACTATTGCCACTTCGGTGTAACAAGGTATATTGGTGCCTTGAGAATCATCATATAATAGGGCAGTATACCCAATAAAAAGGTGGAAGGAGGATCTTGGAGATTCATACAAGATTTGCACCCATAGAATAATATTGTTGAGGCAGAATTTCCATTGGTGCCAAATCCAGCAACAATATTATGTAACATAACGACTACAGCCCAATATTTTACAGTGATTGACTTGAAAAATGCTTTTTTCTCTATTTGCCTGCATGAATACTCACAATATTTGATGGCATTTACTTATCACAAAATTAGATTACAGCACATTCATTTCACACACAAGTACTGTGAGTCCCCGAGTGTATTAAAATCGGTGTTGCAGACGGACTTGGGAAATATACATGTTGACAGCACAATCATATAGTATGTTGATAACTTTCTGATTTTCAGTGTCACAAAGGAACAGTGCAGGAACGACTTGGTGGACTTATTGACAGTACTGGCTGAAAAATGATACTGTCAGGAAGAATTGTTTTACTTGGGCCAGATAATATCAAAGGAAGGGAGTAAGGTGACACCAGAAACAGCAGACACTATTACCATTACACCCTGACCAAATACAGTAAACGAGCTGCAGCAGTTTTTAGGACTCATTATTATTGCTGTGCATGTGTGGTTGACTAGATCACATATGTTCGACCTCTCTCAGAGGGGCTTAAACAAACGCATACAGAAAAGAGTGAGTTTGTACGGGCATGCGAGATGACAGATTCATTTGATGAATTAAAACAAGCAATAAGCACAGCTCCTGTGTTAGGAATCCCAGATTATAATGTAGATGTGTTCCTGTTCTCCCATTCAAATGTAGTTGTGATGACATCTGTTCTTGCACAGAAAATCTCAATAGAGCATAAAACACAGGCATTGTACAGCAGGATCTTGGATCCAGTAATGTGAGGCCATTACACATGTGAGCAAGCACTGGCTGCAGCAGCTTTTGCCATTGAGTAATTGTCCAATATGACAAGGGACTGTTCAGTTACATTATATGTTGAACATGCTATTTTTGAAATTCTTGAAAAGCCCAAAAGCAAATTGACTACACAGAGAGTGTCCGGCTATATGGTCATAATACCAAATATATTGATTAAAATTGTTATGTGTCATATAGAGAATCCTGCAGAATGCATAGCAGAAACAGTGCAATAGGAAGAGTATGTACATTATTCTACTACATACGCTGATTATTATGATGGTATGATCCATGTAAAGGAAAATGCCCTAGAAGGGGTATCATTTTCACAATTGATGGTTCTTCATTGATCGATCAAAGTACTTTACTAAGACATAGTGGGACATCAGTGGTCTAGCAAAGGAGAATGGAAAGTTTGAGGTAGTGGAAAGTGCAAGATTGCCATCACAAGCAGCAGAATAGTTGCTATGAATATATCACTTGATGCACATAAGGATGAGGCTGTAACTTTGTATTACACTTCCAACTACATGACAGCAACAATACCGAGTTGTCTATCATGATGGAGAAGGAGGGGCTTTCAGTGTGCAGATGCAACACCAGTAGAGCATGCACCATTGTTATAGAGATTGCTAGAGGCACGTATATGTCCCTGTGCAATCACTGTAGTGAACTGTGCATTGCACATGAGAGTTGTAGACAGGATTTCCTGCGGCAACAAAGCTGCAGATGCCGAGGAAAAAAGGGCAGCTTATTTCCTCAAGATATTAGGCATTGCAGCTGCCCCAAATAAATGCAAACATACCATGGTGATGAAGGAATGTTTAATATACTGCCAGTAACATAAATTGCAGAACTGCAGGGTTGCACTCTACAAGAATACCAAGATTTGTGTAAGAAAAGGGGGTGTTCATTATCCCCCGCAAAATGTATTTTGTGACATGATAACACTGGGAAACCTGTCATGACTATTGAGTTGTTCAGATTAGAGCAGGACCACTTACAATATTTCAGACGATTGGTTCATCCCAAATTTAAATGAGCATGTGGCCAATTTCTTCAATAATTGTGTGGTTTACCAAATGTTTAAGGCGAGACAAGCAATACTCTGTCCTACTGGACTATATCAGCATTTCAATATTGATTATGTGGGTATGCTCCAGAATTGGAATGGATACCAATATATGATAGTTCTAGTATGTCCTTTTTCCTGCTGCAAAGAGGCAGGACCATGTACACATCCAGATGCTATATCAACTGCAAAATGTACTTCTAAGAGTGCTATTTCCTAAATGGGGAGTATGCAAAGTGATACCCTTTTTTAAAAAAAATGTTTAGCACATCACATCTTTATTGGGAATAATACACACATTTTCATCTGTTTATCATCCCCAAGCTATAATAATGGAATACTATTGGGCTTGTGGTTAAAAGGCCTATATTCAGCTTCCTCCGGATTGCAGAGGGATATGCTCCATAGTAGTAATAAGCACACCATAAAGAAAAAGGTCTCCCGCCCTAAGATGTACTCGGTGGAGGATTATTTCTTGACAAAATCAATTGAGGCTTAGGATGACATACGAGACAAACATACATTTTTCAACAGACCTGCAATGTACTTTACCTCCTACCTTGGCCCTAGCTTGCAAGCAACAACAAATGCCAATTTGTTATAAATAAACAGACAGGAATTTCTGCAGATAATAAGTGCAACGAAGAAGGGGTGTAATGCCATCAAGGAAGAGATGAGAGCTGTTAGGTTAATAACTCTCCAAAATAGGCATGCGCTTGACCTTACAAGAGCAATGCAAGGGGGCATGTGCGCCAGAAATAGGATCATCCTGCAGTACATTCATACGAGCAAATGATGAGCAGAATTGGTCCCTTAGAGAGGCTCGAAGCGCACTACAAAAGCTTCACACCAAGATGGTGTTAGAGGTGGAGGATATTAAGAATTATGCCTGGTTTGATTACCTGTTGTCATGGGTACCCCCCCTGGTTGGTGAACATATTAAAAATAGTATTAGCAATAATGGCACTGGTCCTGACAGCCATTTGTTTCCTAAAATTAGCACTGAGCCAATGTAAAAAGGCTGGAAAGTGGGCACTCGAAATTATGATAATAATACATGTGGGTGATAAAATACATTAGTACTGAACCAGATGAGCCACCCCACATGCATGCTATAGCCAATTCTGCTGGACCGCCTGAGACATTGTTTGTATGCCCTGCCACCCACACAACTACACAGAACACTGGTTAGATTGTGAAAGGGATGGAGAACGTTGTTCCATGAAATGTGGCCCAGAAGAATACCTAGCACAAGGAGGTAGCTTGAGGGGGGTCACTAAAATGTGGTTGACTAAAGAAGACTATAATCTACGGGACAGATGTATGGGGTGGTCAACCAGAGGAGGGAGTCTATTGGTGCAGATACATTAGCCAGTACCATCTACTGCCCCTCCTCCTCCTTGTTACTTTAAAGTGGAGAATATTATCAGGCCATGCTGCCCCATGAGCCTAGGATTGAGAAAGGATAAAAGCTGAGGCAGAGTCCATAAAACAAACTGTTAATGCACACACATCTGCAGAAGTAGTTAGTCTGAGTGACAGTAGTAGCGAGTTAAACTAGGCTGTAGAATGCACAAGGAAGTGCTATAGGTATCATATGTTCCTGCGTAGTAAGAGAGGAACTCACTACATTGGAATGTCAGATGAAATTATAGGTAGATAAGGACGCAGCAAACACGGTCAGGGAGACCAACAAATGGCAGATGTATAAGATGAATGCAACATAAAGAGATGTGAAAATAAGTTACCAACATGGAAGCTAAAGTGTAGAAGTACAGACATTGTCCTCACATATATGTTGCCGCGAGCCCAAGAATTAGCAAAGCATTCGAAAACAAGATGCTGAATTTACAAAAACATATTTATTTAAGAAGCTTTTGAAGCTGTCCAGACAGTAGTTCACAAAAAACCTAGAAAGCAAATAACACTCTCCAGAACTCAAAGCACAGGCAGGTTTGTAGAGCCGGATGTGCTAAAAGGCCTGGTTCAAGCCGTTTCACACATGGGCCGTGCTCAAAACCCTGGCAGACTGCTACAGACTGAACACCACCCTTCGCCCCCCTCAGCTGTGATACCCCCCCAGGCAGCCACCTCCAGACTGGACAACACCTACATGCCCCCCCTCGAGACTGGACATTACCTCCAACCCCCATCACCTGTGACCCCCCCAGGCAACAGCCTTAAGACTGGACACCAGCCCCCAGCACCCCCCTCAGCTGTAGCACCACCCCAAGCAGTCAACTCTAGCCTTGACAACACCCACCACCCCCTCTCCAGACTGTACACCATACTGCAACCCCACTCACCTGTGACAGCCCACCAGGCAGCCCCCTCCAGACTGGACACCCCCCCAAGTCCCCTAGACTTTGACCCCCCCAGGCATCCCCCTCCAGACTGGACATAACCCCCCAGCCCTCCTCACCTGTCACACCCCCCCAGGGCAGACCCCTCGAGACTAAACGCCACCCCCAGCCCACCTCACCTGTGACAACCCCCAGGCAGCCCCTTCTTGACTGGACATAACCACCCAGCCCTCCTCACCTGTGACACCCCCCAGGCAGCACCCTCAGAATTGGACATCACCCCCAACCTCCCCTGCTGTGACACCCCCCACAGACAGCCCCCCAGACTAGACACCACACCCCAGCCCCCCTCACTTGTGACAGCCCCCTAAGCAGCCCCCTTCAGACTGGACATAACCCCCAGCCCTCCTCACCTGTCACACCCCCCAGGGCAGACCCCTCGAGACTAAACACCACCCCCAGCCCCCCTCACCTGTGACACCCCCCTGGCAGCCCCTTTTGACTGGACATAACCACCAAGCCCTCCTCACCTGTGACACCCCCCAGGCAGCACCCTCAGAATTGGACATCACCCCCAACCCCCTCTGCTGTGACACCCCCCACAGACAGCCCCCCAGACTATACACCACGCCCCAGCCCCCCCTCACCTGTGACACCCACCAGGCAGCCTCCTCCAGACTGGACACCACCCCCAGCCCCCCTCAGCTATGACACCCCACCAGGCAGCCCCCTCCAGACTGGACACCACCCCCCAACCCCCCTCACCTGTGAAACTCCATGGCAGCCCCCTCCAGACTGGACACTAACCACCAGCCCCCCTCACCTGTGACACCCCCCAGGCAGCCCCATCCAGACTGGACACCCCCCAGATAGCCCCCTCCATACTGGACACCACGTCCCAGCCCTCCTCAATTGTGAAAACCCCCCAGGGATACCCCCCCAGATTGTATACCACCCATCAGCCACCCTCCAGACTGGACAACACCCACCAGCAGCCCTCCGGAATAGACAGACATCACCCCCTAGCTCCCCTCACCAGTGACACTCCTCCCCAGGCAGCCACCTCCAAACTGGACACCACCCCGAGTCCCCCCCGAGCTGTGACAAACCCCTGGCAGACCGCTACAGACTGAACACCACCCCTCAGCTGTAGCACCACCCCAAGCAGTCAACTCCAGCCTGGACAACACCCACCACCCCCCCTCCAGACTGGACACAACCCCCAAGCCCCCTAGACTTTGTCCCCCCCAGGCAGGCCCCTCCAGACTGGACACCACCCCCCAGCAATCCTCAGATATGACACCCCCCACCCCAGCCAGCCCTCTCCAGACTGCACAACACCCCACAGCCCCCTCATCGGTGGCACTCCCCAGGTATCCCCCTGACAGTCTCCCATAATACAATGCATGTCTGCAGCTCACCTGATCTTCTGTGGTCTAACAGCACCATGAAGTGCAACACCAACATTTACACCACAAATACGACCAATTGGAAGCACAGGAGATTCATCCATGAGTGAAGCATCTGTTCACAGACCCTTCCAGGCCTTGAACAGCCCCCCAAACACATGTGACAAATGGATGCAAATCAATGTGCATGTTGTACATGGCACATTGCCAAGGCATCAAATCACAATAACTGAATGTGTGCCCACGACAGAAGCAAACCTACCAAAAGATGTTGCAAGATCTGCAAACAATGGCTAGGTGTATCACAGCCTGAGTATCAGTGGCCTGGGTGGAATGGGTGGCAAACTACCTGTCAGGGAACAATCAAATGACAGGGCCATCCATGGGTGAGGGCAGGGCATTCACAGAGAGCATGAGTGACAGAGACTGGAGAAATGCGCTGCCACTCCAGAAGAGCAAACATGGCCCACTACTGCATTCCAGCGGTAACGGTTGAGCGGCACATGAGAGAAGGCAGTGTGTGACTGCACGTGCTGGTGTCCGTTTCTGCACAACATGGGTTTCACACAGGAATGACAAACAAAGGTGCTATTAATGTGACCATGGAACTCCTCCACAGTGAGCCTACTTCCCTCCACCCCAAACACACTGATGCCAAACACACAGTGATGCTGCACAAGTAAATGCAAATGAAAACAGACCCAGTCATCTGATGGACCCACCCCCCCACATGTCAGGCACATGTACATCCTTCCATATGTAACCATCGCACCAACAACAACACACAAGCATGCATGCCACAGGACACATGCCTTGCAATGGAGAGATGCACTGGCCAAAAATAGAACTATCTATGACACCCGACACACAAATGAACTGCATGAAGCGTGGAATGTACCAAACAGAACGATGTATTGGATATAAATATGTACAAAAATAAACGAGGAAGCAAGCTCGAAGTAGTCTAGGGGGAATATGAAATAAAACTAATATCCTATGCCTAAACAACTATATACATTTTAAACTGGGAAAGAAAGTCTGCAAAGTCTGGGGAAAATAATAAATAAAAAAGGAAACCTACACCAAGATAGCTATGTGCAAAGGCAGTGTGCTAGTCCTCCTCTCCAATCTCACTGAGTCTTTCCACCAGGGCTGAGTCCACTGCCACATCCTCACCTCTCAGGTGGGTCTCCATTGTTGCCTGGAGGGCTTACAGGTTCTTCAAAGTTTGTGTTTTTATCAGGCATCCCTGCAAGTGGCCTTCAGGATGGCAGCCCGCCTGATTGCCCGATGCAGCGCAATCTCAGCCTGGCCATCACTACCCTTGCTTCCCGAGCCTGCTGCCTCTCTGCCTCAATATTCTCTTCCTATCCTCAGAGAATGGAAGACATCCTGTGCCTCAGGTCAATGTGTACGAAGCACATACACATGTCATGCACACACATCAACTGAGAGGCCCCAAGCAGTGCGATGACCAATCACATCAGATTCTTGTGAACTGCAATGCCTTTACGTGACTAAGCCTGACATCCAAATGCATGTGTTGCATCCAGGCGAGAGTGATGCCCAGTAACACATTCACATTTTTGACACATACACATGAGCATCATTCATGCTCATGACGCGGGAACACTATCTCAGCTGGCACACGTGTCATGCTGGCACATCTCAGACACAAGTAACATTGCATGTGCATAGTCTGCAAGACAGCACTGCAACACACAATGCAAGTGATAGAAACTTTAAAAAAACGTATAGGTCTGAATGTAAACATGGAGAGCAATGTCCTGGCATGCATGTACACATCTGTCTCAGAAACATACTTTCTGCAAGCCTAAGGGGGTCACTGCCAACATGCTGGTACATGCACAGTGCACATGCACCATAGAGCATTTCTAACACATGGCTACTCACCAGTTGACTCCAGACGTTGATGCAACTGGCAGATCTTGGAGTGCTGCAGGTAGAAATTCCCCAGGACCCGCATGTTGTTAGTAGACATTCGGCACCTGTGCACACGGTGCACCTCCGCAGTGGCACCGGCCAGGATGTAGCACGGGGCCTTCGCATGGGTTCTGGATTTCAAGTCCTCCCAGCACATGTCCACGGTCTTGAAGGTGTGGGGTGCCACCCCATCTGCATTGATGGCATCTGTTATCCCATCCCAGATCTGCTGACATCTTTCCTTGCCGCGTTGCATCACAGGTGGGGAAGAGGACATCATAATGCTCTTGGACCTTCTCCACCAGGATGCCAATTTCCCTGGCAGTGAAGTTGACAGCCCTCTGCCTCCCTGCCGTGGGGGTTCCACTCTGGTCAGAGGATGATGGTGCTGACATGGCAATCCCCGAGGCAGGTGTGGGTGGGCAAGGTGGTCCTGGAGCTGGACTGTGGAGCGGTGGTGGTGGACTGGCCCAGTGGGAGCCCAAAGAAGCAGCTGAGGTGGTAACAGGGCCAAATACAGGAGCATAGACAATGGCAGGACAGCAGGCACTCCAAAGGCAATGCAGGTGGGCAGCAGGCACACACACTGTACAGGCAACAGCAGATGGCAAAGTTGGAGGCAGCACAGGGCAGAAAGATGCAGGTAAAATGGCATGGAGAAAGGAGCGTGGGTCTTCTGTGTCTCGCAATGTAGGCAGCTGGAAACAGAGTGAAGGAACTTTGCATGTAAAAAATGACAAAAGCGTGGACACGTGAAATCTGAGGAAAGGCACTCAACCCATACTTATGTGACACGCATACCCTCTATACATGAGCAATTTTTTACCACCCTCCACCTGCTATAGCAATAGGAAGATCTAGAAGAATGCAAAGTGGAGAGTGTTGTATCTTTTGTCTTTTGATATCGGTCTAATCACAAACTCTGAGTGCTTGCAACCTGACTTTGTGACATTCCTTTTAAAATCACAGTGGATGGGGTCTTTACAAACAATCCCTGGACAATTAAACTTGTATATAATCCAGTGGATGGATGTACACCTCATCATTTAAGCACTGTTTTTATTTCTGGTACTTGTCTCTTCCCATACAAACACATAAGGGAAGAGAGTGGTTGCAGGGCGTATTTACGCAAGGCTGAATGTTGTATAACACCTAGAGGTAGATAGTGTTTCTTCTTATTCTTTCCCCTTTTTGTAGGTGGTACATCAGCGCTACACAGGGACAGAAGAGGTCAGTAGGAAGGGATATTTAGAATCTAACTCTATATTTTCCTGTCCTCTTACACAGCCTTGCTACTGTGGGTGTTAAAACCTAAAGCAGAATCTTCTTCTGTGATTAATAACTGTGCCCTCAACCACAGTGGTTTTCTTCCAAAGAATAGGTTGTTAACCTAGCTTTGGAAAACAGACATGGCTTTGGTATCTTCACGTAAAATTCAATACAGTTGGCAATTGCGCAAAACTTTCGTGTTACACAATTGATTAAGCAAGGGCATTCCCTGTGAACTCAATTATTTGCCCCCCCATATTTTGATGATTGCATTCAGCACACAATATTCGGGATATATTAGTATGCATAGATGCAACTCTGAACCTTTCTGGTAGCTTTCTTGGTTTAGTTTATGCATTTTTTGTCTAGCTGTGTGCCACTGCGTAACACGTACTGCTTTTTTCTTTATTCGGAAGCTATCCTGGTATCGCTTATGCATTTATTTTTATTTTTGGGTGACTGTGCGTTATGCAGACTGTATTTTTCACACCAGAGGTATAATTGAGCCTTGCTGGATCACAGAACTATGTCTTCCATCACGTATACTGCCCCCAACTCAATTTGCCCAGGACAATTACTAGGTGTGCCTTCCATATTTCCGTTACACCTGGAACATAAGTGGTAATGCCCCAACAGGGAAAGGGGGCAGACGGGGCTGGGGTCAGGGACGTGCAGTGGAAGCAGCTGTCCCAGCCGCAGGGGATCTGGGTTGTGCTGTGGAAGCAGCTGTGGCAGCCCCAGGGGATCCGGGACATGCTGTGGAAGCAGCTGTCACAGCCCGGAAGTCTAAGGGACATGCTGTGGAAGCAGCTGTCCCAGTCCCAGGGGTTCCGGGATATGCTGTGGAAGCATCATCCCCAGGACAAAAGGCTAAGGGATGTGCTGTGGAAGCAGCCGTCCCAACCCGAAATGGCAAGGGACGTTCTGTGGAAGCAGCTGACCCAGCCCCAGGGGGTAATGCCATGCCCCAGCCCATTTGTGGTCTGGTATCTGTAACCCATAGTGGGCACAGCCACAAAGGGATGGCACCAACAACTTGTGGCAAGAAGGCAAAGCCTGCACAGCAGGAACAGGCTCAACCCCATGAAACGACAGAGGACTCTAGCACGTTGAGGAAGAATAACTTCCATGATGAAGAACTCAAGATCCTCATGGACTACGTGCTCATTCACCACCATGACATGTGCCAGCAACTGGGGAGCACATATACACCCGCTCAGCGTATGGTGCATTGGCAGCATGTCACGGATGAGGTCAATGCCTTAGGGTTTGAGAAACGCATTGCTGCACAGGTAGTCAAGCGCTGGGAATATCTCATCCATCGCACCAAGTCCAAGCTGTGTAATAACCTCCCCTCTGCTCTGGCAACTTTAGGGGGGTCACCAGAGGAGGAGGAGCTGACCGACCATGAAGAGGCTATGAACCAATTCATTATACTGGAGCAGGTGCAGGCATTGGAGGGCTAGAAAATGGTGAGGACACACTGGTGAGTGCCAAACATTGTGGATCCTGAGTTTGTGAAGTAAAGCATCAGCAAGATGTATAATTGTGGTGCACATCTGGCTGCATTGGAATGACTACCCCGGGTGAACCATGTCATGTGGTGCACTGACTCCAGTGTACACCAAAGTGGATACAAAATATGTGTAGTACATCATTTGAATATGTATGTGTGATAGTACTCATCCCCCACTATCAGAACCCCCAATATCTGCAACATGATACCACAACGTGCACAGTTGTTTGCTGCATCCTTGATGTCAGTGACTCTGCTCAGCTAGACATATGCATGTGTCTGAAATATGAGTTACACTTCATGCCCTGCAGGATATAGATTCTCTTTTCACACATGTACATATGTGCTTCCATGCTACATAGAACATCCAATATTACAACCAACATGCCTTGCAGTGTGCCCTGATTGAGTGTCTATATGTCTAGACTGTGCACATCCTCGCTGCCCAAATAGCAATGACTCCTGAGGTAAATCGGTATGAGGCCTCCCACACTCCTCCAACACTCCATGGGTCCATGCCCCTCTTCCTCTTCTGGGTCACTGTACCTTGTTCCTATCTACAACTCCAATGACTTACTCTCTCCACTTCACGGACCTTGCCTAGGTGGTACTATTACAGCCACAAATGAACGGGGACTGTTTCCCTTTTCCCAGATTTACGGCATGTTCCCGTTATGTACAGTCCCTGTACCAAGACAACACTGGTGTGGCATGTGATGGATGCAGACTTGGATGTGGATATGTGTTTCTGCCTTATGCCATGTAATGCAATTGCGTATCACAGACCACATGCCGATGCCCATTTCACTGGTATTAGTCAACACTTTCGGTGCCATGGGCCATAATGTGCTTCTTAACAACCCTGTTGGTTGGCAATGTGTCCACTAGCAGCATGGCCCTGAGCAGGGAATTTTGTTGAAACATGAAATTTGCTGAAACGGGAAATACCAGGTTTACCCACCTCACGTGAATATAGTGGGTAGCCTTTCCATGGGCAGTAGGAGTCGCGGTAAAACACTGTGGGTGGCATATGAGTGCTAAGCTCTTCTTAAAGCCGGGTTATCCCTTTTCAATTGTTATATTGTATAGGAACTCCTCCTGAATGAGAGATGCATGTATTAGTGTGCATTCACTAATTATGTGCAGTATATGGAAGGTTGTGGCTCCCATGTGTAGGGGATATATTGCCTACCTTTCAGCTTAACTTCTACACGCATGGTGAGGGTGCTGCGGTATTCTAGTTTCATTTGGATCAATGTAGCAAGTAGACATCCGAGCGGCAACGTGTGCGCTGCAAAAATAGAAATCTGATTTCAGCGTGTATGTTCTGATTTTGGAGTGTAAGCGGATTCAATTCAACACTACCGCTAAGTCAATGCCTAGTCTGGGATGCTGAGGGAAACCCTTATTGATATATTTTTATGTCCAGTTCATTTACTCTGGATGACAACCCTTATATAACACCCCTCTCTTAGAATCCCCCTGACCCCAATGAGCCAAGAAGTAGGTTTGTTTTGCAAATTAAAAGGTTTATTTGAAAATTAAACAATATATATATATATATATATATCACACTTTTATAATAAATTAATGTGTGATAGCACACTTGTGAAGATGATAGTGATCAACAATGGATAATGTTACAGTGGTACTCTTTTTGATGGCTTAGAAGTGATATAGAGAGGATAAAGTAGCTGAGAATGCTTTTATGGCTTCAAGGACAATGCAATGATGAATGAAATGCAGTACAGAAAATAAACTTGATATGACTTCAACAAAAGACAATGTAATCACATTTCTTTGACAATCCCCCCCCCCCTCTATGCAAGGTAAAGAGATGGGAGGAAAGCACACAGTTCTCAGGAATGCAATCAAATATAGTTCAGTTCCCCCCTAGCAAGCTTAGAGGAAAACAGGTAGGAGTTTTAAACACAGGCAATATACTTTGATGTGGTTGCAATTAAGTGAAAAATATGCGAAAAATGCTTTTAATTCCCTATAGGGGGTTCAGGGTAGGCGATGGATACATTGAATCAGTTCAGGCCAGTTTTGTTATGAACATGGTTTTGGGCTCTTTCTCTTTCCAGATTTAGTATGCACATTCTGCCAAATGTCTGCTGGTGTTCATTGAGATTTTTGAATATCTTGTGATGTTTAAAATAGGCATTTTGAGCTTGCATTCAGGGAAACAAAGGTGATTTTTAAGCACTTTTTTTAGCCAACCGGCACTGCTGTTTTTCCTTTGGCACACATTTCACTCATGGCACTCCTGGCCCATCATGCTTGCACTGGTGGGTGGCAGGTTAGGCAACCATTTTGGTGTGCGCACAAACTGCGCGGTTTTCCCGGATTCTGGCGCAACTGTGGGCTTTTCCGCCCTCTTGGATTTTGTAAGCCCACAGCACCAAATGTTGCAGCATAATAGTCCAAACGTGGGTCAGGACACCCAACAGGAGGCGCTATGTTATAGCATGCACATTATTCTGTATCAGTTAGTAGTTCCGATGGGTCTCTTACCTAGAGCGGGATGCGATCGACGGGTAAGCTTAGGTGTCCAGTAAACAGGTCAGGCGCGACTGCTGCAGTGTTCTTCTAGTCAATGTCTTGCGCGGTCAGCATCAGTTGCTAGGAAACTGGTCTGCATATTGGACGCTCTGAGTCCTGCGTCACTGTTCATAGAAATGGCCGCCATCTTGGAATGGCCATCTTGTCAGTGAAAACTTGTGTACTCCAGTGCTGTATTCAACCATACAGTGCACTCAACCACAAATCATGTATACATATGAATGGGAGATAGTTAATATTGGTGAGGTTCAAGTCCGTAGGCATATATGTGGTTATTTAAGGAACAATCCATATATCTATATGTCTGCATATACCATGATCAGATAGTTTGTTGTCCATAGTGTGTGGATGCCTTATTTCATATGACGACATTCCCTGTTTTTAGTTGCATGACAGCAATGTGATACACCTGTTTACTGAAGACACATGACACATGACTCCACATGTCTTTCTCTGCCCATTTGCAGGTGAGGAGACACCAGATGCAGAGGAGGAGGAAGAAGATGAAGAAGAGTCTGTGGTGCTTCAAAACACCAGTGGAGGAGGTGTCGCGGCAGGCCGTGAAAACCCACTGGTGCTACAGACCATCCTGAGCCATGCTGCAGTTATTTCTGAGTCTTTCTACCCAACTGGCTCTGATGATGAACCAGATGTGCAGTCCTCAGTGCTGGCCGAGGTGAGTGCACCAATGGGTGGAGCAGTTGGGGCCTGTGACTCTGCAGGGGGTTAGGTGCCTTCACAAGGCCAGTCAGTGGTGGCACGCCCATATGTGATGTTACTTCTGCAAGGTCATGCTCCCATGTGTTGGTTTCTGGTCCTGGGTCAGATGTCCAAGGGAGGTGTTGCAGTCCTGCAGCCAGGGACAGGGGCATAACAGCAAGGGCCCTACTTCCTTGGATCAGGCTGGTGTGGGCCCCACAAGCATGGGGACATGTGCATACTGGGCAGAGAGAGTAGGAAAAGCAGATGTTGCTTTACGCACAGCAACAGGGTGCTGCCTATGAGAGTTTTGCTGAGGGCATGGATAGTGTAGCAACTTCCATGATCCCCCAGCAACACAGGTGGAGCAACAGCTGCAGGTCATGTGATCCATATGCCACTCTCACAGGCTGCTCATGGAGGCAAACATCAGGGGCCGATGGGCAGATCTGCAGTGTCTGCACACATCCCTAGTTACAGAGGGTTAGTCAGAAAGAGAAGGCCTGAGGCAGTCGCGGGTAAGCCCTGCACATTGTTTCCATGAATCGACGAACAGGGACTTGCGTGCAATTTCACACACATTTATCCTATTTTCAGCACAGATTATTCCATGAATCGGGCCCACGGTATCTCAATGCTCAACTATAGTGCAGCGACCATAATATGTGTTTGCAGTTCAAATCCACAAAATTAAACCCATTATAATTGTTTTAGCATCATGATCATGTGTTCTTCCCATATTTCCTTTTGCCTCTGGCCCCTTTTGCAGAAACTATGAAGCCAGTTATTGTGCAGTTTCTATGTTTTTGTGCATTTTCTAGGCCAGGGTATTTATGTTTGTGACTTCAAGGGCCGGATTATCAAAGGTTATCATATTTTGGGCTGGTATGTGCATCAACCTTTGCATTGGTTTCAAATTATCAATTTGTAGGGCTCATGTGTTGCATCTTTAATGTAGTGTCTTTTTCCCTAATTTGTTATGCTATGTAGATTAGCACTGTAAGGGGGTGTACACAGGCACAGCAGATGTGCATGCATGTCCTGCAATGAGCTGAGTATCCAAACCTTTTCCGTGTGCAAAAACAAATGGAATGAATGATTTCAGCACCAAGTTCACGGTTTAAATTATACCGGATAAAGCAAACAGGTTTAGTCGTAATCACTATTATATGAAAATGTTTTCACTAGGGCAAAAAAGAAACCATCTTCACTGTGCCACAATATGCCACTGCTGTGGTGCAGAGTGCTGCATGCTTGGTTTACCAGAAGGGTGTCTTATGTGCCAAAAGGCTCGTCTCAAAATAACTTAACGATCAGATTTATAGGGGTTTTCATTTACAGGTTGAAGTGGTTTCACTGTATTTCGCCATTGCTTATCAATCGAGACAGAAGGAAACACATGAACTCCATCATATCAGGAGGCTATTATTGCGTACCAAAGAACACATATGAATCCAACCCAAACTCTGTTTAATTAAATGGGCATTGTTTTTGAGCAGTCTCCCCCCTCACTATAGGGAGGTTGTTTTCACTCCACCACATTCAGAAAAAAACCTGCCAAATAGAGCATGGCTAAACAGTGTGCTAATTCCTGTCGTCCTCGAATGTAAGCACCATGCTTGCTTCACGGCAATAGCGTGTTTCACATACCTGGAGGGGACATGGTGGAGCAACACGGATCAAGTGAAGCAACGGCAATTGTTGTTCTTATTCAAAGAGAAGCCTTTAATACATATGTGTGGTCCTTCAGAAAACACCATAACTTGCATTGCCCTCCTCAGTATGGAAGAGTCGCAAAGTGCATAGTATCTGCAATCTACAGGTACTTAGCTCCTCTTTGATATGTGGTTCTCTTAATGTTCAGAGATGGATAGGAGTGCAATGCATGATGAGCCGAAAGAATACACATTCGAAAAACAAGCATTTCTTCCCAAAAGCACAGAGTACTAAGCACACTACATGTGATAATATGGCCCCTAAAGTGCACACCTAGCTGAGGCTCACATCGCGTTACTGGTGTGGCGAGGGTGTTGCAGCCGTTGCTGGATGGCCATTGGGACCAAGGGTGGGCGGACCGCTGAAAGGGAGGTTGGATAATACTTGCAACTTACTTCCCAGCACTTCCAGTGGAACTCTTAGCACTTAGCCCCTTCCCACTTCCCTGCTCCCTTTCTGCACTTGCACATTCTGAATGCTCACAAGGCCTACTGGGACCGCCTCTTTCTTTCTCTTAATTGTTAATGTATTTGCTTTTTTCATGCCCATGTTCCCTCCCTGCTTCCTTGTGGGCGCAATGAGACACAATTTACTTGTTGTATAAGTGCCTTACAAATGCACAATAAATAACATAAATGCATAAATTATTCATCAGGAAGGTCTCCAGGCCTTTTATTAATGATGCATGTCTGATTGGCCTTATACAAACCAGGATCGATTGGTACTGCCACATTTGGTCGAGGCTATTTATCTACACTCTACTCCCATCTAACACCCAGTTTTCCCAGCTTCTCCAACAGTGTATACAGTTTCTTCATTTGAAGTAATAGCCACTACAGCAGTGTAATGGTTATAACATTTCCAAGAGCAAGGTTGGACACAATGCAGTTTCTGTTAGGTGCTGACCTTCATTTTTTGACCAAAACTGCCATGGATTTGGTGCCAGTGTTGGCCCATCTTATAGTGATCTCACATGTCTACCTTAATTTTCCTTTTCCTTGAAGCAAATACATCCCGTAGCCATAGAGATGAGATATGGAGCTTAAATCCAAGACTGAGACGCAATCAATGCAGGTCTTTTCGAGAGGACATAGGGCCTCATTACGACCCAGGCGGGGCGGTAAGTCCCCAATCCCCATTTACCCTTCCCCATTCCCATTTTTGCCCCACGGTGGCGTAAAAGCAGGTGTTAAATCCGCCATGGCGCTAAGGGACCTCGTACTCAGGCAGTAAGGGTCGGCGCTGTTTACGCTGCCGTAAACCCCTTACCGCCTGGGTCGTAATGAGGCCCATAGTTCTCAAATGTACAGGTCCCAGTATTCTGTATTGTCTTGGTTTCATATATAATCTTGCAGGGCGTCATGAATTATTGGAAGATTAAGGAGAAATGAGATCCCAATTGTTTCGAAGTTAATGTGCATGGGAATAGTGCTTCCCGTTACAAAGGAGACCTGCATTTGCAGATCTACATGACGATTTTGAATGTAATCTTTCAGAAGCACAATAGAGCTATAAAATGCTGGCAGACTTATGAGAGTGCACTTTCCTTTTAACATTTTAGCATTCAAATGATCAACGTTTTAGACATAAAAAAGTGGGTCATAAAAGGCTAATGGAGCAGCCCGAGAAAAGTTGCTTTGAGAACAAAGGACCTAAGCAGTCAGGATGAAATGTACACTGCATTTTTACATTACATGTAATATTGCCAGCGCACATTCAAAACTAATGAAGGTAAAAAAGAAGTCAATAACAATAGTAAAGATTATGTCATCCTACTGCATTTTGTAAATTGACCTTTTATTTGTTATAATGGGATCTGATGTTTGCCAGTATTTTATTATGTAAAAGATGATATATAATCTTATCTATGTTGAATGTTTTGCATGTTTAAGTGCAACAAAGAATTAGACTGCAGCCTTTGAATCCACATTTGTGTTAATCCACTGTGTTCTGCTGGTTTGCATCATGCAGTATCCGCCAAAATGCACCTTTAGTGTTCCCTCTAGTTTAGAATATGCTAAACATCCTTGAAAAAATGACGATTACATAAGCCTGATGGAGATTCTTAGCAGAGTTGCCCTGATCATAAAGGAATCATGGAGTCAGGAACATTTACATACGATTACTTAAAACATACATTTTCAGAAACATAAGAAAATTGTGTATTTTTGCAATGATACTCTACATGAAATTATGTTTCCTGAAGAATCTGTTTTCATGTGCAAAGTTTTATCAAATTATACTGTTCCTTATTGTATACTGTATTCCTTGTTTAAATGCTGTCTGAATTAGTCAATACACTGTTCATTGTTTTATCTCCATGCCATTTAAATTGTTTAGCAGCTGTTTAAATGAAAGCAATTCACTCTATGTAAACCCTAATTTGATCACTCACTTTTATCTTTCCCCACCCCTTTTTTACTTTTAACCCCGCTCTGTCCTCTTTCCTCATTTATGACAATAGTGAGGGTGGCTTAATATATACCTAAATTTCAAACTGAAAAAACATACTTACCAAATATGTTTCCAATGCAATGCACTACGTGTTTCTCTAAATAACTCTATACAAAATGAACAGATGCAAATTATAACTGTACATTTAAAAATCAATGTTTATTTTAATTTAATGCTATTTCATTCATATACAGAAAAGAACAATGCTCTTTTCAACAACATATAACGTAGAATAGATAAGAAATCAGATTTAACAGGAAGCATTGAGCTTTTTACAATGGGGAGAGTTCAAGTTACATTGTGACCAGGTTTTGGAGGGCAGCAAATGGACCAGTCACCAGGGACAATACATGGGTGTACTTACATAGATTAAGGACAATAAACATTAGACATTTTCAGGTGTAGGTAGGCAGTTTGGCCAGCTGTGTTATTGATGTGACCATGATGGATGAAGTACTAGAGTGGTGGCAAAGAAAGTGAGAGGCATATGCAGATTAGAGGTGAGGGAAAAATGTTAGCGAGAAGGCAGATGAGAGGTAGTTTAGGAGGGTAACTCAGAAGTGAGGAGGCATGATTTTAATTTGGGTTTGAACAAATTGGTATGAAATGTTTCTCAGATGTCCAGGGAAGACCATTCCATACATATGGAGCAAGAGGAGAGCAAGGGAGGAAGTGAGAGGAAGCACAGGGAGTATGAGGTGCCACAAGTGTACTTGTGAGAGCAGAGCAGACAAATTACGACAAGGCTTGTAGAGTTGGATAGAAGAGTGTAGAAATAGTAGTGCCTTACCTTTGAAAGATTTGTGAACTGGAATAAAATGTTTACATCTGGCCCTGTTTGCATCATCAGCCATCACGCCTGATGATGGTACCAGGAAGTAGGTTTGAAGTGAGGGAGTTCAAACAGAGTCCTTGTTGCCAAGTTAATTATCTTGTCAAGAGGACAAAAAGCATAGTTGCGGAGACCAAAGAAGATGCTGACTCGGTAGTCCAGTTAGGAGAAGGCCAGAGTGGTTAAGAGATGCTTGACAGTGTTGAAAGGAAGGTTGTGCCTGATTTTCCTAATATTCAGGAGGTTGTGGTGAGCCCCTGTTGCAGTTTTGGAAATTAAGGTATAGAGGGTTTGTGAAGATTCATCGATGATCCTGAGGCCTCTAGCTCAAGAAGAATAGGGGAGAGTGCTGGTGGGAACTGGATAGGCAGGTGAAGTGATGAGAGAGATTATTTGGCAAGGAAGAAGAGCTCTTCTCTTTTGGTAGATATTGATATTAACATTTGAGAGTGCAAAGTCATCCAATATTTAATTGCAAAGAGACAATTGGAGATTTTGATAAAGAGATCAGAGGAGAGTTCAGAAAAGCGAAGAAAATGTGCCGCCCACAAAGAAAGGGCATTAGAGCCCAAAAAGAGGAAGATTAGTGCCCCACTATATTAACTACATTCTATGCAAATCATTTGTAAAACACACATGTGAGGAAATGCTGTGTTATCAGCAGCCCATGTACAACAAAGGTGTATTGGTCATCGATAAATGAAAAGGCCCAAAATAAATATGTTCAGTTACATGGGAGTGTACTGCAATCTGCATTTAATGGAGAACAGTTAGTCTGGGGTGAACAAGCACAGCATTTTATACAAATCTGACAATCAAATTGAGGTCTACATTATTTATTCTTTCTTCTTTACAGAAATGGGAAAACAGTGTTAAAAAGTGCAACTTACAGTGACATGAAGTGTAGATTTCATCAACAGGAGCATGATTGCATTTTATATTGCACCTGACTAAAGAACAACATTAAACATGGAAATATGGAAAATAAAGTGACTTATGTCACTGAATGGTACATGTTTTAATGAAACAAGCAACTATGGGCTAGGCATCAAAATGGCACTTAAAAAGTGCTGCAGAGATATGTATTTCCAAGAAATGAAACCCAAGATTTGAGGCTGTGCTATGAGCACTATGACACTGCCTGGATTCACCAAATAGCCAAATGTTCTCTTTGTTCCCAAAATCAGGCTTTGCGAGTAAAACAAATTCTACCCATTAAACACCTACATTTGTCACTGGTTCTATCCATGGTGTCCTTAAAAACACAGAAATATATTTGAAAACTGGGCTCACAGTGGACTTTCCCAAATTATCACATGACCTCATCAAACAGGCCTCCCATTAAGGATGCCAGTCAGACCTGCAGAGACATGGAGTCTGGCATTTGTGACAATCAATTTGCTGTGATCACTCAAGAGGCACAGGACTGTGTCAAAAAATGACTCTCAAAAAATGATCTTCAATGCCTTGACAAAGAAGCCTGTCAAGGTTCATAAATGAACCAGATCTGAGGCCGAAACGAACAACCCCATAAGGACCGAAATTGGAAATCCCATTCATATTTTGTGAACCGGTCACTTTGGATGGAACATAATTGCAATTTGAAATGTTAAATAGGGGATCGCAATTTCTTGAATTTCTTTTGATACAAATGTCATAACAACTTACTTTTTTAATTGTTCAACTTGAAAAACTATTTGCTGAATGTAAACAAATCATTGTATGGTCTTGTGTTAATTATGCAAATCATACAAAAGTTGACATTTTTACACAGAACAGATACATGACAGTGATTCGTATTTCCTAGCGTGCGTGCAAGCTGGGCTGATATTTTGAGATTGGAAAAGAACATTTGCATGAAAATATAAGAGAATAAAAAGCAAAACTTTGTCACACACAAACCACATGCCATGCCAAGTTGAGACTCACAGTGCTTGATTCCCCTGAGTGTAAGCAATCTGGAATACTAATCACATGTGGGTTACATAATCATTAAAAAAAATCCCAATTGATTAAGGTACAAATATCCAAGATGAAATCACATCAAATGGGAGGGAAACTGGGTTAGAATGTCACTCCCATTGGACTGCCCTCTTCAGTAATATGCCAAATTAGTACAAAGCGTATGGTTTAGTTTGATGCCACTTTTGGAACACTGTCCAGTCACATAGACTGACCAATTACAAAAGAGAAATTACACTCACCTCTACAGGGAGTGGTTTTTAACCAATGAAGTCCAAGCCTCAGACTTCAGAAGATGGACTGACTGACTGACAGATTGACTGGGAGACAGAGAAAGAAAGACAAACTGCAAACAATAAGAGAGGGACTTGAATAACTTTATTTCCTTTAGACTAATTTTCGATAGCTGGAAGACCATTGTGATCGGCATATGTGGAATTCCACCTCTATCCACCACTTGCCAAAATCAGCTCAATGGACCAAAACAAACAAACACACACACACACACACACACACACACACACACATCCATAGAGCGATAATTCTATCATGCACACAAGCATCCATCACCATGCACGCATCCATACACATGTTTAAATAAATTAAAAAATAACACAAACTTAGCTTCTGCATTCACCTGCGTGTGGGTGCTGAAACGCCCAGCTCCAGGCTGCTGTGTCTATATGTGCGAGAGGGTGCAGGAGCTCCCCCTTGCACATACAGACATGCAGTGCCCCAGCCAGCATTTCCAATAAGCTATGCAGTGCTGGTGAAGCAAACGCCCCAGCCTTGCATGGCTCAGTGAGCATGTGCGGCTGGGGAACTGAATTGAACTGAACTGTCAAAGGGAAATAGCGTTTCCCTTTGACAGTTCAGCCAGCCCAGGAGCACTCCCTCAGCTGGAAAAAACAGCTGAGGGAGTTCTCACTGTTTCACTGAGCTGGCTACTTAGCTCCACCATAATGGGTGAGGGGGCCACTGTGTGGGCGCCCCCTTGCCATTTGGATTAGCTGCCAGGCTCGGACTGGACTATAGGGCAATGCCTGTACCACAAATGCAAAATGCTAGTGTGGGCCAATCTAAATGGGCCACCTTTTTGGCCAATGTGGGACAGTTTGTTGAGTTACTTTACTATGCAGTTAGTAATTTTGACCATCGTTTTGAATAAATATTCTTTAAATATCAAAATGTACTTACTTTTTAACACAAAGCACCCCCTTGTGTACTATTGAAACAGTCTGTGACTAAAGGAATGAATATCCATTTATAACTGCGGGCCACTTTTTCATTGGTGCCTGAGACAGTTTCATGCTTCAGCCCGACCATGTGAGCCGCCCTGCCCATTTCTTCCAATGCTGGGCTCTCATGGCCCCCCAGGGATGCACCCGTGTCCCCCTGCGGTGGCACGACCCACAGTTTTAATACCGCTGCTCTAGACACTAATTATCATTACAATCTAGCAGACCTACCAATTCTTGAGCATATGTGATCTTTTGTTTATAAATATTTGTTCTCTACATCATAGCATTATATGGGAAGTAACCAGGAAGTAAGTGTCATGTTAGAGGCATTTCAGTTATACTTCCTGGCAGCCTGAAAATATAGCAGAAGTTGATTTGAGGTCCCAATGGGTGGTAATTATTTAATACGGATAACATTTTCAGGAGTGCTTTCTTATAGTAATAACCCCCATGTTCAGGACGGACAGTGGTGGTAACGGCCTGCTTGTCCAATCCTGATCTATGCCCAAGCAAAGCTAGGACCTTGGAGAAGACTGTGTTACCAGGCCTGAATGCTTCTCAAGTCGGGAGTGACTGTTATTCGCACCCCGGTTCTCCCTCCAGTGTGCAAATTAGTTTGAGGTATTGTTCTTAAATGGAATGGACCTCACAGGTATTGTGTCTGGCCAATTTCCATTGCAAACAAGTTTTCTCTTTCACCCAGGCCTGGAATTATATTGTGCAGCAATAGCCCAACTGTGTAATCAACCACGCAAACTGATGACCTCCAAAGGAAGAGTAAAGTTAGCAGTGATGTTTTTAAAATTGTAACTGCGTGATATCTGTTAATTAAATTGAAGGTGGAGTACCTAAGTTACCTGAATCTAGGCAAGAGCATAATTGATGTAATGGGGAGGCCACGTTGGCATATGCAATCTCTTATTGTGGTCAGCACATAGTCTACAATCTCTATTGGTTTTCCTATTCCCAGTACTGAATTATTAACAGTAATGTACATTGGCTGGATGATGCCTAGGGCCTCCCAGTTTACAGCAATCTTTGTGAGTGATTACATGGAAGGGAGATGCAAGCTCCACTGACTGTAAAATACTGATGCCATTTTATAATATCTGGGTACAAACATATGATGTCAGATGATGTGCACAAGTCATTCAAATCAACTGAGAATATGTCTGAACATCCAATCCAGTAGTCTCTATTATTATTATTATTATTATTATTATTATTATTATTATTATTATTATTATTATTGTATTTATTGAGTGCATATTTATCTTCAGAATGCAACATAGTGTTTTACGAATCATATGGGAAAGTACACAGTGAGGGAAGCAGAGATATAAGTGAGTAGTAACTAACTACTATATCTCTAACAATGGGGAGCAGGAGCAAAGACTGGCAATTTGGCAATTTAGCAGCAAGGGATCAACAAGCAATTTAGGGAGAAAACTAAGGGAGTAAACAGGGGGAGTCTCCGTTTAGGTGGAGAATGTGTGTGTGTGGACTTTGGTGTTACAGAGGAGCCATTCTTTGAAGAGGAGGGTCTTGAGCTCTTTCCTTAAATATAGACATTAAGGGGCTCATTTCGAGATTCAGGCGCTTTGTACAGAGCAATCTTGCCTTTGAAGATTGGCATCTCGGGCATCAGGCAGACACATGCAGTCTTCAACCATCTGAAAGAAAACGTGGAATCTGCTAGTGTAACATCATCTGAGGTATAGTCAAGTTGAGTTGGAAAATCTCTTTTTATGGTGTCTACAAGAGCAGATGATCATTTGTATCTGAACATATCATTTCATCCTATATGGTGTCTGATATAACTTGCTCTAGTCAACATGGGAACAATATGAGATCCCCTTGTCAGGTGTAGAGACAACATACAGCTATGTTTCTCATGGGCTAAGGGTTAACGTTTTTTCTCTCTTTCTAAGGTCATTGTCAAATGTTCCTCTGCATTAACATTCATTGTCTTGTGTTCATTTTGTTTCATATAAAGAATAAACAAGGTGCTTTCTCTGGTTTTCCATCAACTTCAGGTATTGTTATACTGAAAAACAGAAGCTTCTTCCATGTTTTAGAGTATCTTTCTCACCATAGCCCCTCATTCCTCTTCTCTTTATGTGATTTTATTTTGAATGTTTTTTTCCATCATGATGCACTTTGAACAAGTGATTCATTTTTTGCTGTGTCTTAAGGAGCATTGGTACTAAGAGGTGACTGTTGGGTCTGGGTGTATTTGTATTCACATCAATCTTTAGGTATTTGACCAATGATGAGATTTACCAGAGCCACTGGATTGTACTGAGCATCAATGGCTACCCCAGTCACAGTGTTTTTCAATGCATAATGATAGTTTTGAATATCAATATTGTCAAATAATATTCTAATGGGAGTTGAATATGAGTATAATTATTGTAGCAAAATATTGTTTTAATTGATATTAGCTTCACATTGGGCACATGATATTGTTCTATAATGTGTACTGCTAAAGCAATTTGTCTTGTATATCATTAGTATCATCTTATTTTTTGGGATTTCAACTGCACAAAACAATGGTTGAGCTAACTAGAATGGATTTGTTAATTTTGATGAAATCCATTAGGCGTTACCGCATTCTGAACCAGACATTTGTTTTAATAAAATCCAAATGAATTGCTAATCAAAACAATATATTCAGCCAATAAAAAAATCCAAAACATCTCTCATGAACCAACAATTGGAATTTAACATCTTCGTTCTTAGAGGAACTATCACAATATTCTCTTTTACTTAGAATATCACAATGAGGAAATGTACAGATGTGTTTTGTAAACACCTGCACAATATGTCACAATATGTCACTTCTGAAGATCTTGTCATGAGCTAAACCAACTGTTGGGATGCAGGGGGAACACCCCAAATGTGTAGGGAATTACAAACTGCAGAAATTCTATTAGCATGAAGAGTTGACATTTTTTAGTGTTAGTATTTCTATAGTTTGTTGCAGCATTTCAAGCCATTTTCAAATTGAATTTAGTTTTACACATTCTACAAAGCACAAGGCTGCCATGTCCATGATGGAATGATGGGCAGCAAAATATATCTTTTCTAGAGCACTGCCATTTTTGAAGTAGGCCGTGGCTGAGTTGTAGATGCCTGCCAATCAGAACATTAGGTTAAAATTCGGAGCCGCTGGCCTTACATTTAATTAAACTTCATTTCGTCTTCCCTCAGCGAGTGTTCAGCATGCTAAAGTCCTTTTAGGAAGGATGAGGTGCAGCACACATTTTAGATATTGTTGCAGGGCTTCGATGTTCTCAGGAGCTTTGAGTGAAATATAGAATAACGGTTGGTGTTCTTAATGATAGGTCAGAGCAATAGATGTGAAAGAAATATTTTGGAGTGTACAAAGCCTTGAGTGAAAACTTTGCCAAAGCATCAAACTAGATTGTGGTTATACTGCCCCCAAGAAAGTGTTGGGACAACTGGGTCTGCAATAGAATGTTTTGGTAGTATAAATAAATACAAGAAATTAATTTCCAGTAGAGCCTCAGTTATATTTATTATGAAGCCACTTAGTACCCAAGAGTTAGCCAGAAGGATGTGTGTCAGGGATAGAAAAATGTTTCAAAATAGGAGTTGCAAACAGTGTTAGAGTAATTTGCACAAGGCATGATAACTGTCTGTCTTGCCAAATTTTTTGAGCTCATGGGAGAGGATAGGACTGTGTGTAATTTGTTTACTTAATTTGTTCACACTCACTATTTGATTGTTTCATTTATGTCGGACTGCACATCAGAACTTACATGAAGCTGTTTTGACCAAAGAGGCCATGCCAGTTTAGTAAATGTTGCATGTATAACTTCAGACAATGAACATTTAGTATTTTATGCTGACTGCACAATTAGTTCATTTGTAGGGGCCTGCACTTAGAATGGTCATAGGTAATGCACTAACCAATACAGAGTGCTAATGTATATCCAATAGGAAACATGGGATTAACATGTACACAATTGTTCTAATGTATTCAAATGTATTTTATGTATATTTATTTTATTTTTATTTTTATTTCATTATATTTTTAAATACTGTAACTCAATATAGGTGGGTCGAGAGCACTTTCAGTTTTCATTTCTAACAAGCTGACTACCCTTGCCGGCTGTAATTTGTATGGATTAAAGCTGTTTTTCTTGCAAATTGTTCACTCCATTATTGCCTCCTTGGATTGTTTTTTCCAATCGGTTTTTGGGCCTACCGTACACAATGCACAATATTGGAGAAGACATGCTGTTTACGGACCTTTGTAGCTTGTCTGGAACATGAGTCGATCCAGAGGACCTGGTGCACACAGACTATGACATCTGACAGTGTTTGTAGATAATTAATTCCCCACTACAAAGCGTGGGCTTGGGGGTGCCACAGCTATCACCAGATGTTTGGATTCCTACAATTAGTTCCAATTATGTGCTTCCATCCACAGGAGGTTCTTTATCATCAAACTTATGCAGGACACCCCATAAGGGTTAAAGGATAATTCAAGGAACCTTGCCCATCCCCTTTGTCAAGTAGTTGAGAACGTCCCTTGAAATTGAGGGTACTTGAGAGATTGCATCCACCAGATCCAATACATCACACATACACCGAACATGGCTTGGAGCAACACATATATCATCCTTCACTTATATCAAAAGCAACTCAAGTGACCCTCCCTTTCCTTTAGTCCACGAAAAGTCCACCAAACCATTCGGATAAGAAGATACATCACATTTCTATATCCCTCAATATAACCTATCCTCTGTTATTTTTTTGGATATCTGTGCTAGGGAAGCAAAGTTTAATGTAATTCCCTTCAACTGGGTTGTCTGTGTGCTCCAGGCTCACATTTACAAATATTTCCTCTGACCAGATGCCTTCTTTGTTAAAATGGAATCATCCTTTGCAGCATTGGAACAATATTTGAAATGTCAATGTTTTCTTAATTCCATGGTTCTAAGAGACAAATAGGTTTTTTTTTAATTCCCTTTGGGAATGAATGCCTCTAGCCTGAAGCAGATTGTCTCATTCGTATCTCAAAGAGGCCCAGATAGATACCATTTTTGTTATTCTGGTCCCAACTAGAATCCACACTAATACTCATCTAGTTAGTGGCTATGTGCTCATGTGTTAGTAATACAGATAAATACAATTTCAATTGCAAGTGATAAGAGACCACAATGGCAAAAATGATGTCAAGTTTGAAGCAAGATTAAAGGACCTGAGGTAAGAAGATGGCCAGTCATTGCTAGGCCCAATCTTGTTGTGAATAAAACAAAATAACGTTTTATTTGTCATACATAAGGGCTACATATGGGTTAATGTGATTGAAGAACCACGGTTTAAATTCATCTTCATGAGATGAACGAGAGTATGGCATTTCATTACAGAAGGTCCAAATAGTTTCTGGCAGTAAACCCAACTCCAATGGTTCGGTGCCAGCTCTAAATACTGCTGGGTTCACTTTCAGCCGGTGATACAAATACAGACAATATTATTCTGTTAGCATAGGGATGGATCACCATTCATGCTTTCCCACAAAAACAAAAATCATGGCTCTTATTCTGGTTATGGCTTGATAGAGAGAGAAGGATACTTCTAGGGATTTGGTTTGGATCCTGTGTGGTCTTTTGGCTGTCCCGTGTCTTGGATGACTCGTTAAAGTTATGTGCATGATCAGTAACGACCCACTCATTATTTTCTTTTTGCAGAGGTATGTGTGAGGCAGCGTTTTCCTCTCCTAATAATTCCCCAAGCTTGTCAGCCTTGAATGCATCAATTAGGACCATGCCTTAGCTGGGCATCTCTAAAATACAGATGCAAGTTAGTGTTGTCCTCTCCACAGAGGTCCGTGCTGTGGCTGGTGTATTGCTTCCTTGTCATTAAGTATAACTAAGCTCGGATAGGAAATGGTTCCTAAAAATTGGAAACCGCCTGTTCCGATTGTCAATGTCTAGTGTTAATAGATCTCTACCAGAGGTCCCTAGGAAGATAGGAAGTATGTCAGCATGGTTTAAAATCAACTGTGGAATAGATCTTCTAAAGAGTTCAATGCTGAATGAGATGCTTAATAAAAAGATAGATCGATAGATACAGTCTTCATTTCGGAAATATTACATACCGATAAAAGATATAAATATAACATTGCATCAAATACATTTTACCCATGGCGATAGTACATGTGTGGGTGCCTTAACTAAAATCCAACATGAAGTCATACAGATTAAAATATATGGAAAACGTTGTAACAAATTAGCTCTGAATGGTAAAGCATGTTCAATATAAATATAAATACAATGCCCAGATTTCCAGTCCAAATCAATTAAAAAAAGTCAAAAGCTACTTGTATCTGCCTCACTCCCCAATTTCTCAGCTTTGGGAGTAGATTTTTTTTCTTAATTCCACATAAACAGGGCACAATAGCATAACATTTAACAAATCATCAACATCATGCCAATTACAAAAACATCTGTTCACTCCTTTACCACCCTTGTCTGTCGAGAGAGCTGTATCTTTCGTGAATACCATATAGCTATTTTCCTCGGTTTGCTAAACCATCGGACATAGTTTGGCGCGCCACACACGGTACGTTCCGGAAATAGAATTGGACAGTCTGTTTTTTAAGCACTATTTCTTCTCCATGTCTCAGTTTTAAACAGATACATTATTTCATCATCGGTTTAATTTAATAAACAGTAGGAGAACCAGACGTTAGATACATTGAGAACTTTAATAAAGTTCCTGTGTGGGTAATTATTAATTTTGTAGTAATTGTGTTTACTATTGGTATTGTTATTGCCACATACATATATACTTATAAACATGCAGTTGCTATTGACACCAGATATATTTCATATCTGGAAGTGTCCCTATCCACTGCAATTGACAGATGCAGGTACTATTTTACTATGGCATACAGAATAGCACATGTAATGCAAAGAGGAGCCTTTGCACTAGAATGGTGACATGTGAATGGCCAGGCAAATTATATCATCTCAGGACGGGATTCATACTGCACTGAACAATGTATTTGAACGTTTCTCTTACAAAGGACCAGATGCCCATAGTTCCAATGTCTTGAAATATACTGCTCGGTAAAACGTGTCCATTTCCATTATTTCTTCTTTCCATGACTTTTAACAATGAACAATTCTTCACTGAAGCAAATGCACATGCACATCTGGCAGTTGATGGCTAAAGATTCGGGATCTCATAAGAGACAATGTCATCAAAGTGAGCACGTCTCATGAAAGGGGAGGCAACAAGAAAGGGTTCAGAGAGTGCATTGCTGTTGTGAGAGACAGTCTATGCGTTGCTTTTGGACACAACACCATTCTTGATGGTACAGTTTATGAGAAACTGGGGAATCCAAAAATGTTTTGTATAGCTGCATGCCTTAAATTCAGAGAGTCAATTCCAAACATTGCACAATAGAGGCCAGCAAAACGGGCAATGCAATGGCTGGTGCTGCACTCAACATTTAACATGGAAAACAAGAAACCCCAAAGCAAATGAGCCACTCTCATGCAAAGCAAAGTTGGAAGTATTGTTGCATAGGAAGATGAAATATCAGGATTCCAAATGCTATCCAGTCAATATATTTAAAACATTACAGGGTGGTACATATCAGAGTGGACCATAATGCTGAAATACACTGCAAACATTAATTAAATTAATACAGGGTAGTGGGGTAAAGGGCTTAAAAAGGGTCAGCATGGGTTTGGGGGCATTTTAAGGGTTTAAAAAACAGGGTTCTCCCCCCAAATTAAAAACAAATCTGTGTTTTTCTGTATTTTATCCACAATGAAATTTACCACTCTGTAATTGCGGTCAATAAAATCACATATAACCGTCCAAACTACTGTGCATGGTATATCAATATTAAAACATGTGATTTAGAAAGGAATATTAAGACCACAAAGTACATTGGCATCAGTAGCACTAGAGCAAATGTCGGCCTTCAAAAAGTTATAGACCACAATCTAACCAATCTTCCATGTCATCAAAACAGTTCATTGCACTCACACAGTCCTGAATGTTATGACCTCAGAGGACATAAAAGCCCAAAGCACAGAACAATGCAAACTATAAAAAGGTAATCTCTAAGTCTCCAATACTGACCAAAATCAGTAGTCAAGGAAAAATGACACTGTATCCACAGAAAACAAGCAAATGCTTTAAACACATATGAAATAGGAATTGAAAACATATAGATAGTCTCCTATTTTCTATTTAGCAAATAATGTGCATCCTTAACTGTGCTATCTAAGACTGAAAAAAAATATATATATATAAGTCTTAAGGTATGGATGAACCTGATCGGGATGAACACGTTTAGCACTGAATGGGACTTGGCAATTAATGAAAGTTGCTCTCCCTGCAAATCTAGAAATGAACTGGAATATGTTATGTTGCATTACCCTCACTTTACTGCTGTCAGGAGAAGGAAAAATACGCCATACCAGAAAAGACTGCATAGATTCTCTGATGCAAAGCTAATATGGTTCCTGCTCATTGACCAACAAGTGAGTGGTACAAACTAAGTTGTGAAAGAATTTCAGATAGCGTTGAAGGAACATTTTTTGAGATGGTATTAAGTGATCTTTTGTGGTAGTCCTGAGAGGACGTACTTAACAACATTTTGCACACTTAATTTTTTTGGAGCTAAGTCATGGTTGTCCTGATTGTACCAGAAATTTCACATGTTAGGCTCATACAGTGTTGATATCCTTTATGTTCACTACCACCATTTCAGTGTTCACTAATCTTTGCCCAGTTCCTAAATTAACTATGTTTGTGAATTGATCAGAAACCACAGATATGTAATTTTCAATGTTTCTACAGCACCACTTTGTCCTCATATTTCCCCATATTTCTCCAGCTTTCCAAATATTTACATCCTACTTCTACAACCAAATATGTTTTTTTTATTGTTTATTGGGTGTTTTATTGATTTGAATGACATTTTACCTATTTAATGGTTGTTTCGCTTGTTAAAATTACACTAAGACAAGTACATGAAAGGCCTTTTTTCTGAAGTGTGCATTAAAGAGACATGGGGCCTCATTACGACCCAGGCGTTAACCATGGCGCTATTAGCACCATGGTTGACGCCGGATTCCGCCATGGTGAATGTTGGAATTACCGCCCCATTCCAAGGTTGGTGGGGCGGTAATTCCCCATTCACCACTGGCCCTTCCCCATTCCCATTCCTGCCCCCATAGGGCTCAATGGGAATGGGGAAGGCGGTAATTATAGCACCGCAAATTGCGGTACCGTAATTACCTCCAAGGTCCCTTTGCGGGTCCCTTCCTTAACGGCTGGTAAAACCAGCCGTTATGGTAGGGACCCGCAAAGGAACCTCGTAATTGGGCGGTAAGGGATTACCGGCACCAGTGCCCTTACCGGTACCGGTAATCCCTTACCACCCGGATTGTAATGTTTATTCAATGTTGATACCCGATACTCTGGTACTCTGGGTTTCTCTCAACAGATGTTCCATTATATATGTTCTCTTTATTCAGTTAAATGGTTTCTGTTACTATTTTCATAAACATTACAGCTAATTATAGAACAGATATGTTAAATTCACAGAAGATTTCATATATCCTGTAACAATAATAGAGAGAACGTTTTATGATAACAATTATAGCTTTTAAACAACAGACATGGAAAGACTGACAAGACTAACTAAGAACCAGGTAAGGAAAGAACAAGGAGAGGGGGACATCTAATTCTGAAGTGAAGTAAACAATTTACCTTAAATAGTTGATAAAGATGTTCCATTTGTTATTAAATGCAGGTATTTTTCTAGAGGAGAAGGCATACATTTTTGATTCTATGGAAACAGAAGATGGCATTCCACGATAGAGTGTACACCAATGGTTGTGCATTCTTCAAGTTAGTCGCAATTATATGAAAGGCAATATAAACAAAACAAATAAACAATTCAGGTGATTGAATAGACGTCATGAAAGGATTAACTAAAAAAACAATGAATAAACGGCATAGCATTAGAGGTTCTTAAAATGAAAACATATTTTCGAAACAATTCCACATGTTTTCCCAAAAAGAAAAAACATATTTGCCCTTAAATATTGAATGAGTCAAATTAGTGGATGGGGGCTGACAAGACCAGCATACATTAGGAATGCTATTGGACATTTTAGAAATCCTAAGTGATGTTATATAGGCGTTACATAGTATACAATAGTGTGATTTGGTTAAGTTAGCAGCAACTGACGTGGAAGAACACTGTTCCCAAATGGTTACCCATACGGTCGGTGAGATTTGCAAATTTCTTCCCATTGCAAAGCAAAGCAATTTTATAAGTGAGACCATTTTTTTGGGCTAATTGAGAATTGCGTATAATTTAGAAGTTGTAATGGAGGTGGGAAGGCATTAATAATTCAATATATTTAGAGGGCAAATTTCAGTAAAAGAAAGGTATAGATTTAGTAACTATTGGGAAAAGGTATAGGTAGATTATTCATGTCATATTTATTATCAACCATATCTCTCTTACCTCTCAATCTTGTCGCTTCCACCTCTTTAACATTCACAAAGTCCACCCCTCACTCAACTTCCATGCTACTAAACTTCTAATCTCCTCCCTTATCTTCTCTTGCCTCTTCTACTGCTCCTCCTTAGTCTTTGGACTACCTAATTCCCATCTCGCCCCCTCAAATCTATCTACCTTTCTGCGGTCCGTACCCTCTGTCTCCTCTCCTCCTGTGACTCCATCTCTGCTTCCCTTTCCTCCCTTGGCTGGCTCCCCTTTCACACCCAACTTAAATTTCATTTCATCTGCCTAGTCTTTAAATATCTCCATGGTCTTGCTCCCCCTTATCTCTCCTGTCTCCTCTCTTCCTACATTCCTTCCCACTCCCTTCGTTCTGCTGACCACTTCCTTCTCACCATCCCTCCATCCCCCTGTGCTCCTTCCCGCTTCCGTTCCTTCCAGCTCCTTGCCCCCCTGCAATGGACCTCCTTACCTCTCTCTATCCACTCTATTCCTTCCTATTCCTCATTCCGCACATTCCTTAAATCTCTCCTTCTCCATTCTCTGCAATGAAACCCCTTTCTCCTCCTGCCCCCCTCTTTCCTTCCTCCCTCCCATTGATCATCTCCTTCCTCTCTCCCTCCTCCCCTCTCTCATCCTTTTCCCCTTCCCTCCCCTCTCCCTTCTCCTCATCCCCCTCTCTCTCCCTCTCGGTTCTACTGCTAAGTTGCCCCTCTTCTCTCCAGTTTAATTGCTCTTCTCACTGTTTTGTTGGACTGATTCATTATTGTATGTTGCTTCCACTGTTATTGTTTTATGTATCATGTTGTTTTGATGTTCAGCGCTTTGGTGTAAGGTGCTTTATAAATAAAATAAATACAAATATAAATACAAGAAAATACATGCATAATTTAAACTATTTGTGCAGAATACCATCTTTGCAGCACATCATGTTTGGGTTTAAATGCAAAGAGTTTATTATATGATACAGACAGTCCCAACAGGAAAGAAAGAGAGGAAACCATTGGTTAATTGCAGACTTTATTTTATCTATGATATATTTTAACTTTTAGTTACAAGTTTATTACATGTTTCTTTTTTTCAAATGTTGCTTGTGTTCTGCATTTTGTTTCAGAACATGAGCACATCCAATGAGATGGGCAACTTGGTGAATACTGGTCTGCACATTTCCATTTAACAAGAGATGAGACAGCATTCTTGACGGAACTGCATTGCTCCAATCCCATCTGTGTTCTGGGATATGTTAACTTGCCAAGAACGGGTGCGGGGGGAGCTCTCTGCTCAATCCCCAGTGTGCATCCAATTCTGGTGGGTCTGCAATTTCAGGGGACTCCATACAAGACATACATCTGTAATTGATTGTGAATCTATTGAGTTATTTGGCTATAGGACCTATTCCAAGTTGTTTAGTTGTATATATGTATCCTACTTAAAATGTGCAGATAGGCATCAATAGATTTGCCCAAAATCAACATGGTAAAATGGATGTTTATGTTGCAAGGAAGAGATCCACTTTAATCTCCACAGCTCATAGGATTTTCTAATTAGCTTTAACATTCAATCTTATTTCACTATCATACATCTGTCATTCAATGCCCTGGTGATATCAGGATTAATGCTGGAGAATATCTCGGCCTATATCCCATGGCATTAGTAAACGTCATCTTAAAACATCATGGTAATTCAAAATGTCTCTGATTGGTGCAATTTGACACTATTGTCAACAGAAACATTATTAGTATGTTGACTCAATGGGAGTTTAAAAATCCTAGTAAGAGATTTTTTGCAAGATTAGTCAAATAAATTAATGAATGTCCACATTTTCGTGTAAATTGGCTCAAATATGTCGAACAATTCTTGAAAATAGCTCTATGCATGTCAACAGCAAAACCACTAGAATCCTGACAGTCTTGCCTCTCAGGGTGCTGTGAGTCCCATTCCAGGGGTTTAGGGACAAGATTATAAATGTTCTTGTGCTCCCAAACATGGGGCAGCCTCGCACACATCTGCAGGGGTTCTTCAACACAGTAAAGCTGTAACTGGCAGTAAGGCAGGTCTTGTTCCAGCAGCAGGTTCACTCCCATTGTCACTGGTGATGGTTAGAAGACAGATCTCAACTCTGCCTTTGAACACCTTCCTTCACCTCACGACTGGAGGACTCTGGAAAGGACTGCGGTCCCAGCAGGGTCCAAATTAAATCTTCTTCATGGGGTGGAGTACACAATATGAAGGTAATGTCCACAGGTTATTGTTCTAAAGCTTAGTTGATGTAGAGGTCCAATCCCTGTTATTGAAAGAAGCAGACTTTGCCCTTCTGATATCACAATCAAAGTGGTTTGCGCTAGAGGAAGTGATGGGGACAGGAAGGAGAGACAGAGAGAGTGAGAGAAACAAGATGGTAGAAACCTCCCTCGAATGTACACAGCTCACCCTGCCTACACTAATCATGCCCCTTCCCATCTCAATTAGATAAAAGTCCCTTAAATATGCAGTACCCTGGTGTGAGGCTGAGCCTTTTAGGTGAATGTGGTTGCCATGTTTCTTCCTGTTCCCAAGCAAGATTCCTGTGGAGTAGCTGTCCCTGGGAAAGTGTGTTATCTTTCCCTACAAAGGAAAAAAGAGAGTCAATCCCCACAGGTTACAGTAATGCCAGTAGTTCAACGTCCAGCTTGTCTGGGGAAAATACATAAAACTCATCCACCGCTGGCTGAGCCTAAATGGAGGGCACATGTGATACCAATTTGAAGTGGGTGTCATGATTATGAGCAGCTACATGCACCATGCCTTACCTCAAGAAAGAAGAGATTTTAGAATGTAGAGTTTACCCTGCCACCAGCATGGGCTACTCATAATCAGCATAGTTTGGGTGCAGGGGTGCATATCTTCAAATGCAGCATTTGAGCTGCAGATACTTGGCTATCACTGCGCTACAGCTAAAAAAAATGCCCACCTGTGAATTCTGAACCTGCTATGTGCCTCTTGTAGTGCAGCCACTGCAGATCATGGTAGTGATGTAGCAGAGCAGAGGTACACACCATGCTTTTGGCATGACCTTATAAAAAGGGAATCTGATCAGCAGATTACCCTTTCAGAGATTTAATTATCCACATGATGTTTAATAATGACTACAAATCAGAAAAATACAGGAATTTCATACCCTTACCAGAACGCCATTCATCACTTTCCCCATCTCTTCTCAGCCTCCCCCTCTCCTAAATCTGTTCTTTTCCTATCTGACATATACTGGTGGGAAGGAAACAAACCTATCCCACCCCCTTAGGGTTTTTCGTGTGAGGAAAAACCCATTGGAAGACCTCTAACAGCCCAGGGGGCTGGTGGCGACCTAATGGCCCCACACAATCATAATATTAAACGTGATTTAGACATTTAAACATAGTCTGCGATTATAAGCAGACACCATTTGGCATTATTAAATAGCCATGGTCGAAATATAGGGCTTGCACGGCCATGCAATATTTAGTGTGTAAGACACAGGCCGCAAGCCTGTAGGGGAAATCTGAACAGGTCCAAGCACTGATGAGAAAGGCCCATGATGATAACTTCCACAAGAAACCCTTATTTGTTATAAAAGTGTTGCCAATATGTTTGTTTTAAGAAGGAATGTGCCCTGCAAGGCCACAAGATGGCATTGGGTGCCCTGGTATAATTGTTATCTAAAACAGGCCAAAGCAGGCCTCTGACCCCCACCCAGCCAACTACAAGTAATTGCCCCTGCCTCTGCCCCAGTCCTAAAACCCCTGAATTCCAAGATACCAGTTGACTGCAGACCACTGACCATAAACCAAGAAAAACCATAAAAGATCTAAGAGCATGGCCGTCCACCTTTATTTTATAAGGACATGATTTGTAATGCAAGGTACTGGGAAGAATACATGGTAGTTCAAAAGTGAGGGTGGAAGCCTTGGAGACCGAGAGACACAATTGAGATGAGTACAGTATGTGTGGGTCAGTGTGACCTCAAAACTCCCCCATGCCAGTCTTTGAGCATGCCAGATGCACTGTATAATGATAGAGTAGCTGTTAGGCAAGATTGTATGTAGTAACCTTGTGGGAGACTACACTAGCCTTGTCCTCTTGGCAATAGGCAACCAGACCTTTGGTATAGCCCTGTACTACATAAGTTGGTAGAGTGACTGAGAAGCCAAACTTATCCCAAGAGGGGTCAAAGGGAGCTGTAGGGTTGTAATATAGAGATTCACAGTGACAGGTTTTCAAACAACACTTATACTCAAGATTCCTTGATCAAAATAATAATTTATTAATTTAACAGCCAGTTTTAAAATAAACCTTCTTTAGAAGAGAGCAATATGCAACACTTGAAAAACACTTGAAAATGCACTCCTTCAGTTCAATAAAGTTAGTAGATACCCTTTTGGGATAACATACAGATTGTTCTACACCCTGCAGTGACTTCAATAGTTAGGACACTGTGGACATTAATATATCACTTTTCACACTTAAATGGTAATACTGAAGTTGTGACAAATAGGAAAAGGTTACGGAAGGAAACAATGGTTAACAAATTTCTCAAACAGGTAAGCCCTTTAGAATCCCACAATGCAATGTAGGTTAACCTTTTCCAACAGTTAAACACAAAGTCAGAGGGTAAGAAGAGTCTTCAGGGAGCCTGGACAGCCAATGTCAATTGAGCAAAGTCTAGGGGAGCTGAGGCCCTTCTTGAAGATTAGCACAAAAGTTGTGCAGGATGTTAAAGAGAGTTTTGTTGTAAGAAGAATCACTGTTGGGCTACAAGGTGGGAGGCTTGTGAAGGGCAGCTACTGTCCTTCCTACTGAACAAACACCTTTTGTGTTCTATTATTTGTGGAATTTTAGGGGATTGTTTTCTCTTCTTTTCCGCCTTACATCAACCTATGCAAAGCATACCTGAGAATGCATTTCCAAGAATGGACAACAAAACTCTGTTTGCGGTAAAATAGTGCACACTAAGGTAGTCAATGTTGTCATTGGAGAAAACAGACATCTCAGCACATCGCAAAACTATACCCAAGCCTCTATTAACAAGGCACCTTCCAACATTTTGCTGGAGATTGAAGGCACTGGGGTTGTTCCATTGTGCTCTTGGTAGTATTTCAGAAAAAAACACATTTGCAGTAGGGAAAAGCAGCACTAGATTTTCCACCAACAACTTCAATACAAGAACCAAACTCAGAGCACTGATGTAGCCCAAATGCTCTCCTCCACAGTGCACCACCAAAAGATCAGGACTTCCAAAAGTAGCCATGTTTCTGCAAAGATCAGGCAGTGCCTTCCAATTGCAGGCAAGCACACTGCACCATAAAGCCTCCAGTCCTGGAAAACTAAGATCTCCAGAAACACTTTTTGCCTTTGCATACCTCTCCAGATCACATACAAAGGAATCTCATGCAATAACTCCAGCCATCTTCACTACACAACCAACACAACAATGACAAAAGTATTACCCTCCCTTCCTGTAAATCACACCATTAACACCTGATTGGCTAATCCCCACAGTCCCATTTCCATGGCAGGCATGCTGAGAAGCCCCAGATGTTGCACTTGTGATCTGCGAACTACCACAGTGTTCGCGGTACCCGTAACACAGGGGAGGTCCTTCTTCCCCTTCCCACTTTGCAGCACTCTCTCATTGGCTACTGGTAAGCAGTCCCACAACCAGCCACCAATCAGATCCAAGATCTCTATGTCTAACTTTATGAACTCAGTACAACACTGCAGATGTACTGTTCAACACTCAACGTCTCCTATGATTGCCAAGCACCTGCATCCAAAAGTACTGTAAAACTCTCCAAGATTTCTACTTCCAGATTCATCCACATCTACATCCATCAACACAAATTACAAGTATACATATGTTGCACACAGAAAATGAAAACTGCCTGTATTTTACCAATGCATAGCAAGTACATAGAGTGCATGCATGTGAACAGGGTACCTGCCACTTGTCCTGCATAACCTACTCAGTAATCATACTCTCATATGTACCATCTCCTCACATAAACTGGCAGTAACTTACAATGCTGTTTGCTTTCACATTTTTCTTGTACTGCCCACTAACATAGCAGCTGCAAACCACATATTTCAATTTCAGCACTAGTGTCTGTTATTTATTTTATATAAAAAGACATTGGGAACATTTGCACAGCACAGTCAAGTGTCAGATCCTATGTGAAATGCCCAGAATTCACACAGAAAATGGAAACTGCATGTATGTTAGGAGGGCATGGCAAGTACATACATTGCACAATAGACAAAATGCATCATTGGGAGGAAAGCAAATAAATACATGTGTACATTGGAAACAGTGGTATCTGTACATTGGATAGATAAATAAATGAAATAACAGAAAAGGATTTTGCACTCATATTCCAAGCATCTATGTGTGAGAAAGTTAACACAATTCCACACACAGTAACATTCTCCTTTCCAATCTCTACATCTTTCTGCCCTTTTTCTAATTCTACTATGACTTGTACTACTTAATTTATAAAACAAGTAGTGCAAAAACATCTCACAAACTTCAAAAGTGCAGCCCCACAGGGCACAGATATCACTAGCCCCCATACCAACAATGCTAATACTTCCAAACCCCCACTTGTATGCAGTGCTGTACAATTGCACACACACACTAACTCTTCCTGCCAACAAATCTTCCTACTATCTCAAATAATGTGTTCTCCCACTGCTATTACTGTACCATTAACACACATACCCACTAGCTTCCTTCTTTTGCAATTGCAGTGAATAACTGCCTCCTAAAAGCCAGTGATGTCTCTGATGGAAGATAAAACCAGAAGAAATCTACTCTTCACATCCAACAAAGTAAGTGCAGTAATGTTTTAGTGTTCTGCCTCTCACTCAGACAGTGTAGTGTTGTTTTATTGTAGCCTAGACAATTGTATCCAACCACACAGCACTCGCTTCACCCTTACATATTGCACCTTGCCAGGTCTACTCTATCTATTGTCATCAGAACACCAGTATGTTAATACCCACTAGTTTTATAAAAACATTGTAATGTCCTTACTTGTTCAAGCACATTACACTGTCATACACACTGAAGCAAACCTTTTCCACAGGAACACACACACATACCAGTGCAACCTTCCCAGCCAAAAGTGACAGCCCTATGCACAATCACACTCCTCTATGTATACATACCTTGATATTCAGACACTCTTGCACAATACATACAAATACATTTCACAACTGCCAAACTCACACTTTCCTTTTTTCTCCAACAAATTCAAGAGAATGCCCACCAAAAAGCAACTTCATAGAAAACAATGCAGAAATAGAGCGGAAAATACTCCATGCAAAATGGCCATCCACCTCTAGCAGACTCTGTACAAAACATTCAAACAAAACAGTAAATACAGTGACTGAGTAAACCGGAACCAGTTAGCAGGAAAAAACAGTGTGACTTCTCTTCCAAAATGTAAAACGAAAACTAAATGTATTAAGAAGAATGCAACTACCTGTAGTGCTAACATTACATCTACCAAAGTTAACATAGCCACAAGTGTCAGTCTAGAAAAATGTACACCTCTCACGATTGACGGCAAATGTATTTTGGTGGCCGAAGGCCAACCGTCTCATGTACGAAACGATAGAAATACAGGGTTTCCGAGTTTTACTAATGAATGGCCATTTTGATGTAATAAGGATCGCCATTTTGTTTTCTAACGATTGCTCATTGCTTTCTGTTCAAATTTCTTTGCAGCACATTTTCTGCTTACACTGCTCGACTGTTAACATTGTTGTGTGAATGTGAAAGGACAAGGCCGCAAGGCCGTGAGGCTAATAAGAGTTTGTTGAAACACAAAGTAGGCAGCTCTGGGGAGGAATGCCCGGCTCCCTCCCGAATGGAGCCTTGAAGCAGAGCCGCAGGGCATTTAATCATTTCAGAGCTGCCAGCCAGTCTCGTTATCTGGTAGAATATGTTAGAATAAAGCAGCTAAAGGCTTGAATTATGCTCTTCATACGGCCCCCCTTTTTTCCGAGCCCTGTAGAGCGTGTCGGCTCCCTGGACACCTCATAGATAGCAAGGTCTGGAATGTGACCCTTCCCCCGTATGTAGCTCGCTTACGAGAACAGAAGCACTGTGTTCTGTTCAACAAAGAAAAGATGTCTCTTCACTTGCAAGGTTGCATATTATTACTAGAATAGATATTTGAGTGTGTCATATTCATCGGAAGTGTCCATCATCAAACCGAGTTCAAAGAAACCCCAGAAAGGGGGGTGTTAAACATGTCACAGCTGATTGTATGATATGCATTTTGTATATATGTAACTGATGTACGTAATTCACTCTCTTGCGTCTCTCGAGGTCTAGAGATACACGTCGCGGGGCATGAGACCAAGTTGGCCAACTGAGACTATTTGCTTTGCAATAAACCCTAGCTTTGGGAATACAACCTCGTGTCTGGCGTATCTATCATGTGTGGTGACCTGCCTTGTTTCCATAACGTGAGGGACCCCTTTCACAAGTAAGCATTCCCAAAAATGTATTTTACCAAAAATGTTCCATCATAGAATCCTACAGAACCTTATAAAAAAAAGGGGAGAAATCACGCTTAACCCTCAAAACTTACCACAGAAAACTGATCCTGGAAGCTCTCATAGACAGCACAATGCTCCTCAAAAGGACATTATTTATATTAATTTTAAATAGAATGAAACCACTAACAAAATTAAGTAGTAAACTACAAAAAATACTTCACAACATACACAATATCAACATAGATACCTTTGCAAATACCTGTGCTGGTGAGTGGATTCACACAACCAGAACAGAGCCATATTTCAATGAAGAGGTATAAAAAAAAGAACAAACAAAGCCAATTGCCATACATAGCAGTGGCAGAGGGTATGACAAGGCAGACAGTACCATTATGGCAGAAGAAATGCTGATTGCAAGAATATCCCCAACAAACTTACAATCAACTCTCAATTCCACCGAACCAATACACCCCGTCAACAAATGGCCATGCACCTCAATCTGAAACGTACGAAAACAATCCTTCAAATCTTTGCAGCAGTTCCTCAATCTGTATGTGAAAGCCAAAGACAAATAAAAAAATAAAATATTACAAACCATGGAATTCTGTCGAGTGTGAAAATGCACAGGACTACAAGGACATTCATTTGCCTTCATTTCCGGGCCTGCTTGCAAAAGAACCTTTCACAACATAAGCATGTCAGCAATACACCATTCTACTATACACAATCTTGTTCAGAGACTGTACTATGCAAAAAGTCCTGCTGGAGCATTTAAGTCACATTCTCCTACATGTTACAGCCAAATGACTGCTGGAAGAAATAGACCGCATCCAAAGCAAATATTTTGGAAGTGAAGAGCACTTACAAATGCCAAAACCACTCCAACAGCTTAATGTGTATGAGAGTATTGTAATTCAAACAGTGCACTCATTTCAAGTGATTATACGCCTTCAATAAAAAACAGCCAAGTTGCCTCCTTCTGAATTACTGAAAGGCATTTGTGGCAAAGTAGTTTATTTGCCATTAGATCTTAAAAAAAATGTAAACACTCTGGGAGTGCAACGGCCAATAGATCAATCTTTGATTATCCTAGTGAATAGTGTACCTACAAAAGACAAAATAAATTGGCAACAACTATTAGAATTAAACAAAGTTAGAGAAGCCCTGCAATATCTTAAAGAGAACAATGAATACAACAAAGAATAAACATTGAAGAAAACCTGAGAGAAACAACCAAAATAATTCAGGATTCCTCATCAACACGCCAATTTGAACTTCTAGATCCTACTACACCCTCCAATATTTTAGACAAGTATACAATTCACCCACTGCACTCCAAAGACATCATAGACGATGCACTAGAAACATATGAAATGCAGCAACCCAAAGGATCTCCAATAAGCATATGGGAAAAAAGTGTAGAAGCACAAGCCTTTCCTCTACTCTTTCCTACTGGACAAGGTGAAAGATGCACATAAATAACTGCATCAGAATACCGCTCTTTACAAATGCATTCTAAAGACCCCAACTCCTCTTTGAAAGTGAACTAGCAAATCTATGCTACAGAGTTGCACACACATTGAAAACATGTTCTGATATTTAAACATGTCTGCTATGCAGCTACTTCAAAAGGTGCAAGAGAAAGATTACGTTTTACAGTCAAGTATTACAAACCTCTTGGCAAACATGCGTGGTATGAAAGAATACTGGTCCCAACGTCACGCAGATGTACAGTGTATGCTACGCAACCTTGGCCCACCCACATGGTTTGTCACTTTAAGTTGTGCAGAGTATGAATGGGAAGGCGTGCATGATTTCCTATGCATAGCAAAGAAAAACAAAGCAGGGATAGACAGGAAAACACCCGGAGAACTTTGCTCTCTTGACCGTGAAAACGTGTCAAGGTACTTCAATCACCACTTTATTGCCATGCTGCACTTCATCTGTAATAAAGAAATTCCTCCCCTCTGAGAAGCGCAACATTTCTTTTGGAGAAAGGAATATTAATCCAGAGGAGCACCACACATCCACAGGCTTTTGTGGATTAAATATGCTCTTAAATATGGTCAGGACAGTGATGCCACTGTTTTGCAGTTCATACACAAATACCTTACTTGCAAAATCCCGTCAGAAAGCACACATAGTGACCTATATGCTCAAAAGTTGTGATTTTAAAGACACAAATGTGGCAAGTATTCTTGGAACAGATATATAAACAAAGGCAAATACTGCACCAAACGCCACTTGTGTTTCCCTAGACCAGTTTTAGCAAAAGGACAAGCAAATTACCTAAGAATACATATTGCAAAAAAAGAACTGAAGCATCAAAGTACATCAATGATAACAATGCAATCATTGTCCTGCTGTGGAATGCAAACATAGATGTGCAGTACATTGCAGACAATTCCACTGCAGTTGCACGATATGTCACAGCATACTTAACCAAAGCTGAGAAAACAGAGCTGAAAGACCTCTGGGATGACATATCATCTTACAGAACACTGTCACAAAAATGATACAGCTTTGGGATAAAAATGCTCTCCCATAGAGAATGTGGCTGCTATGAAGCCGCAGACCATTTAACCGGCATAACCTTGTAAAGAAAATCTGAAAAGATAGTCTGGCTAAGCCTTGGTCTTGCTGCATCCAGAAAAAAAGAGTTATCAAATCAAACCAAGATATTAAAAAAAATAGCCAAAAACAATGTATTGCACACATTCTACCCAAACAGGAGTACTTCGTTGGAAACCATGTTTCTATACCACATAGCTCAAAACTTCTCATACAAAAAAATATTAAAAAAGATGAGACAAAATGAAAATACATAATCAAAAGTTGTGAGGGCAGCCTGGTTAAACTTACCAAATGGAGCCTGATTAATCATATGAAGCTATCATTAAAAACTCCTCAACATAGAAAACTGTACTACATGTCCCTACTGCAACTTTATAAACCATTGAGAAAAGAAGAAGTTTTATTGGACACCCATGACCCCTATGAAGATTCTTCCAATGGAAGTAAAAGCACCAGAACAGAAATAAGCTTTAAACAGTGCAAAGGCATGTTGGACAATGAACGCCAATAAGAAGAAGAACTTCAATCACAACTGAATGTAGACAGTCCTGAGAGCAGTCAACCTTCTCTTACAGGAAGCCAAGAACAACTTGGAGTGCCACTTATAGTAAATACGCAGCTAACTAAATTAGGCAGAATTAGCTGTGACTGAAGTAGAAAACACCTGTGTCAGTATGAGCAATCTGAAGAAAACTATGCTCTACTGAAAGCACAACTGAATGATGAACAGCGTAGCATTTTCTTAGAAGTAACTAAAGAAATTGAACATGGTGTGCAACACAAAACTAAAACTTGTACCTGTCAAAACTATGAACCTGTACTGCTGTATGTAAGTGGTCAAGCTGGTTCAGGCAAAGCATTCTTAATAAAAAATCATCAGCAGGTTCCTCCAACAATTGACAAACAACAAGCTTTGAGCTGTTGTAACTGCCCGCAGGTTTAGCTGCCTACAACATAGGTGGTGTTACTTTACACTGATTGCTACTCCTTCTACAAACGTTCTGCTACGGAGCTACCCAGAGTTTTGAAACAAATGAAAATGCTCTAAAAGATGAGGTCAGCCTGGTCTCCAACCTAATGTTGGCTTTGATTTACCTCAGAGATCCTTAAAATGGACAACAAAGAACTCCTAGGAGGAAAACACATTATTGTTTTGGGATTTTCTCAATTAACACCAGTGTAAGGTGAACTATTTTTTATAAGTTTAGGACACAAACTGTACCATAACACACTTGGCAGCATAGGAATTTTTCAACTCTGGCACCATTTTCAAAACAGAGAGCTAACTGAAAGCATACATCAATCTGCATACCTCAACTATGCTAACATTTTGAAACACATTCAAATTGGTGAGCTTTATAAGGAAGCATAGTCTATCTTGAATAACAAACTCAACCATGAGCTATACAGGCATAACACATCTGCTACTGATGTCATGGAACAATTAGCACACAGAAAGTAAAATGTATGTCCTTAATGCCAACCCTAGCAAGCTGTGCACAATTCAGTGAAACAATGTTGAAAAAAGAAATGCAACCAATAGTTCAATTTTACAGTATGACAGTACCTATGTGTCAACAAGACACGGCACGACTAAATAGCTTAGAAAACTCTATCTCCAACCCAGCTGGTTTGGAAAAAATGTTAACATTGTGGTTAAACTGTAGAGTAATGGTAAAGCATTACCTTGACGTGGATCAAGGTTTAGTTACTGGAGCACATGGTACAGTTGTTGGCTTGCTGACATACCCAGGTGACAACAGCATTCAGTTTGTCAACATCCACTTTGAAAAACTTTCAGAAGAAGTATGTACACATGAGAACAGTTTTCTCTATCTCTTGCACACGCAGTCACTATTCATAAATCGCAAGGTCTAACACTAGATCAAGCATTGATTGACATTGGCAGCACAGTCTTTAAAGAAGGCATGAGTTACTTAGCACTGTCACACCTACATACACTTGTAGGACTATGTCTAGTCAATTTTGATGCAAGCAAAGTGAAGGCTGAAATTCTTTGCATCGTAGAGTACAACAGACTATGTGCACTCTACACACCCCATCTCAAAATATATGCTGTTCCTCAAAAAGACAAACTTTGTCAAAGAAAACAAGTGCAAACACAACTTATATGTGATCTCCCAGCAGTACCACCAAAGAAATTGAAAGCAGCTGGTACTCCATCAATTACCACAGCCAAAGAAGGATGTACTGAAAAGACAAATGCATACCCAACTATGCAAAAAAAGAGGAGTACCTCTTCAAAAAAAGCATCTGGACTTCCATCAAATGTAGCAATCAATGTTCTATTCCAATTGCCACCAATTGTTGAAAACATTTACTTAAATGGCACAGACCAGTTTTGTTTGCAAATGCTACTCCTTCACAGAAATGCAACAAACAATCCTGACAACACTTACAGTCTCTCAGGAATAAGGCAGAAATTGGACTACCTTGCGGGAATGGTGAGATTCACTATAAACACACAGGAAGATCCACAAGAATGTCTAATGTACTTACTACAATTACTGGAAAGCAAAAACATACCTATACATGAACCCTTCCAGATTTCATAAATGTAGAAACATATGTGCACTCTCTGCAGCCATGTGGGGCAGGGACAAGTCCCTAACTTGTGATGTGTGTATGTATCTCTGCCTAACTGGGAATCCACTCCATTTCAACAGCTGGTACAAAATGCAAATCATGGCATATCATGAACTTCTTGCAATTCAGACAATCGTTCCACCTTACAGTCACAAAGACAGTATGTAATAGTAAAGCTTTTATGAAACAAGGCAGATGGTACCAAAATAAACTGCAAGCTTACTAGCTTCACACACAGGCAGGTATCACTTGGAAAGAAAACCTTCACAACAGTAGGCATAATCTACCATACAGGCACCACAACCACTGTGTGTCACTATACTGCATACATTAAAAAGAAATGTGGGTGGTTTGAAAGCAATCATACTTCCATTACTCTGAAGCAGAGATTACCAGCAAATCTTACTAATGCCTACTTAATATTCTTGAAATCAAAATGTACTCACTGATCTACAAACGTATCGTAGCCTACAGCCCAGTACCCACTGACAGGTATGTAACTGCAAACAAAAAATAACCTTCTGCCCTGTGAAACCCGAACGACTTAGCGTACACCAACTGGCCCATGCGGACATCCGTTGTGCTGCTAAACAGTTTTTTTCCAAATAATTATAGTCACAGAAATAACAACTGTGAAAGGACACACTAATATTGTTTCCCACATAGTACTTAAAAAGAAAAGTACTGTGTATAAGGGTCTACAAACTGTCCTTTATGACCTGTGACATGACCAACTGTTGGAATAAGGCAACAGCTGTCTAACAATGCCCATACCACTGCAATAAATACACAACTGAATGTAACTACACCCATAATGATGCGAAGGCACTTCACAATAGTAAAAAATGGAAAGTCACAAACAGGAATGAATGTGCTTGAAGACATACCCTGTAAAACTGTGAAACTGTAAACCGTTAGAATACACCAACTGGTATCTAACTTCAACCATAATACTACAATATTACTTCCCATTACTACACAATTTGAAATCCACCAGCCAAAATGAAAGTTCTTCTGAGGAGACCCTTCAACACTTATTAAGTATAAACAACAAGAATACACCAACTGGTATCTTACTACAATTTCAGTACTACAATATTACTTCCAGAGGTCAAACTGGCAAAAACAATCTTCAGCAATCACAGTGCTACAAACATACCCTCAACAGCTTTCAAACTACCAACAGTTAGAATACACCAACAGGTATCTAACTGTCCCCATAATCTTGCAATTTTAGTTTACAATACTAGAGTACTTAGCAAACACCAACAACAATCACATGCATAAACAGATACTGCTAAAAAGAGGAAACAGATAAACTAGAATACGCTAAATGCTATCCAACTGCAACCATAGTACTGCCACTTCCAAAAGGAAAATCATACACCATTTCAATTCCTTCTACTGCAACAGTGCTTATAACAGCAAGAGCGCGTAGGTATGCACCTTAAGCATTCCTGTACGTACTGCATATGTCAAGGAAAGAGAGTGTGCCACATAACAAGAAACACATGTAGAAGTTTTTTTTTTTTTTTTTTTAATCATGCATGGATCTTTTTCCATACAGACCCAATGATTATTCAAACAAACTCAGGAACTGAGCACACTGCACAGTACACTTGTTTAAAGCATAGTACTTGTAATGTTATGTATTGGTATGTTACTTGGCATTTGTATAGTGCCTTATGTATCATTGGTATGATCTCAAAACGCTGGTAGGTTGAACGCCCTCGGGGACTGTAGTTCAAGCAAGTAGAGAGAGAGAGTGTTGTATGGTGCGTGGGTGGATACAGGTAGATAGTATATGTAGGGCATACAGATATATGGCAGCATCATGGTGAACAGGTGTTGCCTCCATCTACAAGATTGGCACCATCCGCGCCATCCACACCATCCGCACCATCCACAGTATCTGCACCATTCGTGCCATCCGCGCCATCTACACAATCCACACCATCCACAGCATCCGCAACATCCACAACATCTGCACCATCCGCACCATCCTCACCATCTGCAACAACCGCACCATCCGTAACATCTGCACCATCTGTAACATCCACACCATCCATAACATCCACATCATCCGTAACATCCGTACCATCTGTAACATCCGTGCCATCCTTAGCATCCTCACCATCCATAACATCTGCACCATCCGTAACATCTGTAACATCCGCAACATCTGTAACATCCGCGCCATCCATAACATCCGCGCCATCCGTAACATCTGCGCCATCCGTAACATCTGCATCATCCGTAACATCTGCACCATCCGTAAAATACGCACCATCCGCAAAATATGCAACATCCATAACATACGAACCATCCATAACATCCTCACCATCTGCACCATCCGTAACATACACACCATTTGCAACATCTGCAACCATCTGTAACATTTGCACCATCTGTAACATCAGCACCCTCTGTAACTAACATCCATAACATCCGGACCATCCATAACATCCAGACCATCTGTAACATTTGCACCATCCATAACATATGCACCATCCATAACATACGCACCATCCATAACATCCTCACCATCTGCACCATCTGTAAAATATACACCATTTGCAACACCCACAACCATCTGTAACATCTGCAAAATCCGTGAGATATGCACCCTCTGTAACATCCATAAGATCCGCGCCATCCATAGCATCTGCACCATCCTTAACATCCACACCATCCATAACATCTGCATCATCTGTAACATCTGCACCATTCGTAACATTTGCGCCATCAGTAACATCCATACCATCCGTAACATCTGGAGCATCCGCAACATCCATAACATCCGCACTATCCTCACCATCCATAACATGCACACCATTCGTGTCATCCGCACCATCAGCAACAACCGCACCATCCGTAACATCCGCAAAATTTGTAACATCTGCACCATCCGCACCATCCATTCCATCCGGTCCATCTGTTCAATCCATTCCATCCGTTCTATCCGTCCCATCCACTCCATCCGTTCCATCCGCTCCATCGATTCCATCCACTCCATCCATTGCATCCATTCCATCCATTGCATCCACTCCACCGTTCCGTCCACTCCATCCATTCCGTACACACCATCTGTTCAATCCATTCCATCCGTTCTATCCATTCCATCCACTCCATCCATTCCATCCGCTCCATCGATTCCATCCACTCCATCCGTTGCATCCATTCCATCCATTGCATCCACTCCACTGTTCCATGCACTCCATCCATTCCGTACACACCATCTGTTCCATCCACTCGATCTGTTCCATGCACTCCATCTACTCCATCCGTTCCATCCAATCAATCTGTTCCATCCGTTCCATCTGCTCTATCTGCTCCATCCGTTCCATTCACTCCATCCGATCCATCCTATCCACCCGGTCCATCCGCTCCATCCACTCATCCGCTCCATCTGCTCCATCCGTTTCATCCATTCCATCCGTTCCATCCATTCCATCCATTCCGTCCATTCCATGTGTTCCATCCGTTCCATCCGTTCCATCCATTCCATTCAGTCTATCCATTTTAGTCACTCTATTTATTCCTTTATTTCATCTGCTCAATCAATTCTGACATTCTTTTCACTTTGTCCATTCACTCCATTTATTCCATCCATCGACTGCATTCACTCCAATCATTCCTTTTAATCTATCCGTTGTGTCCTATCATGTGGGTGTGTACCAGGTGGACAGCTTCATTGTGTGTTTTGTCATTCGGTTGCTGGACATATCTTTGGGTGGTCATCGGTGTTATGAGAAGAGGCACGTTTTCAGTAGTTTGCAGAATGACGAGTAGTATTCCGTAAGTCGGATGTGGAGTGGAAGCGAGTTCCATAGAGTGGGGGCCAAGGCTGAGAAGGAGGATCCTCCTATCCTGACTGAGTTGGTGTTTGGTATCACTGAAAAGAGGGCAGAGCTTGATCTTAGAGTGCACAGTGGGTGTTAGGGTTTTAGCTTGTCTTGCAGGTATAGAGGGCCGATCTTGTGCACTGCTCGGTGGGTGATGCATAGGGTTTTGAAAGTGGGCCTGCGTCCAACTGGGAGCCAGTGGAGAGTTCTGAGAGCTGGAGAGGTGTGGTCTCTTGGGCCCAGTGCTAGTAGCATTTTGGCGGCAGCATTTTGTGCTCTTTGTAATTCAATGAGGTGGTATGCTCGGACTCCGAGATAGAGGGAGTTAGCGTAGTCTAGTCTCGACATTACAATAGAGTGAACAGCGGCAAGTCTGTTTGGAAAGGAGAGGTAGGGAAAAATGCATCTAAGAATTTTGAGGTGGTAACGACAAGACTTAGATACATTGTTGATTTGTCGAGAGAGGGGTTGTTCAGAGTCCAGGGTGCATCCAAGATTCTTTACTGTGGTCAAGGTGGTGGGTGGGTTGCCAATGGATACGGGCCAGGGTAAAGTGTGGGGGAGATGCTCTGTGTTGCCGCACACCATGATTTTGGTTTTAGTGGGGTTTAGGAGGAGGTGGTTTGTAGTCATCCAATGATCAATGTCAAGGAGGCAGGCTGCAAGGTCAGGTTGAGAGTTGGAGTCTGAGTTGAGGAGTTTTAGGATTATTTGAGTGTCATCGGCTTAGTCATAGCACAGGATATTGTGTGGGCGGATTATTCCAGGGAGGATGGACATATAGAGGTTGAACAGGAGCGCTGATAGGCATGCTGCTTGTGGTACTCCAGTATTGACTAGTCGAGCAGCGGAAGCAAAGGTGGAGAGGAGGGTTATTTGTTTACTGTTGTTGAGGAAGGAGGTTATCCATTTGAGAGCGTTTCCACAGATTCCAAGGGAGTGGAAGCGGTCAAGTAGGATTAAGTGGTTAATTGTGTTGAAGGTGGAAGAGAGTTCTAGGTGGATTAGTGCAGCGCATCCTGCAGAGTCTGCGGTGATCTTAAGATCATCCCAGATTGAGGCAGAGTGGTTTCGGTTCTGTGTCGTGGTCTGAAGCCTGATTGTGCGGGGTCAAGGAGGTTGTTGGATTCAACAATGGCGTTTAGTTGGGAGTATGTGGTTCAATCGATGAGTTTTGCAAGGAACCTGGTGTTTGAGATGGGGCTGCAGTTTTTGGGGTTGATGGGGTCGAGGGATGATTTTTTTAAAAAGAGGCTAAACATGTGCAGTTTTGAAGGCACCGGGGAAGATTCCCGAGCTGAGGGAGTCATTTAGGATGGTTCTTGCATACTCTCCTGAGCAGGTGGATACAAATATTGCAGGTGGATACAAATATTTCTTTGAGGAATGAGGTGGGGCAGGGGGCAAGGGTAGAAACAGATGGTTTTCGAGTAGAGAGAAGGTCACAAAATGTGTCTCACGAGATTTATTTTTATTTCCATTTCTTTTTTAAGCGCTCACACAGCCCGCAGGCATCGAGGCGTTGTTACAGGAATTGTTTGTTTTGTAGTTGCATAATTATTTTTCTCTTAGTTACATATTTAGAACAGACTTAAACACCCAGAGGTTTCTAAGCACGGACCCGGGGATCAAACCTGTGTTTCTTCGTGACGTCTTGCTTCCAAGGCGCGCACGTTGCCGCTGAGCTGTCCTCCCGGGAGATTGGTGTGAACAAGTAAAAAGTGGGCAGAGTTGTTGTTGCTGTGGCGGGCGGGAGGGTGATTGATATGGCAGATGTATTATGTGGCGGTGAGAGGGTGTCCATTTCGTTGTTAAGAGAAGTTTTTCTGTCAAGAGCAGTGGTGTAGAAGTGGAGAGAGAGTGAGTCGCAAAGTGATTGAGATTTGGTGAATTGGGCTGAGGTACAGGTAGGTTTCACAAATTCAGAAATTATTTTGTGGAGTTCCTTGCTGCGGTTTCCACAGTTGAGAATTCGGGAGTTGGGCTTTTTTAGCTTTTTGAATTTCAGCTTTGTAGTGGCAAGGGTGCAGGGCGAGGGTGGACCTACTCAGGTTGGTTTTACTTTTTCGCCATTTGTGTTTGAGGGATTTATTCAGTTGTTTTGCAATCTTCAGTTCTGATGTAAACCATCTGGGATAAGGACCACGGCGAGAGGAGGATTGGCAAGTAGGGGTCAGCGGGATTAGTGAGGTATTGAGCCAAGAGTCAAAGGAGTCAATGGTTAAGGGTTCATTATGTGGGATGGTTGAGGGGGGTCTTTGAATCAGAGCTTCGGCTAGGACAGGGAGGATCTTTAGTTTCTTACAGCATTTGTGGCTGAGGGGGGTAGATGGCTCAAGGATGGGCATTGAGGCAGGCAAGCGGATGGTGAAAGGGACAATGAAGTGATCAGACCAGATCAGATTTGCGACTGTGAATTCAAAGGTTAGTCGCAGGGTGCTAGGGATGCTAGGTGTGCTGGGCAAGAAGTCGAAGGAGAGGGGTTGAAGTGGCATGAGGGGGATGGTGGTGATGGTGGGGGGTGAGAAATTGAGAGGATGGGTTGAGGTAGGAGGGCTGAGGAGTAGTAGGAGATTGAAAGGATATTGTGGGTGGGGCTGTTAGTGGGAGTTGAAAGGAGGAAAGGACAGGGGGTGGAGGGTGGAGGTTGGAAACTGTGCGGGTGGGTGGGTTTTTCAGTGGTGGGATGGGGCAGACTCTGTGGTAAAGGGGGATAAGGGGGGAATATGCTTGGAGGCTGGTGGGTGGAAGGGATGTGAGAAACAGAGGTCTTCGAATGGTTGGCACACCATCAGGCTCCTCTGGCTTGGGAGTTGGATAGATGGTGGGGTGAGATCATGGTGGTGGGTGGGATAGTTTGTAATGGGAGGGGGAGGAGTTAAGGGGAGGGAGGTGAGAGACACGCCAGAGTGAAGCTCTCATTTTGTATTTAGCTGGGAGGGATGAAGTCATGGCAAGGCAAAGGTGGAGTTAAGGATTGGTTGTAATATCAAGAAGTGGAATTCAACACAGTGGATTCACAGCACAGTGAAATGAATGGGGTACACTTAATATCGCTTGACCTTAATATGTAGCTGCACAATTCAATACAGTAAAATTTCAGTGGACGCTCAATGTTGTTTGGGCACAATTTCTAAATGCAAGATTCAATACAGTGACAATTTTGGGACGACACAGTGAGATTCTTAGGGCACACTCAATGTTGTTGGGCACACTATCTAGATGCAAGATTCAGCACAGTAAACTATTAGGGCACATTATCTGTATGCGATATTCAGCACACTGAAGCTATTAGTATTGCTCGACCTTAATAAGTGGTTGTACAATTCAGTACAGTAAACTTTAGTGGACGTTCAGTGATGTTTGGGCCCACTATCTGGATTTAAGTTAAACACAGTGCAACCTTTGGGTACAAGCCGGTGAAACTATTAGGGCACACTCAAAGTTGTTGGGCATGCTATCTAGATGCAAGACTCAAAATAGTGACGCTATTAGGGCACACTCAATGTTGTTGGGCACAGAATCTAGATGCAAGATTCAACACAGTGATGTTTGGGCAGGCTACCTGGATACCAGGCCAATCTGGATGCAAGATTGAACACAGTGAAACTAATAGGGTACAATTAATATCACTTGACCTTAATATGTAGCTGCAAGATTTAACACAGTAAAACATTTAAGTAAGAGTGGTAGGGCTTTCTGGAGTGAAGTAATTGCTTCAGTCCCCACCCTTGCCACACTTACTGATGCTGGTTGATGGCAGGCTAATGGCTTATTGCTTCTCCTGCGGATACCTGCAGATACAATCTGGAGCTGCCTCTGTAGTACTGATGTACTAGTTATTAGGGTCCACAAAGTACTTAAATGTCTGAAATGGAATGCAATATGACATTATGAAGTACCTTCCCTAACATGGTATGTTTGTTTTTTTTTTATCACAGAAAATGAAACAAAGATTTCTCCTGCATTTCCACATGCAATAAAGACAATTCTGGCACCATTGTTACCGTACAACCATACTATGATTTCTGCTTGCGGGTTCACTTACAGCCACCAGGGTACAGGGTGGCCGTACCTGCGCACATGAGCAGAACTTGATGGTAGCAACTGTACCATTGCTACCACCTTCCCCATTCCCTTTGGGAATGGGGATTCATTTTTACCGTCACCCAGAAAAGGTTGTAATAACCCAGTAATTGCCCTTTTCTGAATGCCGGATAAAAATCAATACCGGCGGCAGCCGCCATACTCATAATGAGGCCGAATATGTGCCCACAGTGCCACAATATTCAAATCTGCTATTGCCACTTCTACATTATTCTACACTGAGTTCAAAAAAGGTGTACAGTGCCTCAACAATATATACATTGAGTATACCATTATTACTTCCATGCTTCTTTGTTATCAGAAAATTGCATTTCTATACACATATGTGTGCAATCCTTATGCCAGTGCCACATTCTTGAGTGCATGGCTGTATTATGCTGCAGTGGTTTTGGCCAAGCCCCCAAGAGACTAGTAGCTGGCCACAATCACCAGAGAATGATATAGACATGCACCCAACAATCTACACATTGACCACAACCGCCACACATAAGCGAACTGCCAGAGGCCCTGTCCACTTCTGTACACATACTATTGCAGTACTTGCAACCATTCGACTGAATTTTGGGTGCAGTAATCCAGCCACCTGAAGCCCTGCACAATTCTCTACACATACTATTACAGTACTTCAACCAGTAGGCAGAATCTTGTTTGCATGTAGCTGGCCACAAACACCACAGCATAATAGAGCCTATACAAGCATCCTCATATCATCTACATTTCACTCCCCTACCCTAATGAAGCCTGGCTGGAGTCACCATATAAGCTGCATGCCTGAGGACCTACCCGCAAACTTCAGTGGTGTCCATGGAGAACGCAGACACAACACAGTCTTCTTCCACCTAAACAAATACACCGTATGAATCATCGTTCATTCCCCCACCCTTCCAGCCCCTCTTCCCAACACCAGATGCCACGAAACATGTTTTTCAGCCCCATTCGCCGCTGCGCTATCTGCGAATATCCACGGATACAACATGATGGGCATTTCAGGAAAATGTGACACACATCACGCTTCCCTCCAACCAATCAGTGGGCACGGTGGATGTCTAGGGACATGACACGGCCCTCTGGACCAATTAGAGTCCTGTCCGCAGAGCGAAACTGGAAATGGGAACGCAAGGGGAAACAGATATCACTGTTTTAAAAAAAAAACTACTGTATGGATTTTCACCAAATTTACAAAAGCACACTTTTGGGACAAAGCTGCCGCTCCTACCGCAAATTTGGTGAAAATCCATCCAGCGGTATGGGCTGTAGGTGTGAGCAATTCTTTTTTCCATTCAGTATATGGGAAAAACATTTTTTGGGACCCCCCTATAACTTTGCCCCCCCTTGACAAAACCTCACCAAACCTAGCAGAACATTTCAGAGCGAGCCATATACTTTTCTTGTGAAGTTTGGCGAGGATTTGTCCAGGGGGAGTGAAGTTATAAGCCGCCCAAAAAGTGGTCTACCTATGGTTTAGCAACTTACCCATAACTACACGGCCGCCACCGCAGGCCGTGTATATATGTATATATATATATATATATACATTCAGTAATAAAACTTTGTTAAAGGGACATTATGGGTAAGTTGCCCTACTAAAAACCTATGAAATTCAGTGAAAAAAACATTGTTAAAGGGACGTTATGGTTAAGTTGCGCTACTAAGAACGTATGAAATTCAGTGAAAACAGCTTTGTTAAAGAGACGTTATTGTTCCAAGTAAATCCGAAAAACCCTTGAAATTCGCCAGTTATGGTAAGATAAGCAACCATAACTCCTGCCACCTCTGTGCACTGCTAAGACTAACACCCAGGAAATCAAAGATGACATCACAACTGTCATTGATGACATCACTGATGACATCACACGTCTGGCTCCCTCTTTTTTCCTTTACTGACATATCTAGCCCAGTAACAGTCAGGAACGAAAAATTCAAAAAGTACTATATTTGTAAACTTATTTTTCAAATATACTCTTACAGTAATTCACTTGGGGTTCACTCACAGCATATGAAACATATACATAGGGGAAAACACATATTTGGAAAACAGCAATGCTTTCTATGTATGAAGATGATCAGTAAGGTTATCAATACTTTCTTATAGTTCTGCTTTTTTAAATTACTTTACTTTCCTGGATATGCTCATAGTTATATACATTGCATACACACTACTTTCTTTAGGGTCCAGTCACATTATATGATAGTTATACATAGCGAAGTAGTAGGGTTGAAGCAGTGCAATCATTTCCGTGCATAAAGTTAATCAGTTAGGGTATGAAGATTGGCTGGTAATACTGTTCTTTATTTCATTTTCCCTGTATATGCTCATTTTTGTACGTGTTGTTGTCTAGTTGTGTTTTGTTTCGAATAATGCAATAATGTAGTAAGTGGGGTTTATTAGCTAGTCATTAGATGTTTCACAGTAGGCAAAACTAATAAGAAAGCATTTATCATTCTACTATTCAACAAGTTATGATTAATGATATTGCACATGCATCATGTATGTTGCACACAATGCCTATGTTTCTACATGAGTAGCTTAGAATACTGGAAAGTAGCTGATAATAGAATGGTATTCCTATCAATGCATTACTTAATGCACTATGTACGATATTTATTCCAATAATCCTTCACACTTTTTTATCAACATTACTATAAGAATCCCTTGTACAGACTTTTCATGAAAAGGAAATGTCATCAGTGATGTCATCAATGATATTTGTGATGTCATCTTTGATGCCCTGGGTGTTAGTCTTAGCAGTGCACGGTGGTGGCACGAGTTATGGTTGCTTAGCCTACCATAACTGGTGAATTTCAAGGGTTTTTCGGTTTTACTTGGAAACATGACGTCCCTTTAACACAGGTTTTTCACTGAATTTCATAAGTTTTTAGTAGGGCAACTTAACCATAATGCCCCTTTAACAAAGTTTTCTCACTGAATTACATGACCTGCGGTAGTAGCCATGGTGGTTATGGTTAAGTTGCACATCTCATAGGAAGAGCACTTTTTGGGCGTCTTATAACTTCACTTCCCCTGGACGAATCCTCACCAAACTTTGCAAAAAATGTATATGGCCCACTATGAACTGCAAAGTTTGGTGAGGATTGGTCCGGGGGGGGGGGGCAAATTTATAGAGGGGGTCCCAAAATGTATTTTTTTCCCATAGACATAATGGGAAAAAAATGTGCTCACGCCTGCAGCCCAAACCGCTGGACCAATTTCCACTAAATTTGTGGCAGGAGCGGCAGCTTCATCACAAAAGCGTGATTTTGTCAATTTGGTTTAAATCCGTCCAGTAGTTTTTTTATAAGGCAGAAAAATTAGTGATATCTGTGTCTGCTCCGCGGACACATTTTCCTGTTTGCTCCGCAGACAGGACACCAATTGGTTAATCGGCTTGCGTCATGTCTGTGGATATGCAACGTGTTCACTGATTGGCTGAAGTGAGGTGTGAGGTGCGTCACATTGTTTCAATGTGGCCACCATCTTGGATCTGTGGACAGCATGGTGGCAAACAGAGGCAAACTGCAATTTTGGGGCGTGTGTTGGTGTGTAGGAGTGCTTGGGGAGGGTTGGAAAGAAATATATGGATGAAATACTGTGATTAGGTGGCAGATGCCCCTGATGTGTTTGCCATCTCTGCGGTCATCGCGGCTGTCCGCAGACATAATAAATGCACTACTAGCTATTTTACTTTAGTATGATGTTGGTTTTGGGTTGTTAGTGGAGCATTAATTGTAATTAATATCCCAGATAAGCAGCCCACATACCATAGTCAAAATGTTTGGTAGCATGGGTGTGTTATGCTGCGGTGGTTGTGGTCAGGGCCTAGAGTCTTCGGTGCATGGCTGAAGGCCATAGCCCTTTGGCCATGCACCCAAGACTCTAGGCCCTAGCCACAACCAATGCAGCATAAGACACCCATAGAATCAAAAACTCAGCAAATATACACAACCCAAAAGTTTGTGTACTGTTTCATTTTTAGAGTTTGTATGTGAAGTTTTGTCTAGGCTATGCAGTTAAGATTGTACAGTTTGTAACAAGGACTGCGGCATAAAATACCCATGGAAGAAAATATTTTAGATTGTGATGTATGGTTAGATGTTTGCTTGAATGGGTGTTTTATGCATCAGTGTTTGTGAGTCCATTTATTGTATACTTACTGGTTGAGTTTTTTGTGGTTGTATGCAGTTTTGTCATGACATAGGTAATTGGACCAGACACTGTTTTTCAATATCTGTGATAAAAGAAAAGATCATATGTCAGTGTAGGTAGTTCATAATGAGTTATTGCATTGCATAATAGACATTTCTGTATTTTTTTACCCTCATATTTAGTACATTACAAGTACTATAATTCAAACCAGTGTACTGCACAATTTGCTCAGTTTCTGTGTTTGTTTTCTAAATCATTGGGTCTGTGGAGAAAAAAAAATCCAGGCTGGGTTTAAAAAAATAAACTTTCTATGTTGTGGTACAATGTATTTCTTTCATTGTTTTACTGTTTATTTCTTGTCTCTTGTTAATCTTCTATCTGTTGGCTTGTTGCCGATTTTAGGGGTAGTTAGATACCTGTTGGCATATTCTAATTGTTTATTTCTACTTTTATGCTATTCATCTATCTGTTGGGTTGTTGCAGATATTTTGGGGCAGTTAGATACCTGTTGGCTTATTCTAACTGTATATTTCTTGTTTGATTTTAGTGGTATTTATTTATCTGTTTGCTTTTTGCAGAATCTTGGGGCAGTTAGATACATGTTGGCCTATTCTAATTGTGCATAGTTTTGAAGTTGAAGTTTTGCTTATGTTCATACACAGATAACATATTACATTTTGGTTTTAAGAATATTAAGTAAGTGTTTACATGATTTGTTGGTAATCTCTCCACAATTCTTTTTTATATATGGAGTGTAGTGACCTGCATTGGTTGTGGCTCCTGCGTGGTAGATTATACCTATTGTTTTGAAGGTTTTCTGACCAAGTGATACTTGATGATGCATGAATCCAGTCAGCTTACAGTTGTTTTTGGTACCATCTGCATTGTAACGTAAAAGCATTACTATTACATATTTTCTATGTGTCTGTATTTGTAAGGTGGAGCGATTATCTGAATTTCAGGTAGTACATAATCTGCCATGATTTGCATTTTGTACAAGTTTCCGAAATTGAATGGATTCACAGTTAAGTATAAGCATGAAATCGGGAAGATTTCATTTATTGTTATGTTTTTGTTTTCCAGTACTTGTAGTAAGTACATTAGAAATTCTTGTGGATCTTCTTGTGAGTTTATAGTGAATTTGACCATTCCAGCACAGTAGTCCAATTATGTTCTTATTCCATGAACACTGTAAGTGTCAGGATTGTTGGTTGCATTTCTATGAAGGACTAGCATTTGCAAACACGATTGGTCTGTACTTTGTAAGTGAATGTTGTCAATAATTGGTGGCAATTGGAATTGAATATTTATTGCTACATTTGCGTAGCAATTTACACCAGTTGTATTTGAAAATTTGAATGGACCTGACAGTTCTGTGTCAAAGTCATTTGTTCGGAGTGTGTGTTGCTTCTTTGAAAAGTAGTTGAGTTACTTTGACCAGTAGATTCTTCTTTGGTTGTGCTACTTGATGAAGTATTAGTTTCTTTTTTTTTCTTTGGAGGAATTGCAGTGAGATCCTGCATCGTTTCAGTTTGAAGTAGTTTTCTTTTACAACTTTTGGCTTTTTGCAGAACAGGATAGGTTTTTACATGGGGGTGTAGAGTGTAGTATTCTATTCTAGAATGCAAGGAATATCAGCATTTACTTTACTTGTATCAAAGTTGATTAGAAATAGCCTGTCAAGTGTAAGTAAACGTCATAGTGCTACATAGCTCATGCTTTCTTTAAAGACTGTGCTACCAATATCTATCAATGCTTTATCTAGGGTAAGACCTTGTTATTTTTGAATGGTAACTGTGTATGCTAGAGTTAGTGAAAATTGGAAGCAGGCTATTGAGCGTCCTATCCTTTTAACTTCTGATAGTTTGTCAAAGAGAATATTGACAAATTGAATCTTGTTATCACGTGAGTATGTTTGAAAGCCAACAACTGTACCAAGTGCTCCATTAACTAGTCCTTGCACCACATCAAGGTTATGTTTAAGCATTACTCTATAGTTTAAAGATAATTTTAATATTTTCTTCAAACCAGCTGTTTTGGAGATAGAGTTTTCTAAGATGTTTAGTCTTCTGTGGCTTGTTGATACATGGGTAGTGTCACACCATGTACGTCCGGTTTATCTGTGGAGCAAATTTCAATTATTGGTTACATTTCTTTTTTCAACATTGTTTCATTGAATTTTGAACAGCTTGCAAGAGTTGGCATCAAGGACAAACAATTGACATTTCTGTGTGCACATTTTTCCATGATATCAGTAGCACATGAGTTATGGCCACAGAGTGAATGGATGTGCCTGATTTTTAACATTGATTGTGCTTCTTGAGATAGTACACCAACTCTAATACTTTTTAAAATGTTGACGTATGTGAGGTCTGCAGACTGGCACATGTTTTCTGTTGATTATCTGTATTCAAAATGTTGCCAAATGTTTACATTTCCTATGCTGCCAAGAGTTTTACAGCACAGTTTGTGTCCTAAAGTTTTAAAAATAGGTTCACCTTTCACTGGTGTCAATTGAAGAAGATCTCCGAAAACAATATTGTGTTTTCCTCCAAAGAGCTCTTCGTGGTCTGTTTTGAGTAGTTCTTGTAATCTGAGGTGAATCATAGCCAACATTAGGTTGGAGACCATGCTCACCTCATCTCCTAGCAGCATTTTCATTTGTTTGAAAACTCTGCGTATTCCATTGCAGCTTCTGTGGAAAGTTTGTAATAGTCTAATTTGTTTTGTTGTTCTACTGGAAGGAGTAGTAATCGGTGTAAAGTGACACAGCCTATGTTATAGGCAGCTAAACCTTTGGGGGCAGTTACAACAGCTGACTGTTTGTTGTTTGTCAACTGTTGGAGGAACTTGCTGATGATTTTGATTAAGAATTCTTTTTTGCCTGAACCAGCTTGACCACTCACGTATAGCAGTATAGGTTTGTAGTCTTGGCAGGTACCGTTTTTATTTCCATGTTGCACACCATGTTCAATTTGTTGTATTATTTCCTGCTCATTGTTCAGTTGTGATTGCAGTACAGTGACAAGGAAGTACAGTGAAGTCTTGTAGCTTGTTCATACTGACACATGGTATTTTCTACTTCTGTCATGTCTAATTCTGCCTCATTTGCCTCATTTCTGTCATGGCTAATTCTGCTTCATGGCTAATTCTGCCTAATTCTGCCTCAGTGGCTGTCCAAGTGGATCTTGGCTTCCTGTTACAGAAGGTTGACTACTGTCAGGAGTGTCCACTTCTAGTTGGGCCTGGAGTTGTCCTTTATGTTGGTGTTCATTGTGCAACATTGTTTGGTACTGTGTAAAGTTTATGTCTGTTATAGTGCTTTCATTTCCTTTGAAAGCGTCTTCATAGAAGTCATATGTATCCAGTAACTCTTCTTCTTTTCTCAATATTTTAAAAAGTTGTAGCAGGGACATGTAATACAGTTCCTTATGTTGAGGAGTTTATAATGACAATTTGATATGATTAATTAAGCTTTGTTTGGTAAGTTTCACTAAGCTGCCTTCACAATTTACTACTCTGTATCTACCTTTCTTTTCATCTGGTTTAATATTATTTTTGTATGTGAGGTTTTGGGCTACATGGTAGAGACACATTGTTTCCAAAGTGGTACTCCTATCTGGGTATTATGTGTCTAGTAAATTGTTTTTCAAAATGTCTTGGCTGTTGGGATCATTTTTGGCTATTGTTTCTACGTCCTCATATGATTTGAGAACTCTTTTTCTAGATTTAGCAGGACCAAGACTTAGCCATACTATATTTTCAGATTTTCCATACTAGGCACATTATCTTTGAGAGAGCATTTTTATGCCTAAGCTGTACAGTTTCTGTGATAGTGTTTTGTGAGATGATATGTCATCCCAGATGTCCTGAAGCTCTGTTTTCTCTGCTTTGGTTAAGTAGGCTTTGACATATCATGCAACTGCAGTGAAATTGTCTACAATGTACTGCACATCTGTGTTTGCATTCCATAGGAGGGAAATGATTGCATTGTAATCATTGATGTATTTTGATTCTTCTGGTCTTTTTATGTAATATGTGTTCTTAGGTTATTTACCTTTGACACTATGGGGCCGATTCATGGAAAAATGTGCACCGAAATTTGTGGTGCAAGTTGGCCCAAGCGTGAAAAAGCAAGAGCATGCACACGCGTGTGATTCATGGAAGGCCCTGCACGTGTTTTCCCCGGGATGTGCGCCAAATCGGTGGGTGACGCACACGGGCGCACACGTCACTGCAACATCCACAGCGAAAGCATACAATGGTCTCTCACACACCAAAAAGGGGGCAGTACATGGCGCGGAACATGCAGAATGGGGAACAACATGTGAAAATAAGGGCGTAACTGAGGAAGTACGGCTGGGAAGTACACGGAACGCCCACATGCACGCGAACTACACGTGTTCATGGAATCGAATAGGGGAAATCCGCGCACGCCAAAAGAAATGCACACAGGCCTAAACACGTCTGCCACATGAAGGCAGGCAGAAGCGTCCCTGCGCAGTATAAAAATGCACACAAACAACAAACACGTACATACAGCTATGCTGAATGTCCCATTTCTAGCAGCACTGATCACGGAACACCACAGGAGGAGGAGAATAGCCAGGCCCCACATTTCTTTGCCCAGAACCAGCCTTTTTGGGATGCCTGATGACCAGGTCTATGGCAGGTATAGGTTTCCACGGCATACCATCCTATACCTGGTCCAGGAGTGGGAGGATGACCTCACATCACCCACCTTGTGCTCCCAAGCACTGAGCCCCTTGGAAAGGGTGCTGAATGTACTGCATTTCTTGGCCACTGGGTCATTTCAGCGGACCACTGCCATAGTGGTGGGACTCACAACCCACGCAGTCACGCTTCTTACACGAGGTGATGGCAATCATGACTGCGCGACCCTCAGTCCGCAGGCACATATACATGGCTAGAACACCATCAGAAAGGCAGCCCATGGTCCAGGACATTTACAGGGTGGCTCACTTCCCCAAAGTGCCCAATGCCCTAGATTGCACCCATGTGGCCCTATGTCCACCTAGGGCCATGGAGAATATCCACCACAACCGCAAGCACTGGCATACCATCAATGTGCAGGTAGTATGCAATCCACAGGGGGTCATCACCTCTGTCAATACTAACTATCCTCGGTCCACCCATGACAGTATTAAATACAGAATGTCCGCCCTGAGCAGGGACCTGGAAGCTGGGAAGCATGGGGACACATGGATCATTGGTGAGTACAAATGCATGTGCACATGCATGCATGTCACACACAGACAAATACACAAACCAAACTAAGGACAAACATTATCACCCCCTCAGGGGACAGTGCCTACCCCCTGAGCACCCACATGATGACTCCAATACAGAACCCCACCACCCCACCCCAGGTAAAATACAGCGCAGCCCATATTGCAAGCTGGGCCATAGTGGAGCGCACATTTCGAGTGCTCAAGTCACACTTCTGCTCACTTGACTGCTCTGGCGGCAGCTAATCTATGCACCCCCAGTAGTGTGCAGGATCATTGGGGCAGCATGTGTCCTGAACAATGTTGCAACACGGCGGGGCGTACTGCTGGACATGGTGGTGCCCCCACATCCGCAATCACACGCACAGGTGCTGCACATGGGAGGCCAAATTACTGCCCTGAGCAGCCTCCCATGAGCCATCTGCTGATGCCTGCCTGCCTGCCGTCACTGTGCCCTGCCATTAGGTGCCTGCACATCAGCCATCTGCAGGGGTCCAGTTGCTGTGACCACCCCTGCTGGAACAGAAGACTCCCAACTGGTGTTATTTTGTCGTGTTATTTTTCACGTACTTTTCCTCGTAGGTTCTGGGGTCATCACTTGTGCTTTATGGAATATGGAACAACCCACAGGCATCATAATAATTTCCTCAAACTCATTCATGTTTGTTCTGTCTAATTAACCCGTACCACTCTTATTCCATTTCCCATAGAACAGTGCACTTAAAGATGCACTACACGCAGAACTTAATGGTAATGGCTGTACATACCAACCTATTCCTTTCCCAGAATGCTGTGGTAAATGGGCACATACCCAGCAATTTTTTTCTTTAGAATTGCATGTGTCATATTCATAATCAGTAACAGCGTATTGTTCCCATACCCTTCCCTGTGTCTTTCTTCCATTGGGGACCAGGTATAAGTAATCACCTGAACCGGGCTTTCAGTAGTGGATATATTAACTATTGGTAAAAACATTCCCAATGGGTGTATCGATTCCACATACCATAATACTGAGGCTGTAGTTATTGGTGCTACCACACTCATGAAGCACATGATTATTGTCAGTGCCAGCATACAATTCTTTTTACCATGCGTTTTCCCTAAGCTTACAGTCTTTACAATCAATGTATTCTCAGCAGCCGGGGAGGAGGAGGCTGAAACCGGTCCCGACATGTTTCTCATCGTCCTTCTTCTTCCGTATTAGAGTTTGTTGTGGATATCTCTCTCCGCTGCACTTGTTCTGATGTCAATAAGTTCAACAGAATTGTCCCAGTTCAGTTCTGCCAGTCCTTTATAGCCTGGATTTACTTATTTGTTTTTAGGCAAGATCACTTGTCCTTTCTCATACTGCTCAGAGGACTTTTGATCAGTTATCTATTGCCTTAGTACCATGTGCGCCCAGCTTGCCCACTCTGGTTCCAGACACATGCACTTTTTATGATCGCACTGAGGAGCAGTGAGTCTTGAATTGTCCGACCTGCACAATTCTCACGCTTCTGTCCTCTGCACCTCTAGTTCCTTCTCCATCCATGAGCGACACCAGAGGTTAACATAGGCACCAAAGAACTGTGGATCACTTTGTCTTTCGAGGCCGTAAATCATATCGCCTCACTCCTGGTATTGTGTGATCCGTGAATAGTGCCGGTGCACTTCCAGATCCAGGCTCAAAGTCAGCCATTGGCGCTACTGTAGGTGCTTGTGTGCGCCATGCCAGTGATGCAGATTCTGTCTTTGGCGTGCTGGCAAGTGCTGGTGGGCGCCAAAGGGGTACACGTTTAGTGTCTGCCGGTATTTGCAATGCAGATTTTGTGTCAGCCAACAGTGATGTAGATTCTGTTGGGCAACGTTGGGGCACTCTTTGCCCTTCCCCCTTTTTGGCAATCATTTCAGGCTTTGTTTCGAGTTTCACTTCTCGCTCGGGCAGATTTGGTGGAAACTTACTGGCAACAGTTTCTTTCGTTTCTGGGACCGTTGTCTCTTTCCGGTCGTCTGGGTCAGGCAAGTCTTTCAGAGAAGTTGGGATCTTTTTAGCATGGGTGGCATGGATCCACGACTTCTGTCCATCCACCCATATCGCCGCCTGCGTTGCCAAGAGTACTTGATAGGGACCGCGCCACCTGGGTGTTAATAATGATTTTCTTTCAAAATTTTTTAGCAGCACCCAGTCGCCTGGCTCCAGCGCGTGCCCTGGACCAGTGTATCTCACTGGTAGAGCCATTGTGGTAAAGCGCGCGCTACAGGGTCCAGCGCGGAACAGAAATAGCTGCACGGCCTATTTCTTCCAACTTGTTCCTGTGTCAAAACCGGCAATGCACATCCTTCACTTTCACACACAGTCTAAAAACCTTTTCATAATTTGGTGTGCCCAAAACTGGAGCAGAACATAATGCAGTTTTCAATTGATCAAACGCTTTCTGACATTCCTCATCCCACTGTAAAGGCATACCCACATCCGTTCTAGTCAAATTCACAATTGGTTTCACAATTAACGCAAAATTACCGATCCATTGTCAGCGATACGAAGCTATGCCTATTGTGGCTCTGACTCCTTTCTGTGTCTTTGGAATAGGCATACAAGAAATACTTTCTATACGTTCTGGCGTTAGCCTTCTCCCCTCTTTCGAAAGTAGGTAGCCCAAATAAGCTACCTCCTTTCGATTATATTGAAACTTCTTCAAACTAGCTTTATGGCCATGTGCTGCTAGGTGTGACAGTAGTAACACAGTGCTTTCTTTACAAATCTCTTCTGTGTCAGCAGCTAACAACAGATCATCTATGTATTGCAAGAGTATGCAACCCACTGGTAATTCTAGCATGTCTAGCTGCTCTTTTAATGCTCTACTGTAAATATTCTGACTTTCCGTGTTTCGTCCTCCTAATGTGAACGCAAACAAATATCTGCTGTCCTTGTCCACCGGAATGCTAAAGAACGCATTTTTCAGATCAACTACACTAAAGTATGCTGCTGAGACAGGTATCATTGTCAATATTCTAGTGACATCTGGGACTAATGGAAATTGTGGATCTACTGCTTTGTTTAGCGCGCGCAAATCAATTAAGAAATGATATGGTACTCCATTGCCTCCTTTTTTATAAACTGGAAGAATCGGGCTGTTGCATGTACTGCCTGCAATTTCTTCAATCACCCCTAATTTCAGCAAATCTGTAACAATACTCTTCAATTCTTTCTCACCTTCAGCCGAAATTCTGTATTGGGGAATTCGCGGTAGTGTAACACCCTCTTTACAGGATCTTTACTGGCTCTATTTTCAAGCTCTATTTTTAGCTCCCCTGGTAAAGTTTCAGACATGAATTCTGACACGGGCATTTTGTGGCCAAATCGTCAGGAACACTCCGTCTGCCGTGCAATGTATAACGGCACCTAACTTTTTCAACAAATTTAATCCCAACAGGTTCTCCCCACAATTTTCTGTTAAAAGGAAAGGACAATGTTCAGTAAATGGTCCTATGGTAACTGGGACTGGTTGGGACACCAGGTTTATGACTGGTGTCCCTGCGAACCCTACGGAAACATTCTTTTGCCCTGACAGTGGTATATCCGGAACCAAGTGATGGTCTATTGAACACTTTTGCGCTCCTTTATCTACAAGGAAGCGGTGCTCCTCATTCCCGACTCTCATTTCTACGTAGGGTCCTCTCTGATTCACAGGAATAGACACTGGTTCTGACCGCTGTCCTGGGCTGTCCTATTGGGGAAATAACACATCGTCCGATGTGTAATCATTACTATTAATGTAATACGTATTTGGCTGCGTGTTGAAAATGTTCCTAATCTTCCCTCTATTTCCCCCACTCTGGTTTCCATACTGTTGGTTTTGTTGACCCTGACTCTGGTTAGGAGCACTTTGGTTTTGGGCTTGGTTTTGATTACCTCCATTATTGTGGTGCTGCTGCATACTGTTCCTATTTGGTCCATTCGCTCCTTGGTGCCTTCTGTTCTGTCTTCTCTGACCAGACCCATTTATATTCTGCAGATGTGGACATTGCGCTCGCCAGTGTCATTCCTCCTTACAGTACGTACACTGATTTGGTCGCAATGGCCCCCCATGCATATTCGAATTACACTCACATTCCCTCTTCCTCTATTATGTCCTGCTACTTGCTGCAGTAGCATTCGTGTCTTCAGATTTACCCTATCCTTCTCCTATTTTTCTTTCTCCGCAGTCACTCTGTTCTCATAATATTGGGCCATGTGTAATACTTCGCCCAGTGTTTTTGCTTGCCATGCACTCTCTGATGTCATTATTAGGTTCTGGATTGAAAATAATCTGTAGCTAACTCATCCTTGCCTTGTACACATGCAGTCAATTTGTCCCATTGAATTCCTTTCTCTGGGACAATTTCTTTTAATTTCTGTACTATGCATGCTGGTAATGCTACCAGGTTCGCTTTATTCCTGTCTTCTATTACCAAATTCGCACATGTGGCACCAATGGTCGTTACGTCATCCACCTTTCTTATTTGCTTCCATATGTCTGTTGGCAGGATCACTTGGAATATTAGGTCTATGTCACCCATGGTAAGCACGGATGATTGTAGGCAGGACTTTACTTCCTTGTAAAACCCTGCAGGATTCTTTCTTATATCAGGAATTGTCTGCTTTATGTTGTTCACCTCCTCTCTGGAAAAGGGGACATGCACATATTGGGCGGTATAATGGACTGGTGTTGCCTGTGCCGCTAGGTTGCCCATTGCGGGAACCTCTACTTTGCGTACAAAGGTAGGTGGGACCTCTCTCATAGGAAATACCGCACTTACTGTCCCTCTCCCTTCTCTCATGTGCAATAATATTCTCAGATCAAGCGATAGGGCTGTCTCTCCTGTCACTCGCTCTAGTGCTCTCTTATATACTGCCATTATTTCGGGTGGGCTGGCCTTGTAGTTTTTTATATCTTTGTCTAGTAAATGTTCAGCCATCGACTGCAGTGCTTTTCTTTTCATGGGCATGGAATATTCATCAAATATCTCATGTATCTCCATTGTGGGGATTCTGGGATCCAACATCCATCTAAACGCTTCTCGTAAACATACTTTCAATTTGTCGTCCCTCTGTACTGATGACATTGAATGTCATCGTATATACGGCTCTACCATTTCCTTCCTATGTCTCCCGATATCCTTACCCCTGTACCCAGGTGCAGTAAACATTTCAGCATAATCATTATCTAATTCATTTTTAAGTTCAAAAAGTCCATGTACATGTTCTCTCACTTCTTCATCCCTCTCTCTACAGCGTGCTAATGCATTCAAATCTAACAATCGCTGCGGTGGTAATTTCCCAATTAACTGTTTCCTCCATCTCTCCACCAAATATTCACCCATACATTCCAACACTACCTGTCTTTCGTTGCTTCTTCGGAAGTCATATATCGGAGCCAATGTTGTCGTTCCATCATTCCAGTCTATATACATTTCTGCCTGTTGCTGTAATTCCATCTTCCTTTCTTTGCTGATCGCACTGCGAGTTACCCTCGTGCATCTACTTTGTTCTGTCCCGCCTCTTGTCCCCATGGTTTCTATTTCACCCCCGGGAGGGACGGACGGTACCGAGTCTATATCTTAGGCGGGAGGTGCGGATGGGACAACAGAAGCGGGGAGTGTCTGCTGTGGGCCTGGTTGGCTAATAGTAAGTGTTACGTGTGCGGTCTGTGGCTGTGGGAGGGCTTGAGCAAAGGGAGGGAGAGTTTGAGCTTCGGGCGGGGTTTGGGCAATAGTTACTGACGTCTTTGACCTCGCTTCTGATCTTGGGCCTTGTTTTGTATGGATCAATATGTTTTCTATCAATTCATCTGCTATGTACAATTCTCGTTTTTGGGTATATTTTTTCTATATTCAACTGGTCACGTCTACCTGACCGCCTTAGACTCTCAGTCCACGCCTCCTCCTCTTTTTCCTCCGCTACTTTACCTTTCGATTTATGCCTGTGCGCATGCTTCACTCTACTTCTAAGTCAGAGCATTGCTTCCCTTCTCCAGTCCTTAACAATATCAAATGCTGCAGGACGCACTTTCTTTCTTATCAACACCCTTTCCAGGTTATCTATTCTCGCTATCTCAAAACTACCATTAATCGGCCACTGATGGTCTTGTTGCTTTCTGGTTTGCCTATGCCCAGTCTCACAGAATATTATTGCACCCACTCCATACGTCACATACATCTCATATGCCGGCGTTCCCCCAGGTGGTGCAATTTGGCCATCTTCCAAAGATTCTCTACCACAGCGGAAAAACCCTGCTAGGGTGGACAATACCCCAGACATGTTTCAACCTTCCTCCTGGTTAATCAACCTTACCTAGGGCGTTTGATTTTGCAAAGTCATCTCTCAACCAATATCAGGATTACTTTGAATCGGGGAATGACTCACCTGATAAATCAATTTGTCCTTCAGGACACAAGTCGTCTGTATACTGACGCAACCGATGACATTGTGTCTGCGTTTCTTGGCTTCCGCCTCATTTCGGGACCCTCGCCTCCTTGTTCTCTAGCCGGGTACATCGATCAGGGATCACATGTGTGCACATCTGCAAAGGAATCTCTCATCTCTTCTACAGGGTGCCCCGAACACCTCTTGATCCCGGCTCGATTGTCCTGTCCTTGCCGTTCTCCGCCTTTACTCAATTGCAATGTATACGATGGAACAAGTGGGGGAGGGTCCCTATTTGGGCGCCATCTTTAAAGGGGCCCCTAGGGGTCCCTTACGTCTATGGAAACAAGGCAAGTCACCATACACGATAGATACGCCAGACACAAGGTTGTATTCCCAAAGCTAGGGTTTATTGCAAAGCAAATAGTCTCAGTTGGCCAACTCGGTCTCACGCCCCGCGATGCGTATCTCTAGACCTCGAGGGATGCAAGAGAGTGAATTAGGTACATCAGTTACATATATACAAAATGCATATCATACAATCAGCTATGACATGTTTAACACCCCCCTTTATTGGGTTTCTTTGAACTCGGTGTGATGATGGACACTTTCGACAATTTTGACACCTTCAAATATCTATTCTAGTAACAATATGCAATTTTGCAAGTGCGGAGGCATCTTTTAGTTGTTGAACAGAACACAGTGCTTCTGTTCTTGGAAGCGAGCTACGTACGAGGGAAGAGTCACATTCCAGACCTTGCTATCTATGAGGTGCTATTCGTGTCCTGTGAGCCGACACGCTCTACAGGGCTCGGTAAAGGTGGACGTAAGAAGAGCATAATTCAAGCCTTTAGCTGCTTTATTCTAACATATTCTACCATATAACGAGACTGGCTGGCAGCTGTGAAATGATTGAATACCCTGCGGCTCTACTTCAAGGCTACATTCGGGAGGGAGCCGGGCATTCCTTCCCAGCGCTGCCTACGTTGTGTTTCAATGAACTCTTATTAGCCTCACGGCCCTGTGGCCTTGTCCTTTTACGTACAGACAATATTAACAGTCGAGCAGTGTAAGCAGAAAATGTGCTGCAAAGCAATAAGAACAGAAAGCAATGAGCAATGGTTAGAAAACAAAATGGCAATCCTTGTTACATCAAAATGGCCGTTCATTGGTAAACTCGGAAACCTGTATTTCTATCGTATCGTGCATGAGACGGTTGGCCCACGGCCACCAAAATACGTTTGCCGTCAATCATGAGAGGTATCCATTTTTCTAGACTGACAGGTGGGCCAAGGTTTCATATCATACAGCGTACATCTATGTGACGTCGGAACGAGTATTCTTTTGTACCACACATGTTTGCTAAAAGATTTGTAATACTTGACTATAAAACCTCATAGTTTTCCTGCACTTTTTCGAATAATTGCATAGCTGACATATTTTGAAAATGGGTACCTGATTTTAATGTGTGTGCAGAGTTGCTAGTTTACTTTCAAAGAGTTTTGTCTGAATCTGGTGTCATCAGAATACATTCGTAAAGAGCGATATTCTGATGCTGTTATCTGTGTGGATCTATCATCGTACCTTCCTCCTTTTCCAGTAGGAAAGAGAAGAGGAAAGTGCCGTGCTTCTATACTTGTTTCACATATGCTGATTGGAGATCCTTGGGCTTGTCGCATTTGGTACGTTTCCAGTGCATCATCTATAGTGTCTTTACAGAGTAAAGGATGAATTGTATAATGGTCTAAAATATTGGATTCTGTAGTAGGATTTAGAAGTTGAAATTTACCAGTTTCTGGTGACTCTTGAATTATTTCAATAGTTTCTCTCAGGTTTTCTTCAATATTAATTTCTTTGTAGTATTCATTGTTGTTTTTAAGATTTTGCAGGGCTTGTCTAAATTTATGTAAGTCCACGAGTTGTTGCCAAATTTGTTTGTCTTCTGTAGGTACGCCATTTACTAAGATAATTAAAGTTTGATCTATTGGCCGTTGCACTCCTGGAGTGTGTACATTTTCTTTGAGATGTAATGGTAAATAAACTACTTTGACATGAATGCCTTTCACTAATTTAGAGGGAGGTAATTTTGTTGGTTTTGGTTGAAGGCGTATTATTGCTTGACATATGGGTGCACTGTTTGAATTATGATGGTCTCACATAAATTTAGTTGTTGCAGGGTTTTTGGTAGTGGGAATAATTCCAAGTTATTTGTGATAGCACGTGAAGGTATTTGGTTGTTGTCAAGATTTTCAATGCAGTAATTTCAAAGTATTAAGGGGTCAATAATTTTGTATTTGTTTTCTGCTGTAAGGTAAAGAGCTAATTGGAACCATTTAGAATCTTCATTGTCTTCTATTTTGTACATTATGTCTAAAGTTGTTGTGCTACTTTTATAAAAAGTCCTGCAGCAACACACGCACATGGTTTGGTACTTCAGCTGAGGTACTTTTAAACTTTAGTATTTCTTTTTTGTATGTGTTTAATTGAAAGATGCTATTTGTACAGTAGTTGCTAGTTTGTTGTAAAGCTATTGCATTTTGTAAGTGGCTTTCACTTCCAAAATATTTTCTCTGGATATGCTCTATTTCTTCGAGTAGTTGTTTTGCTGTACCATGTAGAGGATTGCTATTTAAATTGACTAGTGCTAAAGCAGAACTTTTAACATAGTAGAGTTTATGGACCAGATCTCATATAGTTGAATGATGTGTTGATATCATTTTGATAATATGGAAGGTGCTTTTGCAAATAGGTCCTGAAATGCAGGCTAATGAATGTCCTTGTAATCCTGTGTATTTGCGCACTGGACAGGCATGCACATTTTGTAGTAGTTTCATTTTGTCTTTGCATTTTACATACTGATTGAGGAACTGAGGAACTGGCGTAAAGATTTGAAAGATGTTTCGGGATTTTACACATTGATGTGCATAGCCATTTGTAGACTGGATGTTTTGGTTCAGTAGAATGGAGAGGTGATACTGAGTTTCTTGTTCCATAATGGTGTTATTAGGTTTTTCATACCCTGGTCCATTGCTATGTATGGCAATTTTGCTTGTTTGCTTTTGTTTATATGCTTCTTCATTAAAACATGGTTCTGTGCTCGTGGTGTGACTCCATTCACCTACACAGATGTTTAAGAAGCTATTTTTGTTGATAATACATTTATTGAGAAGTTGTTTTTTGTAGTTTAGTCATTAGTTTTGTTAGTGGTTTCATTATATTTAAAACTAAAATAAATAACTTCCTTTGAGAAGGATTGCACTTGTTTATGAGAGCTTCTAGGATTCATTTTCAATGGTAGGTTTTAAGGGTTGTACATGATTTCTCTCCTGTTTTTGTAAGGTTCTGAAGGACTCTGGGCAGAAAATGTTTTGTAATTTTTTTTTTGGTAGGATTACTTGCCACTACATCAAGATTTATAGGTGTGTTAGCAGTAGTGGTAGCTGAAGTCTTGTTAATCACTTTCTGGTTCATTTTACATTTTGATAGAGGAGGCAATGTTTCTGTACTGGAAGCTTGTTGTGTTTCACTTAATGACTGTATTAGCTGTTTTGTTTGAACTTTTTGTATACAATCTGCTAGAGATGGATGCTTATTTTGGACACTTTTATTTTGATTTGCTGCTCTCCTTCTGTGTTGCTTTCTACGGAGCTGCTTTTTGGTTGGCATTCTTCGGGGTCTGTTGGAGAAAAAAAGAAAGTGTGGGTTGGGCTGTTGTGTAGTGTATGGTGCTTTGTGCATGAGTGTCTGAGTATGATGGTAATGATGATTATGGAGGTGTGTGATTGTGTAATGGGCAGCTACATCAAGTTGGGAAGGCTATTCTTGTATTTGTGTGTTACTATTCTGGGCTTCAGATGACAATATAAAATATGCAGCTAGTAAGGGGAAGCACTAATACTAAATCTAATGGTAGAGGGTTAATACACTTGCTTGTTCTACAATACTAAAATGTTAGTGTGTTTGAGTAACAGTTAGAATATTATGTTAGTATTGTACTTACTTTTTTGTATGGAAAGAGAAGGTTTCTTCTAAGTTCTTGTTTGTACTTCAGACGCTGCTGCTTTTCAGGAGAGTGGTCTTCACTGCAATTGTAAAAGAAATGTTTATAGCACTTTTGTTAATGTAGACATTGATTGTTTTTGTAGTAGTAGTGTGTTCTTATAACTGAGCATATTATGCACATGCACTTTTCTTTGCCTATGTGCATTCTGTATATTTTACTTAGAATCTGTTAGTTGAAAATGTTTTACAAATGAATATAATAGTAAACATAGTAAACATATAGAGAAAACTTGTTTTTTAATGTTATGTTATTGAATGTTAAGAGAAAGAAGAAATAATCATATTAATTTTTTGTTATTTTTACAGGGTACATGGCAGAGATTGTACATAAAAGCATGCAATGTATGCATTTGTGAAGGTTTAAGAAATAACGAAGAAGGATTTGATATAGAGACAGTGGTGTTGTTTCAGCTGGGAGCCTTTCTAATGATATTGTCTGTGTGTGTGCTTGAGTGAAGATGCATGTACTCATCCTGGCAGTGTGTAATTTTATAAGACACTAGAAAGCCTTTTTCATAATTATACTGTTTTTTCTCCCATCTTTTAATATGAAATAAAGATTTTTTAGATAGCTGTGTGTGAAAACAAAAATTTGGAGAGCAGACAGGTTTGCAAGTGACACTTCATCATAGCAGATCGGAGAATATTACAGTAAGTTCATTTTACAGTGGCAGTTACTCTGTTTATATGTATTCCTAGAAGAGCTGTACATGTACATGTATTGTGTATAAAATATTCATATCTGTAGTCTGTGTTCATGCATGTGGATGTGCATGAATTTGCAAGTAGAAATCTTGGGGAGTTTTATAGTAGTTGTTGCTGTAGGTCCTTTACAGTCACAGCCCAATTGTACTGAGAGTGATCAATAGTACATCTAAAGTGCTGATCTGTGATGATATAGTTAGATGTAGAGTTCTTGGTTGTGATTAGTGGATGATTGTGTGACTGCTTTACAGTAACCACAAAAGTGATGGGTGGAAGGTTTTGAATTAATATGTACCACTGTTGTTGCTCTGGGCAACCTTCCACACCACCGTTTTTAGCTCGTCTGCACCATTGCAAAAGCGGTCCAGCCATATGCAAATCAGTCTGGTACTGTCACCAATGGTAGCAGCCCGGCCCGAACTGCTAGGCCAGGTCCCCTCTGCATGGAAATGCAAGCAACCCCAGACATGTTTCGGCCTTGTTGGGCCTCCTCAGTGAGGTGCAGCGAGCAAGGGACCCACTCTGGGCATACCCTCTCTCACATAGTGAGACAAACTGTGACCACAAAAGTGATGGGTGGAAGGTTTTGAATGAATCTGTACCACTGGCGTTGCTCTGGGCAACCTTCCACACCACCGTTTTTCTGCCCATCTGCACCATTGCAAAAGGGGTCAATCCATATGCAAATCAGTCTGGTACTGTCACCAGTGGTAGCAGCCCAGCCCAAACTGCTAGGCCGTGTCCCCTCTGCACAGAAACACAAGCAACCCCAGACATGTTTCAGCCTTGTTGGGCCTCCTCAGTGAGGTGTAGCTTGGTTCCCTATGGCGCAGCGAGCAAGGGACCCACGCCTGGGCATACCCTCTCTCACATAGTCAGACAAACTGTGACCACAAAAGTGATGGGTGGAAGGTTTTGAAAGAATCTGTACCACTGGCGTTGCTCTGGTCAACCTTCTAGACCACCGTTTTTTAGCCTGTTTGTGCCATTGCAAAAGGGGTCCAGCCATATGCAAATCAGTCTGGTACTTTCACCAATGGTAGCAGCCCAGCCCAAACTGCTAGGCCAGGTCCCCTCTGCACGGAAACAAGAGGCAAAACATGTTTTGGAATGCTCGTGGTCTCATGCAGAAACGATTTGGCCTAGCAGTTCGGGCTGGACTGCCCCTTTTGGGGTGGGGCTAAGCCTGATTTCCATATGGTCTTCCCCCTTCTGTAATGGCTTGGCAGGTGAAAAACTGTGGTCTGGAGGGTTGCCCAGAGCATTTCCAGTGGTTAAGATTCATTCTAAACCTTCCAGCCATCACCTCTTTGTTTTTACTGCTTTACAGTAGCCAATGGGGAAATGGTGCAGAGAGTGAATTGGAAAGGGTAGTAGGGCTGCCCCAGTGTTACACGCTCCGCAGACACCGCGGCTGTCCGCGGACAGAGCGTGCCACATCCGATGTTTCTCAGCAAATCCAGCATGGAAAGGGAACTGGAGGGATTAGCCAATCAAATGTTGAGGTTGTGGTTTGTGTTGAAATAGGCTGTGTGGAGTGAAGATGGCAGAGGTGGAGAAAGTCAGGGTGTTGGTGGTTGGAGATATGTTTAATGCATGGTTTGGAGCAGTATGGTAAATGCAGGGATTTGGAAATCAATTTTGATGTTAAAGGAGTGGAGGTCGTATGGAGCACTGTGCCTGGTTTTAATATGCAGGGAATTGTACATGTTTGTGGAGATATGGGCAGGGTGAACAGTCCACATGTAGTTGTTTTGCACTGTGGTACTTTGCATTTGGGCTATGTCACTGCCCCTACTTTGAATGATTGATATTTTCTTTCTATCGCGCTCGTACACAAGTGTTTCAGAGCGCGAACTCTGTAACTTTGTTGGAAGATTTGGAACACTTGGTTCAGATAATAATTAAAACACATCCAAATGCCAAGGTTATTTTTTCTGGTTTAGTACCTAGGGAAATATGGGACAATAGTTTTGTTTTCTTGTCCTCAGCAAAAGATTGCTAGGTGTGCAATCAACCAAGGCATGTTTGCGTTCATGCTTTTGGTATGTTCTTTTGTAATAATGAGAACATTGATTCTGGCGATGTTGTTTATTTTAAAAAAGATGGCATTCCTTTATCTTTTATGGGAAATGCCATGCTGTTTTGGAACATAAGGGTTGCTTTGGAGAAGCTATTGTAAAGATTTTTGGAGGAAAATAAGAAAAATAAATACAAAATAAAAGGTGTTTCTGAAGCATCTGAAAAACAAACCAAAAAAGGCTATTTTCAGAGCCAAACTCAAAGAGGAAATGAGGCACACTATTTAAATGTTCATTCCCCACGTTCAGATTTTTCAATTTGCCCGTGGACAGCACATATTACATACAGGGATTTAGGTGTTGAGAGGCATGCAAATGAGACAGAGCAGAGCAATGGATTGGTTAATAAGGTTTACTGGGTGTGTTGTGTAAGGAGAGAGTTTGTCAGTAGATCTTTTTCCTGAGAGAAGAGCAGATAGCTATGGCGGTGTGTTTCAGAAAGCAGATTGTTTGGATTTTGGGAGATTCGTGGATAAATTGGTTGGAGGTGCATGCAGATCGCTGTGGAGTGGCTGCACATCTTGGATTCCCTCATGTGGAAGTACACTGGCATGGAGTGCATGGAATGAAGTGGCTGGATTTGGTACTTCTCTGTGCTACTTTGGTGACACAGCGTCATCCAGACATTATTATTATTCATTGTGGAGGTAACAGTTTAGGACATGTGTCTGGAATCTCTTTCCAATTTGCAATGAAAGTCATGGACATGTATCCAAACTAGAGAGTATTTTGTTCCCGTAATGCACAGAGACAGATGTGGCAGTGTTTTTCTTCATTTGGTCCACAAATGGAGAAAGCAAGGTGCAATGTCAATAAGGATGTTTGTGCCTTTTTAAGAGATGTTGGTATGTCCTCTTTTCAGAATGAAAACATTATGGGCCTGATTCATGGAACATTTTCCTATAGGAAACACTTCCATGAATCAGGCCCTATCTATTGTAGTACACACATTTTTCGCAGAGATGGAGTACATCTTACTAATACCGGCAATCAGATTTTTCTGCAAAATATACAAAATGCAGCGCAACCTTTTTTAGAATGACAGCAATCCACTTTGCAGTAGGTGTTGACCATTTGATGTTTTTTAAACATAAAAAAACACCACAAAAAAGGCTATTTTCAGAGCCGCCACTTCCACCCATAGAAAAGTGCAATGGTTCTCATAGGGCAGCACCCCTTAAAAAAATGGATTGTACGCGGACTTCTAAAAAATGCACAGGGCCATGCACTATTTTTTTGTCACTTCTATTTTTAAACTGTGACAGGCGGTTCTGAAAAGAGCCTTTTTTATTTTTGTTGTTTTATATTTTTTTTGTTTTTCTAAACACGACACACAAGGAAAGGAGGGGAAAGGAGGATAAGGAAGGGGCACCAACCACGGGGATTAGAAAGGGCAGGTGGCGAGAGGAAGATGTAGGGTGGGCCCTATTGAGGTAGGTCGCAGACCTTCCACAGTCTCGAAAGCACTCCAAAGGTTCTCCCCCTGCAGAGTACTGCATCGCAGTACATGCACAATATTGTGACCCTCGAAAGGTAAGGGTCAACAGCATCATGAATGGCCTGCACGGCAGCTGGAGGGATGCGATGTCCCACAGGAGTGTCTCTTGTGGTGACAGGAGCGGAAAGGAGGATGCTGCAGAGGAACTGAACCTACTATGTTTATCATAAGGTACAACCTTAGGAATAGCCCCACCATGGAATTACCTTAGGTGTCTCTTCATTGATGTCGTACCATAGCTATACGAACCAGGCTTGCCACGACTCAGCACCTTGCGGCACTGAGTGCAGATCACCTTGTTCGCACAAGCTTTTGGCAGTCTATCAACAGTGGTAAATAACCATGACACCGAAGACTCATGGTGAGAACTAGCAGTAGGGACTTCCACTACCTCATCCTCTTCATCCTCTTCATCCCTCTTTATCCCTCTCCTTTGCATCCTCATGCATGTACCCCTGTGCAGGCCCTTGGGGACGTGGTGGTGGTGGAGGTGGTGGGGTTGCTGATGCTAAGGCAGTAGCAGCAGAAGCAATTTGGGATGCCAATTGGAAGGTAATAACAAACAAACGGGAACCAGGAACCAAGAACAGCAACATGCACAATTGTCCTGTTGTAAATCTTGGAAATCCAAAAGCAGAATGAGGATCAGCTCTGGGGTGTGGCCTTTTATAGGGGTGCAGGTGCACGCTCTGCGAATACCTGCGCTGTCCATGGACACATCGAACATCAAGAATGGGCTCAAAAAGTTCCAAAAAGTATGTAGATCGGCAGGGACATTGTCTGGGACATGTGCAATGGTGAACTTTTACTGTAAAATATCTTGGATTGCTCAAAAAAAGCACTTTTAAAATGTTCGGAGGCCCGGACAGTGTTTGCAAATAAGGAAACATGCTCAGCGTGGGTGCGGTCACATGATGATGTCGCAGACACGTTTGCGAATGGGACAGCCAAATGCGCAGGGACGCTTGTGCGCATGTGTGCGGGTGTTCTACAGACAGTGTTCAGGTCCCCAAACTAATTAAAAGTGTGACACACATGTGGTGGTCAGTTGCGGACAGGCGCGATGTTCGTAGGACCCAAGTGTGTGAAACGCATGTGCACGGGTGTTCTACGAACAGTGTTGAAGTCCCTGGATAAAATAAATGTGCGTCAAAACTTTGCGGACAGGCGGACGGGATATGTGTTCTACGGGTATATTCATTCTGGTTGCGGACATTACGAACAGGGCGGGTGTTCATAGGACACCCTCATTTTGGGTAATTGCAGACGGGCGGACATCTTGTGTGTTCTGAGGACACCTCCATTTTAATTACAGACAGTAAAAACAGGTATATTGCCCTTAGGACACCCCCATTTGGGTTAATTGCGGATAAGCAGACATCTTGTGTGTTCTATAAGAATCCCTTATATAGACTTTTCATGGAAAGTAAATGCACATGTGATGTCATCAATGACATTTGTGATGTCAACTTTGATGTCCTGGGTGTTAGTCTTAGCAGTGCGCTGTGGTGGCATGAGTTATGGCTGCTTAGTTTACCATAACTGGCAAATTTCAAGGGTTTTTTGGTTTTACTTGGAACCATAACGTCCCTTTAACGTTTTTTTTTACTGAATTTCAAAAGTTTTTAGTAACGCAACTTAACCATAACGTTCCTTTAACAACGTTTTTTTCACGGAATTTCAAAGGTTTTTAGTAGGGAAACCTAAGCATAATGTCCCTTTAACAAAGTTGTTTTACTGAATTTCATAGGTTTTTGGTAGCTCAACCTAACCATAATACCCTTTTAACAAAGTTTTCTCACTGACCATAGATATAGATAATATACATTTGATGAATGTTTACTAGGATTCCCTCAGTTTACATAAATATAACATAGAAAATACTGAACCCCCTGCCACCGTTAGTGTTTTTGATGTCCGCGGACCGTGCGCATATCCGCGGACAGACGCGGTCACCATCACAACTTTCCAAAAACTCAGGGGGTATCTTAAATTATTGTATCATACAATGAAAACACCAAACATGTTCAAAAAGCCCCACATAAATACATTACATGTAATAATAAATAAGAAGTGGAAACTGTATATGTAAGACACCAACCATCCACTGAAATAGCATTTGCAATATAATGGAATATACCAAAAAAAAGAATATGCCTCCAACAGAATTACCTCAGAGAAACTGTACAGCAAAAAGCAAGAGCATACCTACACAGCAGTAACACCAAAAGTTTGTAAGCAACTAGTAAATACATGATATGTCGTTAATAATTTATACATTTTCTGTATTAGGTAGACTAAAACTAATATTTTATTTTTACACGGAAATGTCCAGTACTTTGGAATGGCTGGAAGAACATTTCCCACGAGATGAAATGAGTGTCCACAGTGATACTAATGGTAGACACAACATTTTTCTATATAAGCCAATTAATAACCATTACTTTATGTGTACTTAACACATTTTTTTTAGCAGTCCATACACACAATATAATATACCAAGAGAGACATTAGAAGATCCTCTGAAATGAATGGAACTAAAAATGGATATGTTAATGAAAACATCATTCTTATAAAACTTTTGGTTGAGGACCACATTAAAGAAAACATTAAATATCACTGTCCCAAATGTACCTATTCCCCCTCTCTATGTCCCAGCCAACTATCCCCAAACCCTACCCAGCAAGAAAAATGTTACAATGAGACTTCCATCCCTTCCTCCCCTCCCATACATCATGTCCAAACCCCTAATTCCCCTGTATTTGTTTCAGTTTCTGCTTCCCCCTTTTTTTTTCGGAATTTTTATACTGTTATACAATAATAACATGTTAAGTGTGTTCTTAGTATATGCCTGTGTCTTATTTCTTTTTAAAAAGGCAGTTAGGGTATCTGCGGACAGCGTGGCTGTCAGTGATGTTCACAAATAACCAAAATGGGGGTGTCCTAAGGACACTATACCTGCTTGTACTGTTTGTAATTAAAATGGCGTTGTCCTTAGAACACACAAGATTTCTGCCTGTCCACAATTACCCAAAATGGGTATCCTAAGAACACTATACCTGCTTGCACGGTCCACAGTTAAAATGAAGGTGTCCGCAGGACACCAAATCCATCTGCATGTCTGTAACTATTCAAATTAGGGCGTACTAAGAACATCCCCTGTTTGTAATGTCCACAACCACAATGAATATATCCATAGAACACATATCCCGTCCGTCTGTCCGCAAAGTTTTGATGCACATTGATTTTATTCAGGGACTTCAACACTGTTCGTAGAACACCTGCACACATGCGCACCACACCCTTGGGTCCTATGAACATCGTGCCTGTCTGTAAATGTCAGCCGCACATTTGTTGCACTTTTAATTAGTTCGGGGACCCGAACACTGTCCTAGAACACCCACGTGCATGCGCACAACCATCTGCATGCCTTTGGAGTCCTGCTGACAGCCGTCCCATTCGCAAACATGTCCAGGACGTCATCATGTAACCGCACCCACGCTGAGCATCTGTCCTTATTTGAGGAAAATTGTCCAGGCCCCTGAACATTTCAAAAGTGATTTTATTAGCAATCCAAGGTATTTTCCAGTAAATGTTCACCTTTGCACATGTCCCAGACAATTTCACTGCCGATCTACATACTTTTTGGAACTTTATGAGCCCGTTCTTCATGTTCGATCTGTCCGTGGACAGCACAGGTGTCCGTGAAGTGTGCACCTGTACCCCTATAAAAGGCCACACCCCAGAGCTGCTCCTCATCCTGTTTTTGGACTTCCAGGAGAGACACTACTCCACACTGCTGGATTGCTCTTTTGTGTTCGTCAAGTCCTGAGTTCTTGCTGGTTCCTAAGAACTTTGAAGATGGCATCCGTGGCTGATCCTGAAGCAGTTGCTTCTGCCTCAGCACCACCCCCACCCCCTCCACCACCACCACCTCCCCAAGGGCCTGCAGAGGGGAACAGGTGTGAGGATGCAGAGGAGAATGAAGAGAATGAAGAGAATGAGGTAGTGGAAGTCCCTACTGCTAGCACTCATTGTGCATCTAGGGTGTGGTGGTTATTTACTACTCTTGATGGAAAGCCAAAAGCTTGTGCAAACAAAGTGATCTGCACTCAGTGCCACATGGTGCTGAGTCGTGGCAAGACTGGTTCATATAGTTATGGTACTACATCAATGAAGGGACACCTAATGTCGTTCCACGGTAGGCTATTTGAAAGGTTGTATCTTACGAGAAACGTAATAGGTTGAGTTACTCTGCAGCATCATCCATTTCTGCTCCTGTCACCACAAGAGACACTCCAGTGGGACAGTGCATCCCTCCAGCTGCCTCGCAGGCCATTCATGATGCTGTTGAGACTTATCTTTCAAGGGTCACAATATTATGTTCTGTGACGCTGTACTCTGAAGGGTGAAAAACCTTCAGAGTGCTTTCGAGACTGCGGTCAAGGACCATGAGGAGGACTGCCCACAACCTTAATAAGGCCCACCTTACATCTTCCTCTCTCCACCATCCCTTTCTTATCACCATGGTTGGTATCCCTTCCTTACCCTACTTTCCTTTTGTGTCATGTTTAAAAAAACAAAAACAATATAAAACAACAAAAACCCCCAAAAAAGGCTCTTTTCAAAGCCGCCTTTCACAGTACAAAAATAGAAGTGACAAATAAATAGTGCTAGGGTCTGTGAATTTTTAGAAGTCAGCGGACAGTCCGCAGACTTGGGGGGTACTGCCCTATCAGAACCATTGCATATTTCTATGGGAGGAAGTGGTGGCTCTGAAAATAGCCTTTTGTGGGGTTTTGTTGTGTTTCAAAAACCTGAAATAGTCTACATCTACTGGAAAATGTATTGCTGTAATTCCAAAAAAGGTTGCAATGCATTTTGTATATTTTGCAGAAAAATCTGATTGCTGGCATAAGTAAGATGTACCCCATCTCTGCGAAAAATGTGTGTACTATGAAATATAATGTTTTCATTGTGAAAGCCTTGTTAGCACTGCACCTTGCTTTCTCCATTTGTGGAACAAATGAAGAAGAACACAGCCACATTTGTCTCTGCGCAATACGGAAAAAAATTACTCTGGAGTTTGGATACATGTCCATGACTTTCCCAAGTCCTTTCTTCATTGCAAATTGCAAAAGATTCCAGACACCTAAACTGTTCCCGCCACAATGAATGATAATAATGTCTGAATGACATTGTGTCACCAAAGTAGCACAAAGAGGTGCCAAATCCAGCCACTTCATTCTACGCACTCCATGCCAGTGCACTTCCACATGAGGGAATCCAAGATATACAGCCACTCAGCAGCGATCTGCATGGACCTCCAACCAATCTATCCACAAATCTCCCAAAGTCCAGACAATCTGCTTTCTGAAACACACAGCCATGGCTATCTCCTCTCCTCTCAGGAAAAAGACTTCTGACAAACTCTCTGCTCACACATCACACCCAGTAAACCCTACTTACCAATCCCTTGCTGTGCTATGTCTCATGTGCATCCCCCTCAACATCAAAAATCCTGTATTTAATATGCAGTGTCTGAGGAAAAATCATAAAATCTGAGCGTGGGGAATCAAAATTTAAATAGGTATAATGAAATAACCCAGAATGAGACTGCGCCCAATGTTCCAAAGTGGTTTAATATATTTCACAAAGTGCCCTTACTGATGCCACGTGTTTTGGTCTCCCTTCAGACCTTTCTCAAATCAGGGCTTATTTCCCATAGTGCCCCAATTAGGTTAGCAGAACTTGTCCGCTCATCAATATTTGGGTTTGATCCCTTGTACCTGAAGTCCTACGTACAATCGCGTGATTCCTAGGAATCACGCGATTGTACGCAGGACTTCAGTTCTAGGGGCACTAGAGGAAATAAGCCCTGATTTGGGAAAGGTTGCAAGGGAGACCGAAACACGTGTCATCAGTAAGGGCACTTTGTGAAATATATTAAACCACTTTGGAACATTGGGCGCAGTCTCATTCTGGGTTATTTCATCATACTCATTTGTACATGTGGTCCTCTCTTGGCTAAACCACAAAACTAGTGAGAAACGACCTACTACATCTGATGGAGCAACGCAAAACAGATAGAACTGGAAAGAATATGTCGACATGTTAGACCAGACTATTATAGCCAAGAACCTGTGAAACAAAATTTAAATAGTGTGCCCCATTTCCCCTTTGAGGTTGGCTCTGAAAACAGCCTTTTTTTTGTTGTTTTGTTTGCAGATGCTTCAGAAACACCTTTTATTTTGTATTTTCTGTTTTTTTTTCCTTATTTCCCTCCAGAAATCTTCACATTAGCTTCTCCAAACCAATCCTTATGTTCCAAAAGAGCATGGGGTTTCCCATAAAAGATAAAGACATGCCATCTTCTTTAAAATAAACAACACTACCAGAATCAATGTTCTCATTATTACAAAAGAACATGCAGCCAGGTTGAGTACATGCATCTTCATTCATGCACACAGACAGACAATATAATTAGAAAGGCTCCCAGCTGAAACAACACCACTGCCTCTATATCAAATCCTTCTGCTTTATTTCCCACACCTTCACAAATGCATACATTGCATGGTTTTCTGTACAATCTCTGCCATTTACCCTGTAGAAATAGCAAAAAATGCATATGATTATTTCTTCTATCTCTTAACATTCAATGGGCCTCATTCCAAGTTCGGAGGTAACCACGCCGCTATTTGCGGCATGGCTGCCTCCGAACTCGTCCAAACTCCGGCATGGTGAATGGAGTCATTACGGGTCCATTCCGAGGTCGGAAGGACTGGTAATTCCCCATTCACCAGGGCCATTCCCCATTCCCATTTGAGCCCCCATAGGGCTCAATTGGAAGGGGGAAGACGGCAATAACGGTATCATAAATTATGGTACCTTTATTGACCACAGAGTCCCTTTGCAGGTCCCGTCCTTAACGCCTGCTAAAAGCTAAAAGCAGGCGTTAAGGAAGGACCCGCAGTAGTAGTAGGGCGGTAAGGGTTTAACGGCACCGGTCTTGTTACCGGTGACCGTTAACCCTTACCTCCCTACTCGGAATGAGGCCCAATAACTTAGCTTTAAAAAAACAAGTGTGCTCTATATGTTTACTATTATACTAATTTTTTAAATATATTCAACTAACAGATTCTAAGTAAAACATACAGGATGCACACAGGCAAAGGAAAGCGCATGTGCATACTATGCTCAGTTATAAGAAAACACTACTACAACAAAAACAATAAAATCAATTTCTAATACCATTTGCCTGGAAAGCAGCAGCGTGTGAAGTACGAACAAGAACTTAGAAGAAGCCTACTCTTTCCATACAAAAAAGTAAGTACAATACTAACATAATATTCTAACTGTTACTCAAACACACTAACATTTTAGTATTGTAGAACAAACAAGTGTATTAACCCTCTACCATTAGATTTAGTATTAGTGCTTCCCCTTACCAGCTGCATACTTTATATTGTCATCTGAAGCCCCGTATAATAACACACAAATACAATAATAGCCTTCACAACTTGATGTAGCTGCCCATTGCACAATCACACACCTCCACAAACATCCTTACCATCATACTCATACACTCATGCACAAAGCACGGATACACTGCACAACAGCCCAACCCACACTTTCTTTTTTTTCTCCAAAAGACCCCAAAGAATGCCTAACTTAAAGCATCTCCGTAGAAAGCAACGCAGAAGTAGAGCAAATCAGAATAAAAGTGTGCAAAATAAGCATCCATCTCTAGCAGATTTTGTACAAAAAGTTCAAACAAAACAGCTAATACAGTCATTAATTGAAACAAAACAAGTTTCCAGTACAGAAACATTGCCTACTCTATCAAAATGTAAAACAAAATAGAAAGTGATTAACAAGACGTCAGCTACTACTACTGCTAACGCTGCACCTATAAATCTTTATGTAGTGGCAAGTAACCATACCAAAAAAATATTTTACAAAAAATGTTCCGCCACACAGTCCTTCAGAACCTTATAAAAACAAGACAGAAATCATGCACAACCCTTAAAACATACCGTAGAAAATTAATCCTAGAAGCTCTCATAGACAGTGCAACCCTTCTCAAAAGGAAGTTATTTATTTGAGTTTTAAACAGATTGAAACCACTAATAAAACTAAATACTGAACTACAAAAAAAAAATTCTCAATAAATGGAATATCAACAAAAATAGCTTCTTAAACATCTGTAGAGGTGAATGGAGTAACACCACAAGCACAGAACCATATATTAATGAAGAAGCATATAAACAAAAGCAAACAAACCCAATTACCATACATAGCAGGGGACGAGGGTATGAAAAACGTAATAACACCATTATGGAACAAGAAACCCTGCTCACAAAAATATCCCCAGAAAACTCAGTATCACCTCTCCATTCTACTGAACCAAAATGTCCAGTCTAGAAATGGCTGTGCACATCAATGTGTAACATTGCCAAAAAAACATTCAAATCTTTACGCCATTTCCACAATCACTATGTAAAAAACAAAGACAAATTCAAAATGAAACTACTACAAAATATGGATGCCTATCCAGTGTGCAAATACACAGGACTACAAGGACATTCATTAACCTGCATTTCAGGACAAAAGCACCTTCCATCATATCAACATGATATCACGCATCATTTATTATAAGCAATCTGGTCCATAAACTGTACTATGCTAGATGTCTGTCCTGCTTTAGAACTAGCCAATTCAAATAACAATCTTCTGCATGGTACAGCCAAACAACTACTCGAAGAAATAGAGCAAATCCAGAGAAAATATTTTGGAAGTGAAAGCCACTTACAAAATGCAATAGCTTTAAAACAAACTACCAACTACTGCACAAATTGCAACCTTCTATTACACACATACAAACAAGAAATACTAAAGTTTAAAAGTACTTCAGCTGAAGTACCAAATCATGTGTGTGTGTGTGTTGCCACAGGACTTTTTATAAAAGTAGCACAAAAAACCGTAGACATAATGTACAAAATAGAAGACAATGAAGATTCCAAATGGTTCCAATTAGCTCTCTACCTTATAGCAGAAAACACATACGAAATTACTGACCCTTAATACTTTGCAATTCTGCACTGCAAAACTTGACAACAACCAAACACCTTCATGTGCTATCACAAATAACTTGGAATTATTCCCACTACCAAAACTCCTGCAACAACGAAATGTATATGAAAGCATCATAATTCAAACCGTGCACCCATTTCAAGCAATAATAATACGCCTCCAACCAAAAACAGCAAAATTACCTCCATCTGAATTTGTGAACAAAATTTGGGACAAAGTAGTTAATTTACCATTAGATCTTAAAGAAAATGTACACACTCTAGGAGTGCAACGGCCAATAGATCTTTAATTGTCTTAGTAAATGGCATACCTACAAATGACAAAATAAATTGGCAACAACTAGTGGATTTACATAAAGTTACACAAGCCCTGCAATATCTCCAAAAAAAAAAATGAATACTACAAAGAAATTAATATTGAAGAATACCTGAGAAAAACCATTGAAATAATTCAGGAGTCAGCAGAAACTGTTCAATCTCAACTTCTAAATCGTGCTACAGAATCCTATATTTTAGACCATTATACAATTCATCCTTTACACTCTAAAGACACTATAGATGATGCACTGGAAACGTTCCAAGTGCGACAAGCCAAAGCATCTCCAATCAGCATACGGGAAAAAATTATAGAAGCATGGGCCTTTCCTCTACTCTTTCCTACTGGAAAAGGAAGAAGGTACGATGATACACGAACGCACAGCATCAGACTATCGCTCTTTACGCATGTATTCTGATGACCCCAGATTCAGACAAAATGTGGAATACATATTCCACCTTCTCTTTGAAAGTGAACTAGCAACTCTATGCTACAGAGTTGCACACACATTAAAATCAGGAACCCATTTTCAAAATATGTCAGCTATGCAATTATAAGAAAAAGTGCAAGAAAAAGATGAGGTTTTACATCAAGTATTACAAATCTTTTAGGAAACATGCTGGTACACAAGAATAAGGGTTCTGATGTCACAAGGATGTACGCTGTATGATAAGAAACCTTGGGCCACTCACTTGGTTTGTTACATTAAACTGTGCAGAATATGCATGGGAAGATTTAACAATTTCCTATGCATAGAAAACAAAAACAAAACAAACATAGATATAAAAACACCAGGAGAACTCTGCTCTCTAGATCCTGTAAATGTATCAAGATATTTCCATCATTGCTTCATTGCTATGCTACACTTTATTTGTAATAAGACTGTTCCTCCCCTCAGAGTATTTCAACACTTCTTTTGGAGAAAAGAATACCAAGCCAGAGGAGCACCACACATCTACATGCTATTATTGATTAAAAATGCTCCTAAATTTGGTCAGGACAGTGATGCCACTGTTTTGCAGTTCATCCATAAATATGTCACTTGTGAAATCCCTTTACAAACAACACATGGTGACCTTCATGCACAACATTTACAATTTCAAAGACCAAATGTGGGAAATATTATTGTTGCAAATATAAAAACAAAGGGAAATACTACACCAAATGCCACTTTATTTTTCCCTAGACCAGTTTCAACAAAAGGTCAAGTAAACAACTTCATATCATCAGTTAGAGATAGTGTCAAAGGGAAATATTACATAAACAGAAGAATCAAAATACATCAATGATTACAATGCAATCATTGCCATCCTATGGAATGCAAACATAGATGTGCAGTACATTGCAGACAATTCTACTGCAGTTGCACAATATGTCACACCCTACTTAACCAAAGCAGAGAAAACAGAGCTTCAGGACCTCTGGGTTGGCATATCATCTGACAAAACACTATCACACAAATTGTACAGCGTAGGCATAAAAATGCTCTCTCATAGAGAATGTGGCTTCTATGAAGCTGCAGACCATTTAACTGGTACTGCCTTGTTTGCAAAATCTGGCCATATAGTATGGCTAAGTCTTGGTCCTGCTAAATCTAGAAAAAGAGTTCTCGAATCATATGAGGACATAGAAACAATAGCCAACAATGATCCCAACAGCCAAGACATTTTGAAAAACAATTTACTGGACACATACTACCCAAACAGGAGTACCACTTTTGAAACCATGTGTCTATACCACATAGCCCATAAATCCACATACAAAAAAAATATTAAACCAGATGAAAAGAAAATTGTGAAGGCAGTTTAGTGAAACTTACCAAAACGCAGCTTAATTAATCATATCAAATTGTCATTAAAAATTCCTCAACATAAAGAACTGTATTACATGTCCCTGCTACAACTTCTCAAACCATGGAGCAAAGAAGAAGAGTTACTGGATACATATGACTACTATAAAGATGCTTTCAAAGCAAATGAAAGCACTATAACAGATGCAAACTTTACACAGTACCAAACAATGATACACAATGACCAGCAACACGAATAAGAACTCCAGGCCCAACTAGAAGTGGACACTCCCGACAGTAGTCAACCTTCTATAACAGGAAGCCAAGAACCACTTGGACAGCCACTTAAAGCAAATGAGACAGAATTAGGCATGACAGAAGTAGAAAACCCCATCAGTATGAACAAGCTACAGAATAATTTGCTGTACTGAAATCACAACTGAACAATGAACAGCGGAGCATTTTCCAATAAGTAACAAAACAAATTAAACATGATGTGCAACATGAAAATAAGAAACTGTACCTGCTAAGACTGCAAGCCCATATTGCTATATGTGAGTGGTCAAGCTGGTTCAGGCAAAACATTCTTAATCAAAATCATCAGCAAGTTCCTCCAACAACTGGCAAACAACAAACTGTCAGCTGTTGTAACTGCCCCCACAGGTTTAGCTGCCTACAACATAGGTGGTGCCACTTTACACTGATTACTACTCCTTACAGTAGACCACCATAACAAATGAGAGTATCCCTTGTTGGATTTGATTCACCTCAGATTACAAGAGGTACTCAAAACAGACTATGAAGAGCTATTTGGAGGAAAACACATTATTGTTTTCAGAGATCTTCTTCAATTGACACCAGTGAAAAGTGAACCTATTTTTAAAACCTTAGGACACAAACTGTGCTGTAAAACTCTTGGTAGGATAGGACATGTCAACCTTTGGCAACATTTCCAATACAGACAATTAAAAGAAAACATGCGCCAGTCTGCAGACTTCACATACGCCAACATTTTAAAAAGTATTAGAGTTGGTATACTGTCTCAAGAAGCACAATCAATATTAAAAACCAGGCAAATGCAACTACTCTATTGCCGTAACACATGTGCTACTGATGTCATGTAACAATTAGCACACAGAAATGTCAATTGTTTGTCCTTGATGCCAACTCTTGCAAGCTGTTCAAAATTCTATGAAACAATGTTGAAAAAAAAATGCAACCAATAATTGAAATTTGCTCCACAGATAAACCGGACGTACATGGTGTGACACTACCCATGTGTCAACAAGCCACAACAAGACTTAACACCTTAGAAAACTCTATCTCCAACACAGCTGGTTTGGAGAAAATATTAAAATTATCTTTAAACTGTACAATAATGTTTAAACGTAACCTTGGCGTGGAGCAAGGACTAGTTAATGGAGCACTTGGTACAGTTGTTGGCTTTCAAACATACCCAAGTGACAACAACATTCAGTTTGTCAATATTCTCTATGACTACCTATCAGAAGTTAAAAGGATAGGATGCTCAACAACCCGCTTCCTTCTTATCAAAGACATGTATGTACGCAGAGAACAATTTTTAGTAACTGTAGCATACGCAGTTACTATTCACAAATCACAAGGTCTAACCCTAGATAAAGCATTGATTGATATTGGTAGCACAGTTTTTAAAGAAGACATGCGCTATGTAGCACTATCACGCTTACATACACTTGACAGGCTATTTCTAATCAACTTTGATGCAAGTAACGTAAATGCTATTCCTTGCTTTCTAGAATACAACAGACTGTGTTCACTCTATACAAAATCAAAAAGCAAAACATTGCAAAAGAAAACTACTTCAAACTGAAATGATATAGGATCTCACTGCAATTCCTCCAAAGAAAGTAAAAGAAGCTAATACTTCATCAAGTACCACAATCAAAGAAGGATCTACTGCTCAAAGTAACTTAACTACTTCTTCAAAGAAGCAACACATACTCCGAACAAATGACTTCAACACATAACTGTCAGGTCCATTCAAATTTTCAAATACAACTGATGTAAATTGCTACGAAAATGAAGCAATAAATATTCTATTCCAATTGCCACCAATTATTGACAACATTTACTTACACAGTACAGAGCAATTGTGTTTGCAAATGTTAGTCCTTCATAGAAATGCAACCAACAATTCTGATAACACTTACAGTGTTCATGAAATAAGACAAGAGTTGGACTACTGTGCTGTAATGGTCAAATTCACTATAAACTCACAGGAAGATCCACACAAATGTCTAATGTACTTACTACAAGTACTGGAAAACAAAAAACATACCTATAAATGAAATCTTCCAGATTTCATACATGTGGAAACATACATGCACTCTCTGCAGCCATGTGGCACAGGAACAAGTCCCTAATGAACGGTTTGTGTATGCATCCATACCTAACTGTGAATCTACTCCATTTAAGCAACTTGTACAAAATGCAAACCATGGCAGATTATGTACTACCTGGAATTGAGATAATCACTCCACCTTACAAATACAGACACATAGTAAATACGTAATAGTAATGATATTAAGTTACAATGTAGATGGTACCAAAAACAACTGTAAGCTGTCTGGATTCATACATGGTCAAGTATAACTTGGTAAGAAAACTTCACAACAATATGTATAGTATACCACGCAAGAACCACAACCAATGCAGGTCACTACACTGCATTTATAAAAATAATTGTGGATGGTTCGAATGTAATGATAGTACCATTACTCTAAAGCAGAGATTACCAGCAAATCTTGTAAACGCTTACTTAATATTCTTAAAACCAAAATGTAATATGTAATCTCTGTATGAACATAAGCAAAACTTCAACTTCAAAACTATGCACAGTTAGAATATGCCAACAGGTATCTAACTGCCCCAAACAATCTGCAACAACCCAACAGATAGATGAATAGGATAAAAGTAGAAATAAATAATTAGAATATGCCAACAGGTTTCTAACTGCCTCAAAAATCTGCACCAACCAGACAGATAGAAGATTAGCAAGAAACAAGAAATAAACACTAAAACAATGAAAGATGTATATTGTACCACAACGTAGGTTTTTTCGTAATCCAGTATGGACTTTTTTTTCCCCACATAACCAATGATTTAGTAAACAAACACAGAAACTGAGCAAATTGCTTAGTACACTGGTTTGAACTATAGTACTTCTAAAGTACTTAATATGAGGGTCAAAAAAACAGAAATGTCTATTATGCAATGCAATATCTCATATGAACTCCCTACACTAACATATGATATTTTCTTTTATCACAGAGATTGAAAAAGAATGTCTGGTCCAATTACCCATGTCATGAAAAAACTGCATACAACCACAAAAAAGTCAACCAGTAAGTATATAATAAAATGACTCACAAACACTGCTGCATAACACACCCATTTAAGCAAACATCTAACCATACACCACCATCCAAAATGTTTACTTCCAATGATATCTTATGCCGCAGTCCTTGTTACAAACTCTACAATCTGAACTGCATAGTCTAGACAAAACTTCACATACAAACTCTACAAATGAAACAGTACATAAACTGTTTTGGGTTGTGGATATTTGATGGGAGTTTGATTCTATGGGTGTGTTATGCTGCGGTGGTTGTGGCCAGGGTGTGCACCCAAGACTCTAGGCCCTGTCCATAACCACCGCAGCATAACACACCCATGCTACCAAACATTTTGACTGTGGTATGTGGGCTGCTTATATGGGATATTAATTACAATCAATGTTCTACTAACAATCCAAAACCAACATCATACTAAAATAAAATAGCTAGTAGTGCATTTATTATGTCAGCGTACAACCGCGGTGACAGTGGACATGGCAAACACATCAGGAGCACACCTGCCACCTAAACAAATATAGTATTTGACTCATCTCTTACTCCCCAACCCTCCCCAAACACTCACACCAACACACTCCGCAAAGTGTTCCTCTGTTCTCCGCCGCGCAATCCGTGGATGTCCGTGGATCGAAGAAGGCGGGCGCATCGAAACAATGTGACGCACTTCATGCCTCACTCCAGTCAATCAGCTAACACGTTGCGTGTCCGTGTACATGACGCAAGCCGATTAACCAATGGGTGTCCTGCCCGCAGAGCAAACATGAAAGTGTGTCCGCAGAGCGGACATAGATATCAGTAATCTTTTTGCCTTATGTTTTGCTCATTTAAAAAAAGAATAAAACTAATGGACGGATTTACACCACACTTACAAAAGCATGCTTTCAGGACCAAGCTGCCACTACTGCCACAAATTTGCGGTTTGGGCTGTAGGCATGAGCAAACATTTCTTTCCCATTATGTCTATGGGAAAAAAACATCTTTTGGGACCACCATATAACTTTGCCCCCCCCTTAACCAAACCTCACCAAACTTTGCAAATAAATTTAGAGTGGGCCATATGCAAAGTTTGGTGTGGATTCGTCGAGGGTGAGCGAAGTCATAAGCCACTCAAAAAGTGCTCTTCCTATGATATGAGCAACTTAACCATAACTACATGGCGGCTACCACAGGCCATTTGATAATATATATATAGTTCCTGCTACTTACCCTGTTATAAGCTTCTCAATTGGCATAATCTCTTTTTTAACCACGCTAGCAAATGGCATGCATTGCAGCATCATCACCTGCTCACGTGAAGCAGCAAACAATTAGAATGCTCTGCATTTCAAAATGTTTATTTTACAAGCATTTTGATGAAAGTAAAAAAATGCACATGTGCATGTACAGCAGCACTGTGTCACTTTTTCATATGAGATCGAAAATCAGATAAAATAGATCTGTGGACCATTAGACATTGCAATCTATAGGTGCTTATTAAGTCTTTATGTTTTCCTTTGCATGCTGTCACTTCCAATTCCACTTGGCACATTATCAAACTTAAACTACAAGTCCCAGAATGCAAAGAAAAAACACGACTAAACTGTAAAGGTTCAGAACTGTGACATACACATCAAATAAACATTAAAATGCTGTGCTTTTCAAAATATTTTTTGAAGCATTTTGAAGAAAGTTAAAGAATGCACATCTGCATTTACAGCAGCACTGTGTCACGTTTTCAGAAAAGAAAGTAAACGTAGATATAATAGATTGGAACACCATTTGTAATTGGCACTCAATGTGTGCCAGGTTAATATGTTCACAGTACATGTATACTTCCTAACATAACCCATTCCAGTATTCAGTTGCGTATGCAGTCCTACTTTTTTCTCTACATGCTGTGACTTGTACTCCAACTTTCACAATGGTAAAGGTGGAAATGCAAGCCCCATATTGCAAATAACAGATCTAGGACTAAATAAACACCTACAGATTAGAATGCATCATGTTGGCAAGTATGCATATCCTCATAACATATTAAACTTCCACACGCCAACTACCATTTAAAAGTGTTCTACAAATGTTTTCCATCAAGTTTTCTTCTCTTTTGCAAAATGTTACGCAGCTTCTACAAATGCACATACACATTTCTTAACTTTCATGCAATTGTTCCTAAAGACAACCATTTTTAACCATCCATCAATTTTATGAAATTTTTCCCCACCACTCCTCCTTTCATTCTAAAGATGAACCTTGCTTCCTAAAAGTACTTCGCCATTACTACATATCCCCACTAACTCTTGTTTACAATTACAGGAAAGAAGCACATCACTGAAATACAGGTATATGTATGTAATTATAGCAGCACATTTCCATTATATATTACCCCAGACTACTCTTTCACTCCAGTCCATTTTATTCTACCATTTACACTCTTACTACTACCATCTACACACCACCATTGTAACACCCACTCTGTTCCTCAAAACAGCACAATCACTGTACAGATTCCAACACACCACCACTGCCTTACTCACTAACCCACCACCATCACACCACTGTACACTCCTATTCTCAGAACCTTCCCAACCACACCTAATATACCACCTCAAAATCAAACAGCACTCTATTCATCTCTAAAATCACACCCACACACCCATGCATCATACATTCATATGCATTGCACATGTTTCCAACACAGCATTTCTTTTTTCCCAACCGACACAACAAAATGACTACTAAAGAGCAACTTTGATGAAAGAAAAACAAAGTAGAACAGATAAGACTAAAACTACATCATGTAGTCATCCACCTTTAAAACAATGTATAGAAAACATTAAAACACAAGAGCTATTAACCTCAATAAACAAAACTAAACTAGCAAAACCTAAAGAAAGTAATGTCCCTCTTGCAAAAAACAAAAAGTAAAAAAATGATGTACAAAGAAAAACAGACCTACTAAGGAACCCAATTCTCTATCTACCAGTGTTAACGTAATCATGGTAAAGCAATTAAAAAAATGATGTTACAAAAAATATTACACCATAGAGTTCTTCACAATCATATAAAAAACATCTGAAAAGTCACGATCTTCCCTTAAAAACTACCATAGGGGAGAAATCCTGCAAGCCCTAATTGACAGCTCTTTTCTACTGAAGAGAACATTATTTGTATTGATTTTAAACAGAATGAAACCATTAATAATAAATTACAACAAGTACTTCTAAGCATGTGCGGTGTCAACATAAAGACATTTTCAAAATTCTGTGGTGGTGAATGTATTCACACAAGCAGCACAGAACCATATGTCAATGAAGAAGCTTACGAACAACAACAAAAACAATTGCCATAAACAATAATGGTCGAGGGTATAAAATGGTGGAACAAACCTCTATGGCAAAAGAAACCCTTATAGAAAAAAAGTCCCCAACAAACTTTCAACCAAATGCTCCTTTCACCCAAACAAATTATCCAGTGTACAAATGGACATGCAGCTTTATGGGTAATGTATGGCAACAATCCTTTAAATCTTTAGGGCAATTCCTCAATCACTATGTGAATCTAAAAGACAAAAGTAAAATTAACATTTTACAAACCAGAGACTCCTGCCCAATGCACAGCCACACTGGTCTGCGAGGACATTCATTAGCCTACATTTTAGGAACATCTCGCAAAAGCACTTTCCACCACATCAAAATGTTAATGACACACCATTCAACTATATGGAATCTTGGGCATCGACTATACTATGCAAAAAGTCCTGCTCTAGAACTGAAACAATTTAATAGCATTCTCCTACATGGAACAGACAAAGTAGTGCTTCAAGAAATAGGGCACATTCAACGTAAATAATTTGGAACTGAAGTTGACTTAGAAAATTCTGTAACTTTAGAAAACATTACTGAAATGCCTCATAAACACCAACATCCTAATAAAGACGTATGAAGAAGAAATAGCTAAGTTTCAAAACACATCTGCTGAAATACCAGACCAAATCTGTGTCTGTTTCCGCAGAATGTTTTATAAAAACAGCATAAAAATAGTAGACCTAGCCTACAAATTAGAAGACAATGAAGAATCCCAATGGTTCCAATAACATCTAACAGCAGAAGCTAAATACAAAATAACGTACCCCTCAAGAGTGTACACGTACTGCAACATAAAGCTTGACAATAACCAAATTCCATGACGTGCTATCAATAATCACTTAGAAATATTCCCACTTCCAAAAGCTCTCCAGCAGCTTAACTTGTACGAGAGCATAATCATACAAACTGTGCACCCATTTCAAGCTATAACACACATTCAACCAAACTTAGCCAAATTACCTCCATCCGAGTTACTAAAGAGCATCCGTGGCAAAGTAGTACATTTACCATTGGATCTAAAAGAAAATGTACAAACTCTAGTACAATAGCCAATAGATGAATTTTTGATTGTACTAGTTAATTGTCTGCCAACAAAAGACCGAAAATATGTGGCAACAGCTAGTCGACTTAAACTAAGTTAGACAAGCCCTACACTATCTAGAAGAAAACAAACAATACCACAAAGATATAAACATAGAGGGAAACTTAAGAGAAACCACCCACATTATTCAAGAGTCACCAGAAACTGGCCTGTTTGAATGTGTAGATCATGTTACAGCAGCCAACATTTCAGTCCAGTATACAATTCACCCCCTACACTCCAAAGACACAATTGACAATACATTAGAAACATATCAAATGCATCAAGTCCCAGGATCGCAACGAGCATATGGGAAAAATTGCAGAAGCACGTTCTTTTCCTATACTCTTTCCTACAGTAAAAAGGAGGAAGATCTGATGAAAGGTCCATGCAAATTATTGCTCTTTACAAATGTATTCTGAAGACCCCAAAGTCAGAAAAATGTTCAATACATTTTCCACTTCCTCTTCAAAAGTGAGCTAGCAACTCTACGTTATGGAGTTGCACACACATTACAAACAGGCTCTAACTTTTGAAACATACCTACTCCCAAACTGCTTCAAAAAATAAAAGACAAAGATGAGGTTTTGCAGTCAAGTACCACAAATTTCTTGGCAAACATGCGTGGCACAAAAGAATACTGTTTCCAACGTCACGCTGGTTTATGTTGTATGCTAAGGAATCTAGGCCCACCCACATGGTTTGTTACAGGTACTTGTATATATATAAGTGTCAGAAAGTTTGGTATTTTGTAACACTCACTGAGAGTCCAAAGGAGGGACTCCTTCACCTCTGCCACATTTGCTGTGGTAGGTGTTGTAGATGGTTTGGGAGATTTGGGGTTGTTTTTGTTTTCTGCAGGCTTTTAGCCCTCATAAATCCTAGTAGCATGCGAAATCACCCATTTGAGACTTTGCAAATCATTGAAGGCCCTCACTAATCCGGTGAGAATGTATTTTGGGAGGGCCTGGAAAAGAATTGTAATGAGCTCTCTGCTGTTAGTCTTTACCTGTCAAGAAGTCTGTGTGAATGCAAGCTTCAAATCTTGGGCAAATTCTCTCAGAGATGTTTCTGCCCTTCTTGTGATTCTGAATGTGGTTCCTCAGAGTCAGAGCTACTGCTGGAACACCATTCCCTATTGTTATCTGGACTGCCATACTGTTCTGATTTTGAGAATGCCTTTTATATGCATGAGGCACAGGCTTATCTATTTGTTCTTTTCTCTGGGATTTCTCTCAGTTATTTTCCCAGTATCCCTTTTCAGAGCTTGGATAATATTGGGTTTCGTCCTCCGAGGGCTGAAAATAAAAACTGTCTCTTCTCTTGGACGGCCTAGAAGAATACTACCAGTCTCCCTGGTGAGGAGAGAGCATTAGAGTGCCCTTTCTGGACTAAAGACTCAAGATGTAGCTTAATTTACACTCCTGCCCCCTGCTGGCATGCTGAAAGGTGCAACCTCTCTCATTCTTGCTGGTAAAGGCTCGAAGTCATCAGTTAAGGAACGGTCTCCTTCATGGTCAGAAGTATTTGGGAGAGTGGATGTTAGACACTTCCAAGCCTGCCTATGAGAAGTTTTAGGTGGGTGGAATGAGGCCTTTGACACAAGGAATGATCACCCGTGTCCGAAATACTTGCCTCTGGTGGTTGTCTGCTGGGTAATTGTAGGGCCGTTGTTCGGTCCCTTATTTCCTGGTGTCATTTGTCATTTATTTTCATTTCAATAAACAACTTCTGCTTACATTGGACTAACTGCATTCTCAAATCACAAATACTGGCCTGATAAGCTTCCAGTGTTTTGCTATGGGAAGCTACCAAGTCCCTCTTAGTTTGCAATCCCTGCTGTAAACATTAATTTTTGTGCTGCCTGTTTTGAATTATGCTAGAACTTTCCTGATATTTCTCCTGGCAATGCCTCAGTTCTTTTTCAAAATATCCTTTTTGTTGGATTGCCTGTTTATGGTCAGTTTCTCTTTACTCCAATTTGTCGTGTAGATGTAAATGTTTCATCTTTCACATTGGCTAGTTGTTGGGAAGAGACTTGACTCACACCATCATTGTCATGCTCTGGATGTCATTTTTGCATCACATGGTGTTTTTCATCAATTAGAGCATCACTCTCTTATGCAAGCTTCTCTTTTTGTGACACTTACATTATAATCAATTTGATCAAATTCGATTTGGGATTCAAATTCTTTGAAAATGAATGTATTATTTTCTTGTTTTAATTTTGTGATGTGCAGTTTTATTGTCACAATGTTGTCTAGCATGGCAATATTATGCACAGATTGGTTATTATATTTTCCTTGTAGCTTATTTTGGGCATCCATACACTACTGATCATAAGTTTTCAAGAGACTCACAAATTGTGTCATTTGGTTCTGCAGCTAATCACGAGATGTCTTCATTTCAGCATGCATTTGGTCCATGACATTATGTTTGCAATATGGAAACCTATTTTCTGTTAGTGTCTCTTGCAACCACAAAAGGTCTTCCTGGTTGTCACTAAGCAATTGCTTGGTGCTGAGCTGCTCTTCAGAATTTTTCTATGCCGCTTCTTCCCAGTGTGTAATCTGAGCATCCCTGTCTGTTAACCTACCCGCCAATTGGAGGTAAAAAGACAAGTACGAGAGAAGCAGATAAGTTTATAATTCTCTTCTTTCTCAGTTTAAGTCATGTATAACCTCTGTAGGGACTGAACTGGTGGGCCACGTTCATCACAAATTTCTGCACCCACTGAGGCTATTCTATCCACCATCTGTGTCTTCCAAAGAACACTAGCTGGGGCTGTCCATTCCCCCCTTCAAATATAACTTTAAAAGAGCATGGTGCTTTACCACAGGTACTGCTATGTCAGATATTGCTCTGTTGAAAATGTATCAATCTACCTCCAACATTTCTCACAAAATAGAAATTCAAAACATGTATTACTCCTATTTTACCTTTGTCACTTAATCATTTACACTTCCAATTCAAACCTTTATAATTTTCCATGTAATAATCTCTACTTATGTGCACACATGAGTATTTCCTTATGAAACTGCAGTATCCATACCATATAATTCAATGCAACACAAAGTGTCCATGCATATTTGTGGGCTCTGCACAATTTAAGTTAATAAGGTCTATGTTGCAATGACAAAGTAATTATATGTAGGTAAGACTTCCAGTTTTGTTTGTTTGATGTTTAAATCAGGTTACAACTAACTCAGGAGAACATATGTGTTGCTGTGGAAAATTGAGGCCATTAGGAGCAGTGCAGAGTGAAGGGGTCATTTAACTGCTTTGGTAAGCAGAAATAGGTTGAAGGTGTAAGATGTTTTAGTCAAGCGACATCTAATTCAGGGAAACTTTCCACCCACCCCAAACCAAGTGTGTGCAATGTTCTTTTATGTGATTAAGCTCTTTTTATGAATCTGGGAACCCCAATTCAACAGCACTGATAACAACATTGATACCTAACAGTCTCCCTTGCCTATCGGGAAAAGAAACACACAGGGTTGCACAGAAGGTTTATTGAGGTGGGGGAGGGTGCTGGATGTAGGCTTTGTGGGAGGAGTGATGTGATAGAAATGATAAAACATCTGGTGATGGGCTGCAGGGCTTTGAAAGAAGACAGACTAAAATACCTCAAACTTGAGGTAGGAAACAAAGCTTTATTGTGCAGCCTCATGAGAGAGGACCTACAGAGTTTGATACTAGGCCTATGTAGTCTCCTCTCTATGATTCTGAGAAGATTGGAAGATGTAAAACTGGGGGTAGGTGAGGGAGATTAGGAGAGGTTTAAACAACAGTGGCAAAATGTGCTGTATGTTGATCTGCAGAATTTGAAATGTGCTTTCCCCTTTCCTTCTTTCCATTTTTTCTGGACTTTTTTCTTGATTATTTGTTTTTGGTTGGTTTAAATGTTTAAATTAATATGATGTTTTCTTGTCTTTGTATAGGAATTTCTTTACATATTTGAGTAGTTTGTGAAAGGATTCTACATGTTTTGTGTGTGGAAATTAAAACACAATAAAAAAAGGTTTATTTATTAACCAAATAGAAAACATTGAATTAGTTTAAAGATAAACAATGTATGCATCCACGAAATTTAATGACAGTGATGACAAATAATCAACACACTATTCACTAGGTTTCAATGCAACATTTATGGAAATAGAGACTTTTGTAGCATGCACATCACCATATGTATCTTTACATTGCATTCACCCTGAGTGCGCATACATCATGGATTGAAAATGCACGACAGTCAATGATGAATCTTTCATTTGTTAGAAAGCAAATTGGTTTCAAAGATCCCTGCCTATCCAATTCTCTTTACTTTCCCTTTATTCAAAATAGATACCACCCTCATAATCTTATTAACATTTCAGCAGAAGTCTATTAAGTCAATTTCACAAAACTAGTAGACCTTCCTGAATGAGAATAGCTTGTAGAAAGGACAATGGGCCTCATTCCAAGTCAGGCGGTCTGGTAAAAATGTGCTGGTATCTGTGGATACCGGCACTTTACTGCATCGCCCGAGAATGGGTTTGCCGGTCGGGCACCTGGGTAAAGCTGGAGGTTAACCAGGTACCCTACCAGCAGTAAAAGCTGTCATGACCACCACTGGCAAGGAAAATAACATTTAATTACATGCAAAACTTATCAAACAGTTCTGTAGAACCAAACTAGCACATAGCTCACCCCACACAAAGAAGTTCCATCTTTTATAGCGATAAACCTCACATTTAAAAAACTATGCATAATAGAGATTACAACATAATCCTGCACTCCCCGTTGGCTAATACCTATATATAATTCTAATTATCCCGTATAGTCCATTAGCCTATTGGTCACTCATTATCTAAAACACATTCCCCTAAACACGTGACCTACTACATCATCACTACGAAACTCAGGAGTAGATTGATACCCAGGTGTATTGTTGCCATAATACATTTCTATAACAAGAAAATAAACCCAACCATCATGTGTTGTGTACCTATATGCTGGAGCCTGATGAAAGTGTGGATAACAAGGTCAACTCAGCTTGGATAATACAATGGGCCTACTAATTATACCAGGCACTGTGGCACGCACAGACAGCTTGCTACCTATGTAGATAAATGTATTGGCATCACCTCTGTTGTATCCATCCCAAATCACGATACAGCCGTAGCACATCTCTCTCCTCATCTCTCTCGGAAACCAGGTATCCATGAATGATATGAATGAAAGCGGCATGGTTACCTCCTTCCTTGTAATGAGACCCAAATTCTTTTTCTAGGTATGCACACATTGAAATCTTGATTTAACTCCCTTAATGATTCCTTCGTGCTCGACATCTTCACATGGAGAGAGAGGGAATCTCACTGTAGATACTCCATTGAACCTAGTCAATCAAATATATATTTTTCCAGAAGCACATACACTTTTGAAATGTTCTGCAAGCTCGCGGGAGGCACACTCACTTTATATATTCCCACCCCTCAGTACTGACAAATAACAGGGTTTAATCTAATTCCTTTCATAATATCGCTGCCCTCAGGACTACTTCCCATTTAGATCATACTCACATATGAATTGCTTTTGGCTGTATCACAGATAGGGGGATCCCTCTTATGGACTGGTTCAATTATCCCCTTCTAAGAACAGGTGGGCATCAGTCAGCAAGATTGGATCAGATCTCATCCGCAGTTGTCTGCTGTTTCTTCCACTGAAAAAGGCCTCAGAATGATTTCAATGCAAAATGGGTCCAAAAGGAGAAAAATCTATTCCTTCTCCTTGTTATCAATTCTTCAGTCAGTGAATGAGTGAGTGAGTCCTTGAGTGGGTGTGGGTTTCATCTTTTGAGCAATAGAAACCACTTCCTTTTGAGGTGTGTATAATCTCTCCAAACTAATTGGCCAATGTATGTGATTGGATTGTGTTCCACAAGTGACATCACTTTAGATCTACCACCTCATATCCATTGGGCATATATAATGAAGAGGTCAGAATTATGAGAGTAACTTCTAAACCCAGTTTGCCTCCCATTTCATGTGATGTCATATTAGAGATTTCTTGCATTAGATATTGTAACATTCTGAAATAGTAAAATCCACGCATGTACTCATGTTACCAATAGATTTATCAGATTAAACTCTCCAGTAGGAATTAATTGATGCAATTGTAATTATGGTAGGACAAAGGGTTGATCACTTACACATTTTAGCTTAAAATGTTTTGATCCGTTTGTCCACATTACGTTTCCATCTCAATATACCAGGCTCGCCATTATGAATGCTCTGACATATATATAATTTGAAGGGCTTCTTTTCCTTCCACTTTACACATTATTACATGACACTCCTTAGTTTTTCTGCCCGAGTACAGAAGATGTTTGATCCTTGCTGTGAGTTCAAACCTAAAGGTATTCATGACTTCAGAGGCCTGGCAGTGGTAGAGTCTTTTGTAGTTTGAAGTTTCTGGCAGTTTAGGACATCTGTCCTGCCTCCTTTGAGTAGTTACCAGGGCTTTGCATATTTTAGATAAACCATTCTATTTTCCACAGAGGTCAGTTCCTTCAGAAGAGATTTGGGATATTGAAATATCAGATTGGATTAGACAGAACCACTCATTGAGCTGATTTATTTTGTATTTTTTGTTTATATCCAGCATATTATACATACAGATTCAGACCATAAAGCAGACAATTAGAATGTGTCGCAAGTTCCGCCTTCCTATAACCTAATTCCAGAGATAATCATTATCTTTATGTCTGAATTTCAAAGAGTTAATTTCCTTGCAAAAGCCTGGTATCTGTTTTCACAGTGCATTGCTGGGGGAGGTGAAGTGGAATATCACATGTCAGAATTCAGTCCTGGATTCATTCAAGTAGGTCTCAAACAGCATTTCACTGCTCATTATTTAGGGATGGTGACTAATACTACCATCTCCTTGAAAACAGTATGCGATAACCTACTTCCAGAGGGTTATTTAATTCAGAATATTGATTGCCTTTTAAAGGCATGAGGAGGAGTTGCAGTAATGTATAGATCTCATTTAAAAATCTCACATTTTGAATCTATACATTGGAATAGATACATTGCTGAAATTGGTAAAATGGTCCTTTCAACTTCACCGAATTGCTTCTTAAAGATATTGCCTGCATATAGGCCACCAGGTACTGCTAAAGACTTTCTGGAAGGACTGGAACAGTATTTTGGCAAACACAGGAAGCAAATACAAAGAGAGTCTAAGCTTGGGAGATCTAAATATTTGACTGGAGGACCAAACAAATCCTGATTCTAAAGATCTTTGTGAAATAATGAATGATTATTACTTGATACCTCTAACAACTGCAGCTTCACATAAACTTGGCCACTGTTTAGATGTGTATTTGCTAGAGGAAAAGAAGGTCAATGAGCGATACAGTACCCATTTCTTGCACATACTATTACCTCAGGCTTTTCTCATTTAATCTAAACAGGCACAAAGATCAGTCACCCATCTCCAACTGCTTTGCTTGAACATGCAAAATGAAAGATTTAGAGAAAATCCCTGGCAATGAGTTAAGAAAAGAAATTATCTCTCTTGATCTTCCCTCTGAGTGTAAAGTATTCTTTAAGCATGGGGCTTTAATAATTAATACTATTTGCATCATGCATTCCCTGTTAGGTGCAAATGTTCCAAAGAAAGTTTCTAAAGCGTGGTATACCGGTCTGTTATTATATCTAAAAAACATATATGGGACTTGAGAAAAGATGACATTCCCCAAGAATATGCCGATAAGGCAAGGACAGCCCTAACAAGGTAAAAATAGATATCTTCAGGGCAAAGTCTATTTCTTAGCACAAAAGATTACGGTAGCTGCTAATCACACTCAAATATTTATCAGAGTGATATCAAACTTTATATGTCCAAATAAGACATTTCCTGTGAAGCAACCGTTGATTGATTAGGCTAATGCTTTTAATAACTTCTTCCTGGACAGATTAAAAGTATCCGGGGAAGTATCAAACTACAAAGGGAATCAGAGGTAATGGATACCCCCAATTATTCAGACTCAGGGATGTTGCAGGGAGGAAGGAACTCCAATATCCCTCCGTTCTTTTTAAAGCAAGTGTCAGAATCAGGTGGAACTGAAACTTTCTGTAATCTCCCCTCTGTTGAAAAAGCCAAACCAGGTCCCAGATAACATTCAGAACTACTGTGCTTTTGCAGGTCTTCGCTGGCTGGGAGAAATCCTAGAAAATATTGGCTACAATGCAGTTCCAAGAATATGTCGAAAGAGATGGGGCCTCATTCCGAGGCTGGAGGTAAGGGTTAACGGTCACCGTTAATGGCAACGGTGACCGTTAACACTTACCACCATATTCTGAGTTCCCTTTTGCGGGCTGGCATTTAACGCCTGCTTTTAGCAGGCGTTAAAAATCCAACCCGCAAAGGGACCTTGGAGTAAATTACGGCACCGTAATTTACGGTGCCGTAATTTACTCCTTCCCCATTCCCATTGAGCCCTATGGGGGCCGGAATGGGGATGGGGAACCGGTATGGTGAATGGGGAATTACCGGTCCCTCCAACCTTGGAATGGACCGGAAATTACTCCATTCACCATGCCGGATTTCCATGGAGTAAATAGCTCCATGGTTGCTTACCATGGTGCTCTTTACTCCATGGATAGCGCCAGCCTCGGAATGAGGCCCATGGTCTTTAGACCCTCTGCAAACAGGGGTTCAGCCTAAATTTGGTACTGAAACAACATTGCTCATAGTTTGGGACAAGCTGTTGCGAGTGGGAGATGAAGGTAAACTATTGCTGCTCATAATGTTTGACCAATCCACGGCTTTTTATACAGTGGACCAAAATGTCCTACTGGAATGTCTAAAAACTATAGGACATGTTTCAGGGAGTGCTCTTAAATGGTTTTCTTCCTTTTTGAACGGGCAAAGACAATGGGTGCAGCTGGGGGGCTTCCTGTTGGAAACTATCCCAAAAAACTGTGGGGTCCCTCAGGGATCTGTGCTATCACAACTCTTGTTTAACCTCTATCTTTGCCCACTGATGGACATCCCGAGAAAACACAATATGAGTGTTCAGTCCTATGCTGATTATACTCAGCTGAATATTAGGCTTTATTTTGAAGAAGACTCCCTCATCAGGGATGGTAGGTTTCTTGAAGAAGTCGGGTATGGATGGCCTCTAATTGGGTACATCTTAACCCAAGTAAGACTGAGGTGACCTTGTTTGGACCAAAACACGTGCTATAGGTGGATAGCTAGCAGCCCCCCCTCCTCCTTCATTTCTGGTCTCAGAATTGAAGTATGTTTCCAAAGTGAAAGACCTGGGATGCATTCGACAAAGTGATATGGGCTACGATGGACCAGTCTCAGCCAAAGTCCAGTCAGCCTTGTTCAACCTACGGCTGCTGTGACAGGCTCTAAAAAGGATCATGCCACAATGGTAGGAGCCCTAGTGAATGCAAAGCTGGATTACTCTAATGGCTCACTCACTGGTGCTCCTGCCAAACAAATCTATTGGTTACAAAAAGCACAGAATTCAGCAGTCAGATTAGTCTTTGGGCTAACAAAATCCACCCCAATATCTGGCCTATGCCAGTCCATTCATTGGTTAGCAGTAGAGGACCGCATTAAGTTTAAAATTGGCTGTCTAATATTCAAGTGTTTGAACGGCTTGGCACTGAGATACTTGATGGCTAAGTTAAGGCAATGTTAACCAACAGAGTCTTCAAGATCAGAGGACAAACATCTGCTAACCATCCCCCTAATAAGATGCGTTTTTAGGGGAGATTGTATATGCTCAGTGTTTGGACCCAAACTGCGGAAAAGTCTCTCTCTGGCAATATTTTGAAAAAAAGTTAAAAACTCATCTATTTAAATAGATGTGTTAACAAATGTAGGCAACTGTTGATATAGGATGGGTGATGCTTTTATCACATGGTGGCAATCTGCACCGGGATACGGTTAGCTTTTTTGTGCGTGCAATACAAATACCTCAATCAATCAAATCAATCAATCACAATTACAGCTTTCAAAATGAAATGATCTCTGTGTCTTGCTTTTACATTTCCCATAACACTACAGTTTATTCATTGTATTGGCTTATGAAACTCCTTTCATAGGTCCACATTTTAAACATCTGTAGGTTTCATAACCATGCCCTCTGATGTCTGTAAAGAAAAATAAACACAAAAACCTGCATGCAATGGAGTGATTTTCCCCTAGGGTTGAGCAGTTCTCCATTTTGCAGAATATTTGATGGTACTTGGAAATATTTATCTTGGGCTTTATCAATCAGTTTTTTTTTAGCGATTGCAAATATCGCACATTTTGCTTGCACGTGTGTTTTTCATTTTCTACGGATAGGCCACATCTCACATATTTGTTTTTAAAATGGTTTGTTTCTCTACATCTTTTCTTGGAATTTGATTTCGCCTACAAAAGGCACCCAAAGTTACTTTTGGGAATGTTCACCCTACCTTAATGGTAATTAGTCATGTTCAGGCTTCCAGAAGTTTGAAACTGACCAAAGTATTTATGAATATCACATGCTCCACTGAACCAATCCATGTCAAAAAGTATAATGAACATCTACCAACCAGAAGTCTCCCGATATTTCACTCTACTGTTATTTAAGCAATAATAACTGGCTCCCTGTGCCAAACTGCCTGTTAACGGCCTAGGGTCCGAGTTAATAGGCCCCATCATAGTGAGGGCCTCTATTAAGGATCCCGAGTACGTTGCCCCCTGATACAGCATGGGGAGCCAGTTACTATTTCTGTTAACTCAGTGGACCCGGAAGCACTATAATTACAACTGTTAAGTGGAAGGTGTGGAGGGAGGGGACAAAGTAGCAGGAATGTCAGGCCAAAGGTGAGAAGATGGTGGGGCGGGCACAAGCAGCTGTCTGCTTGCTCGGAAAACAAGCTTATGCCATGAAATGTAACCCCCATTCCAAGCAACCTGATTGCCCGGATGCTATCTATTATTTCCAAATTTCTCTAGGAGAAATGGGAATGTGACAAGTAACACTGGAGAGGGTATCTAGCTGCTTTGCATAAAATCAAAGAGCATTTTGGGAGCATAAGAAGGAACTAGGGTGTTCATATTTGACAACTATGCATGTGATAACATGTTTGTATTTTTGCATAACTAGGCACGTAACTCACACTGGGATTTGTGCTCATTTCATTTTTCAAGCAATCACCCTGACAATAATGTGTTTTTAAACCATTTAACATATACATATAGTCTTATATAAATCTGCAGAATTCGAATCAGTGGGTTAGATTAAGGTCTGAGGGATTTCCTGTTATCTTGTTTCTGGAGGATATGCTTGCTCAGTTGTGGAAGAGGGGGTGCTGAGTGAGGAGGCTGGATCGCAGGGTGAAGATGTTTCGGGCATACCCAATCCACAAAACTTTGACATTTTAAGAGAATCATATACCTGTGATAAAGACACACTCGTAAACCAGTGTTCTTAGAACACATTTCAAACCCCCTCTTTACAGAACCAATGCAAGTTAGTCACAATGAATTGCTTTTTGAAACAGAAGAAAGAGCATGCTAACATATTTCGAACTGAAAATCTGGCGTTATAAAATATGATTAAACATATGTAGAAGTGAAAATCTGCCATAATGCGTTACATCTTTTAAAGGTTGCTTCATTTGTGATTCCTTTTTTTAAAAACTGCCATTTTGAAGTGTTAGAAAACGATGGCACGTATTTGAGCTGTCTAAGGAAAACCTTTTCTGGTTTCCATTGGTGATTGATTTAAGTAAATAACATGCAAGAAGTGGATGTACATATTATTTAGTCCTTTTTTTATTACTGTTTTAAAGAGTCATATACTTTGCAAAGTAAATCGGAACAGTATTTCAGTGAAGGCGTTGCCTCAGGTCTAAATGCAAATGTAATTCTACTCAAACTTTACTTAAAACAAATAAGATTTAATGTGATTGTTTTCCCGTTGCATATGGCCTCCGGGGTCACCTGATGTATCAATAAACATTTCATTTGACTCATGTTACAGACAACGTCGCAACATTTTATTTTATTATTACAACACATGAGTCATTTGGAGATTAGGTAATTAACCTTAGGCACCCATTGAGAAATTGATGCTGACCTTTTGGGTCATATAGGAATTGAAATTCAGTGGAGGGGAAAGGCAACACGAGAGGCAGATAAAGTGCCAGAGAGCACGCAAGCGAGAATAAGAGTGATAGGGACGGACAGAGCAACTGTAAACATCGAATTGTGGCGATGTGTGCTAGAAGCACAATGCAACGCCAGAGATGCCAGAGTGGCAGAAACACACGAGATCAATGTATGGCCGTGAGAATGGCACAGGTCAACGAGTACTTCATGCATGTTACGACTCGATGGAAAGGATCGTAGCAGATGGTAACCCTGGAACGGTGGCAAAGGCGGTCGCTGAAACCATAACGTGCTAAGTACAGTGCATGCCCACATTCTAAGAGACCAGAGGCTCCCGAATGCCAGTTGGAAAGCAAGGAGAACTCTCTCCACGTTGACAGGCGCAACTCACAGAAGAAATCTATGCAGAGGTAATGTGGGCAGTGCCTCATCAACATTAGTGTCCAGCAAAGTCCGGATAACTTCCAAGTTTACCTTCAGATCAGAAGAGTGTGCATTGAGTGTGTACGCCACTTGGCAGTTCAATGTCCAGCATTCGTGCCAGGAGTTGCATATATGGCACAGGGAAGGTGCATTACTCACTTTACATATGCTCAGCTTGAGGACTGGGACGCCATTAACACATTTGCTACATGACCCCTTCCTGGGTAATAGTGGGCAAATGATTACAGGTTCCACAGCAGTATCAGGTAAAAACATGACCTACCAGTGCATATGTGCAGCACCTTCAGCAACTCTAGGTGTCTTGAAACCATCCATGGATATTCGAAAAGTCTCAAATCCAAGCGTGCAGCAGCCTACTCACTAAGTGCTCTGCTATAATAGTGCTTGCGCAAAGTTGCCATTTCCGTGCATTGCTCTATATCTTCTTTGGAATGTCTTTCCTCTTCTCGGATGTCATGTACTTTACTCTCTTCTCTTTCATCATCTCAATCTCTTCTGAACGGAGACTCTCTTCAAGTGTATTTCCCTATCCTCTCCACCTCTTCGGCCATCTCTGTGTTCCTCTCTGAATATGCTGGCCCTGTGGTAGAAGAGGTTTTGGTACCCATTACATGTCCTTGAGTAGTCATGGCATACGATGGTAAGATAGCTCAGAGGATTAAGCACCCTCTGCTGTGATCTGTGTGCATGTACGAATCCCAGCAAGGCCGAGTCAGCCTTTCATCTGTGTGAGGTCAATAAAGGGAGTGCCAATTTCGATTGGGTAGTAATCATTGTGTATAAACATGTTCCATGTAAATCGTATTGGCTGAAAGCGCTATATAAATAATACGTTATTATTATAGCAGATTGAAGCAGCAGAATGCTGGTGGAGATGAACTCTACACCAAGCCCCTTTCAAGTGCACAGAAACAATGCTTCCTCTATCATCCATTACAATTGCCTATGGATCACATTCACGTGGGGTGACATATAGGGTACCGCAGAGTTGCAAAAGGTCTGCATTGGACAGAGGAAACCACCATTTAAGTATAGGGGATGCTCTCCTAGAATATGTTAGCATACCCAAATCGTCCTACTTGTAAGCAACATTTCTTTCAGGTGCTAGAAGATTTATGTTACCAGTTAAAGCCTTGTGAGCTAATATTACAGGCACTAGACACAGACCGTTGCTACCAAAAGCAACATTCTGCAGAACGAAACAAAAGGCTGATCTCAAAGCCCACTTCTTTTCAGATGAAGCTGGTACGCCAATCCCAATCGAACTCACCAGCGCCAACCTTGATGGCTCAATCTCAAATGCCAGTGCCCAGAGGCAACCACAATTGCAAGCCCAAACACACAACACAATGTCACATCTTGGAGGACATGAGCAATGTATTCACAAAGGCAAATGTCTGTTGTGTTAGGACAATACTGCAAACACTCGTACTGTGCAGTTCAGCCTTCCCTATATACCTAAGGCTCGGGGACACACACACACAACATGGTACACAGTGATAATAAAGTATTTGGAATAGCAAACAACTTTTTTAAACGACCCTAAAATAAAGAAAAATACTGCATTTTGTATTTAAAATATATATGGGGATGGGCTAAGGGAATAAAGCATGTCGGGAGGGGGTCGGGTGGGGTTATGGACCTAGGCATATGGGGGATTTGAGAGGAACCCCCAAATAAAAAAAATTAAAAAAAAGAAATTGGTATGTTTCGTTATTCGAAAAATACTGAATGTATTATTTAAAATATATATGGGATGGGCTAAGGGAATAAAACATGTGGGGGGGTAGGGGTGGGGTTATGGACCTAGGGAAACAGGGGCTTGGGGGAACCCCCAAATAAAATGAAAAAAAAAGAAATCGGTATTTTTCATTATTTTAGGGTCGTGAGAACAGTTTTCGTTATCACAGTTTTCGTTGTAAAACGTGGACCCACACAGCACTTGCAGTGCATCTGCACTGCTCACAACAGCTGCCCTTAAACTCATATGGGTTCCCGGAGTGCATGGACGCACACAGCACTTGCAGTGCATCTGCACTGCTCACAACAGCTGCCCTTAAACTCATATGGGTTCCCGGAGTGCATGGACGCACACAGCACTTGCAGTGCATCTGCACTGCTCACATCAGTTGCCCTTAAACTCATATGGGTTCCCGGAGTACATGGAACCACACAACACTTGCAGTGCATCTGCACTGCTCACATCAGCTGCCCTTAAACTCATATAGGTTCCAGGAGTGCATGTCTAGTAAAAGGCCTTAAAGGGCTCATCAAGTGAAATTCTTGTTTTTGATTTACGGATCTAATTTTGATGTAGAAAAATAAACATGTTGCTTTAACATTTCACTTAAGGCCCCCGCATGGCACACATGAATATTTGTCTACGTTTTAAATTACTCAACAAGTACCTAGTGCCTTATCACACAATGAAAAGTGGAAACATGCGGGAGGGCCGGTATTCATGAGTGCATTCCAGAGAGATCGCAGATAAGAAAAAAAAGATAATCTTCACGCAAACATCCGTCAATTTCCATCTAAGGCATAGGGCAGGGCAGGCCCAGCAAATAATAATGAGCACAGGAAAAGTCCTTCATGAATTGCCCCCGTTTTAACTTGTGCCCACTATCAAACTAGCATAGGCACTTTTCTCATGTCATTTTGAAAATACTTTAGTGACTCTGGGACTGAATTGCAAAGAACGCTTTGCACAAACATTCCATTTCTGTGAGTGTTTCACCACGTACATATGGCGTGCAAGGAGATGCTAATGCTAAAGTGGCAGGGCATATGGGTGGAACATGAAATGATCAAATTACCGAGGAAATGATAGGTCAAATTTACAAAAAAGGCACTATGTCAGCTCTAACAACTTTGCGTAAGAAAGAACATTGTGTGGATGAAACGAATAGTGCCGGGAGCCGATTCATGGAACCAAAACCGCAAAGAAACCTGCAAAGAATGTGTTTCGCCTGTAACACCCTCAGCAAGCCCCCATGGCAAACAAATATTTGTGCTGTCTAACAACCTTTCTGCTGTAACATGTAAAACAAGTAATCATGGATTACTTACAAGTAATCACAATTACATCCATTCCTCTCCTGCGACTCACAAGTCCTTGTCCCAATACCTTAATGAAACTGCACCCAACCACCTAACTCAAAGCTTGATTTGTACCACCGTCCAAAGCTGACTCTTATTTTTTGTCCTCATCCAGTGTTAACTCTTTTTGATTTGTACCCCTGTTCAAGGTGGACTTTTTTTGATTTGTATCATTGGCCAAGGTGAACTCTATTTTTCTTATTATTTTTTCCATCATGTCAGGGCCATTGTCCCCTCGAGGACATTTTCGAATCTGAGATCGGGCCATGCAGTCATGCACAGAGGAGTAAACTGACGTAGTGTTGTGGACTGCTAAAGCCTCCCAAATACAGGTGCACATACCATTCTACATTGATTCTTATATGTGGAGTTTGTATTACTGACTCCTTTAGCTAGTCCAGACCAATGTTCGATGTTGTTACAGGTATCTTGCCTCATCCAGTGCCCGTACTCCCCGAGAGGACCACCCAGCACCCAATTTCCACCCTAGTCCCCATTCCCTCGGCTGGACACTGGTCCTCTATGCTCCAGTGAGGAGGCACAGTGTTAGGTTGAGGTCTCTAGGAATTCACAGCACTACATCTGTTACAGCAGGTAAGGTTGTGCACTGTCATTCATGACTGGTGATGTATGCACTGCAACAGTGGCATGTTGTGGCACACATTAGGTTTGCATAGATTATATGATTTGGTGATGTTTGGGTGATGGTCACCGTTGAGGAAAATGTGAGTTTCCCTATGTGTCTGCCTGTGTGCATGTCTCCTTGATCAGCCAATGCATGTATTGTCGGTCTCTGGTTGCACATCCATAACTTGCTGCTTGGAGACAGTATCCTTGGGATGTTCCTGTGCAAATGCTTTGGTGAGAGCTGATGCAGTAGCTCAATTTCATATGTGGCATTACATTTGCACTCCTATCATGTCAGCTGTGCATGCCATCTCCTGTCATGTGTCATACCCAATGTCCAATCTATTATCCAGGGTGGAGTGGCCTATTGGGTAATTTGGTGATCTCATGGCAGGCCTCTGCACGCTGGGTCTTGTTTATGTGGTAGTTCCACATTTTCTAATGGGAATTGGGTTGGCCTTGTGAAATGTGATGTGGGCTCACTCTGGGTAACATGTCCATGTCCTCTTTTGTTTCTCTGTGCATGCCTGCCCATGTTGTATGGGCATACAAAACATCGGACTGCCTCTCTCTACATAGGTGGAGGATCCAGTCGACATAGATGCATGTCGGTGATGTGTGTAGTGTGCGGTGCATTGCGAGTGAGGTACAGGTGTCGGGTACCAGCATGTCTTTCTCATGTGTCATGTTGTTGATGTGTTCCTATTGATATGGTTAATGGATGTTGAGGGGTTGAGGGAGAGAGAGGGTGTGTGTTATCTTACAAAAAAGGTAGCAGATGCCCCTGTCTAGAAAGAACACGGCATGATAACCTGTTCAGTGGTTATTAACCACTTTGAGAGTTTGCAGCCATCTGCTATTTGCTCACTGTACCTTTCACAGATGGGAAATTACCATTTGCATATCAGTCTTTGTCCCGCCCACACGGGCAGTCCAGCAACGAAATGCTATGGCAATTCCTTTCTAAACAAGCGTACCAACAGCAACCCCACACACGTGTTTCAGCCTTGTTGGGCCTCATCAGTGAGGTGAAGCTGTGCCTCTCTAAGCACAGTGAGCAGGGAGTCCATGTCTGGTTGCCCCAGGTGACTTTGGGTGACTAGCCCATGTTCCTTCTAAAAATACAAAAAGGGTAGCAGGCGACCCTCTCTCAAAAGAACACGGCATGATAACCTGTTCAGTGGTTATTAACCACTTTGAGAGTTCACAGCCATCTGCTTTTTGCTCACTGTATCTTTCACAGATGGGAAATATCTATTTGCATATCAGTCTTTGTCCCGCCCACATGGACAGTCCAGCACCAAAATGGTATGGCAATTCCTGAGCACAGTGAGCAGGGAGTCCACGTCTGGTTGCCCCCAGGTAACTTAGGGTGTGTGGGATGTTTTTACCCATGCATCCAAGCCCTACCATAAAACTGTGCAGTACTGGCATAGAAAACATCATGATGGCCAGAACTTCTCAGAGAGTGCACAGGGAAAACATGAAGAATAGGCTGCCACCCATTTTTGCCTATGTTGTGAGCACAGGAGGGCACTGCCTAAAACCACCATTGGGCTACACACACAGTAGCCTGAAACCATTGGGAATGGCAATGCTGATTGCCAAAAAGCAACTCAGAACTGTGGGGAATTAATTTTCTTAACCCCAAAAATGGTTGCAATACCGGTACTCACCACTATCAGAAAGCCGGCATTTTAAAACCACCAGACTTTTGTGTAAAACTGAACAAATGAAACAAAACCAGGCCAAGGAAAGACTCGCTAAGAGGTGGATACAATGTAAAACTATATTCTGAAATGACTTGAAGGAAGTAATTATTTAATGTATATGTAAAAATTGTAAGTTTGATTTAAACTGGGAACAGAAAGTGACATTTAGCTGAAACCTGGCTTAATGAAACTGGATTCTGCCTGACAACTACCCCCGAAAGGAGTTGAAACCTGCTCAGCCACTCTTCCCAGGCCTAGCTGCATCCTGCTGCCCCTTGCCAAAAGGAGTTGACACCTCTCTGATTGAATTAAGGGAGGGGACCTTGGGACTGCAGAAAGTTGAACAAAGGCCTGTCCTGGACTCAGGCAAATGTTATATTGGGGGGGGCCGTAAAGTGGCTTCCTCTTGGGGGAAACTGGGAGGGGCAGTGCCTCTGCTAGGCAGCTGAGCTTGGGGGAAGTGGATAAACCAGTTATTCCACCATGTGATGTGGGATGCCATACCCCTTTTTGACCAGGGCATACTTTTAAAAAGATGGATAGATAATTCATAGTACGGACCTGTCAAAATTATATACATAATATCATTATTCTTGTGATTTTTCTGTGCACATTTTAAGAGGTGTTAGGACCCTGTGGTATGTTCCTGGTGATAGTAGCGGAAAAAAGGTTGTTACTCCAAATGTATGCATGTTAAAAATCTGACACTTTATCATCTGTAACCCATATCCCTGGTGCACATTTGTGTAAAATCTGGAAAGGTTTAGAGGTTGTTATCTGGATGAAAAGGGGAGAATTATGTCATCAGTGGACACGACATCGTACAAAGACAGGGATCGGATGGTTTGGTGCTACAGAAAATATGTTAACTGGCCTATAATATAAGAGAAATGGTACATAGATAAATATGTATTTGGGTCAGAAATAGATTTGTGTGCAAATTGACCAGGGGAGGATCCTCTGACCATAAACAGACCTCATCATGATGACAATCCATTTCCTTCCCCCAATCATGGGAGAGGGGAGATTTGGGCCAATGACAAGTAGAGAGGGGCAGGCTTAGCTAGGCCCAGGCTCACACCCATTTTCAAAACACATAAAAAGAGACTGCTGGGACAGGTAGAGACATTCAATTCCATTTGCTGCGGGGCATGCTGACCAACGACTTCACATCCAGAGATCCAGACTTCAAATCCATCAATCTCCAGAACCTGTAGCAGAAATTAACTCCAGAATTGTAGCAGAGAGGCCTGAATCCACCAGTTGAATCCTCTTCAGCAGGCCTAAAAACCAACCAAACTATTCAACAGTCGGGCGAGCTGTTTGAATTTTTACCAAGAATGTTTGCAAGAACCTGTAGCAGTATCCAGAAAGCAGTGCTGTATCCGGAACCCAAGAGAACCACAAACCAGACTGTTGTGAGCAGATCCAGTGCTTGACAGACCCAGAGAGCAGAGCTGACCCAGATCGCGGTGAAGTGCCGAGACCAGAACTGGAGTCCAGTCCAAAACCTGACCAGATCCGTGATGAGGCCTATTTCAAATTGATATTGTGAGCACCTAGCAGAACTGTGCAGAACCAATCTCTTAGTTAAAATAATCTAATCCAAACTATTTTAACCTAAGTAGAACAGCCTCCTAGAAATCGTGTCATCTGTCATTTTTAAAGCTGCACCACTGTCAGCTGTCAATTCTGCAGCTGCCAGCTGTCACCTGTCATTTTGAGTTTTACTTTAAATCCGAAAATCTACCTTTATTAAATCGTCTGTATCTCTGGAACCGTTTGGGCTAGGAACGAAATTTAACTTTCATCTGAAAGCCTAGAACCGACTTCCTACTCCCTATACTTTTTCAGTAATCGCGAGACACGCACTCGCAAAATTTACCGCGATTTGCAATTTGGCCCCATTTCTTCATCTGTAGAAATCAGCAGCTTTTTGCTTCTCTTTGCTAAAATTCGTTTGCAATCTGCTAATCATTCATAGAGTATTGCTAAAGTGAGCCTGAACTAATATAAAGTAGCCATCACCTACCCTGAACCTCTAGAGGGAATTAAAAGCAATTTTAGCACCTTTTCACTTTCTTGCAAACCACATTAAAGTAATTCGCCTGTGTTTAAAACTCATCCCTGTTTTCTCTAAGCTTGCTGGGGGAACTGTAACTGTGTATTGCATTATAAAGTGTGATTTGTTGGGATTCTTGAAGACTGTGTGCTCTCCTTCCATTTCCTGTATTGCATAGGGGGGAGTGAATTGTCAAAAGAAAAAGTGATCATATTACCTTTTGCTAAAATCATAAAAAGTGATTTCTGTACTGCATTTTATTCCACCTTGCATTTCCTTGAAACCATCAAGCATTTTCAGCTACCTCATCCTCTACACTACTCCTAAGTAACCAAATCAGTGTACCCCTATAACGTTATCCATTGTTGATCACGGTCATATTCTGAAGTGTGATATCCATTATCAATTAATTTATAGAAGTGTGATATACATATATATTGTTTACATTTTCAAATAAACCTTTTAATTTGCTAAACAAACCTACTTCTTGGTTCAGTGGGGTCAGGGGGATTCTAAGAGGGGGGTGTTATACAAGGGTTGTCATCCAGAGTACTGAACTGGATATAAAAATACACCAATAAGGGTTTTACTCAGCATCCCAGACTAGGCATTGACTTAGCTGTAGTGTTGATTGAATATCGCTTACATGTGACCAACCCCAAGTTCCTTCCAAAAATACAAAAAAGGTAGCAGGCGCCCCTCTCTCGAAAGCTGAATGCAAATGAAAATGTTTCAGCTATGCAATGGATTTCTGCTTTGCCAAGTTTATGGAGTCTGGAGCAAGCAAGATGTAAAGTTCATTAGCAGGGTGCTCCGCCAGCATTGGGATAGTGAGTGAATCTGTCTGTCCTTTTGAGTGGTGAGCTGTCTCTATTTATGCTATGATAAAGGGGTGTGTGGGCTGGTTTATCTTAAGCTCGACCCTTTGACAGGTGATTGGGTCAGAGTCCCCTCTCTGCCTTGATAGGAGGAGAGAAGCAGGGTGTCACCTTTATGGTGTGATTTTATGTGGCTGAGGATCCACCCCTGGCCCCTTGAACACAAAATATACTTTTGGCAACATACAGATTTACACATGTGCAACCTCTATAAGAATCACATATACAGATTACATATTTTATATAGCAGCTATCCCTCCAAACCCCGTAGTTGTGGGATCTTGTCTCTTCTTTTCACAGAATGCTGCCCTTTTCATCAGGAACACAATGTCCAATTCATAAGAACATTTCTACAAGTGTGTGCGTTTAACATGGGCATAAGTGAATAAAGTTGCATACTTCTAGCAGCAATACATTTTGTGTAAAATCACATTTTCTGCTGTTTCTTTCCAGAACATTGTGATGCTGGAAATTCATCGGAGGGACAGGGCCTCCGTATCCTTGTCCTTTACTGCCTTTTAATTGTGTGTTCTGACGTGTTTTCCGCGCAGGAGTTCATGTGGGACTCCTGGTGGTGCAGCTCTCTCTCTTTTGGTTTGGTGAACAGACCCGTGGGATACCCTTACGGCACCCATGGGTGGGGGTACAACCCTGTGCCCCTAGTGTATGTTTTTGGGCAGGTGTGGGTGGCCCGCAGAGCAGGGTATAGGCTGGTGGCAGCTCCATGCTGACTTTGACAGGTGCACTGAGTATCCTCCATTTTGGGGATCCCCAGGCCCTGCCCTTGGAATCAGTTGATTCCGGATGGAAAACAAGATTGCCCCTGTGGACTCTTGCTTCTATTACCTATTACCTTGTTTTCCCAAAGTCCTAGGAAGCCCTGACTCTGTCCCTTCCCCCTGACTGGCTGTTTGGTGGAAGTTCCATATATGGTGTTGTTGTGAAGTCCAGTCCAGACTGACTGGAGCCTTCCCAGTGACTGTATGTTGTGGGTACCTCCTGTGGGTGGGACCTGGGTGAATGGAGTGTGTGACCAATATGCACTTCTTGTTGTAGTTGTCTGGTTTCTGGCAAGAGAGACAAAAACTGAGACAGCCCTGCCCGAAACTGGCCTGAATGCAGTGTGTAGTGTTGAATGGCTGAGTACTTGTCCCAATCCACATTCCTTGTTGTGAGTGTCTGAGAGGGAGGAGGACGGCCAGAATGCCCTGTGTGCCTGATTGGCTGACTGACTGCATGAATGCCCTTTTGTATGATTGGCTGCTGAGAGTGACCCAGCAGTGTGGATGAGAGACAAGATAGTATATCTGGGGACCTCTCACCACTGGAAATTGTTCAGACGTGTTCAGAAGCTGTGTCTTCACTTTAAGAGTAACTGGAACTGCTGATCCTCGACGCCCAGCTGGAAGACAAACACTTGCTGTTGCATTTGCTTTGACCTAATCTGAAAGCTGCCGAATTCGTCAAGGACTGACCAGAGAGAGGACCTGGTAAGGCGCCCTCTTCCCGTGCTCCGAGGGACCATCGAGCACCGCTAACCTTCCCCAACGCTCCCTGGAAGTCAGACCCTCGAAAGGCTGCCGACCCGAGATGGGACCGCTGAGGAGAACGAAGCAAAGCACCCGGACTTCACCGCTGTCGAAGTCCATTGCCGTCGACCAGGGTTTGCAGGTTTGTGTAAACGCTGGAGGCCCGTCGAAGTTGTGTTGCCCAGCCGTGGGGACCACTTGATGCCGTGCCGCCGATGACCGGAGCCGCCCGCTCCTTTGCCTAAGAACATTTGAATCCAAGGACTCCCTTGTCCGCATCGTCAACCGCTTTGTCCCGCTGGAGAAAGTCATGCACGACCAACGCGCCGAGGAGAATCCACCTGTGGGTTTCCCGCCACCTGAAGGCCACAAAGACTTTGACGACTCAACGCCCTCGATTGGGCCACAGCTCTTCTGAAACTCTTTGCGGTCCTGAACAATCTATCGCCGAGGTGCCCCGCACACCTCATCCTCGCAGGATGTTGCTGACGAGCACCTCCTGGATCGACATCGGGGTCTCGGCACCCTTGAACTTTTCATTGCCGCCGTCAACGACAAGTTCACCATCTTCAACGCCTCTCGACGATCCGTGGCTCCTGCTTTAAAGGGAGTCACTCAAGAAGGATCCTTCGACGCGTCTTCGGAGAACTCTACTCCACCAGGTACATTGGGGGGTAAAACCTTAATAGGAGGAAAAAAAGGCTATTGAACAATATATGGACTGGGCTTGTGCTATATATCTTTATTTACAGGTTGCCCAGGAGGGGGGATCTCCACACAGAACTGTGCCTAGCGGTAGGGGTCAGAAATCTGCCTATTGTTTCAACCATCTTGCGTTCCTTCCTATCTCTATTGCTGGTTTCCTCGTTATTAATCTGTGTGACATTTTAACTGTACAGTTGATGCACTTTAATGAGATTTGATAACATTGGTGGTACCTCTTTAGAATTGTGTATATTTATCATTGTTGATTTCCGAGTACAAAGTGCGTTATTGTGATCGTGTACATACCTTTGAATATTAATTATATAAAGACTGTTTTTTCAATAATACAGTGTGTGGACATTCCTTTGCAGGGGTTCGGGGACTACACTGCACTTAAGAGCCAGCCTGCATCACCTCCTGAGAAGCTAGGACTTGATTGCTCGTCCATTGCTACCTTATTGAGAATCTTGGCTAGGATCCTCTGTGCCTCTCCTCTGCCATATAGAGAGTAGAAGTACAGGCACCCCCCACCAGTATCTTCACAAACATGTCACATGATTTTGCCGCCTCTTGAAACGTGCAGCTAAAATTTAGATTCACAAATCTGTTACTGCTATATTTTACACAATTTTCACTGGAAAATTATAAGTCTTTTAAAAAGTGTTCTTTGTGAAGGTTCAGCCACAGATGGTTGTTTGTCTCCTCCTCTTTCTGTCTCCCTGCAGTTCAGAAGCAGTCTCCTCCCTGTTTGCTCTTGGCAGAGGCCATTTACGACTGTCCTTGCACCCCGCATTTCCTTAGTGGCAGCTGTTCATTGTTCCCTTTTGTCTCTGTAGACCAGGTTCTTTCCAAACCCTATAATTATCACTTTGGTATGATTTCCTGGTGGTGGGAAAGGCCATCCTTCTGTGGAGAAACCTTATATTCCAGTTTGGTAGCTTTTAGCCAGGCTTGATTTATTTGTTAATTCTGTTGCATTTATTCTTAGCTTAAAACAAACTTGTGATTTCAAAATAGCAGCTAGAATACTTATTCAAGATTTGAAACCATTGGATCAAAATAATTACAACGTAGGTTACTCTCAGTAACAGGCCTCTTAGATTGCAAACATTTGATTTCAGTGTATATACATGTTTAAAGTTTAATCAGGCAGGCTCTTGACAGCTGTCATTCAGGTGGCCCAGGTACTGCACCCAGATTTTTGACAGATCCACAGACAGGCCACATTTGCTCTGGAATTTTCTTTATGCTCTCAGCTTTTCAGGGCTTTGCAAGTTCACAATGATTTCTTAGACTAAATGAATTGTGGCACCCAACAAGAATTTTGGATGTTTGAGAGTGTTTTGTACCGGCAATCTGCAGTTTCAGTAACAAAGAAAAAAGGATTTAAAGCAAGATTTTGGGGTTTCACTTAGCAACACTGCTTTTTCCTTCTGTGCTCCATTTTTACTTGTTGTGGAGCTCAGTGAAATATTCCAGGAGTGTGATCTCTGTTCCACCACTGACAACATGCGTGGCCGATTGGGCAGCCATCTTTTTGTGCATTGCAAAGCGCGATTTTCAGAGATTTTGGCGCACACAAGGGTTTTGCGGCCATTTTGATATTTCTGTCACCAACACAACACAGTGATGCCGCATAGCAGAGCAGAAGTGGGTTAAAACATCCCACACATAGCATTTCAGTGCTGGACTGCCCATGTGGGCGGGACAAAGACTGATGTGCAAATGGATATTTCCCATCTGTGAAAAGTACAGTGAGCAAAAAGCAGATGGCTGCAAACTCTCAAAGTGGTTAATAACCACTGAACAGGTTATCATACCGTGTTCTTTCGAGAGAGGGGCACTGCTACCTTTTTTGTTTGTGTTATGTTACCCTTTAATTCATGTTTGTGTATCCTGTGGTTGGCTAGTTTGCTTTCTGGTATTCCTGAATGGAATCTTCATGATTGGACAGGGGACAAGTTGAGGTCATCAGAGGAATGCATGTGGGGGAGGGTGGGAGCCAGCTGTTGATTTTCTCAATTTCAGGAACATGTACATGGCTGTGGTGTATGAAGATGAGCAGGTCCACCAGCTATGGTGCAGAGGGAGACATCCTGAACGGGGATTGTGAAAACTTGTTGCCCACTCGCATAGGCATGCAGTGTGGAATGAAACAAGGACTGGCTTAAGCAGTCCTGCATGAAACTGGACAACTTGACATCTATGATCTACCTAGTAGTGCCCCCAAGCACCCAGCCCTGCAATGCTCTAATGTGTTTAGTGGTTGCCCACTGTACAGGGACTTACACCCCCTCCCCCTCAAACTGAATATAATGGAGATAGATCCACTCCCCCTCCGACTGAACATAGACAACTTGTTGGGATGATCAATGACTCTAAATGTTGTAGAAATCAGAAATGTAGTGCTTTGCAGAAAGGCGCTTTCGAGGACAGTCTACTTTATGGGGTCAGAATGCCTAGAAATGTATTGTGCAATAGAAGATATGTTAAGTAGTACATGCTTATCATAATTTACTAAGAAAAACTAGATTCAAATTGGAGCATGTACCACGTTTTAAGCAAAGATTGGGTTAGTCAGGCATTTCATAAGGGATCAGCCATTTTGGATGTGGGACATAGTCAGGCACTCTAAAATGGATGCTGGGCATACAAATAAGTGCATTTCTGTAAAACCATGCTGAAAGGATGAAAGAATTACCTCATGGTAGTTCAGTGAGAGTTCAGTACTCAAGGGCATGGTATCTGGGCTTCCTATCTCTAATCTTGACAGTGATGAGTGTTGCATGCAGCTGATTCAATTAGCAGAGAAGGCACAGTGATGCTCATATTTGGGCCTATGGGACAGGAAACCATGATGCTGGAGCTAAGATTATCTCAGGATTGACGTCAGTAATGTTTCCATTTTAAAGGTCATGTACTGCACACAAAATTTTAATAAGTTACAGATGTAGGTATGACATGGGAGCTTTTGTGAATTGGCAGCCCAGACAGCCAACCCTAAAGGAGGAAGGGGCGTGTCTTGGAGTGCCAGAACCAATTAGAGTGTTCTGCATCATAGATAGGGAGCTGAGCCAACCAAGAAGTGTATAAAAGGCAGAGTCTTAGAGATTTTAGGAGATTTCCAAAGATGTCTTTGATGCTGTATGGTGTGTCTTACCTGCTGGAAGAAAATAAACTGATGTTATTGAAAGTCCTGCTTCAGCTTCCTGATTTGCTTCAGAGTGCGTTCCTTACCCAGTGATGCCAGAGAGAGAGGGTGATGGGATCCTGATTTACACCACCATGCCAAGTGCCCTGAAACACCACCCCCCAACTATCTTGGTATTGCCTCCTGGGGCCATGCAGCAGGGGGTGGGCGGTAGTTATGGTAGGGGCCCTTCCCACCTGGACCCATCAGAATGCACTGCACTACCAGATGGTCACTCACTGAGCCCGGCCAACTGGCAGTGGGCGATAGGAATGGATGGTAGGACCAGATGGCTGGCCTCCTCTGGATATTTGGATGGGCACCAATTTGACGTTTTCCTACAGTTTGGTCTGTAAGGAGTCTGGACACTTTTGCCAAGACCTCCCCATCTGTCACCTAGGGTACACAGACAATGTGAACACTTAGTCACCTTCCCCCAGAGTACTGTACACAGTGTGTATGGGTCCGGTGTGTACTCCACTTGGTTCTCGCTGCCCAACCGGGACCATGGCAAAACCACAGCACCCACCCAAGGTAGACAAGTGCCACACCCCACACAATGTCCCAGCAGAACTTGGCCTGCTGGTACTAGCGTGCCGGCCATCTAGGGTTGGACTGTGTGGTTGGCCTCAGCTGCTGTTTTAAGCAATTATCTTCCACCCACCTTGGGACTGTGTTAAGGGTATGCTGCCTTCGGGAGGGCCCCCTTATGTGGGTGGCTCCCCTTCCAAGCAGAGCAAAGGCCGAGCAGCCTGACAGCTCACTAGAAATCACATTACTTTGGATGGGGTCAGGTTTTGTTAGCACCAGTGCGGGTGTTTTAAGCCATGAGGTTGCCCCTTCTCCACCAAGCACATTTCTACAGCAGTTTTGAATGACCGTTCCGTGGGGTGCCAACCCCCATCACCACACTTGTGCTGGCACATGGGGAAACCACTCCCACTTTAAGTTTTGCAGGGCCTACCCTCTCCCCTTCCACCCCACACACACACACACGGGGCAGGATGGACCACTGGTGCCCATGTGGTTCACCTTTCCACCCCCCCAAGATTTGGAGGGTGCATGCTTGGATGAGGGAAAGATGGTCAGCCTGAGGGGGGCATAAGACTCCCCCATTGCCACCCTCCAGCATATGTGGCTACCGGGTTGATCCTGACAGTAGCATATGGCTCACTGATTTAGTGATGGTTCCTTTGATGGCTCTACCTGTCACTTGGATGACTGTGGTAAATCTGCTGCGGTTACATGCCAACAAATGCTGACCTCCAGAGATGCGTGCATTCATCAGACCAAGACCAATCCGGGCATGCATGGCCAGTTTGGTGACTCTAGCTAAGCTTGGTCAGATCGCACGTCCCCCTGATGGCAACAATACATTCTGTTGTCTGACCTATCAACTTCCAATGGTACTTCCTGTGCCCACCATGGTGATTATAGATAATGGGGAATCCCAGAGAGGAAGCCTGAGAAATGGCTACTATCTAAGGAAGGCAGCAGGCGTGCAAATTACATATTTATGACGCAGGGAGTTAGTGACAGAATTTAATAACACAGGACTCTTTCGAGGTCCTGTAAATTGAATGTGTACAGTTTAAATCCTTTAAAGATGATTCATTGGAGTTGCTGCTCCTGAAAAGCTTGTAGTTCGATCTTGTGATGGAGCTGGCAGTCTGGTGTGAGACGCTCTAACGTCTGTCCCAGCCCCTGTATCTCGGCACCCCTTTGATGCTCTTGACTTAATGACCTGGGCGTCTGAAGTGATTACTTTGAAAACATGACATTGTTCAAAGCAGTCAGGTCACCTGAATCCTTTAGCTAGGGGCATGATTAAAAGGGATGGACGGGGGCATTTGTATTGTGATATTCTTGGACCGTCGTACTTATGACTTATGACTATAAAGAATGGCAACGAGTGATCTGCAGTGTTATTCCCATGACCTGCCGGGCAGCTTTCGGGAAAAAAAAGTCTTTGCATTCCAGGCCGGGTGGGTTGCAAAGCTGGAACTTTAAGGAAATGACAGAAGGGCACCACCATGAGTGGAGACTATGGATTACTTTGACTCAACATGGGAAACCTTACCCAGCCCAGTCACGGAAAGGATTGACAGATTGAAAGCTCTTTATCAATTCTGTGTATGGTGCTGCATGGTGATTCTTAGTTGGAGGAGCAACTTGTCTGGTTAAATCTGATAACCATCATGACTCCTTCATGCACAAAAGTTTCACAAACCCCAGCGGTCAGCATTCAACTTCTTAGAGGGACAAGTAGTGTTCAGCCACACAAGATCAAGCAATTACAAGTCTGTGATGCCCTTTTATATCCAGGGGTGCACGTGATCTCCACTTAATGGATCAGTGTGTTTATAACCCTCCCCAACAGGTGAGGGTATCCTGCGGAACAAAGTTTATGATAGGGATTGGGAACTGCAATTATTTCCCATGAACGAGGAATTCCTAGTAAGTGATGATCATATACTCAAGCTGATTAAGTGAGCACAGTTTGTACACACTGCACATCACTACTGTCAAATAGATGTTTAAGTGAGGTCCTCGGATCAGCCTCACCGGAGTTAGCAACATCCCTGGCAGAGCATCAAGAAGCCAATCAAACTTGACTATTTAGAGGAACTAAGAGTCACAACAAGGTTTCTGTAGGTGATCCTTCAGAAGGATCATTAACAGCAGAGCAGCGGGAGAGAGAGCCATGGGCCTAACTTCAGTTGTATCCCAGATGCGCACACACATAGCTTGGTGTGCCCCTTGCACTACGGTCTCGCCAGTGGAGCGGGCCACGGCCGGGGCGCATGAGGGAGCTGAGACCGGGGAGCAGGATCCCCGTCACCAGTTCGGTTTGTGACCCAGAAAATGGATGTGGACGACCAGCAGGGTTGGGTTCACCTGTTAGAACATCCACAACCATGCACTGGAGAGCGAGCCGTGAGTGACTCCCCCTCTTCTCTGAGATGGCCCTTCCTGTCTCCAAACCAAAAGCTGGCTATTGTTGGCAGGGCCCCCCTCGTTGGAAGGGTAATTTCAGTGGGGCCAGCCAGGATCCAAGATAAACCTGGCTGTTCTTGAAGGATGCCTCCCAAGTTAGATGGGGGCCTGGTATGTCGGGCACGCTCGGAGCCATGGCGCAGACAGACATACTCGACTGGTGCCGGTTGAGATTCTGGTCGTCCACCACCATGGGTGAGCAATGACCAGGCTTGCCGGTGCTGCCGACAGACTTCCCTTGTGTCCTGATACCTGGTCCTCGAACCTGTGCGGATGTGGTTTGAAGACTCCCAGTGCCCCTCTCCTGCTGCCTCACACCCTTCTTTCTGTCCTCCGAAAAGGGGAGTAGGAGCTTGTGGTTGGGGAACGAGTGGATCAACCAGGTGGCAAGCAGAAAAGAGGCCTGTCTCCATCACTGAGGGAAGCCCTGTTGCACTGCCACAGAAGGATCATCAATGTCAGAGCAGCCGGAGGGAGAGACATGGGCCCAACATCTGTTGTTTCCCAGATGTGTACACACACAGCCTTGTGTACCCCTCGCACTACGGTCCCACCAGTGGAGCATGCCACAGCCAGGGCACGTGGGGGAGTTGATGCTGGGGAGCAGGATCCCATCCACCGGATGGGTTTTTGACCTAGAAGATGGATTGGTACGTCCAGCCCGGTTGGGTTAATCTGTCAGAACATCCACAACCACACAGTGGAGACGGAGCAGTGAGTGGCCCCCCTCCTCTCGTAGCTAGCCACTCCTGTCTCCACACCACCAGTGCAATGGTGTTGGTAGGGTCCCCCTCAGTCAGAAGGGACATTTTGAGTTGGGGCAGTCATGACCAGAGGGAAACCTGGCTCTTCTCGAAGGATGCATCACAAGTTGGATGGGGGCCTGGGAATCTGGGCATGCTCTGATCCATGGCGCAGATGGGCATACTCGACTGGCAGCTGTCGAGATTCTGGTCACCCACCAGCATGTGTGAGTGATGGCCAGGTTTGCTGGTGCAGCCAGCAGACTTCCCTTGTGCACTGGTACCTGAAGCTCGACCGTGTGCGGCTTGTGTTTGAAGACTCTAGAGGTCCCTCCAGCCCCTCCTCCCCTGCTGCCTCCAGCCCTCCTCTCTGTCCCCCGAAAGGGGAGTAGGAGGTCATGGTAGGGAGATGAGTCAGTTGGACAGGTCGGCTGGTGGCAGGAAGGCCTGCCTTTGTCACTGTGGGGAGCCCGGTCGTACAGCCACAGAGAACGGAAGATGGTTTTAACGGGCTAAGTGCCTCGAACACATTTGTTATCAACCATGATGATCTTGGCCAACTCCCAAGGAGATAAGCTAGATGGGGCATAGGTTAATCTCTCCATGCGGGCAGGACGGGCAGTCAGGCTGACTTCTGGATAAATTTAAATTCTCTGTGACTCTTGTCGGTGGATTACTCAGCTCGCACATCGATGAAGAACACAGCTAGCTGCAATAATTAGTGTGATTTGCAGGACACATTAATCATCGCACACTTAGGACTAAACTTGCAGCTCTGGCTTCCTCATGGAGCTATGCCTGTCTGAGGGGCTCTTGAACATCAATGGCCCCGGGGATCATGCATGGTGTGAAACAAGGGCTGTCACAGGGACCCGTTCCCTTTTCCTCCTATGGTCAGATCCTAATCAGCATTGTAGCTGGATCAAATGAACTGGCATGGAGGTTTGTTGCTGGCACGTCCTGGCATCCCCGTTTCCCCCTTCGTGGGGTTGGGAGAGCGAGGTGCCCATCATCCACCTGGTGATGGCCTAAACACCCCAACACACATTTACTTACACTGGAGCAGCTGGTTATGCTGCGTGTGGCTGTCTCAGGTGTCCCACTGCTGACTGCAAAGAAAGGGCCTGGGCTGCAGGACTAACAACCACATCCTTCTGGTAACCTCTTCCTCTGCAGTCTTAGGTACAGATTGGGACAGGGCACATTCAACCTCACCAGAGGGAAATGCAACGGCAATCTGCCAACGGCTCCTGGCCTGAGGACAGCTGCCCGAGCTACAGCCCCCTGACTATGGCCTCAGATCAGACGTGGTGACCTGCTGAATGTTAGCATCTCACTAAGTCGAAGTAAATAAAACAACCAGGAAGGAAGTATCCAGGATTCCCTCAGTAATGGCGAGTGAAGACAGATGAGCCTACCACTGAATCCACGTCCACTGGCAGAAGCAAGAAATGTGGTATACAAAAGACTGACTCTCCAGCATCACTCAGGGGTCTCAAGTCCTTCTATTCAGGGGCCACCACATGGATGTTGTATTGATGGTAGGATGGTAGCGGCCCAAGTGCACCAGCATAAGATCTTCTCTGAGATGGGTGCTTGGCAATCCAGACCAATGCTGGTGTTAGACTCCAGCCAAGGCTAAGTATGGGTGCAAGACCGATAGCCTAGAACTAACATAAGGGAAAGTTGAATAGTACTTTCAAGAGAGAGTTCATGAGGGTGGGGTCCGTGCAGTCCGGCCATAGGAGTCAACATGGTGGGCAGATTGGTCACCCTGGACAGTGGATCGCCTTGTGGGCCTGCCACCTGTCAACATTCAGCCCCCGCCAGGCTCATTTCCTCTGTGGCATAGCACCGTGAATGGCTCCAGGCCAGCTGGGAAAGCCCTGGGGGAAGGAGGGTCTCTGCTTTGGTTGAGAAGGTTACAGTACCCTGGCTGAAGTTCTGCCATGTCCACAGAGACGATGGTAATTGGCCGCCGGCGTGTCCTTCTCAGGCAACTGTCTCAGCCCCTCTCGGGCTATCACATATTTCTGCGGTGATGATCCCCATCCACATGGCCAGGAGACGGCAGTTGCTACCTGATCCTGACCCTGGGGGTGGTATTATGAGTTAGGATCATGTGGAAGGGGACAACTATCTGGAGAAGATGTTGTCTCCATTAGGAGAGACACAGTATTCTCCCCCCTTTTTGAAGAAAACCCTGTGACACCTAGGCTCCTGATGGCACACTTGTTAGAACTGATATAATATTGTTTCATCCTCATTGTATATGTTGGCCTATGCCCAGTCGCTTTGCGAGGAAATCCGTATTGCAAGGTCTTAACCTTAAGTGAATCAAGCCTCCATTTTAGGTTAAAGCCGCCATTTTAGTTTATCGTGCAAAGTCACCCTGTGGCCTAAAATGGCCGACCTGTGTTCTCTTGTTCTTACTTTAACCTCTTCAACCTCTGTAGGAGAGTTAATGTCCAACCTGCCTGCAGGCTACATGTTAGGGTCATGGAGACCTTGTCCTTTGTTGACCTCGGGTTCAGGGGATTACTTGAAACGGCGATGTTAACCTACAAGTATACAAGAACAATAACGCTATTTAAACATAACATGCGAAACATCTGTTTGACCTGCATTAAAGCAAATGTGTAAAGAGTGTAAAGTTAAACCCAGAGAATAATAGTGCTTGTTAGTAAATGTATTAAGAAGTAAACCGCATGCACAAGATATGTAAATTAGGAACGAACCTGGCGCGAACCCTAGCCCAGTACATGATTAACTTGAAGGAGGCTGGACATCGTTATGAAGAAACTGTATAAATACGCTGATGTCCAGCTAGCAATTCCTGTTCACTGCTCACATTGAACCTGCTGGTGGTCTCTGTGATGTACTGACGGCCAAATAGCTATTTGTGTACTTTGTTTTGTAAACTGTGCAGTATTGCAATAAAGATTATGGTAATCTTTACAAGCCCGTGTTGGTGTATTTCTCTTTGCATGGTGTAAAAGCCTTAATATTGTACTTTCTGATACCACACACTGTCAATCTCAGCAGAATACAATTCACACCACATATATACATAACACACATATAACTCCTGTCTCATGTTTTGTACTAACTAAACATCTGAAACAAAAAGTTCTATGAATCCTATGGACTCCAACTACCATAACGCCTCAAGTACTGATACGAGGAAGAGGAAGAAGGAGTTAATATGAATCAAAGGAAACACTAAGCTGGACATGCAGGCTAGTTGTTGTAATGAGGTCCAACTGTGTGGAACATTTAAAAATGGAAAAACAGAGAGATGCAGAACAGAAAAAGAAGGAACTGAATCACAGGAGAAGGCAGCAGAAGAGGAATGGACCATGCTGAAGAAAGCAAATTCTTTCAGCCTGCCGCTTGCAAGCACTACTTACCATAGTAGCGCAAGGCCACAGAAGACAATGCAAGCACTGTAAGAGAATAGATGGGGAGCCAGTAGCTACAGCAGAGCTGACAAACAGCAGGTTTATCAATGGATGTATGCAGAGTCGGCAGGAGAGCTGAGAGAAGTTTGCAGCACAGAGAACACACTCCCAACGTGAAAGGTTCACCACAGCAACGTGGCATGCATCGGAAATGCTATCAGAAACCAGTGAGTTGCCCAGAGATGTTGGGGACCTCTGGGTGTACCGACAGGCATATGTGCCATTAAGAACTTATTTTGAATACAACCAAGTAGAAAACAAAGACAGAACGTGCCAAAAAACTCATGTATGAGATGTCAATATGGGGAAGGTTGGAACAAGTATTGCCACAAGCCAAGGAATACTACTAAAGGCGTTAAAAGACAGAACTTGAAATAATCTCCAAATATGAGACAGCACTGTGGAGAAAGTTGGAACAAGTAATATCTCAAGGCAAGAAAGTATAGACAATGAAGGAATACAACTGTGCTGACAGAAAGACAGTGAGAACGTTAAAAGAAGTCATGGTGAAAGATGCACATCAGGCAGTGAGCGTTTGGGGAGGAAAATGCCTGGCAGGAGAGTATACCAGGGGATATGATGAACTGGAGCTTATTGTTTGAAAGAAGCACTTTCACCATCCTTAAGGAAGTGTTGTCTTAAGAAATGGTTGCTTGAAAGAGACACATCTGCCATCCTACCTGAGGGATTCAGGGGAATAGAACCACCCTTTGCCTCCAAACATCATTTTTATTGGATGTATCTATTTGTTTTTTAACACTTTTTACCAAACCTATATAAGAGACTCTTTCCTTATACACGTAGTTGCCCACTTCTATTGTGAGGGTTAGATTAAAATTTTGGGCCAATGTTCCCTCTAATTATTTTTCTCTATGTGCGGAACTGGTTGGCTGCCGTGTGTACATTATTTTCCATGGGGGAAGCTGACTGATGAGGTAAGCCACTTTGTGAGCATGCGTAGTTAGTGAGCTACCATATCTGAATAGAATTTGGAAAGGAATGTCCACTTCCCAATTACTGCAATTCTTTACAAATCTGTGTAAAAGTAACATCTCACATTACTTTTTTCCAAACACATAGGCTGAAAAATGTTGTATATGTTATTATAAAGACAGGTAATCAACTAGTCAAAGACTTCAAGATCTGCCACAGTAACTAGCAAAAGTACTCCAGTGCAGAGAAAATTGTGTGTTTTATGCCACTGGAAAAAGACTCATGCGTATTACAAAAAACAAATATTGCATAATAGATGTAGCAGTGATACAATTCAGACAGAATACAAAATTTACACATGGAACATTGGCAACTGAAAGGAATATTTCAGAAAACATGCCAATAGGAGTTCATGTTCCACTTTAATGAAGTAATTCAAGGGCCAGGAGAACATGCCTAGTTTGTGTATGGATGTGTAATGTGTAATATTGATAATTTCATCAGAATAACTGCACCTCAGAATATGATGGTCACAATTGTTGGGCCTCTGCTTACTATCCACATTGTGTTGTCTTGTGAGTTGTGACAACACTTACTTGACACAAACCCTATAGCTAAGAGACATATACATCATCAATTAATACTCCCTAACAACAGGAAAATGTGCCCAACAAGAATGGGAATCAATGAACACATGGGAGCCTACCTCCTGCTTCTACCCACAAAGTTGTAGTGATATGTTTTCAAGTTAGTCACCAGCAGAACAGTGGCATAGGAAACAACTCTTAATAAGATTGCTGCCGATCTCAAGAGGAAATATAAAAGGAAAGAACATATTTTAATAAGCATAAAATATCCCTATTGTCAAAGATAATTACTTTTTTTCTCCCTGAGAAAAAATATTTGAATCCAAGTAGGGAGCAAAATCTTATCAGAGCCCTTATTGCAACGCTGGCATAGAGAGTGAAATAATATAATACAGCCTATAGTTTTGCTCTCCCTTCCTCACCACAGCCTAGACAAAATTCAACAAGAGCCTTACTGAGGTTTCTTATGGAGCCACATTAAATAAAATCACAGGTATGTATCTTTCAGGTTAATAGCAGCAATGCTTAGCTGTCCAACAGATTGAGTGCCTTCTTCTGTAACCAGGGACCCCTCTTCTGCAATTCATTGTTATCACTTAAATACTTGGCAGGGGGATGCTAGAGGCAATAAACAAATATCACGTGATTATATAGAAAAGCCCTCAGCAGCGGAGCATAGATAGAAACAGAGTTTGCCTATCCTTTAGGAAACAAACACATTTCCTTCACTGTGCTGTACTGCTGAAAAGGTTGACTTGGTTTTTGAAATTAGCTGATTTGTTCATCACCTAGGAGTGTTCTCCTATACCCTTCAACCTGTACTCCGCAATCCCCCAGCTCTTGTGCTAGCCTCCAATACTAGTTGACAGAGCACTGTAGAAGGTGAGGGATTGTAGCAGTAAACACTCGCCGGGAAAGTCATCAATCTGCATGGGCACAATTATTTTGCAGTGCATACAAGATGTTTTGCAACATACCCCACCCCTATAGTATTATACAAGTGCACACTGATCCCATTTCTGTATAGCATAGTTACTCATAAATTTGTTAAGACTTATACCCAATGGAACTCTGAACACTTGTAAAGGATGTAGAATATCTGTATCTATACTCCTCTATCCAACTCTTCAAGCCTTCTCGTAATCTCCGCTCAGCCTCCTCAACTACCCTTGTGGCTCTTCGCCCTCCCTGTGCTTCCTCTCACTTCTGCTCTTCTGCTCTCTCTTCTTGCCTCACTTTCATGGAATTCTCTTCCCTCGGACGTCCGAGAAACTGTCCACACGGATTTGTTCCTACCTTCTCACCTCTGAGTTACCCTACCTCTCATCTGTCTGCTAGCTAACATTATTAACTAACCTCTTACCTGCCTGTCTCTCACTTCCTCTGCCTTCACTCTAGCACTTCACCCATTAGGGTCACATCCCGAGCACAGCTGGCTGATCCACCTACCTGCACTTAAACATTTCCAATTTTGGTTGTCCTTAATCTATGTATGTACACTTATGTATTGTCCCAGTAATTTTTCCATTTACTCCCCTCCACAACCTGGTCAGAATGTCCCCCAAACTCACCCCACTGTACAAAGCTCAGTGCTTCCCGGCAAATCTGATTTCTTTTTTATTGCACGTTCTTTTGCTATCAAAAGAGAATTGTTCTTCCTGTAAATAAATATAAATAAAATAAAATAAATAAATAGAATATCAATCGCCCTAATATTACAGAGGAGTAATGTCAGGCTTATTCACATCCATTACTTCTTGTAGGCCATGAAAATGATATTGCATGGTTGCTCTTAGCGTATAGGGTGATTTGTCAGCAGTGCTAAAGTAGGAGGCGCTGAGCACGACATTTGTCTACTCACAAAATCTGCAGAAGGCAAATATTCTAGTTTCATAGGGCCTCATTACACGGTAGGCGGAGAACCATGGCGCTATTAGCGCCATAGTTCATGCCGGTAAAATACCGGCACCGCCTTGGTGGAAAGGGGAATTACCACCCCATTCCAAGGTTGGCAGGGCGGTAATTCCCCCTTCCACCATTGCCCTTCCCCATTCCCATTTTTGCCCCATAGGACATGGGAATGGGGAAGGTGCTAATTACGGCACGGCAAATTGCGGTACCGTAATTAGCACCCTGGTCCCTTTGCAGGTTGGTTTTTAACGCCTGCAAAAAGCAGGCGTTAAATTCCCCAACCCGCAAAGGGACCTCGTAGTAAGGCGGTAAGGGTTTACCGCTGCCCTTACCGGTACTGGTAAACCCTTACCGCCGTCCGTGTAATGAGGCCCATAATGTGTTAACTTGCAAGAGGACTGCTGCAAAGCATGTGTGTGACATATATACAAAGCAGAGGAAGCATCGGATGAAGCTACACATCCAAGTAGCCTGCTTACTTACAGTCAGTAGCCAATATTTGGCTGATAGTTGGGTTACATAGTGTTGGTGACGCTTTTGGTGAGGCACAATGAGCAACAGAAATTCTGGCACATGAATGTTATTCATTTTACAACAAATATAAAACAAGTGGATGTAGGTACAAGTCTGGTAACCTTTCATAGAGCCAAAAGTGGAAGAGTCAAGGTTGACATCTAAATGTGTTCTGGGGCAGAAGTTAGAGTCATAAGGTAAAAGCGTGGAAGAATCAAGTATTGGAGTCATGGGTGGGTAGGGAACATTATTTGGTTAATGTGTCCAGGCATTAGATTCTGCTGTTCATGCAACATCTTTTTCATATTAGTTTTTAACCTCTTATGGGTGTATTCTGTTGTTGTTACGTTTTGGTCACGCTTGCATAATAGGGTAATGCAAATGAGCTATACCAGAATATCAAGATTAGTTAGTAATTTTAAGAGAAAGCAAATGTCAGATAATTGTTGTGGTTTCTACCTTATTAAATCTTTTTTGAATAAGTGAGAATTGTCTGTGTGCGCTGCTAAAAATCTTCTGTGGCAACCAGAAACAAGCTGGGCAAGTGCACGTGCGCACAGCTTAGAGGGAACATTGTTTTGGACATAAGGACAGTGTGGATAATTTTGATGACAAGACACAGACTGATATTTAGTGTTAGTTTCCTTGGCAGGGAAACTCTCTTTAGGATAGAGACAGATAGCCCTTTATCCAACACTTTTATTTTAATAAAGATGTTGTATGTTGAAAACACTACCACGTGATACTGGCTTCTAATTTCTGACCCCTCACACCTGCCAGAGAACTTGAGCATGATGGGGTGCTGGTCTTTTTCCTGGCTGATGTCCCCCTTCCATAAAGTTAAAGATACTCAGTATTGTTATCTTTGGCATATTGAATGTCATATTTAAACACCATCTTCCCTTTTGTCTCCCCGTTTCCCCGAGCACTCCAAAGCAGTTATCCTTTGCATGCCCTTGCTCTACACAGCACCAATAAATACATTTAAACATTAATAAATGCAATACAAAATAAACTGTTTGAATACTGTATTGCTCTCAGTAGTATGGTCTGGATCATTGGAGGAGAGGGAGTTCAAAGCATAGTTGGGAGGTTCACTGACAAGAACAGAATCTGAGATTGGGGAAGGGTAGTTCACCATTTGTCCACTTCTATTAGCAGCTGTGTCAAAAAACGTTCACATTGACACTGGGAATATAGTATATGACAATATCATGCAGAGAATCCTTACAAAGAAAAGGAATTGAAAGATTATATTTTTCTGGATTTGGCCTGAACAAACAAGAAGCAGGGGATAGATTAAAACAATCTTAAATAAATACATCCATAAATAAACATGTAAATAAATACAAATCTCAGCTTACTCTTCTCCAAGTGAAGTACTGATAAAGTGACCTGAAGAACCGTGGGAATAAACAAAGCAATACATAATAAATTAGTAGCAATAAATGCTGATCACATTCTCTAGCATTCTCGCGTTTCAGCTGTTTTGGCGGGATGGAGACAGTGTGGCGGGATGTTGCCGGAGGCAAGGAAGTGCTTTTGCCTTTTCTCCCTCGACTTGCCCTGTGGCAAGGAGCGAGATTACATTTGTACAGCAGAGGGGCAGTTCTTAAAGGTTGTAGAGTAGATCTTATTGTAAATTAAGCATGTAGAAAAAAATATTACTTTAATGTAATAATTTGGAAGGAATTAGGAATCATTGGTATCATTATCAGCCTAGGATAAAACTGCAGGACTTCAATTAAAAATGAAAATTGGTGAGGATACTTTGAGCAGGTGCTCTACAAAAGAGATGCTTCTTCTAATTCATTCTTTTTTAAGGTAACCATTTTCCGATCATGATAAATGCTCAGACCAGGTCAAGGCAGGATGAATGGATGAGAAGGATGCAACTCTTGAGAAAAGAAAAGCTGAAGACCAGTGGTACTGGAAAGAGTGTGTGAAGTGTCTGGGTCGTACAGCTGATGCTCTCAGAAACCAGGGGAGATGAGTGTATTCACAGACTGTGACGCATTGACTTCTGCCCTGCAGGAGAACAAGGATGAGTAGATGCTAAAACACCAACTCAGCCCTCACACTTCCACAAACAAAGAGCCAACACAATTACAAAGGTAAAACAGGCACAGTTGAGAGATAGACCTCCTTCACCTTTTGTGGTAATCTGGGCCGAGGGAGGGCTATCCTCTCAAGAGGGGTGTGAATGTGGTTTAGTTGCAACACAAACAGCAAAGTACAACAGTCCAAAGTAAAGGAATGTCAAATCAAGGTCATATAAAAATATATCTTTTAATCAAACACACCATGTACAATAAAACATAACTAGAAAACACTGCAAAAACCCAACCCTGTAGAAGGACACTGATTATACAAAGATAGAATAGATGCAACAATCTGAGTAATGAGACAGGGTGAGAAAAGGCCATAAAAGGCCACAATGTTTAAACAATATATTATTAAGCTTGCAAAAAGGATTAAAATGACCTATCCAGTCTCTAGGGTCCAAAGATGGACCCAGGAAGGCAAATATTAGTGAATATTACCTTTTTAAAGGTCTTGGTGTTTCGATGGAATTAAACCAGGCTTCTCAATGTCGTTCACAGGACCTCTTTGGTTAGAAGATGTGGCAGTTGCAGTGGTCTCAAATCATTTACTTGAACTGTGCGCATTAGGCAGTCACCAGTTTCAGTTCGGTAGTCGAGCATCAGCAGCGATCGAGCTGGTACCGGGATGTGCAGGCAAGTCAATTCTATGAGGCGGCTTGGAAGTTGCAGTTTGGGAGACACCAGGTTTGGGTCGATCAATTTACAGGAGTGGCAATGAAGAGGCTGGTGCTTTAGACTGGGACTCGATCAAGGCAAGGCAGCGGTACAATATGCTTCTGATGGCGTGGTGCAGTGGCAAATGTAGTTGAACAGGCAGACCGAATGTTGAAGAACAATAAACGCCAGCGTTGAAGGGTCCTGATAGTTTTCTCAGTGTCAAACACGCTTGTATCATGGATCGCAGCAGGTCAATGCTGAACATGGGGATCTTGGCTGTTCTGGCTTTCAGGTGCTGTGAGTCCCACTCCAGGATTTCAAGGGCCAAGGTTCTTTCTCTGGCCCCCGAACACAGGGTAGGCTGGTACACACCTTCCGGGGTCTTGCATCACAGCAAGGTCACAGGTACAGGGTGGCCTGCAGAGATGTGCTCTTGCTTCAGCAGCAGAATTCATCCCTAAATGGTCTCTGTGGATGTTTAATAGGTAGAGCTTGCCCCTGCATTTGAACATCTGTCTTCATCTCCCAACTGGAGGACTCCGGAGAAGACTGCTCTTCCAGCAGGTTCTATGAAATCTTCTTTTAGGATTGGAGTTCAAAGGATGATTCAAAGAAGTGGTGGGATACCTCAAGGCCATGGGTCCAGAGGTGCTACCTGCTGAAGATGGCAAATGTTTGGTGCTACCTGCTCTGCCTAGTCCAGATCAGGAGTCCACAGAGGGGCTTACTACTAAAGGGGAGGACCTAGTGGCCACTGATATACCTACTGTTGTGGCACCAGGTTCATTGACCACAACATATCCTACAGGTGCAGTTCCAAATTGTGGGATAAAGGACACAGTAGTCTCAGACCTCAAGGGCCTGCCAGAGCAAAAAGAATTGTCCTGACCTGGAGGTCCCAGTCAGGTTCACCTTTACTAGGTGCAGAAAGACTGTCCAAATCTAGCAGATATGTGTGAGCAGGCAGGGAAACAGGCTCAGCGGGAATCCCATGTGGTGTTTAAGGTGCACTGGGATATTATCTCCTGTACTCTGAATCCTGTGGCAAGGGCCAAGAAGAGGTTGATGGTGCTTCGATGTAACAGGATGTTCCCCCTAGACTTGGCTCATGACATTCCTGTTGGCAGGACACTTAGGAGTGGCCAATACATATAATAGGTTTTCCGCTCATTTTTACTGGCCCCAGATGGGTGTAAATATCTGCCAAACATACCAAGCATCTGGTAAGTCTAGTGGGGCAACAACAGGCCCCCTTCATTCCACTACCAGTAGGTGGGCGTCCTTGCAATTTAATTGGCTTGGGCTGTGAGGGTCCTTTGATGGTTCTTTGGAGAACTCCACACCCTACAGTGCCCCCTAACCATCCCCAAGGACCATTAGCAGTGAATTCTACTGCTGAACCAATGCATGCATCTCTGCCAGCCACACTATTGCCCAGGACTGCCTAGGGCTGCAGTACCCCTGAAGGTATGTGGCAGCCTCTTCTTTATTTGGGAGCCAGAGAAAAGGACTGATCTTGGCCTTTGAGGAGACCCTGGGATGGGACTCAAAGCTCCTGAATGGCAGAGCAACTAGGACTCCTGTTTTCTCAAAATCAAACTGCTGAAAGCCATGATTTGAGTGTGTTAGATGCTGTGCGAACTATCAAAACCCTCTGTCAAAAGGAAGGGTTAATTGACAGAGGGTACCCCAAGAGATTGTTTAAACAAAACTACACAAGGGCGTATAATACACACAGAAAGGTGTGTCTCACCCCTAAGGAAAAGACTGCCAATGGCCGACTGATATGTGTTTCCACCTACACACCGATAAGCAATGCAATCAAAAAAAGTATTAATAACAACTGGCACCTCATAAAATAACCGGCAAGCCTAGCCAAAAAACATTGCTTGCTTTTAAGCGAAACAGCAATTTGAGACAAAAATTGGTCCACACATACAAATAAAATGAGACCACCCAGTCAATTTTGAACCAATTGGGTGTTCCCCCAGTTACAGGGCACTATACGCGTGGTCAGTGTGCGGCATGCCCTTTAACTCAAACTAGGCCTATGTTTGAACATGAAAAATTGAAATGGCAATTGAAAGGACACACAAATTGTCTGACTAAGAATGCTATATACATTATCTCATGTCCATGCAATCTACTATATGTGGGTAAAATCACAACGCAGATCCGTCAAAGGATCTTGTAAAAACAAATAAGAAATAAAGTACCTGAGAAACCTCTTGTGGACCACTTTATTAGAGCTAGCCCCATAGATATGGATGTGAAATGGGTGATATTGCAAACTGTAAGGGCCCAGACGTGAGGCAGTAACATGGCTATTGTATTGCATAAAATCGAACAAAAATGGATCTACTCCCTTGACATGGTCCGATGTGGCCTGAATGTGTCAGTAGAGTGGAACAAATGCATATTTGAGCAATAGATTTGGAAAACCAGAGTGAGACCTATATGAGGTGTGTCATCAAATGCCTCAACATGCCACCATATATTGGCTACAAGAGACTTAGGGCCTCATTACACGGTAGGCGGTAGGGATTTACCGGTACCGGTAACATACCGGTACCGGTAAATCCCTGCCGCCTTACTACGAGGTCCCTTAGCGGGTTGGAGCTTTAACGCCTGCTTTTTGCAGGAGTTAAAAACCAACCCGCTAAGGGACCTCGGTGCTAATTACGGCACCGCAAAATTGCGGTGCCGTAATTAGCGCCTTCCCAATTCCCATAGAGCCCTATGGGGCAGAAATGGGAATGGGGAAGGGCAATGGCGGAAGGGGGATTTACCGCCCCTCCAAATGTTAATTTTACATTTGCCTGAGCCCAGGAAGGCTCATTGTTCTGTTTCCCTCCAGTCCTAGGTGCTCCTCCCCTGATTCAATCAGGGAGGTGTCATCTCCTTTTGGTGGGGGCAGCAGAATGTAGCCAGGCCTGGGAAGAGTAGCTGAGAAAGTTTCAACTCCTGTTGGGGGTAGTTGCCGGGCAGAATTCACTCTCTTCAAGCCAGGCTTCAGCCAAACGTCACTTTTGTTCCCAGTTTTTCTTCATTCAAAACAAAATTACAATTTTTACACTTGCAGCTAGAATGCTGATTCTAAGTTAAAAACTAGGACATTTAACAGTTGCAAACTATGTGACACTCAACAGTAGGTCACTCATTTATTTTAAACATTTAGATTTTAGTGTCTTTCAGTCCAATTTAACTTAGGCTGCTGACATCCACAGCTCAGCCAGTTTCATTATGAACATTATTTTAGGCTCTTTCTTTACCCAGATTTTGTATGCACACAAGACTACATTCTGCCAAATGTCTGCTGGTGTTCATTGAGATTTTTGAATATCTTGCAATGTTTAAAATAGGCATTTTTATCTTGCATTTCAAAGAAACAAAGGTGATTGCAAAGCGCTTTTTGAGCCAACCGGCACTGCTGTTTTTCCTTTGGCACACATTTCACCCATGGCACTCCTGGCCCATCATGCTCGCACTGGTGGGTGGCAGGTCAGGGGAACATTTTGGTGTGCGCCAAAGCTGCGCGGTTTTCCTGGATTCTGGCGCAATGTGGGCTTTTCGGCCATCTTGGATTTTCTAAGCCCACAGCACCAACTGTTGCAGCTTAATGACTCAAACATAGGTGAATAGCCCTGACAAGCCCCCCCACCCGACTGCACCTTGATTTAGAGTCGAGGGGGAGTCGGGTGCAAAGGATGTTTTGATCCACGCGCTGCTGTGTCCGCATCATCTTCTTCCAATTCCGTAGATGGCACAGTTCAGCATCTTTTCCTCCATCAGGATGGATCGATCGGTTCTCCTTGCCGCTCCTGAAGGGAGTATTGGGCGGTACCCCAGGCCCCTCGGATCTTTGCTCCTGGTCTCCAGGTTGTCTTCCATGGTCAGTCTCCGGGTTTTCTTTCCTAGAATGATAAAGCAAAGCGGCAATACACATTCCTAGACATTTTTCCACCACTATTAATGGTGTGGCGAACATATATATTTTATACATCGGGATACATTTTGCAGTCGTTAAAAAACAAGATATAACAGGAAACATGTTCATACCAGAATCATGATATTTTAGAGACTATATGCGGGATATTTTAGGGTTGGAACTGAATTACTCTGGAGCGGCCCCTTCTGGGATGCCAGAGGATTTCTCCAGTTGCTGCAGAGTGTGCCTGGGATGGCAACACTTTAGCTGATTTATGTGGACCCACTTGTCTTCCCCTTCCGCCAGACTACATTTGGGGATGCTGATCTTATAAACTAATGGGGAGATCTTGTCTATAATTTCAAACGGTCCCTTCCATGTAGGCAAACATTTTCGCTGTTTGGCCTGGTTTCTTTGGAAATTGTATAGATAGACCCTGTCTACCACATTATATACTTTCCTGGAAGTTTTCAAATCGTAATGGGTCTTCATGCTATCAGCTGATCTTTCTAGATTTCGCTGAGCATAGGCAAAAGCATGTTGGAGGTGTTTCTTCAAATTCTCCACATACTCATGAGTTGTGGAGGCATTGATCAACGTCTGCTCTTGGGTCCTGTAGAGCAAATGCTGGGGAAGCACAATCTTGCGGCCAGTCATCAACTCAAATGGTGACATTTTGATTGCAGATGAAGGGGTAGATCTGATGGCCATTAGGACCAGAGGTAATCGGATATCCCAACTTGGCCCAGAATCTGCCACAAACTTTTAATATGCTCACAATGGTCCGGTTGTAGCTTTCTACTGCCCCAGAAGAAGCTGGCCGCAAAGCAATATGTCGCTTCGTTTTGACCTCCAGTATCTCCCACATCGTTGTCATTACCTCGCTGGTGAAATGGCTACCTCTGTCTGACTCAATCCTTTGAGGTAGACCAAAACGGGAAAAGATGTGGTTAATCATCAGGGCCACTGCTGTTTCTGCCTTGCATTTTGGGGCCGGGAGACATTCCACCCACTTGGTAAACAAGCATGTGACCGTCAACATGTACTTTTTTCCTCTAGATGAGCGAATCACAGGGCCTACGAAGTCGATTTGCAAATCTGACCATGGCAGTGTCATCCCCCTCTTTTGGAGAGGCGCACGGTGTGAGGGATTATGGCTGAAATTGTGTACACGCCAGACACCCCTTCAAGTATTGGTCGAGGTCCTGCCCCATGTGTGGCCAGTATGCAACCTCTGTTAAGATCTCAAGTGTTGTATGAAACCCCCTATGACCGGCGGTGGTCGCATCATGGGCATGACTTAACATCAAGCTTCGGAATGAGGTAGGGACCACCCACTGATAATGGCCAGCTTGGGTTTTCCTTACCAACAAACCGTCTTGGATTTGAAACATTTTTGAACATTTCATCATTACTCTAAGGTCCTCTTTCCCAATGTAATCGGTATCCATCAGGGGAAAGTTCTCAGGGTCCTCAAAGTGTTGGTAAAATTTACCAATTATTGGATCCCCCTTTTGAGCCGTAATCAACTCAGCATCAGGGGTCTCCTTACTCCATTGTGCAGTTGAAAGATCATTGTGAGCATTTGTCTGGGACCTAGTGATAGCAGTGACCTGGATTTCGCCCAACAGGGACTCAATGTCTATTAGATCCCCTTGGATGGCCCTGGTTTTGGCCAGCTGATCAGCTAAGTCATTTCCAGTTTTGTCTGGTCCCTCTACTTTGGAATGACCCTTGATCTTCTTCCAGTAGATGGTCATCCCATTCGAGGTGACCAGATCATCAATGTTTTGAATTAACTTCCCATGTTTCAGGGGTTTGTTATTAGCACATAATATGCCTCTGGTTTTTCAATTAACCAGGTGCTCCACGAACCCGTTCCGTACATAATCCGAGTCTGTGATTATGACCAGTTTGTGGAGTTGATGTTGGACAGCAGTGAGGATGGCTTGATGCACAGCCATCAACTCTGCTACTTGACTACTTCGGGGACCGATTTTGTACCCAGCGGAGGATTCTGGAGACTCATTCACCCACGCATTCCCTACGCCGGCCACCAGTTCTTTTTCCCTGTTGTTTTCAACATGGTAAGAGCATCCATCCACAAAGACAGTGGGCATTCCCTCACACTTGTCTTCTTCAAAGACTTTGTGTGGGGAATTAAGGTATGCCTCCATGTTGTCCTTGATTTTTAGACTTTCGTCCTCAAGACAGTTTTCTCTGGCACAATCATGCAAGTCAGCCAGACCTTGCGCGAGGGGACTCTTCTTATTTTGGTCATATCTGACCTCCACAGGAAAGCCTTGCACTGACAGAATCCAGGAAGTAATTCGGGAATTACTCACATTTACGGCCCAGTTTCTGTCACTTTGGAGGTATTGCAGAGGCTGGTGTGGAGTCTCCACTATGATGTGTTCCCCCTGGATGAACGGGCGGTAATTCTTCAATGCCCACACCGTTGCCAGGAGTGCCTTCTCACAATCGTTGAATTTTTCCTCCACAGAGGATAAAGTTTTGCTCGCATAGGAGATTACTTTATTGACCTTGTCATGCTTTTGGTATAATACTGCCGTTAAGCACGTATTAGAGAACCCAGTCTCCAGGAAAAACACCTTGTTTCTGACAGGGTAAGCTAGGCAAGGCGCTTGTGAGAGGCTTCTTTTGAGCTGTCTTACTGCCTCAGATTGTTCTGGACCCCATTCCCACTTTACCCCCCCTTCAAGAAATGAATCAGGGGTCTAGTGATCTCTGCGTAGCCCTCAATGAACTGTCTGCTGTAATTAGTCAGTCCAAGGAGGCTCCTTAGTTCCCGCAGAGTTGTGGGGTCTTTCAGTTTCTGAAGTTCTTCCAATTTCTTTTCTTGGGGACAGAGACCCTGAGGAGTAATCTCATGCCCCAAGAAATTAACACAGGTTCTACACCACTGTGCTCTCTGAAAGAAAAGTTTGGCTCCGTTGGCCCTCATTTGTGTCAGAACATAACGGATCTCCACTATATGTTCCTCCACAGATGAACTTTTGATGAGGACATCATCTACATAAGCCAAGTTATCCCTTGCACCCAGGTCGGGCATGGCCTTGTGTAGGAAAAAGTTGAATTAATTGCCGGAGTTGAGGTATCCGAAGGGAGTTCGGGTCCCTGTGTACTGCTGGCCCCCAAAGGTAAAAGCCAGTTTGTATTGGTCCTCCCTACTGACAGGCATGGTCCAGTATCCATTGGTCAGGTCTATTGCAGTGAATACCTGTGACCCCTGAATCTGGGCCAGCCCTTGGTCAATGTAGGGCAGAGGCCATCGGGAAGTGTGGACCCGTTTGTTGAGCTCCCTAAGGTCGGCGCAGAGTCTCCACTGGCCGTTTGGCTTCAATATTCCTAGCACCGGATTATTGAAGGTGCTGTGTACTGGACGGATTATTCCCCGGGACTCAAGGTTCTTAATTATTTCAGTAAGGGACTCCATGGATGCGAGAGGCAAACAATATTGCTTCACAAACACTGGAGTCATGCCAGGGTCCGTGGGAATAGTTGTTGTGTGGATGTCGCTGCGACCACAGTCATATGAGTCTACCACAAAGAGATCTTGGAAATCCAAGAAAACTTGTTTCAACTTTTGCTTCTGTTCCAGAGTCACGCAGGCATCAGCTAGGTTGACTCTCTCTTCCACCATCTGCCTGAAGTCTGGAAAGACTTCTGGTTTTGCTATCTCAGCGGCCTCCTCCAGCTGGGTGGAGAAGCCCCTGGTCAGAGTGCTGATTTGGACCGGAGGCTTCAGGTGGGAAAGGCAGCCCTCATGGACCTGGAAAATCACCTCATCCCCTCTGAAGTCACAAGTCACATCTTCCTTACCATAAGGGCAAGAAGTGTACACCAGGAAGTTCCCCCCATGCAGGGTAAAGATCCTATCTGGTGTTGTATTGTCATTACTGTCACTGTCAAAACAGTCCTTGGGGATTGGTCCTAACAGTTCATTTCCTAAATCAATGGAGAAATGTCGGTCATCAACTGCCATGCCAATAATGGTGCCTGCGGCTAGAGTAATACTCTTTAAGTCACTGTTATCCACCTCTATTGGAATGGTGTCATGTTCTATGTTGACTAATGGTGTTGGGTTTACCCCTAACCCTTGCTGTTGGAGGAAAGCATTTAGATGAATATAAGCATCAGGGTTTTTCAAGTTTTGTCCCCTTTTAACTTTCACTCCCAGGGAGAATAGTCGGGTCCTTTCTGGGATGGTGACTTCTTCTTTAATCTGAATTTCAACTGCATAAGGTAGCAATTGAGCTGACCTAAATGCTTTTTCTGGATCATCAAAGCCCATGGGATTATCCGCTAATCGGGACCAAGCTTTGAAGTTTGTTAGGTCCAAACTAATGGCAAAGCGATTGAGAATGTCACTGCCTAAGTAAAAGGCGGCAGTGACGTCTCGCATGACCCAACGATTATGGACTATGCTCTTGTTGCCAATGGAGATTTTGAGCATACACCTGCTTGGCAGGAGATGTTTGGAATTAGGTGCTTCCAGGTCCATTTCCCATTTGTCTATCAGTTTGAATGCGGGAATGGCTGGATCTTTTGGGAGTTGGCAGAACATGGCTTCGCTGATGAAGCTCTTACCGTTGTTCACACACACTCAGGCGAGAACAGAGTCCTTCCTATTATTTAACTGAACAGGGATGAACAACTGCTCTCCAATTTGCTGAATATCACCCAGGCTCTGAGCTGATTTCACATCTTTCTGGAATATCGGAGTGGGAATGTCTGATTGTGGATTAGTAAAGAATTTCAGAGTATTTCCTTCCAGTGTGGAATACCACCTTAAACTGGAAGGAAGGTTGATTTTCAGAAATAGAGAGGACCCCCCATCACCAGTCTGTTGTCCTACTGCTATTACTGTCACGTCTGGAATTTGGTTGTTCTGGAAGTGAAATTCTACTTGGTCCGATTTTTGTTCAACCATGTGGCAGGTGCCGTTTAAACTAACATGGTTGACACTCTGTTTGAATTTTATTGGTCGGCTAGTCTGGGTCCAGAGGACCTTGTTTACACAATCTATTAAGGGTGACAACCTTCTCAGGAGGTCATTCCCTAGTAAACAAGGGGTGCCCTCTGGAGTCACTACTATGACCGGGTGTTTCACCTTGTGTCGCCCGATTTTGATGTCCAAATCTGCAGTCCCCTTGACGGGAATTTCCTTCCCGTCAAAGTTCTGGAGTTGTCCAGGAAGAGAGGTGAGGGGAATTTGGTACTTCTCCCCCCTGCAATTCAGTTCATCAAAGGCCCTTCTGGACAGAAGGGTAGCTTGAGATCCAGTGTCCACCAGTGCCAAAATTGTACCCTGCCCCTGTACTTGTACCGGGGCATAATATCTTCCCTCCTTCTCCTCAAGGGGGCAGAGATAATGCACATTTTTGGACAAGTGGTGGGCTAATTTTCTGGTTTTGGACATTGAGAGAGAAGAAATTTGGGCAGAATTCTGTGGAGAGCCTTGGGAATCTGAAAGAAAAAGTTGGCAACTGGATATGGTTTCGGGTTCCCCTGGTTCCGGTTCTGGGCCTCCCCCCCTTTTTGGAGGCAGTCATTAGGGTGGGTTTGAACCAGGGGTTTTTGGTATTGTTGGTTCTGGGATAGGATGATGGGCGGCGACAGCTGTATCCCCACATCTACCCAGTCTATTGATTCGGTTTTGGGTTTCCCTGGTTGCGGTTCTGGGCCGCCCCCCCCTTTTTGGAGGCAGTCACCAGGATGGGTTTGAACCAGGGGTTTTCGGTCTTGTTGGTTCTGGGATAGAATGATGAGCGGCGACAGCTCAATCCCAACATCTACCCATTCTGGGTTGGAATCCCTTGGGACCCATTTTTCCTTGGGAGGAGTACCCCCATCTCTGAAGGAGAAGATCCTTTTCCCAGGATCCTCTGAGGATCCATCTCCCTCAAATTGGAAGATATGTACCTCCTCCACAAAATGGGTCTGTTTGGGTACTTTGTTTCTCCTACCCCCCCCCTCTGCTCCTTGGGAGGCAGACTTTCAGGGGCAGCAGATTTTGTTTCCGGTTCTTGGGCTTCCAGGGGCTGTTTACAAGTGGGGAAGGCAGCTTCGTCCAAGGCTTGACACCCCCTTCCTCTTGTGTCTCCTCCCTGGGAACCTGTGGGTTATCGGGGTGCTGCCCCCGACATTGTTCTGGAGCACCAGGCCCAGAGTTTGGGGCATTCTGCGGTGGCATGCTCATTTGAGGGTTCTGTTGAGCCTTCAGTTTGTGACCCAGATCCCGTGCCATATTTTGGACCTGGCGCTCAAGTTGGGAAACCCGCTCAGATTGATACGGGGTCCTGTTTTCTCCCCTGGGCTGACCCGGGAAGGGTAGCTATCCCTTCTCTGGTAATACCCTGGCTGGGAAGATTTGGGTACCCCTCCACCCTTGGCCTCCCCTTTCCCGGATTAGGTTGTCTGGGCTCAGGGAATTGGAGAAAGAAGGATGGATGGTTTTGGGGTTGAAAATTGGGTGGATACCTGGGAAAAAAGTTCTGCCCAGTGTTTGGGGAAATCATGTCCTCCTGTGGGAAGTTAGGAGGGAAGTTCCTTGGGTCAGGTGCTTGGCTGGATTCCCCCCCTTGGGCTGGAGGAGTCCACACATAACCCAGGATTAGTCTGTTTCCCTTGTAGTGGGGACTTACATAGTCAGGGGAGCGAGGGACCCCATTCGTGGGATTACCTCCATGACTCCATGTCTGTGACTGGCCCGAGGGCCTTCTGGGCTGTGAATTGTTAGGTGCAGGCAGGTTTTTAGGCCCCCCCATCTCCAAATCTAAAACGGGGGCAACCTTTACCTCTGCCACCTTGGCAGCAGCAGGGGTGCTGTTGGTTTTGGGGTTTTTGGGCTGATTCTTATTTTCCGTTGGTTTCTGCACCTCATAGATGCGGGCGGCTTGCTCAATGACCCAGTCTAAAGATCTTTTCTCGTGAAAATCTCTCACGAGCTGGGTCATTATGTATTTGAGGAGAGCATGGAAAAATGTGTTGATGAATTCTCTGCTGTCCGTGCGCACCCTTCTGGTGGTCTGCGCAAAGGCATGCTTCAATTCTTGCACAAATTCTTGTGGGGCCTGATCCTCCCCACATTGCAAATTGTAGGCTGCCTTGCGAGCCTCTTGGGGATTCCGGTGAACAGAAAAATGTTTCAAGATGGCCGCCCTATATGTGGACCATCTTGAATGGTTTTGGTCCTCCAGCCCCGCAAAGAAACTGGAGTATTCTGGGGAGAATGTCCATTTGACATACTGATTGCAGCTACTGCTGTCCTTCAAATGGAAAGTCTCCATCATTTGCTCATAGAGCTCCAGGTGTTCCCAAACAGAATACTTGGCGTTCTTGTGATAAGGGGTGATGACACTCCTTATTGCCTTGATCTCCTTTAAGGGGTACTTAAGCAAGGCCCTTTTTGCCTTATTGGCCTTTTTGGTTCGGGTAACCCTGGTCCACTCATCCTCTGACTCAGAGGCACTGCTCCCAGAGGTGCCCGTCTGATCTTCCAGGCTCTCCCGGATTCTGCTAGCCTGGGAATGGCTGGCAGAATGTGGGGATCTGGTCTCCTGTGTCCTGGGCCGCTCAGAGGAGTCTTCAGATCCCTCCTTGCTGCCAGGATTTGATGGGTACCCCCCCACTGACCTAACTGGACAGGGGTTTTTAGGATACCCTTAGTGGGTCTACTTTCCTGGGGTTCCCCACTAAATTGCACTGTGCTTGGGTGCCCATACCCAGATGCCCGCCCATTAATTCCTGGGAGGTACTGGCCTATGAACCCCATACTTTTGGCCGGATAGTAATCTGCCCGCCCTGTGGCCCTGTGCTCATGTGTGCCAGGGGAGATGGGGGTGGCAGAGTCCAAGGACTGGGAGAGACGAAGGCCTCTAGTACTAGGGCTCCTGATGTTATGCTCAGGTGTTTCCCTTTCCCAGCGAACTTCATCTCTATCAGCCCCTGCTCCCTGTTGCAATGCAAGAGCCTGCGCTTTCAGTTCCTCAGTTAAGGCCTTACTAGACTCTATCAGTCTCTCCTGCATGGCTACCTGTTGCTGGAGACTATCATTGTGCTGACAGAGAGCCTCATTTTCTCTCTGCGCTTCCTGGTTCGTCCTGGAATTCTGGGCCAGTCTTTGCTGCAGGAGGGATACCTCCTGAGTCCCATCCCTACTGGCCTGTTCCTTTCTGGCCAGAGCATCTTCCACCCTCCTGGTGTGCTTTAACAAGTTCTGATGCTCTTTCTGGAGGTTACCCAGTTCCTGGAGGGCCAAGTGATTTTCTTCAATTTTTTTCTTTTAATTGGCAGACTTCCTGGCCTAAGGTGTCCCTTTCCTGACTAACAGCCTGCATCGGTGCCGCCAGGTCGTCCCTCTGCCTTTGAAAGGCACCAGCTTTCTGGCGTTCTTGTTCAAACTCTGCCTGGTTATCCAGGTCTTTCAGAATCAATTTATTGCTCTCTGTCCTCTCCCTATATAGGTGGCTTTGCAGGGTGACTACCTGCTCTGCGCATGCCCTATTGAAGTCCAGTTGTTGCTCCAGCTTTTTCTGGCTCTGCAGTAGGGCGTCCAAACCTTCTTGGTACTCCTTCTGCAAGGCCAGAAATCTGTTATCCTGGTAAGACTTTTCCTGTTGCAGGATATCCATATCCTCCTTTATTTTAATAATATACTGCCTACTATCATTTTCTGACTCCTGGCACCTCTGCAGCCTCTGCTCAGAAGAGACCAGGTCAGATCGGGCCTTCTCTAATGCCATCAGTTGCCTATTTGCCAGATCTTGGCCTTCAGCACATTTGTCCTGTATGGCTCCCATATGTAAATATAAATATGCCACTACCCTGGCAATCTTGTTGTGCTCATCCTTGGCCTTAGGGGCCATATATAGTTCACTCAGGGCCACATGTAAGGTACCCTGATCTCTCCATGTATCTGACCCTGTTTCAGTGATCTGGGATGTGATTGCCTGCAAACAGACCGCCTGGTCCTGATGAGCCCACCCACCTCTCACAAATAGCTTATGTAAGAGGTGTTCTCTGGCTATTTTGATATCTACCAAGGTCGTCATTCTGGAACTTGATTTCCTTCCTGATTTACAGAAGTTTGTATTTTATTTTGCAAAACAGACCGTTTCCTTAGAGCGTTCTTTTGAGGGGTGTTTTTACAGTGTAACACGGTGTGGTGATCCAACATAATTTATATATCCTGTCAGTTAGCACACTGTATTAATCTGCACAAGTGATAGATCTAATCCAGAATCCCCGGCTACGAGCCCCCACTCTGTACATGACTCCAATCAAGCATTCCCACTAAGTCAGTGCCTTCTCTGGGATTGCTCAAGGGAAGCCCTTATTTATATATTTTTATGACAAGTTATAATCTGGATGATGAACCCTTGTATAACGCCGCTCTCTTTGAACCCCCCTGACCTCACTGAGGCAGGAAGTAGGGTTGTTTTGCAATTTAAAAGACTTATTGGAAAAATTAAACAATATATATATATTACACTTTTATAATAAATTAATATTTGATATCACACTTAAGAATATGATGTTGATCAACAATGGATAATCTTATACTACAACACTTATTTTATTACTAAGGAGTTGGTATGGAAAGAACAAGGTAGCTGGGAATGCTTTATGGTTTCAAAGAGATGCAAAGATGAAAAAAAGGCAGTACAGAAATAAACTTGATATGATTTCAGCAAAAGATAATATGATTACTTTTTCTCTGACAATTCACTCCCCCCCTATGCAATGTAAGGAGATGGAAGTAACACACACAGTCTTCAGGAATACAATCACAGTACATCCGAATTCAGTTCCCCCCTAGCAAGCTTAGATCACAGGGATGATTTTAAACACAGGCAAAGTACTTTAAATGTGATATGCAAAGAAGGGAAAAATATGCTAAAAATGATTTTAATTCCCTATAAGAGATTCAGGGTGGGTGATAGCTACTTTAAATTAGTTCATGATCACTTTAGCAATGCTCTATGAATGATTCTCAGGTTGCAAACGAGTTTCAGCAAAGGAAAGCAAGAAGCTGCTATTATGACAAGTGAAGAAATTTGAGCCAAATCACAATTCGCAGCACTTTTTCCGAGTGCGTCGAGCGCGATTACGGAAGAATCTTAGCATTAAAATGAAAGTTAAATCTCGCTTCTAGCACAAACGGTTCAAGAGATACGGACGATTTCGTGAAGGTAGATTTTCAGAAATGAAATAATGATTCAAAATGGCAAAATTACACTTTTACATGTTTAAAATCGGAGAAGGGACACACGATTCCTATGATGCAGTTCTGGACAGGTTCAAATGTTTTGAATCAGATTATTTTAAGCTGCGAGATGGGTTTTGCACAGTTCTAGCTGGGTACTCACACTATAAATTTGAAAGGAATGGCCTCGTCACGGATCTGGTCAACAAGTTTAGCTGCGGTTCTCTCTGCTCGGCGGGTCAATCAGGCACCGGTTTTGTTCACAGTGATCTGGTCTGGGTCTGCTAGTGGATCTGGATCTCTGGTTCTGGTCTCGGCACTCCACCGCGGTCTGGTCTGGGTCTCTTGAATTGGATCTGACGGTTCTGGATACACAGGATTCTTAGCAAGCAACAAACCGCGCAGCCCGGCGGTTGAATAGTTTGCAAAGGATTTTGAGGCCTAATGAAGAGAACTCAGCTTGTGGGTTAGGCCTTTGCTTTAAGTTCTGGAGTCTGAGTTCTAAGTTCTGGTCTCTGTCTGGATTTGAAGTCTAAGTGCTCGATCTGGTGTCTTCTGGCAAAGTGCTCAGCAAGAAATCAGCTTGAAGTGGGAAGTGAATGTTCCTGTCTGGCTTCCAGTGGCTCTTTTTATGTCTTTTGAAAATGGGTGTGGATGCTAACTTTCTGTGCCCACCCCACTCATGATTTGATAGGTCAAGGATTTCTCTTTGACCTGATTTGAGAAGGGAGTAGTGAGTCATCAGGTGTCATCTTTATGGCATACAGAAAGAACACTCGCCTTTGCTTTTACCTTAGAAAATAATTTTCATATCTAAACACATTTCCCAGATGCACAATTGGTTGACATTACATATACACATCATATATCACATAAGGTAGTTTCTGTTCCAACTCTGATGTTTCTAAGAGCTTGGATTAAGAAATGACAACATTTTGCGCTTTTTGGTTGGTTTACGAATATTGGATTTTTACCAAAAATGACACAGATGTATACCGCCTTTCTACACATATTCCAGTAAATTTTTATTTTTCTAGCGTGAACCCTGTGTCTGCAATCTCCATAATTCATGGGGTTTCGCCTCAGAACGTGGTACAGAGTTCTAACGCCTCTTAAAATGTGCACAGAAGAATCTCAAGAATAATGATATTAATTATATAATTTTGACAAGTCTGTACTATGAATTATCCATCTTTTTAAAATTATGCTCTGGCCCAGAGGGGTGTGGTTTCCCAAAGCACATGGTGGAATTTCTGGTTTGTCCACTTCCTCCAACTCAAGTTGCTCACAGAGGCACTGCCCTCCCAGTTTCTTTCAAGAGGAATCCATTTACGACCCCCCCTAATTTAACATTTGCCTGAGCCAAGGAAGGCTCATTGTTCAGTTTCATGCAGTCCCCAGCTGCTCCTCCCCTAATCCAATCAGAGAGGTGTCATCTCCTTTTGGCGAGGGCAGGAGAATGCAGGCCAGGCCTGGGAAGAGTGGCTGAGCAAGTTTCAACTCCTGTCGGGGGTAGTTGCCAGGCAGAATTCAATCTCTTTAAGCCAGGCTTCAACTAAATGTCACTTTTGTTCCCAGTTTTTCTTCATCCAAATCAAACTTACAATTTATACACATGCAGCTAGAATGCTGATTCTAAGTTCAAAACTATGACATTTAACAGTTGCAAACTATGTGACACTCAACAGTAGGTCACTCATTTATTTTAAACATTTAGATTTTAGTTTCTTTCAGTCCAATTTAACTTAGGCTGCTGACATCCACAGCTCAGCCAGTTTCATTATGAACATTATTTTGGGCTCTTTCTCTTTCCAGATTTTGTATGCACACAAGTCTACCTTCTGCCAAATGTTTGCTGGTGTTCATTGAGATTTTTGAATATCTTGCAATGTTTAAAATAGGCATTTTTAGCTTGCATTTCAGAGAAACAAAGGTGATTTCAAAGTGCTTTTTGAGCCAACCGACACTGCTGTTTTTCCTTTGGCACAAATTTCACTCATGGCACTCCTGGCCCATCACGCTCGCACTGGTGGGTGGCAGGTCAGGGGAACATTTTGGTGTGCACCAAAACTGTGCAGTTTTCCTGGATTCTGGTGCAATGTGGGCTTTTTCGGCCATCTTGGATTTTCTAAGCCCACAGCACCAAATGTTGCAGCATAATAGTCCAAATGTGGGTCAGGACACCCAACAGGATGATCATCAGTGAGGAAAGCAGGGGCCGCACAGGCCATCCCAAGATGTGGCATGTAGGAACTTTCGGACACTCCTAAGAAAGGAGTAAAGACAATATTGAATATAACAAGCTAGAGACTGCTCAAAATAATTACAGCTAGCCTCATTAAGCGTTTGGAAACACAGCCTGTCTTACCACTTTGCACGATTGTATAGGTTTTGTGAGTGAGGCAATGCATGCAGTATTGTTGCATGTAGTAGAACTGCATGTCCCCAGAACTACAAAACTGAGAGCAACTGAGACCCCTTGACTATACATCAGGTCTAGACGGTAATGTCTGTAATACAATGTGGTGGTTTAATACCATCAAAGCATAGCTCATCCTTGCCAGGTCAAGAACTTCACTGTTATTGAGTTGGGTAATACGTGCACCCACCATTACAGCTCTGAGGGTGGGAGGAATCTGGCATGAAGTGTTTTATTAAATCGTAGCCATGGTAATACTTAAACGATCTTACTGCCACTAACGTCAATTTACTATTCCGAATATAATCAATCTACCTAGAATGACATATAAACGCTAACACATAATTAGAGCAATCCACACAAGCAATGTAGCCTCTTGGCGCTTTAATAGAGTGGTATTATTATTCCGAAGACAGACATAATACGTATCCCTTGAATTGCCACTGCAAACACTGCTGGCAAGGAGCAGGTGACCATAACACCACAGTGCCTACGAGGTACTTTGGTGCCCTAAATTCTTGACTGATGCTGCTAACACTGAGGTGGTGGTGGGGGGATGCGGGGCAGTGAAAAGGCACAGCGAATTAAATCACCGATGTCACATCAGTAAAAACCTCAGGACCAAAGCCTCCAATACAAGAAAAGTCACTGCTATCAAACAGGCAGCTTTTTATATTAGGCAGCGCAAGCGTTTATGTAAGGGATGTGCCACATGAAGACAAGCTTTGATAAAAGCACTTTAAGGGACTCATCGTTGACACACCCTGGATCCTCGTGCTACAGTGTCTTCAGAGAGCAGCTGAAATTCAACCTGCCAATTCTTCAGACATGGAGGCCAGCCACACGATGAAATCCAGCTAGGGCTCAGCCTTAGGTGGCACAGGCCTGCCTGCTGGATATTCCAATTGGCTTATTGAGTCCAGCAGCGTTTGGCCAATGGAGAAACACAACGGGTACACTTGTCAAATCAGCATACCAATTGAACTCAAAATAATACATTGGAATGTTCTAAAAACGCAGCCCAGGAGATCTGCAGCAGCTCAGATGCCAGCGTGCCTGGGTCCTGTCCGAGCCAGATGCAAGTGCTCAAAAGGACATTCAAGTAGAAGTTACATACATGGCAAATAAAAACTTGTCATTATTTTGGTCTTACTCCTCCTTCTCTGCTTTTTCTAGCATACCTTGAGCGACTAAAGAGATGCATGCTGGCGATAAATAAACCCAATTGCAAACATCATTAAATCAAAGAAACCTTGACATACCAACACTCGTGCAGGGATCCATCCATAGCCTGCGGGGTCTGATGGCTGGAGCAGGCTCCTTGTCTAGTCCCAAAATGAGTTCAATGGAAAGGAGCTCTGGGAGGGTTTGCAGTCCACCAGAGTAATCTAAAGCATGGCGGGGCCAGCTTAGGCAGAGCACAGCAATGCATTGGCCATGACCCCACCTTCAGTAAAACAGCGGGCCCCACCCACACTGAAGTGTTTCTAGCCGCCCTGGCCGCTATAACAGAGAGGCTACCTGCAGACTTGTGCAGCACAGTGAGAGGCTTCCAGCATGCCCTGACAGCACAGAGAAAGCAAGGTGCTCAGAGGACACCCCAACAGTACCGACACAGGGACATTGGGGTTAGTCAAACAGCACTAACACAAAGTTGCACGAGACAGCACTGACACACGGGTGCTAGGAGCAGACGCACATAGGGGCAGGTGGCCCTGACACAGGAGCTTCATGCGGGCACCGACAGCCACTTCAAGCTGGCCCCGACCATAGTCACGCAGAGGCGCTTCCAGCAAGACCACCTTATAACCCTGTTGACAAGCAGGTACTGGGTTCACAACATCATTAATTACCACACCCGCCACTCCCATTACGAGGTTTTAGCATCTCAATGCGGACCCACTCGCCACTTAATTGTTTTTCTCTTTGCCATAATTAGAACTAATGGGGACACCAGGGGGGCCTGCAACCAGGGACGTCATTTCACCAAAATGCCTGGGGTAGCGGAAGTGACATCACATGACCCTTTACCCCCAAGTGATGTGATGACCCCACCCCAAAGTGATATCGCGGGAAGCGATGGAACACGACCTTTCACCCGTTGACAAAACAGTAAGTGGCATCACACAGCATTGTACACTACGAAAAATACAGTTATGATATCACTATAATGTGATGTACATTTCATACAAGAATGGATCGCCATACGTATCGTTAAGATCAGTGTGCATAGGGCCATATTACCAAATTACTGTGAATGCAATCAGAATTCCATGACCAAATGATAATGATATGTTATTACATAGCACTTATGCTTAAGCTCTTTATATAGAAAAAATATACACCCAATATCACCCAACCTGTGTTGGTACTCATTTATCGACCTGAGACGGATGAAAGGCTGAGTTGTGGCGTTTAAGAACAGACTAAATCAGCGACTCGCCCCTGAAGTGTGCCTGAAATAAACCTTTAATGAGTTTAGCAATTATTGTATAGAATTCCAGAAAGACACATTATTTGGTATTCCTATTCTGTCTTAATTAGGCTCAGTGCTAAAGGTGTTAGACTTGTAGAACTCCTGAACAAGAAAGCCAGTCACTCCAGAAGTAAAGAGCCACATGGTGCTGGCCACAGCCCAGGAGCTTGCATTACATTTTCTAAGAGGACACAAGGGAGACCACAGAGGTCGCAAGGGAGTCCTCAGAGGTTGCAGTTCCAACGTCTGGCGACCCTTAAATGACGTCCCTGCCTGCAACAGGGTCAACAAGTGTTATATCTTCTAACCAGAATATCCACTTAACTTCCCCAAAGAGGCTGTCCACGGATATTGCACCTCTGCATTCAGCGAAGTCATTAATGTATAAAATCCACCGGTTTCCTTGCTTTAGGCTTTCACTGACGCCAGACACCTAAAGGCGTGAATATAATATGAAGATATAATACAAAGCCAGTCACGTAATGAGTAATCAATCTCATTTAAGTGAATTTTCTTCCAATTAAATTAAAAAAACTCTCTTAATGCTGTTATGGTAATCCTAATGAAAATGGCTGCTTTTTTCTTCTTATGCGTATGTGACGCTGGTTGTGTCCAATTGAGAAACAATGGCCTTTGCCTTAAGGTACTCTGCCGTGAGCCGCCATGTTGTCCGGGCTCAGAGTAATTGCCTTCCAAGGGATGGATTTAGTCAGCAGAATGCAAGTGTTTACCTGCTGAATTCCAACTATGCTCCGGGTGGACAAGAAAGAGGGGACTTGCATTCACTATTGGTATTTTCTCAGGACATTTATGTTTCTGTTCATTGAATTTATATAGCGCTTTGGCTTTACAATATAATAACAGGTACAAAAGTGAAAGAAGCATATTTACAAACATGAACAAGTCATTAGAACAATAAGTAGAACTATTAACAAGGGGGGGAGGGTGGGGATACGGTAGCGAGGGGGTAGGTGAAGGGAGTTACGATGTAGGATTTGAGATATCCTTCCACTTACATCTGTGTCCCATGCATGAGTTCGGACTCCCCAGCACTTACCTTCTTTACTCTATTCCTTGCCGCACTTGCACGTTCTGAATACTCAAAAGGCATAGTAGGTTTGTTCTTTTTTTTACCTCCACTGCTTTAAATATTGCATTTGTGATGTGTTTCACCCCCTTTTTCCTGCGATTCCCCCTGTGGTCAGTATTTTGCTTGCTGCATAACAAGCAAACAATAAATACATAAATAAATACTACTCACTTTGATACATTAAGGTATTTATTATGTTTCATGAATGTGTGCCACCCTGCTTCCTTAACTCACTAACAGGTATGGTACTGGCACAAACAATGCAAATGTTATTCACATACAGAAAAGAAAAAAACAACACATGCAACAGACGTTGACACTACCCTGACATATAGGAAAGTACAATATGGGTATTGGAGAAAGTTACCCTCACACAAAGAACAGGAACCGCAAAGTGAGTATAATTGAAAGCTTCCATCACACATTGAAGAGGCACATCATAGTTAGCAACACTGCAAGTTACTATCACACGCAAACAGGTAGGTACAGCATGGGAAGTAGCAGGTTCAAATTCCTAAACAGACGCCCATAGGTTACAGTCTAGACAGCAGTGCTGTAAAGTTTCCAAAAGTATAAGATTTCATCACAAAGTCATCACATATTGACACCAACAGTTCCCACCAACATGCCTGACCAATTTTCTGGCTGCTTAGTCGAGCCTAGCCAACCACCTAAGTCCTAGACCGGTGAAAATGTTCACATGCATCTCCTAATCTAAAAGTCTAAGAACTTCCAGCACATTGACTACGGTCACTGAGGGCATTCCAACCACAAAGCACACTGCGGCCATGCAAATGGGGAAAGAGCGCTATATAAATAACTAGATACAATACAATACATAAAGTAACTATCTGCATAGAACCAGCACAAGCTTCCCTTACAAACTGACAGGCAGAGTCACGGCATAGGAAGTACCAGCACAGATGAAAGAACTAAGAATGCGCAAAAGAAAATTAGAATCCCAATGGTGCAATACTCCCACAGAAGAGAACAAACTACAACTTAAACTCTTGCCAATAAGTACAAAAAAGAAATCCTTCTCACCAAAAAGAACATATTCAAAGAAAGAATAGAAAATTCCAACTCCAACACAAGAGAGCTATTTGCTATACTAAGGGAACTAGAATCCCCCATACCCCCGTCTGACAATATAACCAAGGACAAGCAATGGTGTACCAGCGTACAAAATGCTCTCTCTAACAAAATCAAAATGCTCCAATCCAAAATCAAACAAAAAAAAAGATTCCTTAAGCCCAACCCCATCCTCACCCAGTCACGACGCTAAAACATCCAATCCATCCAACCCAAATCCGTTCAGGTTCACCAAAATATCTATCCTAGAAACTGAAAGGGTCATAGCCTCACTTAAACCATCGAATTGCAAAGGCGACAACTGCCCACCCCAAATAATTAAGGACGCTGCCAGGGTCCTAGCTCCCTTTATAACCAAACTGATCAACGCATCCTTCTCCTCTAACAGCATTCCTAACAATCTCAAAGAATCTTGGGTCCTGCCTCTGCTCAAGAAGCAAACTCTAGACCCCGCTTTCCCCACCAACTACAGGCCCATCACCACAGTACCATTCCTATTAAAGATAATAGACAGAGTAGCTTACCTACAAATCCAGCAATACCTGGAAGCCCACAAACTCATAGGCACACACCAATCAGGCTTCAGACCACAACACGGCACAGAGACAGCTCTCATCGACCTAAAAACCTAGATCAACGAAATCAATGACAAAGGAAAAACCACCATGTTACTCCTCCTCGACCTGTCGGCAGCCTTCGACCTGGTGGATCACGCAGTCCTGTGCAAACACCTGGCCTCAGCAGACCATTTCTCGAATGAGGCCATTAACTGGATACAATCATTCATAGACAACCGCACTATGAGAGTCTTCTCCTCAATAGCCTCAGCAGACCCTATCAGCATAACTTGCGGTGTGCCTCAGGGATCCTGCGTCTCCCCCACTCTCTACAACATCTTTACCAAGCCCCTATTCGACAAGTTGGACAGACTGGGTGTCTCATATACTAACTATGCTGACAACACCCAGATCCTCATACCCCTTTCGGGCAACTATGACTCGGACACGGCCTTGGTAAACAAAATATATCTCATCATTCAGGCATAGATGGCCACACACGGCCTCTGCCTGAACTATGAGAAAACCGAAATCCTGCTCCTCGCCTCCAACGCTAACCTAAAAAAACTATGCCCTAGCTGCAAAGCATTCAACATCGACGGTAACACCATTCCAACCGCCAAAACAGTGAAAACCCTAGACTTTCACCTAGACTCAGCCTTATCAGTAAATAAACAAGTCAATTCACTAGCTTCCTCCACCGCTTACACCTGCAAGCTAATCAGAGCTTGTAGAGCATTCCTCTCCCAAGCCAGTTGCATCATCATAGCCAACGCCCTAATACTCTCCAAACTTAATTATTGTAACGTCATGTACTTAGGAGCCAACAAATACATAATCAACAAACTCCAACCACTTCAAAATAATGCTCTCAGAACAGCCCTCAACCTACCTTCCAAAGAACACATATCCAACATAAGAAGAGAACACAAATGGCTCAAAATCTGCGACCGTATTACTCTCAAAACAGCATCACTTATCTTCAAATGCTTAAACAACCTAGCCCCCTCCTACCTCACTGCCAGAATCATAAAAAAAGACCTCCACCCGCCCCATCAGAACGATTAACTCCTTCCAACTCCAGGTCCCCACATTCAGACAAAAGAAAACAGGCGGCAGTAGCTTCCCTGTCATGGCAGCCCTACAGTGGAACGCCCTCCCACTCAACACTAGAGCTGACCAATCCTACCACAGCTTCAGGCGCAATCTCCTAACCTGGTTACGCTCCAATGATCCCCACGACTGATCATACCGACAGACCAAAGCATTCTAAGTGTTCTATCTGAATTGTATATATCTTTATCCATTCAACCTCTCGGAATTGTAATTACTGTATGTAAATATGTACATTTTTGTGCCTATCCTGCAACTAAGTTTTTATGTAACCTTATCTCCATGCCTTCTGTTGCGCCACGTTTTGCGCGCCATACCAAATAAACAAACAAACAAACAAACAAACACGGAGCACGCTTTTGTAAGCATCTCTAAAATAAAATCAGCAATAGCTGGTCGGTTTAGAATTAATCTGAACTTCTGGCATTGTTCTGCGCAACCCTCCCGACCATGGTTCTTCACCTGCCAAACCATTACACAAGGCTTTCCTCGAAATCTATCAGGAACTGCATGAACAGGGTAAGTGGATGCTTTCCAGAAAGAGGTACATCATGTAAAGGGTCACTGCAACCTTCTCTGACACCCAAGTATACATACATCATGGACAGGTCCAGTGCAACATTCCATCGCAAACATATGCAACATTTATACAAGAGCAAACGCCTCTCAAAAGGTTCAGCAAGTGAGTCAAGTGGAAGCTGCCTCACAAAAAAGCCAATGCAAGAAAAGTGCAGGTCTAGAGTGGACAGGACAGTGCATGTTTCCCTCAGAAATGGGAGCCAGCAAGGCATGGAAAAGTATATTACATATTTCCCTAACAAATGAGAACATGGAGAACATGGGTAGAGCAGACAAGCTTCCCTCATAAAAAGACAGCATATGTGCACAGTCACTGCAAGCTTCCCTACCAAACAGGTACAGCATGGACAGGGTCAGTCTAAGTTTCCCTCTCAAATATGCACAAGTACAGCCTTGGCAGAGCAACTGATTGCAAGGGATGCACTCAAACTGGTATATTTCTGGGACAAACAGAATAAGTGTTTGTCTCAATCACACACTGGTACAGGAACAGCATGTGCAATGCCAGTAAAGTTTTCCCTCCCAGACTAGTACATGTGCAGTATGGTTAGAGCCAGGGAAAGCTCCCTCAACAGACAAGCTGCACAGCATAGGCAGTGAACATGCATGTTTTGCTTGCAAAGACAAGGTACAGCATGAGATACAGATCCATGCAGCCTCCTAGATCCCATGCAAGTAGAGAGCTCCTCTTTATTATTATAACTCAATCAGCAACTTGCGTTAGTGGCCATTTGCTGGCGGGAGAGTGGGTCAGGTACAGGGGGTGCACTGTACAAACTTGCCTACTTTCTACACTCTGTCTTATCAATAGCTCATCACCAGACTTACTTGGCTGTGGGTGTACGGGTGAGGTGAAAAAGATGGTGTGGTAAGGGCAGCTGGTGCTGGCCTGCACAACACACACACGACTATTAGAAACAGCCTACATTCTCAAGTCTGCCCACTATGCACACTAGCCAATTTCACACTGTCCAAAGTGGGGTGAGGGGACAGCCAGTGAGCATGTTCTAAGACTGCAGGCCACTGCTGCATAGTTGAGAATTGGTGGCCCATTGGAGCGCAAGTGCACTCCAGGCAAACTTTCATCACCGTCCTATGTTCAAAAGCACCTCCAGTAGATTATTACTTGGTCTAGTCCTGCTTTTAAGTGCCACCAATTTGGAGGGTCAAGCCTTTTTTCCCATTGTCAAATTGCTAGTATGGCCATCCAAATAGTTTAATTTGTTTGATACTTCTCACAGTAAGTTTAATGTGTGACCAGAAGACCCATATAAAAAGTTGAATGTTAAGGGCTCTGCATTTACCCTAAGTCAGCATGCTTATCTTGGATTTATAACTTGCACTGGATATAAATACACCGGCACAGACAGCACGGCCTGACCAGTACGCTTTAGTATTGCTTTGAAATTCAACATTGAAATAGAATGTGTGCCCAAAATAAAATCTCTTTATTTATGAAGTCATTTTAAAGTTGCATGAATAAATATGCATTACTTCCAATTGAAAGCAAATGCTAAAACAAGTCAATTGTGGGGTCAGCTCTTCCAGCATTGCTTAAAAAGTTATTTGTATCGCGCTCTTCATGCTAATGAAAATGCTTCTGAGTAAATGTGCTGCAAGCACTGCAAACTTTACCATTTCTGAGATTACGTACATAAGGCCCTTTAACTACTTTTTGCTGATCTTGCATGATACCCCTAAACCCACCCCAACTCCCTCTTGCTATTTTCTACCTGTGAGATGTACTTTGCCTGGCCCATGCTCTGCTGGCAGTAGTTCCAGGAGGGTTATACCATGATTCCTGACTTTCCTGGTGTGAGTGCCCTAATTTAATCACATTTCTTCCTGCTAGGCCACTGTGTTTTTATTTGAGCCAGACGACTGTGCTGCTCAAAAGCATGTACAATAGGCAGTGGGCCTGCTTCCACTGCCATGTTAGAGACTCCTAGAACTGTGAGCACTGTGATTTGCAACAGAGCACCCCCTAATTGCAGAAAGACATTATGCAGCTACTTTAATTTAGATTGGTTTACATCTCTTTTGTAATTCTTGAAAGCAGATAGGAAAACCTGCTCTTTGGCACCCCTGCTGGCCAACACAATAGGCAGCTACTACCTAGTTTGCCTGAACAGAACAATAAAAGGCAAAGTGGAATGAGTGGGATTTCAAGCACAGAACCCAGTAGCAGAGGCATTAATCCATGACATTAAAGACCCTGCTTATAAAAGTCTGCATTCAGCCACTGAAATAGTGTCATCTACTGGTACAGAGTCACTCTCTTCTCAAGCCATTCTCCGTTTTAACTGTCATTACATTACTTATAAGAGTTATATATGGACTTCGGGACAGGAAGTGTATTTGTTCTGGCATACCTCTGCTTCGTTTGTACTTAATCAATCAACATAGGTGTTGTTTTCCAAGAGGAATTGACTTAAAAGGATCCACACTCTAATTGAGCAGACACTGAAGTTATTGAGTTTTTGCAATGGAAACGGGGAAGGTTCCTTTGACCTATTGCTTTGAATGCCTTCAGTGTGGGGTATGTGTTTTATAAACTGGAGATTCTGTGGTTGCTGGAGAAACTGGAACAACTCACTAGGGTTTAAGGCTCTAACCGTCATCACCAGATGAACAGCAGGCACAGGTCATTGTTTGTCCACTGGACAGTTGCCTGATGAGCAAAGTCCTAGAATGCCTTCCTGGACACTTTTCCCAACCAAAGTACAGTGACGTTTGAGACTACTCTCAGAATGTCAACAACAATATCTCCTAGAGTCTACTTTATGATTGCAGGTCAAGTTCCCAGGCAGACCCCTCTCCTGGTCTGATTTGTTGAAAATTGTGTAAAATGTGAGAGAGGGAGAGAAAGAAGAAGGAGAATGAGAGTGCCTATATGAACAATTGGAAATGAGAGTTGGGTGGAGAGAGAACGAGTTGTGCCCTGTTATGCATATTTGTCCTTACATGCATTTTCATGACTTGTGATGCCATGTCCTGTTGTATCTTGTTATGTCTTATGATGCTATAATATGGGTGGTCGCCTCTTTCACACAATGTCAGGTCACACCAAGCCAAGGCACATCTCAGGAACATCTAATTATAGTCTTATGGGTGGGGACACCCTTCTCGCTGCCTAGTGGCACATCACAGATACCCCTAAACCATCAGCAACTCACTTTAGCCCATACAACATTTCCACCACACTCCTTTGAACAGCTCTGGGGTCACAACACATTTGTTATATTCATATTACACACCAAGAGCCGGGATTTCACAGAGATGCACACACACAGAAACACACATACTATCATCACACCTGGATTGGAAAGGATCTGACCCCTGCCAGGATTGCTGCCTCACCAACTCACTGGGATGTGATGGGCAGGGCTGCTAGGTTCCTGAACACTTACACTCAGATATATACCATGACTAGCCAGCACAACTCAGTAATTCACTGATAGAATTAGACATTCATCCGCTTCACAATGTTGTATAAATTATAGATCTTTGCAATACAACATAAGACAGGATTTGCAGAACAAACAGGTAACTTCATCTATCATAATGCTTCCCTATGATGGTATACCATCTGCTTTAGTCTCAACTCTTATGTTTACCTACCTCATGCTACTGGGAGTTCTGGTCAGATCCATGCTGAAAGGAAGTTATATTTAAAGATGATGTCATGTGTGGAGTTTGGGAGTTTGTTATTAAAAACTGAAAACAAATAGCTTTCCGTTAAGCATAGGATTCAACACACATTCGTTTCCATCACCCACAAATGCCTAAACAATGCTGCCCCACAGTACCTAAGGGAAGAAATTATCAGAACATCTTCATCACACTCCACTAGGGCTGCCAACTCTTGCTGCATTGCAGTTCCCAGATTCAACTTGAAAAGGGCAGGTGGGAACAGCTTCCATGTTCAGGCTGCACAATACTGGAACGCCCTCCCTCTGCACCTCCGAATTGATCAGAACGTCCTACATTTCAGGAAAAATACTAAAAATTGGCTAGATACAAACGACATCTAATCCCACCTGGTCACCCTCAATCTGACGGTCAGACCAGGCCTGACCTCTGCAGTTGATTCTTGCTTGCACCTTTGGGCTACCTGTCATATTGCTTTTCTACAGTGGTAACCTCTCTCATACCAGTCATCACGTCGGATTAGTAGCTGAGGCTTAGTTGTATAATATGCCACTGGCCATTCCTCTATATTTGTTCCGTGACCTATGCCATACCTTTCTGTACCTTTCTGTACCTTTCTGTATCATACCCGATTCCTGTTTGTTTTATATGCTACCTTCATAATGTTATATTATGCGTGTAATGTATTTGTGGATGCAATTGTAACCATCTTAATGTCATGCAATGCGCCCAGTTACCTACGGGTTTGTTGCGCTTTACAAATCAATAAACAAACAAGATGTTTGTAGACCTAGTGACTGAGGTAGGCCAAAGAAAGGTCCCTTCCACCTAGTGCAGGCAGGCAACTCTCAAATACGATGTTGCAATAATAAAGTAGAGACAGGTAACACTACCTAACATAGTCTGGAATGAGGATGTATCCGTCTTCATCCAGGATGTCCTAAGGATTCCCTACTCTGATGTTCCCACAGTGCTTGTATTGATGATATCTCCACACACACTTTCTCTCTCTCCTGTTCTTTTCCTGAATCTTCTTCTCTCCATTCTTTCTCTATGTCTCTCCCTCTCTCACCCTCTAGTCTTTCTCGTCTCCCCCTTTGGTCTACCATGGTTTTCTCCTTCTCCCCTCTATCTTCTCTCTCCTTATATTATCCACACAAATTCTTCCACCCTACTCTGACACTCTCCTCTCTCTCCCACCCTTCCCTGCTCTCACATTCTGACCCACACCACTCACTACACTCTCAAGATTGTTCCCACTCTCTCTCATACACAATACCTTACCCGCAATGTCATCCAACACCTCCACAACTGGCACAGTATGTCACTCCACCTTCTACTCTTCATCTCCACACATTTTCATTCAAACTACACGCAAACACCGCTCATAATTTTGTCTGAGTACAGGGATTGTATATCCCTGATCTTGATTTTCACTGCATCCTTTTACTATTGGCTCCTCGTATTACCTATTTGCATGGTCCAATCTTCCCCTGCTCTTGGCCCTGGGTTTGGGTTACAGATTGAAAAAGGTTTAGTCCCTGCTAAGTGCCTCCTGTTGTTTGTTTTGTAGGCCCCTGTTTGTCGGTTTGGCTTTGCTTGACTACGCTGGGTTCCACTTGTTTCCCGAATTTTGCAAAGGTTGATGCCTGATGAGCAGTCTGCCCATTTCCGCAAAGTTAGTACTCATCGCGGATGTCTCTGAGCTGCTGCTCGGCTCAATCTGCATTCAGCGTTGAGGTTTCTGGGACTTGTGATCATGACAAAAATGTAAACAACACTGTCCAGAAAAGAGGCTGACAGGTATAGTTGAAAAGGTAGCTGTAAAAACATTCAAACATTCTTACAGCAAAATATATAACCAGTGGGATAAGGGACTGAGGCCTCCCAAACTCCCACACCATACCTCTGGGGTAGGATTGGCTCTGGTTTACGCCCCGGTAGTCAGCCTAGCCCATGTTGGCAGGGCCCCCCCCTCTCATTGACTCGGTCAAGATCCCGACCCTGTCACAACTATCAGTGTGCCACACACTGTTCCCGGAATATAATAGCCTAAATAGTTGCATGTAGTACTGCCATGTAAGGATGCATTTAACGTTATAATATGTTACGAAAAATAATTGTATTTTTAAAATTGATATTATGCTGTTATGAATTGGTTTCTTTTATTTAAAAGTATAACCATGTATGTATAGGCTCTATTGTCCTGCATTACATGTCACGAATAACCCTTACCACAAAGCATGGAGAGAAACGAATTAAAGGCATCAGAAAGATAGAAAGCTGCGCAAGTACCTTGGAGAAATCATTTGCTATTCCTCAATTCAGAGCAAACATCTTTCATCATAACCCTCTATTCGAAGTTAGGCTGCGATATATTCAACACAATCTAAAAATACGAGTGTTTTGTATAGAAATTGAATGAAATATTCATGAGAACAATATAATGGCTGCTGCACAGTTTCATTAATGGAGCGAATTATAAAGTAACTGCTATAACAAACACATGATGAATTGTCAATCACATTTAGGAATTTATCCTTGAAAAGGGTAGGTTGCATAATTCTTCTTAAAATAGGGTGTCTAGACCCAGTGTCGTGATAAAAACATTGTCTTAGCAAGTGATTGTCTTGTTTTTTCCTTTGTGTATTTGAAGCTATTCATTTTGTAGGCGAGAGACCTACTTAAAACAAGGATTCACAAAGCATTTTTTTTTCTGACATGTAAGCATTAGTATTATATATCCCAGTGCTCACATGAGTTGTCAGCTATTGCAATCGTATGCCCAATGCATGCCATGATTTGTCAGGAAGTGACATTATTTGCCCTGGTGCTCACATTCCATGTATCAAAATCATATTCCAGGTAATGCCATCAAAAGGCCACACATTCACAAACTCTCAAGGTTTTGGTATGACAATGTAAAGGGCTCACACCATTGCTACGGTTGGGCATCAAAACCTGATTCCATTGTCATTCAATTTGATGGCACCAGAACCAATCCCAAAGATATGTATAGTTAGCGGAGCAGTGCCAGATCTGTATGCCAAGAGGTACATGATGCCAACAACAAACCAAGAGCTGCATCCAGTAAAAACTCCCAACAACCTTTCATTCAGTGGGTCAGCTCTGCGTCATCCTGAATGACAAAATGTCCCTACGTTCTAGGCCACGCTGCAGTTATTTTACTGTACTCCAGGCCAGGGCTGGTCAGTCCAGGTGCTTAACATTATTGATTTAAATGTGTCTTATTGATTAAAGAACTGCAGCATAGTGTTTCATGTGCACACATACGACTTGAATATGATCCTCAGCCATGCAAAGTGCTGCCCTTGCTTCTGTGATCAGGTATGTGTTGGGAAGGGGAGTGGGTGACTAGGCTCTGAGGGAAATAGCCACCTGATATGCTTGCTTCCGCCATGCTGTCTTTCATTGATCAGTGGTGCCAGTGTTTAGGAGTTTCTGGTCCTTGTGAATGATCCTGTGGGGGAAGCGACCCCTGGCGAGCACTGAGACCCCTCTTTCGTCCCCGTCCATGTTATTTTTCATTCATTCTGGCTACAGGTGACCATCTGCTGCAAGGTGTTTCATCCTTACCCAGCTCCTGAAGAACACGTTTGGATCCCCTCGGGTGATGTCTAATGCTCTGTTGCTCAGCCTCCGAGCTAACTGCTCTAGCAACTCACTTGTAGTAGATCACTTGTGTGATTGTCCTTTTTGGATGGATCGCTGACTCCACTTATGCTCAGCACTTCATATCTCACTTTTACTATTAATTGTCCATAAGGATATGTGTTAAACCTGAAGCAACTCTTTCTGCTCCTCAATTCTTTATTTGTATACAATTTCCATTGATATCTGGAGATAATGATTATTTGCTTTCCCTTGCCTTATAATTATCCGAGCATGATATTTTGGTATGCACTTGCAGTTATTTTATGGACTGACCACTGCCTTTTATTAACACACAGCAGACAGTTGCTTGTAACCATAGCATGGTTTGCCTGGCTTGGCTGTGATGACTGGATTATTTTTAACCTGAGCTGTTTTTCCTTGCATTTGCCCCTTCTGCGTTCTTCTCACCTCTGTGAATTATGTTGATTTTATTTTCAGGAACTCTCCACTAGCAAACCTCTTATAGGTAATGGATCAATGGCCTCCTAGCTTGGACCTTCTTTTCCTATTAGCTCAGGTTTGGGTTCTTTGATAAAGTAGTTGTTTGGGGGGATGTTGTTTCTTCTGCAAACATCTGCATGATATATGTGTTACCTGTTTCTTCAGCAAATTGTTTCTGTTTCCTCACGGCCACTCAAAAAGCAACATCTAGTAACACATTCCTCACTCCCACTCAAAAAGCAACATCTATTAACAAATTGTAAGAAACCTGTTCTCCCATTAACAAGCTCTTTATGAAGGTGTAAATGTGTCTCACCTCCCCCATCTGATTCTGCATCTGATATTATCATATATAGCATCCTTATAGAACTGTCACACTCAAACCTTTGATGAAAACAGACAACACTACAGGGCAACATATTGTTGGAGGTTAACATCTTTTGAATCTAGGATAGAACAAATGACAAGGAGAATCGGTCATGCTAAAAATGTTTTGTGCTGCTAGTGTGTTCCGACACAGTGACTGTTCTCTTTAATGTTCTGACACACTCAGAAGTCTCAAAATAGGCAGCAACTTCTTAACCTTATCAGCCAGCCCGAGGGTGCTGAGTGAGAAAATCCTATGCTCTTCTTGAAAAACATTGTGCCCAAGTGTTGCAGCCTTCTGAAACCTATCCACTAACAAAATACAAATATCTAATATAATAGTGCATGGAGGTTGCAGTGCACATAAAAGTCAGCATCACATGGGTGATGATAAATATGTTAGAAAACTAAGACTTTGAACTGGAATGGCCATAAACAATTCTTCGCTCAAGAGGTTTCAAAAGACACTGCCATAAATTGAAAACAAAAGCATAAACATTTTGACCGCTTTGAACGGGGTAATGATTGTTTGCATCTGGGGTAAGGGAGACAGCTCGGATCGCAGACTGAAAATCACAACCAAGTCCATGCACAGAGCAACCCGAAGGGTGCTCACCCTCCCTGTCCTCTTCCCAACACTGTCCCCTTCGGTTCCTTCCCTCCCAACCCCCTATCCTACTTACCTGATTTCTTTGCTGCGGTTTTGACAACCTTCTCTGAGTCCCTGGCTGCCATGGAAACGGAAGAGCCCCAACTTCCATCTCCATGGCAGACATCTTGGGTAAGTATTTTGTTTGAATTAATGCTATGCCACGAGCATTGATGGAAAGGAAGACAGTAGCTTGGTGGACAATTGGGATGATATTAAAGCTGTCCTCTGAGGCCACAAAATAGCACATGTTGCTGAATAGAAATGGGATGCAGAGAACATAACTAACTCTATATTTAAATAACTTAAAAGTGTAGAGAATGCATATAATATTAAGCCTATTGTAGATATTCTCAATGGCTTAGAATTGCATTTAATAAAATTGGTTCTGAGCAGGACTGTGTAGTGAAATGTCAATCCCAAATGCACCAAAACTCAAGTAAAGCTAGTAAAGCTCTTGCTTCATAATTAAAAATGAAGCAATAACGTTCAATAAATCCTTAGATAAAAATGATATGGTGTACTGGTTTCCACAAGTAAGGTGATTTTTGATGCTTCTACTAATTTTTGAAATCCATGTTTCAATCTGAATATTCTGTGGTTAAACCCAATTTGCATTCTTTCTTTAACAAATTGCATAGTAATTCATATTCTTTATGAGGCCCTGCTACTGACTGAATTAGTTCCCTACTGACTATTATAACCAGCATGCTAAATTTGTACAAGTTTAAGCTTCCAAGTTACATCAGCTATTTCCATATTTTTTTTGTATTGATTGGGAACTCTTGTGGGTCTTTTTTTGAAACAACACTAGTTCTTTTTCGAAATCTTTACAAAGACTGTGAGCTCCCTAAACACTTTTTTTCCATAGGCACTCTGATCGGCCTGACTGTAATATCTTTTTCTAAGATTATTGCTATTCAAATAGATCTCTAAACTTTTATTTGTATTCTTAAAATTGTTCATATAGTTGCAAGCATTGCTTTGGATGATTAAAAAGCACTTGATTGTGTGGAGGGCAGATCTCTTTTTAAAGTTCATAGAAGGCATGGATTCTGTTATCGTATTTGTTTTATCACGCTCCATTATTCTAATCCTAATACTTCTATTTTTATTAATGCACAATTTGTGGTTTCCTTCTCGCCTAAGAGGGCTATGAGGCAGGGTTGCCCTCTGTCTCATATTATATTTATTCTGCCACTGAACAATTTCTTGAGCTAATTAGAATGAGCGATATTAATATTGTGAAATTTAACAAAACCAAAATCAAATTGCCTGCTTATACTAATGAAATTGCAATTTTCTTAAAAACCAGCAAAAAATAATCGTAAAAGAGGAATCGGCTGTGAAGTAACACAGTTAGAATTGTCGGACAAGGCGAAAGGGGGAAATTGCATAAGGTTTATATTTCATTTTAGTAATAGGTGAGGAGAGATCAGAGGGTGGAAAGGAGATACTGGTGGAAACAATGGAGTGATTACATAGGGATGGGTGACGGTACTGTTAGGGATTGAGGGAGAGGAAGAGATGAATAGGGGATCCAAAGAGATAACCTTGTGATGGCTGGTAAGTTAGGCATAGAGCTGAGAGTGTGGTCACTAAAAATACTGAATTTAATATTTCTAAGAAGTGGTTGGAGAGGAAAGGTTAATGTCAATTAAGAGGATAGGGTGTTAGTAGAAAGAGAATCAAGTAGTTGCCCAAGTTCATCAAAAGATTGTCCAGTGAGACCAGGTGGGGCACAGATGGAGATTATGTGAACTGTGTGAGGTGGGGCAATAGTAGAGATGGTGAATTTAAAATGTGTAGAAGAGGATGTGCCATTTGAGATTTGTGAGGCGATGAGGTGGGATGAGAGTAGGTGTCTTATGCCCCCAGCTCTGCCAGTTAGATGAAGACAGAGAATGAAGGATAATTTGGGTGTGTGTAGAGCACCTGCATATCAGTATCAGATGGAGATAAGATATGTATTTTTAATCTGGGAAGCAACAGGGATGAAATACACTCATGACTGACAAAGCAACATCTATGACCGGAGAAAGACATTTATATAATAGTGTCTTTCTAGTAGGGAGTATCCGAAGAACACACACCTCCCAGACCCAAACACATACGTGCATGAGCAGAAGGATGTACTGTCCCACCTCATGAGGACAAAATCAGCCTTTAATGGGGCTGTCCAGTTGCCAATGCAAGTAACTCCTAACACACCTGCACTTAAGGCCAGTAATTAGGTGGGCGCCATGCATATATTCACACAATCACAGGGAACAGCTGCAGACCCTTGAATCAAGCTCACCTCAATAGGAGAGCACTGCAGGTCATAGTTATTTAAACCCCAGCCCGGAATACAGCAGGGTGATTGTTTGCAGGAAGTTGCAAGAGGAGTTTGGAGTGAGTAAGAGGTCAGGAGAGAAGTGGGGGAAGGAGTAGAGAGGGAGAGAGGAATGAGTGGAGGAGCATGCACAAAAGACGTGGGGAAGGTTTACCTGGAGGTAGTAGGCAGTGAGCTTCAGGAAGTTGCAGGAGGTGAACATCAGGATGTGGCAGAGGGAGATCAACAGGGGTTTTGTATGGGGAGATCATAGGGAGGAGGAAGAAAGAGGATTAGGAGGCGGTTGTAAAGTGAATATCAGAATGTGAGTTGAGCATCAGGAAATTGTAAGAGCTGAACCTCAGAGGGTCGCAGAAGGAGATTATCTTGGAGTTGCTGGAGGTAAATATCAGTATGTGGTAGAAGAAGTGTATCTAGAAGAGGTAGGAGTCAAACATCAGGAAATGGCAGGAGGAGAGCATCAGGCAGCTGCAGCAGGACAATGTCAGGATGTGACGAGGAAGAAACAGCAGGAGGAAGCTTTTCATATCCCCCGGGGAGCAACTAGAGTGTGTGAGAGAGAGAAAAAGAAAGAAATGGTGACAGAGAAAGATACAGCACATAGAAATTAGAGAGGATGCATCATGCAAGAATGTTTCAGGGGGGCTTAGCCTGATCAGAAGCAGTGTCAGGATCAAAATATGTGTATTGAAGAGGTATCAAATTTAGGGATCAGGACCCCCGCCAGAATAGGGAGGTGAGAAGACCAGTATATTCTCTTCTGTGGAAACTAGGCCTAGAAAACCTTGCTTGTTATGACTAATACAAAAAGTAAATTCTAAACTGTGTCCATGGCTAACGACAGATACATCCAAATGTCTGCACAATCTACAAGGGGATTCTTAGATGAGAGAACCCAGGGGGGTTTTGGGAGAAAAAATACAAAGACTGTGTGTGCCATAGATAGGTCTGAATTCTTGAGAAGGAACGGTGTGAATTGGTGCAACTGTTCAGGAGGAACTGAACTAATATTTTCTTTGCTTACATTTTGGCAGAGGAGGAGTTCTATGTTTTTAAGAACATATGATGAATGTGTGTGTTGTGACTCTTTTGTTGACCCCATTCATCTATGTGACACATGCTAGCAACCAGCTGATGCCAATAATGCTGACTAATAGGCATTCAATCCTCCATATCCCTAAACATCTGTGAGGACGGTGCAGCACTGTAGCCAACCACAGAAGATAAATAGCTGGAAAATGGAGGGTACCAACCAAAAAACTACACAGTGGCAAACGTTGCTCAATGTTTATTCTTCACTGCACATTTTTGAAGAGGCCATCTAGTGTGATCACCTGTATGCTAACTCACTCTGGTTTATTTGTTGGAATTACAACTTTCCAAAATAATAAATTAATATGACATACCTGACAATGCATCAAGCTGGGCACCTGTCCATGCAACTGCTCTTCACCTTTGGACATGACACACATATTATTGCAATGTTAAAATGAAGTGTAATACAGAGTGAATACCGGCTTGTTTTCAGGACCCACGGTTTAAAGTCAAGGGCCCTCATTAGGACCCTGGCGTTTAGGGGATAACGGCACCGTAAAAGGTGTTGGCACCGTTAAACCCTTAACGCCTTACTACGAGGTCCCTTTGCGGAACCCGACCTTAACGGCTGGTCTAGGTCACTTCACCCTTTTGCCAAAAATAAAACATGCTTTGTAAAACATTTCGCCCTTTTTCTTTCGCCTTCTGAAATTAAACACAGGTTAAAAAGAAAACAATCATACATAAAACAGCATTCAATATTTAATACATTTTCATTCTGCACACCAACTCCATAAACTTCAGCTTCTATTTTTAACCATCTTTATTTAACTTCTCTGTCACTGCCTCCTGACTGTACCCATTTATTTTACCTTTTTGTGTTCAAGGGACTTTATCTGTTTCTACACGCTCCAGATTTTTTATCTCATGTCTTGGATGACATGGCTTGATTTGGTTTACATGCACAAAAAGTTCTGTTGCTATTTCACCTTCAGTCCTTAAAATTTTATAAACTACAGGAGAGACTTTATCTATAATTCGGAATGGCCCCTGTCAGGCTGCTAGGAATTTGGAATTTTTCTGTTTACTTTTTCCAAAATGAAATTTATACACCTGATCCCCTACACAATACTCCTTTACTGTTGATTTTTTATCATAATATGTTTAGCACTGTCAGCAGCCCTTTCCAGATGTCTCTGTACAAAAGCAAATGCATGTTGTAAATGCTTCCTCAGCTCATCAATGTATTCATGAATTGTAGATGCGCTTACAAGTGTTTGCTCATGTGTTCTGTATAGCAGGTGTTGCGGCAACACCATTTTCCTACCTGTCAAGGCCTCATGTGGGCTAATACCTGTTCCTTTGGCAGGAGTGGATCTGATTGCCATCAAAACCAACGGTAAACGTAAATCCCAGCTGGAACCTGCCTCAGCTATACATTTCTTTAAAATGTCCACAACAGACCTATTGCCCCGTTCAACTCCACCTGAAGAAGCCGCCCAATATGCGATATGTAGTTTCCTTTTCACACCCAGTATTTGCCATAACCTTGCTCATTAGAGCACTTGTGAAATGACTTCCTCTGTCTGACTCAATTCTTTGTGGCAACCCAAACCTTGAGAACACATGATTCACTAGCAATGTGGCTGCTGTTTGTGCACTACAATCTGGTGCAGGAATACATTCAATCCACTTCGACATCAAACATACCATACTCAAAATATAACGGTTTCCTCTGCCCGACCTTTTCAAAGGCCCTACATGGTCTATTTGTAAATCTGACCATGGGAGAGTTAGGCCTCTTTTCATCAATGGTGCTCTATGCATTGGTGAAGCAGGTTTAAATTGGGCACATACTAGACATCCTCTAGTATACAATTCCAAATCTTGGGACATATGTGGCCATGCGCATAATCTTTTAGTATTTCCAATGTTTTTTGTGAACCTCTGTCGCCTGCAGTTATGGCATCATGTGCATGGTGTAGCATTAGCCCTCTAAATGAAAGGGGTACCACCCATTGTATCTGTCCGGTTATGGACTCTCTAACCATGAGTCCATCCTGTAGTCTAATTTGTTTTTTATTCTTTAATAGCACCCTCAATTCCTCTTTTCCCACACAATTATCTTCTGCTAAAGGGTTTTGTCAAGCATCAATCAAATGGTTATAATAGATTCCCAAAATTCGATCATTCTTTTGTGCCTCAATCAAATCTTGGTCTGGGGTGTTGTAACTCCATTGGACCACTGATTGTTCTGTCTTCTTTGGTGCTTTAGAACGTGTTACTGCATCAATCTGTATTTCACACAGTAAATGTTCAATAGGTAGCAATTCTCCTATCCCAGCCCCAATTTTAGCCACGTTGTCTGCCTTATCATTCCCCTCTTTATCCTCTCCTGGAGTTTTTAAATGCCCACACATTTTTCTCCAGTATGTTGTCAAATTATTTTCTGACACCAATTTGTCTATGGCTTGTATCATTTTTCCATGCTTAAGTGGCTTTTTGTTGTATGTAATCATGCCTCTCGCTTTCCAGCCAGGTAGATATTCCACAAAGCTGTTTCGTGGATATTCAGAATCAGTCACCAGGACAATTTCACTGAATTTATTATCAATTGCAGTAGCAATTGCTATATAAATGGCTGCCAATTCCGCTACTTCACTGCTCCTAGCTCCAATTCTCATCCCTATGCTGGGGATACCTTCACATTTCAACCAGACATTTCCTATTCCTGACACTAATTGTTTATTACTGTCATTTTCAATGTGAAAAGCACAACCATTGCCATATACAGTTGGCAAGTCCTTGCATGTTTTGTCATCAAAAGAGTTGTGTGGTGATTGTTCAAACTCCTGTAAATTAGGTTCTATTTCCATTTCGTTTGATGCTTGTTCAGCTGCACAGTCGTGTAAATCTGATAAACCTTGAGCAATTGGGCTCTTTCTATTTTGGCCATTTCTCACTTCTACAGGAAAACCTTGTAATGCTAGCGTCCATGAAGTGATTCTGGACTGCGCTAGATTACCTGACCTAATTCTTTTACTCTCTAAGAATTGCAAAGGTTGATGATTTGTTTCAATAATCACCTTTTCTCCCTGAACAATGGGGCGGAAATGGTGTAGCGCCCACACAGTGGTTAATAGGGCCTTTTCACATTCATTGAATTTCATTTCAACTTGGGAAAATGCTTTACTTGCATAGGCAATGGTTTTGTGATTCACATCATGTTTTTGTGATAACACTGCTGACATACAATGTTCAGAGAAACCTATTTCCATAAAGAAATCCCTATCCTTTATGGGGTATGCTAAACATGGTGCCTTTACAAGACATTCCTTCAATTTGGCTACTGCCTCAGACTGCTCTTTCTCCCATTTCCTGGGCGTATTTAGCTTTAGCAGTTTAGTCAATGGTTGAGTGATTTCAGCATAATGTTCAATGAACTTTCTGTTATAGCCTGTCATTCCTAATACACTTTTCACCCCTTTCACATTTCTAGGGTCTTTTAGTTTTTGTATGGCCTCCATTTTCTTCTTTTGTGGATTTAGTCCATGTTCAGTTACTTCATGGCCTAGAAAATTCACTTTTTTCTTGCACCATTGTGCTTTTTGTAAAGACACTTTGGCGTCTGCTTTCTGCAATTGGCCAAGCACATGCCTTATTTCATCAAAATGGTTTTTTAAGCTTTCATTTTTTATCAGGACATCATCCACATAAACTATGGTTCCTCTTTCCGCTGCATCAGGCATGGCCTTCCTCAAAAATATTCCAAATTCACTCCCACTATTAACGTACCCGAACGGAGTTCTAACCCATGTGTATTGAGTCCTGTGAAATGTAAAGGAAAATATATTCTGTATCTCCTCTGCCAATGGCACGCACCAATATCCAGAGGTGAGATCTAATGTGGTAAACACTTTTGAACCATGTACCTGAGCTAGGCCCTGATCAATGAATGGCAGTGGCCATCTGGACACTGGTACTCTTTTATTTAACTCCCTCAAATCTGCACATAACCGCCATTGACCATTTGGCTTTAACACACCAAAAATGGGTGTGTTGGATGTGCTATGGATAGGCCTGATGATTCCTCGCGATTCTAAATTTTTAATAATCTCTGCCAATGATTCTAAACATGCCAGCGGTAGTCTATACTGGCGTACAAATACTGGACTTCTGTTACACCCTTCCGGAAGTGTGGCCACATGTAAATTAGTTAGCCCGCAATCATAGGCATCTTTTGCAAATAAATCTTTAAATTCCATAAATATCTTCCTCAATTTGTTTCTATCCTCATCGTTGTCACACGCATCCGCTAAGGAGATCTGCTCTTCTACTATTTTGGAAAATTCTGGAAAATGTTCTGGTAGTGGAATCTCAGCGCTTTCCTCTAGCTGTGTGGCTGTGTCTCTTTGTAAAGCTGCCACTTTTAAATGTTTTGTCATGTCAGCTTCCATTTCAATGGGCTGATTTTCCATTTCATTTTCACTTAAATCAAATGTTATACAACTCTCTTGATAACAGCACACTGTCTCACTTGAATCATAAGGGTACACAGAATTAATTCTAAATATTCCTTTGGGCTGAGAGTCCAGGTATTCTGGCAACTCACCCTTGGCATCTACATACTTTTCAGGGATATTTCCAATCACCATGTTATTTAGATCTGCAGTGTAATGTGATTTTCGTATGGCCAATCCTAATGGGGAGTTTTCCTCTAAGTGAATATCTTGACAACCCTTATTATTTACCATAATTCTTTCAGGCCCTTCACCAATATCTACCAATGGAATGTATTCATAATCCAGGCCTTGCTGTTTTATGGATTCATTCAGCCACACAAATGCATCAGGGTCTTTCATCTGCTGTCCATTTTTGCATTTCAGTGTTATTGCAAACTGTTTTGTAAATGCAGGAATAATAGTATCTTTCCTCATTTGTAGTTCAATTGCATAAGGAACCAGTTGTGCACAATGATAAGCCCTTCTTTTGTCTTGAAATTCAGGTGCTGGCCCATCTAGGCATTACCATATTTTTTGATTAAGGAAATCTAACACCATACACATTCTGTGCATGATGTCATTGCCCATGTAAAAATCATGCGCTCCACTTACTATCCATACATCATGGTAAATTGTTTTCTGCCCAATGCTAATTTTAAGCATGCATCTGCCTGCAATTGGTTTTCAAAGTCTGGACTGTCCAACCCAGAAGCATATTGGTTTTTAATCCTAAATTTCGGGATATCCTCCCTCTCCATTATTTTTTGCAACAATTTCTCATTAATGAAGCTCCTCTCCTGCTCAAGGGCTAAAGTGGCTTTTATTGTTTTAAAACAGTCATTTATACCAACATGAACCCATGGTTACTCATCTTCCATGTGTATTTCAGTAATGTGTTTTTCTGAATCTGCTTTAGGAGTAATATTTTGTTTGCATGTCTTTTCTTTTAAATAAAAACGTAATGTGTGCTCATCTATGGCGGTCTGCCAATTTTTCCTTGGGTCCAAGTATATTTGTACAGATAGTTTTTCATTGTCGCTCTGCATTTTGTCTTTACACATTAATATAACAGTGACACTAGGTATGCAACTATTCTGGAGATATGCCTCCACAGCATCATTTGTTTTGGCAACGGTGTGACATTAATTTATGTTGCTGTGTTGTGATTTTAGTTTCTTAGGTCTCAATGTTTTTTTTGGTTAAGGACCACAGCACTCCATTCACCCCATCTATGAGAGAGAGGAGACAATCTTTTCAGGCAATCTGTCCCCAACAGAAATGGAATTTCACAATTAGATGTGATCAATACCTCTTGTTTCATTCTGTGCTTTCCTATTTTTATGTCAACCTCAGTTACACCTATGATGGGCACCTCCTCCCCATTAAAGTTATGCACTGGACCTTGATTTTCCTCACTGTGATCTGATTCTGTGGGGATCTCTCTTCATTGATACTCTTTGCCAGCTCCTTGGACATAATTGTGGCCTGTGCGCCAGTGTCAATCATTGCAAATGTTTGGCATTTTTCTTCTACAGTGATGGGAGCATAATACCTGTCCTCAACTTCCGCTAATACGCATAAGAAGTGTGAATTCTTTCTGATTTCAGGGCTCACCTTTCTCAGGCCTTTTTCACTTTTGGCTAAGTACATTGGTAAATGGAAAGACATTTTTCCCACCTTTTTACCCATTTCTGCGCGAGAGACTTTATTAATTTCTCCATGTTCAGAGGTTTTTTTGGAGTGTGGCCACTTTTCGCCTATCCATCCTGGAATCTTCAGGGGCCACATTACAACCCTCCAACTGAACATGTGTAACAACATCATTCAGCAATCTGTCATTGTTTAATTCTGTGCATTTGTGATCATTTAGTGTGGTACCAGCCCTTTCAGCCTCTTCAAAGATATGTGGCTCAAAGAATTCTTCAGGTGATTGACCTGTACCCTCCTTTTGAGTATTTCCTTTTTCTGCCTGTGTTTGGTCATTGTCCAGGGAAGAAATCATAGCATCCCCACTTACTCCTTGTTTACTGGTATTCCCCATGCATGAGTCATTTTTCTTAAATCTGTCTCTTTGTTCTTTTGGTTTTTCAGGTTTCCTTATTTCATTTGTACAAATCTTCAATGTTTGATTTAGTTCTAGGTTAAATCGTACCTCTCTCTTAGAAGTATTTGCACTTTCTGTTACATGTTCATTTACTGGCAGCTCTACTTTAAAATCATTAGACATCTCAGAGTCATTATGCAAAATTACATCAGAGCAATCTGTCTTTTTGGTACTGCAGGTATCATGAGTACTTAGTCACTCTTCAGAAGAAGCCCCCCGGTCATTGCTATGGCCATCAGCCCCCTCCTTTGTTGACTGTTTTTGTGCTGTACAAAGCTTCCCTATTTGTTCAGCTAACTTTTTCACTTGGGCCTCAAGGCACTGGAACCTTTCCATCTCTCTAGAATCCTCTCTCTGTGGCCTAGATCTATATTGGTTGCTTTCTCCCTGATTGGATCTATACTGATACCTCTCAGGTGAGTGATTTCTATTGGGATATTTTCTGATTTGTGGAGGGGAGCGGGGTGCACCCATCCTTTGGTTGTAGTCCCTGGTGGGGAATCATTGTACTGACGTGGAGTATAATTCATGTTCTGTCTCATGTCCTGTCTCTCATGTTGTGGGTAATGGCCCCTATGTTGATTCCCATTATCAGCAAATCGATCCACATATCCGGGTCTATCCTGATTACCATATATCATGGTGTTGGGATCAAATTTGCTCTGTGTCCCCAATGTCTGGTAGGGACCATCATTTCTTTGATCTTGATTTTGTCTCTGATTATGGTTCATACCTGACATATCAGGCCGATAGCCTGCCCGGGGCCTATCTCCTAAATACCTAGGACTGATGTAGCTCTCCCTATTACTACGATCATGTGATTGAAACATTGGTACAGAGTGTGATGACCTTTGTTGATTAACCCTTTGTTCAGGTGCCAAATTATTTTTACCTACACTTTGAGCAGACTCAAGGGACATCTTGGTTGACCTGATTTCCATCACTGTTGCTGAGGGTTCTTTAGATTTAGGTCTAGTATCTTTCATTTTATCCCTTTCTCTACCCTGACAATAGAGTACCTCATATAGTTTTGTGCTTTGATGCACAATCCACTCAAGGGATCTGTCACGATCAAATTCACGAACCAATTGGGATATGATGTCTTTCTGTAGCCCATAGAAGTAGGCGGTTTTAAATTCATTCGAATTGGGGTCAAAAGATACATCAAAGCGAGAAAATGCTCTTTTTAAGTCTTGTAAAAACTGGCGAGGGGATGTATTAGGCCCAGCAGTAAGTGTGTAACCAACTTTCTTTGCCTCCTGTAATGACTGGAAAGGAGAACAGTCACGCCTAATTTCTTTTTCAAACTCCACCCATGTCATATTCTGCTGTTCATTTAATCCCCTTATGATGCTGGCCGTCGGAGCATCTAAAGTTAAATGAAAATACTGCCTGTATTGTTCCTTTGATATCTGGAGTGCTTTAAAAATTTCATGAACTGCTTCTAAGTGATCCTCAATGCAGCATTCCCCTCTTTTTTTAAATGGTTTGATCAGAGCTTTAATAGATTTCATTATTTTTATGGGGCTACTTGTTGCAATGCATGGAATTGCACTACTTGGTGACTCAATCCTGGTTCCAGGTGTATGGGATTGGTGGCGGCCCCCAATGGGAGTATCAAATCCCCCAAGGGCGCTGCAACCAAGTTCAGTCACCTGCCCAGTCACTGGAGCACTAGCTCTTTGGGTAGAAATAGAATTCACCTCCACTCCATTGAATGTAGTACCCTGCCGCCTCTCCTGGGACTTGGGAATGCACATTTGCTGTTCTAAGTCTTTGCACTTTTTAAGGAGCCTGTGTGCTTCATTTTGCAGATAGTTGTTTTCATCACTCATTTTATGTATTACCTCCTACATGTTGCACATTTGCATTTGGCATTCATTGAATTCTTTGTTTCTCTTTCTTGAATCATTTTAACCATTTCTTGCTCTGCACCTTGGAGATCACTTTATTTTTCAAAATGTTCTTTTTGTAAAATCTGCATTTCTGAAACAATCTCATCTTTATCCTGTCTAATTTGATCCACTAAGGCTTTTAAGTGTACCAATTCTTGCTCACTGTCTTCAAACTGTTTCTTGCTCTTGGACAATTGAATATCAAAAGCTATGCATTTTAATTGCATGTCTTTCTGACATCCTTCTAATTCTGTTCTTAACATCTCCTCTTTTTTACTTGCCCCATCTAAGTCAGTCTTTAACCTGTTAATTAGCTGGGTATCATTTTCTTGCATTTGCAGGGACCTATTCAAAATAAACCATATTTTGGCGCATAGCCGTATTAAACAGTCTTTCTCTGCACTTTTATCGGCTGCATTCAATAACCTTGTAAGGCAGACCTGAATTATGCTGCCTTCTGCAAAAATATTGTCTAGTTTTTTTTCTGCACCTCACCCTGAATGCGGTCATGCCATTCTGAGGCACCGTTTGATGACCACGTCTCATGTGCAAACATCTTTGCCTCTAAATATTGCACTAGGTCTGAGAATGTGGTTTCCCTTTGTGACATTCTGAAATTCGTTTTTGGTGACACACTGTTATTATGAAATGGGTTCCCTTTAATGTACAGATGGCAGTGTGAAACACACTTGCCACGCCCAGTAGGTGCTCTATGATCACTTTCCCGGCCTGCAACGCACCATAAATACGTTGGGTATTTTGTATAGATTTGGGGCCTAGCTGTATTTTCTTACCGCCAAAATGAAAATAATTCAGTAATAATCACTCTTTGCACTCAGATTAGATTTGGTATCTAGTACTACAGTATACATACATTGTTTCAGTACACAGATACATTTAGTGGTATACTTTATGTTGGTAGGCGTTATTGGTGGTATTTCTGGTGAGCATAATTCCTTTGTTTTATATGTGGCGCCAATATCCAGAACCCCTTATTTTTGCTTAGTTTGTTCGTGTGATCACTAGAGAGGCCTCAGGCGTACATTTCAGGAACACCACATTTTCATTTGGAGTGCCTCCATGGGCTGTCCTCACTGACTTATCTACGGCAGCGAGCTAACGTGGTATTCATCACCAACTTATCTACATCGGTGAACTATGTCCAGGGCCTCTCTTTCTGCTGACTCATCTATCTCCAGCAGCAGGCTATTTCATTATTTTATTATTATGTTCCGTTCAGTAAACACACACTTATATACTGAATGGAATCATGCACACAGCTACCGTCAAGTCTTATTTTTAGCTACCTTAAAAATGCCAATTGCAATGTCTAAACCTCTCCCCATATTATCAGAACTGTAATGGTAGATGCACAAATAAAAGAGAAAAATAAAACGCACTATCCGTCTGCTTTCAGATATTTTTGTGTATTATAAAAATTGCATTTCAACACGATCTTACTCTTTTACAGAAATAAATGGAAATTGCACAGTAACAATATTATCTGTAAGAAAATGAAAAGAGGGCGGCGAGAACATATTCAATTTGCAAAATTAAACATGTTGATAAAACACTGGAATTCCCTCTTTTACTTTGACTGAATAGTTTTACACACATACACACTGCCCCCACACTCTGCAATATAATTACCAAGCCTGTCCAGCATGTGAAATTCTTTGGCTGGTCGCCTTCTGGAAGTCCTTCTTAGATCACCCCAGCAAGGACGAGCATCTGCCGTCATTCAAACTGGGGCTTATTGACTGGAATTCCCAGTCTCTGCAGCAGTGCACTGGGATCTGCTTTTTCAATCAGGAAATTCCCCAGCCACCAGCCAGGTCTTTCTCCCAGCTGTGTAAAATGTCTTCTCCCTCTCTTCTTCCCCGAGGTTCATTAGAAAAGCTCTGTTACAGCCTACCAAATGAGTTCAACCAATGAAATTCAATCATGTCCTACCCTCCTTCTCTTGAAAAATGGCTTGGCTTATACAGTTGCAACTGTAACCAAACGGATTTCCTGCTTATTCGAGTCTTTGCTTCCTGCAAATACTGTGGACAGAGCACAGATAGAAGCAAAGAAAAAAAAATCTGATCCTGTCATTTTCCATCTCATTTTGCACTAGAGAACACATAATATTATTAATGAGTTAGAATCGTTAGTATTGTTAATGAGGTTAGTTCATTAATCCTCAAATGTGTCTCCTGCAACAGAGGAATTTCAGGTGAGAAAAAAAATATATGCTTTTAACTGTAAAAAAATTATTTGCATTTTAGATGTAGAAATCGTTTTTGACAGAATAGCCTGTTTTAATTTACATGTCCATGTCACACTGGCAACACATGCATTGCTGTACCGCATTATATCAATGCACCAACCCATGCAGTGGTGCTGCATGAAAAAAATTGCTAAATAATCTTACAGTACCGACCAAAAAACTACACAGTGGAAAACGTTGCTCAATGTTTATTCTTCACTGCACATTTTTGAAGAGGACATCTAGTGTGATCACCTGTACGCTAACTCACTCTGGTTTATTTGTTGGAATTACAACTGTCCAAAATAATAAATAAATATGACATACCTGACAATGCATCAAGCTGGGCACCTGTCCATGCAACTGATCTTCACCTTTGGACACGACGCACATATTATTGCAATGTTAAAATGAAGTGTAATACAGAGTGAATACCAGCTTGTTTTCAGGACCCATGGTTTAAAGTCAAGGGCCCTCATTAGGACCCTGGCGTTTAGGGGATTACGGAACCGTAAAAGGTGTTGGTGCCGTTAAACCCTTAGCGTCTTACTACGAGGTCCCTTTGCGGGACCCGACCTTAACGGCTGGTCTAGACCAGCCGTTAAAGTAGGGGCCCGCAAAGGGACTCTCGAGGTAAGTATGGTCCCGTACTTACCGCCTTCCCCATTCCCATTATGTCCTATGGGGCAAAAATGGGAATTGGGAAGGGCCATGGTGGCATGGGGAATTACCGCCCCGCCAACCTTGGAATGGGGTGGTAATTCCCCATTCCACCATGGAGGACTCCAGCATCGACCATGGTGCTAATAGCTTCATGGTTTTCCGCCGGAGTCCTAATGAGGGCCAAGGTGTCAACTTAGATATCAGAATGAGGATGAAGAACAGTCAGGGTATTGCATTTGAAGAGGATGTGCTGTGCATGTTCAAGAATTTATAAAAGAGAGATTTACAAAACCCAGGAAGAATGAAAATAAATTGACAGCCAAAGATCAATAACCCAGTGCTAAGCTTCACCACTGCACAATATATTATTGGGCAGTGTGCATTCATTCTCCTCAAATTCATCAGGGAACCCACAATAATTTAGGGGGCCCACTATAGACCAGCTGTTTGATTCCTATGTTCTTAATGTATGCCAACTGGATAGATAAGATGTCCCACTGAAATTCTGAATTGGCAACCAGACAATATTGCCATATAGGCTATATCAATTTGTTTGGAGGCTTCACACTTTAAGCTGCCCATGTCCAGTGTGCCATATAAACAGATATTTAGCACTGATTGGTATATTTTGTCACAACACAGGAGGATCCCGGATACCACACGTGTGAGAACTTATTTTTATAAAAATGACAAAGAATAACATCACCAAAGACTAAAACAGGCGATATACAATCCCCATTACTTAGAAGTTTACACAACAGATGTGTGTACAATTAAGTTATGGTCACGTCAATGGGGGCACATATAATAATGGTGGTGACTTTGACTGAAAGTAGTGGTTCAGCGCATTAAAAAGACAAGTACAGTTTCTACTTTCTTCTCAATCTATCTCATGCTGACAACTAGCAGAGGAACTATTTACCTCATAGCACTTAATTCACAAACGGGACCATCTGCCTCAATGTATTCTTGTAGCAGTGGATCATTCAAACACACTTGATGTGAGACAGGTGTAGTTGAGCACAACAATGTATTTTCTCTTCCAATTTCTCTAAAATTTGAATACTTAACCAGCCTCTTACCTGTCTCCAGAAAACCCAGAAAACCCTGCTTACCTGAGCTCAAGATCACCCTTGGTGCACCTTTTTTGGAAATGTACGTGGGCAAGAAAGCCAACTAATTTTCCTCAAACCGCTAGGAAAGAAACACAAGGTTATAATAACTATAAAACACACACAAGTAAAGGCAGCCAAAGAAATGCTAGTGTAAGGTTCATTTAGTTATTGATGATAAACAGCTACTTTATTTTACCCATTACACCAGTGGTTTTGAACTTTATTTTATAAAAAGGGGTAATTTCAAACCAGAATAAACAACTCTATACTTATCACTAAGCAGGTACATAAAACAATCAAAAAGAGAGATCCTTAACACTAAACAGAGTTCTTATCAAGTGCACTTTCAAACTATACAACAACAAAAAAACAATAGCTGGGAGAAAGATTGTCCAGGTGTATCTCAAACTCATTATTTCTGCAGGTCATGGATTTGTTACTCCTGGGGGATCAGCTGGCAGGCAAGGCATCAGCAGCATTTGGGGGGGGGGCAAAGTCAATTTAGATTGGGCGGCATATGTCAGAAGAAGCCAAGCAAAAGCATTGGGGTTCCCTTCCCTGATATCGGGATAGCCTGCTCATGCCAAGTGCAGTCCTGTGTTGATTTTCACAGCATGGGAGGCCCCATTTCCTTGTTCTCTACCCGGGTTGCATATGCCAGCAGCGGCTCAGGAGTCAGAGGCCTGGAGAAGGGGGCCAACACCAATCATATGGTGCTTCCCTTTCTCCCATGGGAAGTGCCATGCATTGCATATGCAGCCTGGGAGGGGGCGGTGAAGTTCAGTGTGGGGACTGGGTGTGCCAATTAATTTAGCAGGGCATCATGGTGGTCCTGGTATGTTGAGGTGACATTGATTTCCCCATCACTCTCACATGCTGCACCACAATAGGAGCCCAGTCCTGAGGAAGTGAAAAAAGGGTCAACCAGGTATTCTTTTTTTGCTTTTCTTTAAGCACAACCCTGAGCTGTGTGCCTACCCTACCCTCATATGCGGGGTTGAGCTACAACAATCTAAAAGTGCTCCACTTGCACCATTCTAAAACTCTTTTTTTCTTTTGTTTTGAAGGGATTCCCACATAGCATCACAAAATGGGAATCGTTCATTATAGTTTTTCTTTTCTTTTGTTTGTTTTCAATCCTCGCTCAGGGGGTTATATTTTGATCTGCCATCAGCAGCACCACCATGTAACTCCCATTGTTTTTTTTTACTTTATTGTGCATTTTGTTAGCAAAAACCTAAGTACATGTAACTCCTAGTACCACAAGTTATTTTTTGAGTTACCAATCTGTGGACTATTTGAGCCACACTCTAACTTCTAGTACAACCCTTATACACTGGAGGTTCTGGAGGTTCTGCTTCAATGTATTTGGTTCTACCAACCTATGTCTCTTATATTGCTACACTTTGCCCAGTCACTTACAAGACAGGATGGTAGTGCTGGGGATATACCTCTCCATGATTTCCAAAACTGCCATGGGAGCCATATCTCTTCAACGGATTGACACCAGGCAAGAGATACATCCCATCCATCATTACTCTGTCACTCCTCACCAGCCCAAATCCAAATAGCAACACATCCTGAACTCTTCCACAAACAAGTGGAGGCTATGCTGGAGTTGGTGGCTAAGCAGTCCTGCAAGTGAATGGCGCTACTGGTTCAGGCTGTACTGGGTTAGACATGGAGGTTTGAGATCTCTTGATGGACCACATAAGAAGAATTTGATGGATGCTTGACGGGTGACAAATGGGTCCACTATTTGACAATGCTTCACCACCATCACTACAAGATGATGCTGCAGCAGTGAGGTCTGTGGCAGTGGATGTGCACTCTCTGTACACACATTTGTGTTGTGACATACTTTCAAGTGGGTGTGCATTAATGTAATGCGCAAGAGACTCTTTGTTCTGTTTCCCAATTTAGCGGTTTTTGAACAGAGGTTTCATATTATTATTATGTATTTGTCCCTGCTAACGACAAGCTTATGTTGTCCCAGACCCATTTCCAAATGGGCAGTGTCAGAGTTACAGAAGTCTTGCAGTGTCAGAGTTACAGAAGTCTTGTGACTTTAAAATTTGCAAGGAAGGCTTGAGCCCTTCATACTCTGTCTGAAATGTCAGGTGATGTTGCAGTGGCTCAAGTCACCTCATCCTGAGCCATCAGATATGGGCCAACTGTGGCCCCTTCTCATAGTGCTCTTCAGTCTTTTGCAACAGCAAAATAACCTGCTGTTACCTATCTCCATTGTGCCCCAGCACTGTTGTGTTAACCTTATACTGCTGATAGGTGACTACCACCACCACCCTGTCAATTTCATGGTCCAATACTGGCCTACATAAAGCAGTCACGTATAGTATTTCTGCAACTATGGCAACCTTTTCCTGATTGGAAGTCACATCCTCCATGCACCTTACCAGTTCCAAAGTGTCCATGCCTAGACATCCACCTCCTCAATCTCTATCTGGCTATCCTACATCACCATCATTACCTTTCAGTTTTCATATCTCCTTACACAAGGTCTGTCACCACCCTTCTCACAGATCTAATCAACCTGACCTCCATCTCAGAATTGGAAGCCAAAGTGTAATCCAGCTCCCTTGTTTGTGCATCTCCTAGCTCACATTTCTGGTTAAATGACATGTTACTAAAAATAATAAATGTGAAAATGAAAAAGACATTGGCCCTCATTACAGGTTCGGCAGTAACTGTGCCGGTAAAATGGGCAGATAGCCGCCAGACCCTTAATGATTTACTGGTGCCTGACTTGCCAGAAATACTGGGGCTTTACAACTCCGGCATTTCGGTAAGTCAGGCTCCAGTAATTGTATATCCCCATTCCCATTTGAGTCCCAGAGGACTTAATGGGAATGCCGATCACGGAAGCACCGGCACCGTTATTAATGGTGCCGGTGCCACTGTGAAAGTCTGAGGGCAGGCGCCGTTCCGTCCGGCAGGTCTGACCCTGGTGGGCAGAACGGCACCCGCCCACAGACACGTAGTTTGATGGTCCAGAAACAACGGTGCCTGTAAATTTACCGGCACTGTTGTTTCCGGACCGGCAAACTTGTAATGAGGACCATCGATTAATTTACTACTCACATCATTGGAAAGGGCTTTTGAAACAGTTAATGCTAGAAAAGGATGCTGACTAAAACAGAGAAGGAATTCACTGACTCACAAAAATGTTTCTAAAACATGGGAAGGACAAATAGAAAAGATGCAGAAAGTGAAATGTTGCTCTTCTTTTGCATTCATTTTGGGGTGACACAAAGAGAAGGAGAAGTAGAAAGAACAATAGAAACTGATTTAAAAAATGTTTTACACAACATTAAGTGCAAAACTTGAAAGATAAGAATGACCAACAAAACACACAAAATGACAAAAAGTGAATAAACATTGGTTGTCAAACACAAGAACAACAACAAACATTTACGTACAGGCATTGGAGGTTCAGACAGGGATCAACAAACACCACAATCAACAACCAAGGCCATCACAACTATATGAAACAATATACAGGTATGGTGAACCTACTACAAATGCACACATTTGTAAGCCTGTCTTGTCCACTCCTCTTTACGACCAAAGAAAATCCACACAGAAAGCAGGAACCAAGCTGGTCCTTTTAATGGCCCACAAAAATCTTTTGAAAGTTTCAGGATTCTTTTGGCTTGTCAAACTTCTTTTTGCAATCTCGAGCCTCCAAATTAGATGGCAGGACTAAAGCCTTGCCTTGAAATCAAGAGAGTATCAATCAGAAACCAACCTTAATTCACAGGAGACAAGTTGGCAACACCCTCTGCAAAGGACCAAGGTTCTTACTGCACCAATTTATTGAGGTTACAGGATCCATTTGGATTGGTCATTGATTTGAAAAGGAACAATAATTTCAACTTCCGCTTGATATCTATTTCGGGACATGAAGCATGTTGAATCCCTCTTTCGTATAAAAATGATCTGCTGTACCAGTGATGTCACTCATGATGCCATACGTGATGTCATGTATGATGTCATCAGGGTGCTTACTGGCTTTGCTTACAAGCTGCACAATGTGGGCCTCTTAGTTAAGGTGGCATAGCTTCCAGCTCCAGCTGAACTTCAATGGTTGTGTTGCATTAAATGAGCACCTTAAGATCAGTTAAACTAATGCTTGTTCCCTGATGTTCAAGGGTTTCTTTGCACAGAACTTATTCACCTTACACAGTCCCTTAGCCAGGGTTGTGTCACTGAATTTCAAGGGTTTTGTTATGCTATACATCCCACCACCTGTAATTGTGTCATTTTTTCTAATAATATAACTAATGTCATAATGTTTGTTATCAATATCCGTTCGTAAACTATGCAACATCAGGTTTATCAAGTATTTAGACTTTGTGTGTGTCCACTAGATAAGAATTGATAGGTAATGGTGTACTGTGATGAGGATGAGTGAGATGGGGCTAGTGGGGGACTGTGATGAGGAAGACTGAAGGTTTGTAGTTGGGGGCTATGAAAAAAGAGTGGAATGGAGTTAGTGGGGGACAGTGATGAGGAAGATTGAGCTGGTGGTAGTGAGGGTACTTTGACAAAGAAGAGTGAGGTGAAGTTAGTGGGGGACTGTGATTAGGAAGGGAGAGGTGGCAGTAGTGGAGTATTACGATGAGGAAGAGAGAGGTGGGGTAGTTGGGGACTGTGACAGGGAAGATTGAGGTGGGGTATTTGGGGACTGTGACAAGGAAATGTGAGGAGGGATAGTCAGGGACTGCAATGAGGAAATGTGAGGAGGGTAGTTGGGGACTATGACGAAGAACAGTGAGCTGGAGTTAGTGGCAGACTGTGATGGGTAAGAGTGAGGTGGGGCATTTGAGAACAGTGACAAGGAAGAATGAGGTTGCGTAGTTGGAGACTGTGACAAGGAAGAGTGAGGTGGGGAAGTTGTGGACCGTAATGAGCAAAGATTAAGGTGGGGTAGATGGGAACTGTGATGAGAAAGAGCGAGGTGGCAGTAGTTGAGCACTGTGATGAGGAAGAGTGAGGTGGTATAGTTGGGGACAATGACAAGAAAGAGAGAGTTGAAGTTATTCGGGAACTGTGATGAAGAAGAGTGAGGTGGAGCTCATGGGGGACTGTGATGAGGAAGAGTGGGGTGGTGTAGTTGGGTACTGTGATGAGGAAGAGTGAGGGGGAGTTAGTAGGAATCTATGAACAAAGATGAGTGAGGTGGAGATATTGGGGGAATGTGATGAGGCAGAGTGAGGTAGTGTAGTTGGGGACTGTGACATGGAAGAGTGAGGTGGAGTTGTTGGGGAACTGACAAGGAAGAGTGAAGTGGGGTATCTGGGGACTGTGATGAGGAAGAATGATGTGGAGTTAGTCAGAGGCTGTGAAATGGAAGAGGGAGGTGGAGTTAGGGGGACTGTGATGAAGAAGTGTGAGGTGGAGCTAGTTGTTGACTGTGACAAAGAAGAGTGATATGAAGTTAGTGGAAGACTGTGACAACTGAGGTAGTGTATTTAGGGACTGTGACAAAGAACAGTGAGGTGGTGTTATTTGGGGGCTGTGATGTCTTAAATTGCGAACTTCTGTGTTAAGTCACATGAAATGTGACTATTATTATTTACTATATCCCTTTTTTTGTCATTTGACAAAATGCTTGTCCAATGACAAAAAAAGGGATATAGTAAATAAGCATTGACATCCTCTGGTCTCGCGCTAGGCATTTTTTTATTAAGCACTAATAGCCCCCTCCCTTAATCCACTGCATCCACATATGTTAAGCTTATTTAGGAAGCAAGCCTTGTATTTCTTTATGTTAAAAAAAAAAAGATTGCTTCCTAAATTAACCCACGAGTTCCCCAAAATCTAAACAGTCTGCCTGCTCAAAGACATGCTATGGCCATTTTCAATCCTCTCACAACTCTTACTAACAAAACCCCTGCTAGCCTCTCTTCTTGTACACCACACCCAGAACACCCAATTGGCTGATCCTTCGATGTCCGAGGACAACCACAACTGTCTGAGGTCTCTGCAGCCTCTCTTTCCATGCCAGGCATCTTTAAAAGACCCAGATGTGGCACGTGCCACCCATGGACTACTGTGATGTCTGTGGAGAGATCTTCCAATTAGAGGGAGTGGGGAGGTTTACACTTAATTTAAACAATGTATTGTACAGTGGTGGCTCTTAAAAGAGCCTTTTTTTCTTCAGTTTTGGTTTTTCTTTTAGTTTGATTTGTATTTCCTAAAATGACTTACAAATGTTTTCATATGCACTCTACATCATTTTCAAATAAACTTCCTGTGTTGCTCTGTGTTGTCTTGGTTCCAAGGAAAGCACATTTCCCCTGAGTATCCTCCTGGCCCGGTCACATAGTGACAAATGTGCTTTCAGATTCCCAATTTTACCCATGTCTTCCAGAAATCTTGGGGTAAGAACCCCTCCTCCCCCAATAACAACCTACTTAGAAGGGTTGATATTGCTCATACTTTTTAATATGGGCCACCTTAAAAAAAAAACATTTCGATTTTGGGTCTCAGTCCACCACTGGACTTAGAGAAATGTTGGTATTACATATCTGATAAATCATTAGTATCCAAATCTTCGGTCCATATAGTCAGATGTTTCACATTGTATACCAGTAACATATTCATTATTGTAAATAGGAATGGTGCAACTTTGCAAAATCATTAATTGCTCAAGAACATGAAAGGGCCAAAGTGTGCGGTGGAACTGTCAATAATGAAGAAAATGTGTCAGAACTAGAGAGAGTGAGAGAAAGAAAAGAAGCATTCCAAGCAATTCAGGGCCGTTCCTTGCACACACTGGTATAAGCGTGCCCAATGAACATGCCAGGTATGAATGAAATGTCCCGTGCCTGGAATTTCCTAGATGTCAGCGGACTACAGCGCTGTCGGTGGACTATGCAGGCTGCACAGAGTGAAATATCCATTGTGTGGAGCTCCCCAATATTGTGATGCTTGTGCTTGTCACTGGAATGCCTATTAGATACCTCCTATAGTGTCTCTGCTCCTCTGGCACCTTACCCACGTTTCCCCTCTGGTTTGTACAGAAATTCCAATAGTGATTACCGGTTATTAGAAGCACTGTCTGTGAAGTACATCTACAGTTTTATATTGTTCTACATGCATAATGAAGGTTTTTAAAATAAAAATAAAAATATATAAACAAGCATGGTCTGACTCAATCAACCAATTGTCAACTCTCCATCTCTTTACAATAAGGGGTCGATTCATGGAAATAATGTGCGTCGAAAATTCCCACGCAGAGGTGCCAAAACGTGCGAATCGCAGTAATAGTGCGAAAATCGCAGTGCAAGTGCGAAAATCCAGCGCACAGGTCATCCAACAGCGTGCGCCATGGCCACTGCCACGGCCACTGCGAAATCGCACATAGCGCGGCGCACATCACAAAAGTAGGCGGAACACAGGGCGTAACACTCGGAATGGGGAACAACGCGTGAAAATATTAGCGTCACGGGGGAAGTACAGGAGGCAAGTGCGCGGAACGCCCACACGCTCGCCTACAACCCGTATTCATGGAATCGAATAGGGCAAACCAGCGCACGGTCAAAGACGGGCACAGGGCCAAACAAGTACGCCACAAGAAAGCAGGTGGTAGCGCCCCTGCGACTCAAAAAAATAATGTGCGCCAAAATGTGCGCTAACAAAAAGCACGCATATACAGCCATGATGAATGGGCCATACAGTGGCCCTCTAGGACAAATGAGGTGCAAAGGGGCACCGACAAACACGGACACCTGCTGTGTGAAAAATAGCGTATGCGCGTGTTCCTGGGTGCGCAGGAAGTTCCACACGCGATTGGCCTGGGTACGTGTACTTCGGGTTGCGCGGGAAGTTCCACATGCGATTAGCCTGGTTACGTGTACTACGGGGTGCGCGGGAAGTTCCACACGCAATTGGCCTGGGTAGGTGTACTTCGGGGTGCGCGGGAAGTTCCACACGCCATTGGCCTGGGTACGTGTACTTCGGGGTGCGCGGGAAGTTCCACACGCGATTGGCCTGGGTACATGTATTCCGAGGTGCGCGGGAAGATTCACACGCGATTTCAGCAGGGTACGTGTATTTCCGTGGTGCCGGGAATGCTACATGTGATTTGGCCATGTGGGCGCTCCCAGGTGTTCCCTCTACACCCTCCACGGCCCCTGCAGGCAGCCCATACCACAGGGTACTACCCTGCACCCCTGCTCATGTCCCACAGGCAACCCAGCCACCATGGCCATGCCCACCAGCCAACCCACATGTCACCTTGCACTACTGATCACCAACTCATGTCCCCCTGCACCCCCACCCCCCAGCCACCAGGGGCAGCCTCCACCAGGCCCCCACTCATGTCTCCCATCACCCCCACCCCCCAGCAGTGCAGGGGCAGCCTCCACCAGGCCCCCACTCATGTCTCCCATCACCCCCACCCCCCACCCACCAGGGGCAGCCTCCACCAGGCCCCCACTCATGTGCCCTATCACCCCCAACCCCCAGCAGTGCAGGGGCAGCCTCCACCAGGCCCCCACTCATGTCTCCCATCACCCCCACCCCCCAGCATTGCAGGGGCAGCCTCCACCAGGCCCCCACTCATGTCCAACTCATGTCTCCCTGCACCCCATCCCCCAGCAGTGCAGGGGCAGCCTCCACCAGGCCCCCACTCATGTCTCCCACCACCCCCACCCCCCAGCAGTGCAGGGGCAGCCTTCACCAGGCCCCCACTCATGTCCCCTATCACCCCCACCCCCAGCAGTGCAGGGACAGCCTCCACGAGGCCCCCACTCATGTCTCCCACCACCCCCACCCCCCAGCCACCAGGGGCAGCCTCCACCAGGCCCCCACTCATGTCTCCCATCACCCCACCCCCCAGCCACCACGGGCAGCCTCCACCAGGCCCCACTCATGTCCAACTCATGCCTCCCTGCACCCCACCCCCAAGCCACCAGGGGCAGCCTCCACCAGGCCCCCACCCATGTCACCAATCACCCCCACCACCCCAGCTACCAGGGGCAGCCTCCACCAGGCCCCCACTCATGTCTCCCATCACCCCCACCCCCCAGCAGTGCAGGGGCAGCCTCCACAAGGCCCCCACTCATGTCTCCCACCACCCCCACCCCCCAGGGGCAGCCTCCACCGGGCCCCACCCATGTCTACCACCCCCCCACCTCCCAGCAGTGCAGGGGCCGCCTCCACCAGGCCCCCACTCATGTCCCCTATCACCACCACCCCCCAGCCACCAGGGGAAGCCTCCACCAGGCCCCCACTCATGTCCCCTATCACCCCCACCCCCCACCCACCAGGGGCAGCCTCCACCAGGCCCCCACTCATGTCCAATTCATGTCTCCCTGCACCCCACCCCCCAGCAGTGCAGGGGCAGCCTCCACCAGGCCCCCACTCATGTCTCCCACCACCCCCACCCCCCAGCCACCAGGGGCAGCCTCCACCAGGCCCCCACTCATGTCCCCTATCACCCCACCCTCCAGCAGTGCAGGGGCAGCCTCCACCAGGCCCCCACTCATGTCTCCCACCACCCCCACCCCCAGCAGTGCAGGGGCAGCCTCCACCAGGCCCCCACTCATGTCTCCCACCACCCCCACCCCCAGCCACCAGGGGCAGCCTCCACCAGGCCCCCACCCTTGTCTCCCATCACCCCCACCCCCTAGCCACCAGGGGCAGCCTCCACCAGGCCCCCACTCATGTCCAACTCATGTCTCCCTGCACCCCCACCCCCCAGCCACCAGGGGCAGCCTCCACCAGGCCCCCACCCAGGTCTCCCATCACCCCCACCCTCCAGCCACCAGGGGCAACCTCCACCAGGCCCCCACTCATGTCTCCCATCATCCCCACCCCCCAGCAGTGCAGGGGCAGCCTCCACCAGGCTCCCACACATGTCCCCCTGCACCCCCACCCCCCAGCCACCAGGGGCAGCCTCCACCAGGCCCCCACTCATGTCTCCCATCACCCCCACCCCCCAGCAGTGCAGGGGCAGCCTCCACCAGGCCCCCACTCATGTCCAACTCATGTCTCCCTGCACCCCCACCCCCCAGCCACCAGGGGCAGCCTCCACCAGGCCCCCACCCATGTCTCCCATCACCCCCACCCCCCGGCCACCAGGGGCAGCCTCCACCAGGCCCACACTCATGTCTCCCATCACCCCCACTCCCTAGCAGTGCAGGGGCAGCCTCTACCAGGCCCCCACTCATGTCTCCAACCACCCCCACCCCCCAGCCACCAGGGTCAGCCTCCACCAGGCCCCCACCCATGTCTACCACCACCCCCACCCCCCAGCAGTGCAGAGGCAGCCTCCACCAGGCCCCCACTCATGTCCCCTATCACCCCCACCCACCAGGGGCAGCCTCCACCAGGCCCCCATTCATGTCCAACTCATGTCTCCCTGCACCCCCACCCCCTAGCAGAGCAGGAGCATCCTCCACCAGGCCCCCACTCATGTCTCCCACCACCCGCACCCCCCAGCAGTGCAGGGGCAGCCTCCACCAAGCCCCCACTCATGTCCCCTATCACCTCCACCCCCCAGCAGTGCAGGGGCAGCCTCCACCAGGCCCCCACTCATGTCTCCCATCACCCCCACCCACCAGCCACCAGGGGAAGCCTCCACCAGGCCCCCACTCATGTCCAACTCATGTCTCCCTGCACCCCCACACCCAGCCACCAGGGGCATCCTCCACCAGGCCCCCACTCATGTCTCCCATCACCCCCACCCCCCAGCAGTGCAGGGGCAGCCTCCACCAGGCCCCCACCCATGTCTCCTACCACCCCCACCCCCCAGCCACCTGGGGCAGCCTCCACCAGGCCCCCACTCATGTCCCCTATCACCCCCACCCCCCGCCCACCAGGGGCAGCCTCCACCATGCCCCACTCATGTCCAACTCATGTCTCCCTGCACCCCCACGCCCCAGCAGTGCAGGGGCAGCCTCCACCAGGCCCCCACTCATGTCCCCTATCACCCCCACCCCCCAGCAGTGCAGGGGCAGCCTCCACCAGGTCCCCACTCATGTCTCCCATCACCCCCACCCCCCAGCCACCAGGGGCAGTCTCCACCAGGCCCCCACTTATGTCCAACTCATGTCTCCCTGCACCCCCACCCCCCACCCACCAGGGGCAGCCTCCACCAGGCCCCCACTCATGTCCCCTATCACCCCCACCCCCAGCAGTGCAGGGGCAGCCTCCACCAGGCCCCCACTCATGCCTCCCATCACCCACACCCCCCCCCAGCCACCAGGGGCAGCCTTCACCAGGCCCCCACCAATGTCTACCACCACCCCCACCCCCTCCAGCAGTGCAGGGGCAGCCTCCACCAGGCCCCCACTCATGTCCCCTATCACCCCCACCCCCCAGCCACCAGGGGCAGCCTCCACCAGGCCCCCACTCATGTCTCCCACCACCCCCACCCCCCAGCAGTGCAGGGGCAGCCTCCACCAGGCCCCCACTCATGTCCCCTATCACCCCCACCCCCAGCAGTGCAGGGGCAGCCTTTCACCAGGCCCCCACTCATGTCTCCCATCACCCCCACCAGCCAGCCACCAGGGGCAGCCTCCACCAGGCCCCCACTCATGTCCAACTCATGTCTCCCTGCACCCCCACCCCCCAGCCACCAGGGGCAGCCTCCACCAAGCCCCCACCCATGTCTCCCTTCACCCCCACCCCCCAGCCACCAGGGGCAGCCTCCACCAGGCCCCCACTCATGTCCCCTATCACCCCCACCCCCCACCCACCAGGGGCAGCCTCCACCAGGCCCCCACTCATGTCCCCTATCACCCCCAACCCCCAGCAGTGCAGGGGCATCCTCCACCAGGCCCCCACTCATGTCTCCCATGACCCCACCCCCCAGCAGTGCAGGGGCAGCCTCCACCAGGCCCCCACTCATGTCTCCCACCATCCCCACCCCCCAGCAGTGCAGGGGCAGCCTCCACCAGGCCCCCTCACATGTCTCCCTGCACACCCACCCCCCAGCCACCAGGGGCAGCCTCCACCAGGCCCCCACCCATGTCTACCACCACCCCACCCCTCAGCAGTGCAGGGGCAGCCTCCACCAGGACCCCACTCATGTCTCCCATCACCCCCACCCCCCAGTAGTGCTGAGGCAGCCTCCACCAGGCCCCCACTCATGTCTCCCATCACCCCCACCCCCCAGCAGTGCAGGGGCAGCCTCCACCAGGCCCCCACTCATGTCTCCCATCACCCCCACACCCCAGCTGTGCGATTTGCCTGGGTACGTGTACTTCGGGGTGCACGGGAAGTTCCACACGCGATTGGCCTGGGTACGTGTACTACGGGGTGCGCGGGAAGTTCCACACTCAATTGGCCTGGGTACGTGTACTCCGGGGTGCGCGGGAAGTTCCACACGCGATTGGCCTGGGTACGTGTACTACGGGGTGCGCGGGAGGTTCCACACGCGATTGGCCTGGATACGTGTACTTCAGGGTGTGCGGGAATTTCCACACGCAATTGGCCTGGGTATGTGTACTTCGGGGTGCGCGTGAACTTCACATGCGACTGGGCCTGTGAGAGTGGGGTACGTGTATTCCAGGGGTGGGCGGGAATATTTACTCGTGACTGGGCCTGGGAGAGCGTGCTACATGTATTCTTGGGGTGGGCGGGAAGATTCACACGTTCGCCTACGACGTGGCGAAAAATAAATGGTCCAATCCTGAAACACGTACGCCAGCATGAAGCAGGCGTATGTCGACACGCGCAGCATAAAAGTGCGCGCAAACAACAAACAAGCTCATACGCCAGGATGAATATACCGTTCCTAGCAGCAGTGGCCGTGGGTTACCAAAGGAGGAGGAGGAGGATAGTGAGGGCCAGAATTTTCACTCCCAGAACCAGCCTTTTTGGGATGCCTGATGACCAGGTGTATGGGACGTACAGGTTTCCACCACACATAATACTAGACCTTGTCAGTGAGTGGGAGGATGACCTCACATCACCCACCCTGTGCTCCCAAGCACTCAGCCCCATGGAGAAGGTCCTCAATGTACTGCACTTCTTGGCCACAGGATTATTTCAGCGGACAAGTGCCATAGTGGGTGGGGTGTCACAGGCCACGCAGTCACGCTGCCTACACCTGGTCTTGAACATCATCACTGCACGCCCATCAGTCCGTAGGCACATATACCTGCCCAGGACACCTGCAGAAAGGCAGGCTGCCACCCTCGATTTCTACGGTGTGGCACAATTCCCAAAAGTGCTAGGTGCCATTGACTGCACCCATGTGGCACTACGTCCCCCCAGGGCATCTGAGCACATCTATAGGAACCGCAAGCACTGGCATTCCATCAACGTGCAGGTAGTATGTAATGCTAAGGGAATAATCACCTCAGTATATGCCAACTATCCAGGGTCCACCCACGACAGCTTCATTTACCCAAAGTCTACCCTAAGCCGGGACCTAGAAGCTGGGCGGCATGGCGATACATGGCTGCTTGGTGAGTATGAATGCCACTGCACATGCATGCATATCAGATGCAGAGTTATGTCACTACCCCACTAATGATACCCATCACCTCCTCACCAGGGGACAGTGCCTACCCTCTGAGCACCCACATGATGACGCCAATTCGGAACCCCATCACGCCTCCAGAGGTAAGATACAACACAGCCCATATTGCAACCGGGGGCATAGGGGAGCGCACATTCGGAGTGCTCAAATCACGCTTTCGCTCCCTTGACTGTTCTGGCGGGCAGCTGTTATATGCGCCCCCAGTAGTGTGCAGGATCATAGTGGCAGCATGTGTCCTGCACAATGTTGCAACATTCCGGGGCCTGGCTGTGGACATGGGGGTGCCCCCACATCCCCAACCACATGCACGCCCGCTGCGCATGGGAGGGGAGAGGGCACGGGGTGAGGCAGCCCGTACGCAGCTGGTGGCTAATTACTTCACATAGAAATCACAACCCAGTGGAGTGCACACAGCCCTGGCACATACCATCTGATAAGCAATGATGACTCGACCTGACAATTAAGACGAACAAAGGTCAACTGTCAGAACCATAGCAGCCTGAGATTGTTCATGTGGAAGTGTCACTATGTGTGCATCCCTACCTACACAAACACCACCAATGCAGTGTCATCAAAAGACACTTCCATGCTGCAGAAATGAATACCCACTCGCAAAATACTACATGAAAACAGTGCCATGTCACCCAACCCCCTCCCCGGCACGGCCACACAACACACCATGGCATGTCATGCAATGTGAGAGGAAACAAATTAATCCCCACAACATGCCCCAAGTGTCACCAGCTACAGTGTCCCTAATGGAAACATGTCCACACATGAAATGCTCACAGTAATGCAGGACCTACAACACACATTACCAAATACTTACCAAGAATACCAATCACCTTCACAACCTCCAACCTACCTCAAACATGACATTACAGACTTAAAAATTTGCTAGCCTCACTACCTGATGATGCGAGCCCTCCGAACACTTCCAAGTATACAGTGTTAGCGCCATGCAAGAGTGTAGGTGCACTGCTTACAACATGGACTCCAGTTCCAAGGTGGACCGCATTGTGAAGACACGAGGAATGGACCTGCAAATTAGGAGGATGAGATGGATGCAGAGGCACATATCAATACACCATGCAGTGTACAATACAACAACAATATGCGCTATGAATGTATACACAGTATTGACTACAGACTGCCCACACAGTTCATGGGAGTCCAATGTCACCATGTACGTCAATGTCACTTGGGCACACCCTTTGCAAGCCCATGGAAACGGGAAGCAGGAGGGGTGTGTGTCACAAAAACCCAAGCATCTGAACCAAATTCATGACAAGCCTGCATGTGCCCAGCCACAATGCAGCGTATGCCCACGGGAGCCACACCAAAACCCACCTGTGTGGATCTTGCGGACAAAAAAAACACCTCCATTGTCTCATGGCCTACACGGCTACCCTATTGTGGGAGTATCACTGCTGTCGCTCTCCTCACCCACTGCAGCTGCATCAGGAGGTGGTGGCACTATGGGAGGCAGCCCACGCAAAGCCCTAGTCTGTTCCTCCATGGCTGCAAGCATGCAGGTGTGGTAGGTCTCGTTCTGGAGGATAAGTGTGCGGATGTCCCCATGCAACAACTCACGGGGTGCCCGGACCTCAGCCCTAGTTGCCTGCATCTCAGCTGAGAGCGTACATGTGAGATGCTCCAGCTGCTGTTCTGTCCTTCTGTTTGTTGAAGCCTCAAGCTCAACAAGAGTCGTCCTGAGGTAAAGGAGTTCCACCCTCAGGGCTTCCCTGTGGCCCTGGGACTCTATGGAACTGGCTTCCTGCAGAGTCACCAGTGCCGCCCACCTGCCCCTGTCGGACACCAACATGTCCTCCCTGTGTGACTGGCAGATGGAGTCGGTTGCCTGCTGTAGTCGCTCCATCAGCCTTTCGGGGGGGACAATGGAAGTGGCCACCATATCCATGGCCTGAGCCATCATCTCTGATGATGCTGCCTGTTGGGTTGCCATACCGTATATGGATTGCTCCCATGCGGTATTGCCACGTGGATGACGGCCACCACACCTGTCTGGGGCAAGGCGAACTGCGCCTTGCTGTGCCGGCACTGCCTGAGGCTGCAGGACTGCATTCCTCCTCTGATCTGCTGGCCCAGGAACAGGATCAGATGTCGCGGAGTGTGACCCTGCATCCGTAACCACCAAAGGCGTACCTGCCAACACTGACATCCCCATTGAACAGAATCCCTCCCAGGAACACTCACCTGCGACGGCACATAGGTCTCATCATCCGAATCGACACCTGAATACAGCTCGGGGGAGGTGCAGCCAGAGACACCCCTTGAGAGCACGACCTGCAGTAGTTGTGGGTTCTCACACACCACCACACCACATCCCTCACTGGTGGTCGGTCGGCCCTCAGACCCCTCCTGGGTCTGCACCATCTCCACAACCCCAGCAGTATCAAGTGCGTCATCCCCTGCAAAGACATAAAAGAAAACAAATGGAAACAGGCATTAGCACTATGGCGCACAATTAGGGCTGAAAGGCTACCGAAACAGTACTTGATTGACACATGTCCCACATGATTAAATCCCTCTAATGCATGCACCGTCACTGCGTGTGAAGGGGATGCAGATGGCACACATTGATGACACCAAGATGGAAGATGAACACATTTGCTGCATGCTGCCTAGCAGTGGCATCACACATTGGCCAGTGATTGGCAGGTCAAATACACATGCCATCACACAGATGGCATGTACCCTAGCCATGAAGTGAAGAGGGAGAGGAGGTCACCAATTGTTCATTCAGTCCAGTTTGCTCATGTAATTGATTTTTTTCATTGAAATGGTTCAAATGTTTAACCTGTAGCTGCCAGTCCAAAATGGTCCTATAGCACAGGGACATGTCTAAACTAATCATGTCCAGGAAACTTAGCCAGTCCACTGTACCATAGCCATGTCAGACATGTGACAATCGGACTGAGAAATCCTGAGTAAAAGTGGTGGTATGCAAACAATCTGCCTGAATAAACAGAGGTAAATAAGCAACAATGTTGTGGCAAGATGACACTCCAAGGGCAACTGGCGTGGTGTTGGGCTGGATGTCTAATGTTGGCAGAAGGGATGCTGCTATACCCAAATGCTGGTGCCAAGAATGTATAGGAAGAGGCACATGGGTGACCCAAACCACTCAGGCACACACACCCTCACCTGGCACCCAAACAGAAGCCCTCCCACACACACCATGCACATGGATGACACACACATGCATGTGCACTCACCGGACAATGCCTCGTAATCTGCCAGTTCTCCCACGCCTTGGATCTGTTCCTCCGTGACGTAAGTCCCAGCAACCTGCTCATGTGGAGTGAGTTCTATGTTATCTGCTGGAGACCCACCTCCAGTCACTAGAGTTGCGGCATGACTTGAGGCCAGCTTATTCTTTGCCCTGCGCTTCAGGTCATTCCAGCGCTTGTAGCATTCATTAGCTGTGCGCCTCACGATTCCAAGGGAACTTATGATGTCTGCAATGGTCTGCCGGTGTGCCTGACGTTGTCCAGGTGTGGTCTTGGATCCTGCAACAATCACCATTTCGCGGTCATGTGCGGACACATACTCTACAAGTGCATTCAGTTCGGCCTCATTGAAGCTGGGCTTCCTTGATGGGCCGGACTGTGTAGCCTTGTCTGGGGCATCAGCCTCTACTGGACGAGCACTCTTCCTCTTCCGCTTGGAAGGTGGTGGGGATCCTGAGTGTCCTACGCCGCTCTGGACACTAGGGGCAGGAGCGTGGGATTGCACACTCAGCATGGGAGTTGGTGCAGGCATTAGCTCAAGTGTGATGGTGTCAGGGGGAATGTCAGCATGATGGACTTGGACCGACACTGTCCTGGCTGGGTGTGTGAGAGGTGGGGTGGATGGAGCCGCAGCTGCCCCTGCAGCCTCCCCAGCCTGCCTATGCGGGGCAGCAGATGACTTAGCTGCCCCTGATCCACGTGGCCTGATGACACCAACGTTCACCGGCGCACGTGGCCTAGACCTGCTGACCTGGAAGTCAGCCATGGAGTCACCCTGTGCCAGGTCTGGTTCCACATGGGGCTGGTCCAACAAGGGCTGAGCATGGATGGTGTCAGCCAGGTTAATATCAACCAGGGGGAGGGGGCATGGGTGTCCCTGACTGCTCCTCCACACATGGGGGGCTAGGGGCACCCTGCAAGTCACAGCCACGTCCCCTACCGGATCCACCACGGCCACCACTTGGGGCTCGGCCACCTTTGCCACCCTTATGGCTTGGTCGCCTCCCAGCCATGGCACTGATGTTATTGTGCGTATGGGAGTCAATGTGAACTATTGTCCTGGGCAATTGGGGGTCAAAGGGGTTGGGTACCAGATGGTAATCGTACCCTAGTGCTCTAGCAAGGCTGTATGTCACCCCTGGGGAAAGATGACGGGTCACGTAACGCACAGGCACCCCAAAAAACGAAAGTAAGGTGCACGCAACCCCTCCTAGACCACGTGCATGGAAAAATAAACCTGCACTACGCTGTGGCACCCAGAAACACAACAATGAACGTATGCGTGTCACACGCAGCCTAGAATGACCTCTGAAGGGTTACGCGACACACGGGGGAAGCACAGATGTTAAATACGTGCGCGACTCACCGTCTGCCAGGAACAAAAGCGTGAAAAATATGCGCGTGTGCGCGTTGGCAACACCCCCGCCAAAAGAAGAATTGTACGTTGTCTGAGGAGACAGGACAACATTAGAAGGGAACGCTGTTTGAGGAAACAGGCCCAGGAAAAAGAGGAAAAGAGAAAAAGCTGTCAGAGGTAGCAGGGAGTACGAACTGGAAACGCCGTGAAGTAAATCGCGTGTGAACCGACAAGAAGTACAGATTTCACCCACTCGATCTCCACGAAAAGCACGTATAAGGAATTGGCGTTCTACACGTACCTTTTATATACACGTCACAGATGTGCATACGCGATGAGGCCATTTCCACCAATTACACGCTTTGACACTCGGACGAGTATCTCTTTTTTTTTACACGCGCCATTCTCTACGGCCATGCACGTGACGTCACAGCTGCGCATGGTGGCCTTTAGGCCAATGAAATCGCATATGCGAGCACACGTGGTAAAACTGCACGTCCGAGTGTCATCGCGTGTAATCGGAGGGAAGTGAGCGTACACGCGATTGGCCTGGGTACGTGTATTTCTGGGGTGCGCAGGAAGTTTCACACGCGATTGGTGGAAATCCATGTGTGCTCTGTCGTCACGTGTAATGAAGTAAACACCCGTGCGTGTAACGTCACAGACGCGCTTACGCGCTAAGGGCCTTTGGTCCAATGAAATCGCATATGCGTGCTGACGTGCATACGCGCTAAGGGCCTTTCCTCGATTTACACGCAGACGTGCAGGAGTTTCACGTGCCAAATCACTCCGTATCAAGCTGGCCACGCGTAAGCACATGGAATACCACGCTCCTGCCCACAAGGCCGAATTACTGCCACCCTACCCCCGAGCACGCTCCCACCTGCCATCTGCTGCTGCCTGACTGCCTGCTGCCCACGTGCCCTGCCATTTGCTGCCTGCATATCAGCCAGGGGTGCTGTTGCTGTGACCACCCCTGCTGGAACCGAAGACTCCCGACTGAGATTCCATCGCTCCACAGGCCAGCCCCAGGACCCAGTTGCCCACCCACTCCTGCCTCTGGGGTTGTCATGTCGGGCACTGAAACATCTGGCACCACTGACAACCCCCGGCCAGAGAGGCAGAGGGGCACCAGCTTCAGTGCCAGGGAAGTTGGTGTCCTGGTGGAGCAAGTCCTGGGGCAGTGTGATGCCCTCTACGCAAGTGTGCGTGCCGATAAGGAAGGACGGACTCGGATCTGGATGGACATCGTGACTGCCATCAACGCGGAGGGGGTGGCAGTCCGCGACTTCCAACATGTCAAGAAGCGCTGGGAGGACTTCAGGTCCAGGACCCTGAACAAGGCCCGGCGCCTCTTGAAGGCAGCGGATGCTAAGGGGCACTGGGGCCACTGGTCGGAAGATCAGATGCGGGTCCTGGAACGCATATCCCCAGCGCTCCACGTCCAGGTCCTTGAGAGGCAGACCCGTCTGGAATCGAGCGGTAAGTGTACATGCATCATGATTGTAAGCTGTGCGTGTGGTGATGTGCCAGTAGTGTGCCGGTTGCACATCTGTTTGTATGGGGCCGAGTATGGGTGGGGGTGTACAGGACCGTGAGGCTAACACATGCGAAGGCTGTCATGTGTGAGACATGGATGGTGCTTGTGTGTGTAGGCTTGCATGCCAAATGCAGTTGTGTGGGCACACATGTTTGGATGAATGTGTATGTAAGTGGGCATGTTCGTGATGTCAACATGTATGTTGTTTTCAGCTGCATGTATCAGCACTGTGTACATGTGCATGTGTGTGTATTTGACAAGGGTGCAACAGTGATGCAACATGGATGCATTGACAGAGGGATGTGGAAGCCTGATTGGCAGATGTGACATGGATGCCCATCGGAACACTGCGACAGTTGGCAGAGGTGTACACATGCATGCAAGTGCGGTGGTGTGCGTACATGTGTAGTGCACTCCCTGTGTTGCATGTGATGTCTGGCCCACCTTTGCCTGCTCATGCTGTTGTATGTGTATGGATGGTGCTGGCAGTTGCGATGTGGCTGTGGTATGGCTCATGTGTGCAAGTTGAAATGACATGTGTGTTGCCGATTGTGATGCCATGTCTGAGGTTTGTCAATGCCACTCATGTGCAACTGTCATGTGTGTATGTGTCCATTGTACAGTGCCCTGATGCCTGTTTTATTTCTCCCTGTCTGCAGCGTCAAATGATGAAGAGGGTGGAGAAGGTGCTGTGGAGCACAGCGGCGGGGATCGCACCGCCAGCCGGAGTCGCAAGGCCCGGCTCCCCTCCCAGGTTGTGATCTCGTCAGGGAGTGAGGAGTCCGGTGCCGCGTCCCAGGCTGCAGCTGCCGGGGGGAGGTTCAAGAGGCGGAGGTCGGAGTTGGACTCCTCTGCAGCAGAAGGGGCAGCTGGGACCCCACAGGGCCCAGCGGGGGAAGATGGCATGGAGTCATCCAGGTTGGTGGGGGGTTTGGTGGAGGAGGAGGCCATGCAAGCAACAGAGATGGGGTCTGGAGGTGGGGATTCCACTGGTGCTAGTGGTGCAGTGCAGGACCAGGGACAGGAGGCAGCACAGGTCGCCGCGGAGGTGCCTGTGTGCAATCCTGTCCCTGATCCTGTCACTGCATCATCTTGCACCAGCAGGGATGCCTACGTCTAGACCCGTTTTCAGGCAGGGGATGAGCTCACGACAACTGGCCTTCCTCTGCCTGCGGACGTGGCTATCCGGGTCCGGGTTGAGCCTGTCCTGACTGGTGTGGCGTTGCGTCAACGGGCCATGCGAGGTGACCTGCAGTCTTTTCATGAGGAGACTGCACGTCATCTCGAATGGCTCGTTGACCGCGTCGGCCTACTGGGACAGGTCACCCAGGCCGGATTCCTCCGTTTGATGGGGCTTGCTACGACCCCCTCCTCAACTGAACCCCCTATGTGCCAGTCGTCCTCCGTGCCATCTTCCCACCCATCAGTCACCTGGGTGCCCTGTGGAGCTGCCTCTGACGGTGCGGCCAGGCTGGTGGAGGAGGCATCCCTGCCACAGTCGGGAGTCCAGCAGGGGTGGCCACATCAATGACTGCACCCCAGCCAGTGGAGGATGTGCAGGCAGCAGGAGGCAGTGCACGGGCAGAGGCGCAGCAGCAGCAACGTGGTGGGAGCCATGATGGCTCGGGTCCTTCGACATCGGAGGGGCAGGCATCGGCCGGAGGGCAGGAGGACCCAGGACGGGAAGTGTCTTCCGTGTGGCAGTGGTTGGGCCACGCCATAGATGCGGAGCGGCAGCGGGCGAAAGAGGCACGGCTCACGATGGTCAGGGTGGAGAACTCCATGCGGAGGGCCCTGAGGCATGCCGAGTGCCTCGAGGCAATCCGCAGGGAGTTTGGGGGGAACATATGGACGGCCCTGCGGACCCTTGGGGCCATGGAGGAGGAGCGCCTCCGGGACATTGAGTAGGAGTTCCAAGATGCCCTGGCCCGGAACATCCCGAAGTGAGCCGTTGGACTAGCCCGCTGCCCTTGTAAATAGTTCTATAGTTAGTGTTAGGTTTCCTTTGGTTTAGCATTTTTTTTGGACCTTTTGGACAATGGGCCACATTTTTGTATATAGTTATTTTTTTTAGGTAGTGTTATTAGATAGGTTTCATTTCTTCGGTTGGGATCATGGACCCTGTATTGTTTATCTGTACATAGTTGACTTTTGGATTTTCAATTTTTATTATGATTTCGCCCTGGAGCAATGGTTTTCGATTTTAATTTTCCATTGGATTTACTTTTGTGGACTGTGACTTTGGACACCTTTCCTTTGCATAATGATTTGTGGTTTTGCATTATTTTACAGACCTGCTGTTTTTTTTTTTTTTTCTATTATTGTTTGTTTATTTTTGATTCAATTCATGTTGCTTTTAATACATATTTTTTCTTCAAAGTTCAATGTGTAGTATCATCTCATTGGTTTCATCCATATCATGATATGTGTTTTGACATTCACTGACACCCATTGGGTGTAAGTGAGGGACATGTGTTCATTTCCAAACTTGCAATTGGGCTTCTATCATGTTTTTGCCATTTCTAAGTGGGTGGATGCAATACTCGGGTGGGTGTTTGGCATCTGGAGGCTGACCATAAGGGCCAAGGATCTACATTGTGGTGACATGTTGGCTGGGGGACATGAGTGGGGGCCTGGTGGAGGCTGCCCCTGCACTGCTGGGGGGGTGGGGGTGGTGGGAGACATGAGTGGGGGCCTGGTGGAGGCTGCCCCTGCACTGCTGGGGGGTGGGGGTGGTGGTAGACATGGGTGGGGGCCTGGTGGAGGCTGCCCCTGGTGGCTGGGGGAGGGGGGTGCAGGGAGACATGAGTGGGGGCCTGGTGGAGGCTGCCCCTGGTGGCTGGGGGTGGGGGTGCAGGGAGACATGAGTTGGACATGAGTGGGGGCCTGGTGGAGGCTGCCCCTGGTGGCTGGGGGGTGATGGGAGACATGAGTGGGGGCCTGGTGGAGGCTGCCCCTGCACTGTCGGGGGGGTGGGGGTGATAGGGGACATGAGTGGGGGCCTGGTGGAGGCTGCCCCTGCACTGCTGGGGGGTGGGGGTGGTGGGAGACATGAGTGGGGGCCTGGTGGAGGCTGCCCCTGCACTTCTGGGGGGTGGGGGTGCAGGGAGACATGGGTTGGACATGAGTGGGGGCCTGGTGGAGGCTGCCCCTGGTGGGTGGGGGGTGGGGGTGATAGGGGACATGAGTGGGGGCCTGGTGGAGGCTGCCCCTGGTGGGTGGGGGGTGGGGGTGGTGGGAGACATGAGTGGGGGCCTGGTGGAGGCTGCCCCTGCACTGCTGGGGGGTGGGGGTGATGGGAGACATGAGTGGGGGCCTGGTGGAGGCTGCCCCTGGTGGCTGGGGGGTGGGGGTGCAGGGAGACATGAGTTGGACATGAGTGGGGGCCTGGTGGAGGCTTCCCCTGGTGGCTGGGGGGTGGGGGTGGTGGGAGACATGAGTGGGGGCCTGGTGGAGGCTGCCCCTGCACTGCTGGGGGGTGGGGGTGATGGGAGACATAAGTGGGGGCCTGGTGGAGGCTGCCCCTGGTGGCTGGGGGGTGGGGGTGGTGGGAGACATGAGTGGGGGCCTGGTGGAGGCTGCCCCTGCACTGCTGGGGGGTGGGGGTGCAGGGAGACATGGGTTGGACATGAGTGGGGGCCTGGTGGAGGCTGCCCCTGGTGGGAGGGGGGGTGGGTGGGGGTGATAGGGGACATGAGTGGGGGCCTGGTGGAGGCTGCCCCTGGTGGGTGGGGTGTGGGGGTGGTGGGAGACATGAGTGGGGGCCTGGTGGAGGCTGCCCCTGCACTGCTGGGGGTGGGGGTGATGGGAGACATGAGTGGGGGCCTGGTGGAGGATGCCCCTGGTGGCTGGGGGTGGGGGTGCAGGGAGACATGAGTTGGACATGAGTGGGGGCCTGGTGGAGGCTGCCCCTGGTGGCTGGGGGGTGGGGGTGGTGGGAGACATGAGTGGGGGCTGGTGGAGGCTGCCCCTGCACTGCTGGGGGGTGTGGGTGATGGGAGACATGAGTGGGGGCCTGGTGGAGGCTGCCCCTGGTGGCTGGGGGGTGGGGGTGCAGGGAGACATGAGTTGGACATGAGTCGGGGCCTGGTGGAGGCTGCCCCTGGTGGCTGTGGGGTGGGGGTGGTGGGAGACATGAGTGGGTGCCTGGTGGAGGCTGCCCCTGCACTGCTGGGGGGTGGGGGTGATAGGGGACATGAGTGGGGGCCTGGTGGAGGCTGCCCCTGGTGGGTGGGGGTGCAGGGAGACATGAGTTGGACATGAGTGGGGGCCTGGTGGAGGCTGAGCCTGCACTGCTGGGGGGTGGGGGTGGTGGGAGACATGAGTGGGGGCCTGGTGGAGGCTGTCCCTGCACTGCTGGGGGGTGGGGGTGGTGGTAGACAATGGTGGGGGCCTGGTGGAGGCTGCCCCTGGTGGCTGGGGGGTGGGGGTGCAGTGAGACATGAGTGGGGGCCTGGTGGAGGCTGCCCCTGCACTGCTGGGGGTTGGGGTGATGGGAGACATGGGTGGGGGCCTGGTGGAGGCTGCCCCTGGTGGCTGGGGGTGCAGGGGGACATGCGTAGGTGGGCAGTAGTGCAAGGTGACATGTGGGTTGGCTGGGGGGCATGGCCATGGTGGATGGGGTGCCTGCAGGACATGTGCAGGGTAGGCCCCTGTGGTGTGGGCCACCTGCAGGGGCTGTGGAGGGTGTAGAGGGAACACCTGGGAGGACCCACACGTGCAATTCACGTGTGGTGCTCCCCGCGCACCCCTCTAATACACGTACCCTGATGGAATCGCTTGTGATACTTCCCGCGCATCTCTGAAATACACGTACCCTGCTGATTTTGCATGTGATACTTCCCGCGCACCCCTGAAATACAAGTACCCTGCTGCTTTTGCGTGTGATACTTCCTGTGCACCCCTGGAATATACGTACCCTGCTGTTTTTGTGTGTGATACTTCCCGTGCACCCCTGGAATACACGTACCCTGGTGGAATCGCGTGTGATACTTCCCGCGCACCCCTGAGATACACGTACCGTGCTGCTTTTGCGTGTGATACTTCCCGCGCACCCCTGAAATACACATACCCTGCTGTTTTTGCATGTGATACTTCCCGCGCACCCCTGAAATACACGTACCCTGCTGCTTTTGCGTGTGATACTTCCCGCGCACCCCTGAAATACACGTACCCTGCTGTTTTTACTTGTGATACTTCCCGCGCACCCCTGAAATACACGTACCATGCTGCTTTTGCATGTGTTACTTCCCACGCACCCCTGATGCACACGTACACAGGACAATCGCGTGTGGAACTTCCCTCGAACCACTGAAATACACGTTCCCCACTTGGCGTTTACTGTTTGCCAGCTCTATCAATTGGTCCAGGGTTAGCGCAGCCCTTTGCGATTATTTGGGGATTTTGAAGGCTTTTCCTTGCGCGAGGGTGTTCTTGGGGGCGTAACTGGCGCTGCTGCAGGGTCGCTGCGCCACGGCTGGTTTTGGATGCGAAAATCCATGAATACGCTGTGCGCGGAAATTGATTTTAGCGCACGCGGCTGGCGCAGACATTCGCACGGGCACGCTGTGCGCCAGCCGCGTGTGCCACTTTTGTGCGAATTTCTTTGAATTACCCTGTAAATGTATAACCTTATCACCACTAGTGGTAAAACACCAAGGCCATCCATAACCTGAGTGTCATTAAACCTCAAATATATCTTGTTCTCCATTCACAGTACAAAACTGTTTTTATATACATTACTCCTACTTGTGTGTATAATCTGATTTTTAAAACAGCCAAGAAAGCTTGTTGGAAATAATGTGCTCTTGGGCTAGCATATGCTTTGGACTGATTTGTTCACAGCCACACATTCTATACTGGTGAGCACTGCTTTCACCAACAGATGAATTGTAGACATAGGGCCTCATTACACGGGCGGCGGTGGACCATGCCGGTAAAATACCGGCACCACCTTGGTGGAAAGGGGAATTACCGCCCTATTCCAAGGTTGGTGGGGCGGTAATTCCCCCTTCCCCCATTGCCCTTCCCATTACCATTTTTGCCCCATAGGGCATAATGGGAATGGGGAAGGTGCTAATTACGGCACTGCAAATTGCGGTACCGTAATTAGCTCCCTGGTCCCTTTGCGGGTTGGTTTTTAATGCCTGCAAAAAGCAGGCGTTAAATTCTCCAACCCGCAAAGGGACCTCGTAGTAAGGCGGTAAGGGTTAACGGTCACCGGTACCATTAATGGTGACCGTTAACCCTTACCGCCGTCCGTGTAATGAAACCCATAGAGTGGGGGGTTTTGAGAATTTATTTTACAATAGGTTGTTTGTACAGACCCAGGCTGTATCTTGGAGCCCTATGATGTTTAGTGAAGCAGAGACTCCCTTTATGTTGTAGGTTACCGGTTATCAGAGATGCAATGACATCGATTAATCACATTCTCTTTGCAAATTATTGTATTACACCTATGTGTATTTTCAAAGTGGATCTTCATTTGACACCTTCAAAGACCACAGATCTGTTTTATGCAAAGCACAAACCTAGGCAATCATAATTATCTGTATTTTCAAGGTCGCTGCTATTGATATAAAAATTTTTGTTGTGATATTTATTCTTCGGCAGAATCATACTTTTAGATTTTCAATATGCATTTGTAATATTCAGTCTTGCAGTGATGGTCAACACAACACAATAGACATCAAAAGCTTATAGCAGAATGGGCCAGAACAGGAGCATGTATACATATACAGGAGCGGGTGCTACAATTGCTAATAATGGGTTCATCTGCATGGATATTTTTTTTCAAAATCATTGATAAAAAATGTGAAACAGAGAACATGTCAAGAATCAGCCTTGGTGCCATCTCATGTTAAATTGAAAAAGGTATATTACCCTGAACCCAGAGGCCTTACTAAAGTTGTGCAAAATTATCATTGTGCAAATTCTTGACTTTCCCGAATGATAACATAATCTTGTTGCAGTCTACCCACAACTTTGCAGAATCCAAATTGGGTAGGTAATACATTGTTATTGTTTTCTTTCCAATATGACACCCTTTCCAAAAGCATGTTCCCACATATGTTGGATAATGTTTATATTAGGGATATTGGGTCATAGTTACTAGACTAAAAGTTGATCCCTTTTTGTCTATATTGGGACTAACAAGTGCTCAGCCATGAGTGCAGGATGGCAGCTGCCTTCCTGTTTCTCGTATCAACCCTAATAATTACAGGGCACCTAGTTATGCGGTGATAGCTAAAGAGATTAATTGTGATTTCTGACTAGTTGCCTTTCCCTCTTTTGTAAGTCCAATGCGTTGAGCACTTCAGTTATGGGAAAATCGGTGTATTCTTCTCCCACAAAGTGAAAGCAGAAATGGCACAATGGTTGATTAAATAGAAAGGGCACATTAGTTGATTAAAATCAATAGTTATCATGGTCCGGATGTGGATACAAAGCATATCCAAATGTCTTCCTCTATGAGCCTTTTCATTCTGTTGGTATAAGAAAAGAAGCCAACAGCTAGATTGTTCCAAAAAGTGGCATTGTTATTTAACTTAAGCAGATAGTCTAGTCTGTTTCATGGTCATTGGCCTAGGCAGGTGTGATTTATTCAGGGTGGTAAGTAGCAAATGGCAATTTGTCTTAAGGTGCTTTTCTTTCTCCACCCTTTCCCAGAAAATGCTTGTACACCGGCATCGTGAATAATATAATGCTGAAAATACAAAGACATCTATGCCAAACCTAGACTCCATCTGCCTGGCCAGGTACCAAAACTGTTGTGACAAGCTCTTTATCTCCATAGCTCCAATTAAAGATTAAAGAAAGATTATTTCTCTTAGGTGCATAGCCAAATACCCTCTTCCCAATACCCAGACACCACACTTGTCTTTACTCTAGCTGAAAGCTGTGTTTTTCAGGTCTGAATCCTAAGGCCAGCATGAACGTTGCATTTAAATGCATGCTCCCTCACATTACAGATCTTCCAACAACAAACATTCAACATTGACATCGTTGACATGGTATGCAACTGGTACGTGACCATAGCCAAAGCATCTCCTTATTCACAGTTTCCTGTGACTGCTCTCCTATTGAATTTCTCATCATAGAGCTGTATAAAACGGTTTCCTCCTATTGCAGAGTTCTTGCACAATGCATGTTCCTGGAACTTATCTCTTTCTGAACCCCTTTTGCAACATGTAGCCCTTCATAAAAACCTTTAAATAAAGAAATACATTATTACAAAAATAAATAGTTGATGGTGGCAATCTAAATAAATAGATAATGGTTACAATATGTCAACATTTGATTCAAGAGATGTTGAGCTAACTAAAAAAAATACATCCAAAAACACAAACCATCCAACCAAACCAAATACCTCACCCAAAGTCGCCTTTAACATAATCAAAATACCCCTCCTCTAACATTACACATTTAAATTCTACACATATCCACAATACACCTTCAAGTTATATGCTTCTAAATACCACAATTAAATCTTCTCATCCTATGCAAATTAAAAAATTACTTCTGTGCCGTGTCTTAACTGGTATCACAAAATTCAATCACATCAATATGTCACTGCTATTCTATTTATGATTGCATCTTTTATCCCAACGTAGGAGATCCCCTTCCATAATCTGAATGTAATAGCACTCTCCAATACTATGCTACTTATGTAGTCATCTTTTCTCTGAACGGAAAAGATCTGTTCACCAAATCCTCATACAACACTGCACTGTGCTGTCTTTTTCCACCTCTGAAGAAATCCATTGTCAAATCCATATGCACTACAACATGGCACAGCCTTTCCTCTACTATGCGGAGGTACCTGTACTAATTGCACTACTGAATGATAAAAGAGGAAGGAAAAAATCAACAAGACCAAATAGCACGCTGTGCCTTGTGTTTTCATGCAAGGGTGCATTCATGTGTTTGTCGATCCTCCAACTCCCTGGATGCTGGACCTCTCCCAAATGCCTGGACCGACCAGCACAGGTGGCCATGCCTAAGGGATCATACAGAACTTCTGGGAACTCAGCATTTGCGATATCCCATTTGTGCACACCAAAACTGGTTTCTAGAGGATTGGTCCACCTCCCCTGGTGTGCCTCGGAGAGCTTGCAGACCCTGAGGCTCTGGAATCTCACCTGGGCCTCAAAATGTTGAGCTAAAGGTGCTCCCAAAACAGGTCCAAAAGTAGGAAAAAAATAATCCACAGAACTCAAAAAGGTGTGCACCACTTGAAGTAACAAAACACAATATGTATTCGCACAACACAACCAGGAATATGAACTGAACATAGCCAACTTCAACACGTCCACTGTGGACTGAACATTTTGTAGCCAAAAACAAATCCTTCACATATTGCAAGAGAAATCTAACAAAAACATCATCCTAACATTATCATTGGCTGGTTGTCACCAGTTCCCTAAACAATACAATACATTGTTCAAAAACTATTGCCAGTTACCATTTCATCACTAAAAGAACACCACCCACCCAACATGATCTCACCCCCTTAGTCATCAAATAATACACCAATCCAATCTGTGGGAAACAGTTTGATACAGTTTTTATTTTCTAAATGGACCATGCTACCTCAGACAATTGAGGTCACAACATCCCACCGAAATGAGCAACAAACCAGCATGGCACAGATCTCCTCTATTAATTCACTGTTCTCACTGTGCTGTCCACACCTGCTCAATATGTACCTCCCTACTTCGATACATGTTGCCAATCCTGGTACACCAACTTCTAGTAACCTCCCTGCAATGAATTGCCTTCTAGAACACATGTGACAGATCCACTGCTGAGCACTGCTCATGGACCATCATTTCTGCTAATGTCTCCATATTATTCAGCCAATTTTGCAATGTGGCTGCCTGAGAACTAATTCCACCCCTCACTGTGGCCTTCACAAACATTATGCATTCTTTCCCTATATGATGAGGCTGAATTTGCTATCTGGGACCGGGCCTTAGTCCCTTGAGAAATTTTTCCCTTGCAATAATAAACTGGTAACTTTCTTACACCTCTCCCCACCTTCCCTTGAGTGCTCAGCTTGCTTACAGGACAGGACAACATTCAATAAAATGTTCCCAACTTACAACTATGGCTTGATACATTGTAATAGCAGCTCAATATCTCTAACTGAGGCCTACTCCAAAATGGCAAAGCTCTTATTCATAGTACCTAGTATCCCTATAGTCACAAGACAAAATAGTGCAGTGCGGTGTGTTCCAAACTAGGTATTATAAAAAAAGATCAAAAACAAAATATGCACATGTTTTCCATGAGAGAAAATGTAATACAATGGACTGTGTGTGTGTGTGTGTGTTGTAACAGATGCTCAAAGTATGGCTGTACGTGGTATGCACCTTCCAACCTGCTGTCATATAATCCGAACATTTAGTACCATGAGCTTGATTGTGGGCAGGTTTGTGACACAAGGTCCTGCGTGTATTCTATGAAGTGTGATGCATGCAAGTAGTACAATGATATGTGCCACAAGGCTGGTAAAAAGCAAAGCTACAATACTACTGTACCCTAGTGTTATTTCGGGCCACCTTTCAGCTACCCGCATTACTACTTTTCTTGTGACACGTGATCATTACGTCACTGCTGGGGTCCTGATGCCCGGTTAGGAATCCTTTCTCAGACTCTATTTACATTCACGTTGTGGGCAGTGCACCTGCATCTGAACAGAGCATTGTCTATGAATTATCAATATTTTCCCTAGGACAGACTAGCCTGCTTACTGTCCCTTTCGCTACAATGCTTGCTGGTTCCTTGCAGATGCACACACATTTTGTATGTTTGTTTTTGTTATTTTGGGTGCTATTTCAAATATATTAGTTATAGTAATTTTTACAAGATAGATCAAGGTTGGTTGGTCATTTGATCTGTGGAAAAATGTTCCCTATTCTTCAAAAGGGGGGCGGGGTGTAGATGAATGACAATCAGCCATCAGGGTCTAAGGTATGGGAGAATGGTTTTAACGGGAAAGTGTGAGATACCATGTCTCATCCAATGAAGCCATGTCATCTCCCTGGAGGAAGTCACCACCAGGAGATCAATGATCACCCCATTGGATTCATTGCACCTGATTCAGCGTCTCAGCTGAAAAAAACATCACGGCCGATAGAAAGTTTTTAAGAAGCAGTGGACCCCCATTCTCAGTCAAATATTTTTCATCTACTTGATGGATATACCCCAAACCTGTAAATACATTTAAGTCAGTGATTTGTGCCGAAGTTGATTCCTATTTTTTCAAAATTTGCCCAGCAGTTGTCGCACTGGAACTGTTCAAAAACTGTACTTTTCCTCTATCGGAAACGGTGGTGTTTTGTTTTCTTAATAACTTTTTCATTGTACAACGTTTTGTTCCTGAAATGTAGCAAGTCAAAAATGATTAGCAATGATTTTTTGAAATACAACTTTGGGGAAATTCTGAAAAGTGTCTCATCCTCTCTGCTGCAAAGCACTATGGGAGATAAAAGTATCATTTTGGGAGAAAGGAGAACCCCTTTCTTCGTCAAGTATCAAATAATGTTTAAACTATTGGATGGAATAACTCCAGTCCCCTCCCAGAAATCAAGTCAACTCAAATTGTTTTGTACCTGGTCCAATTCCGTCCAGCGATTTTGGATTTGCACTAGAGCAAAATTGTGACTTTTTCTCTATGGAGACATTAATGGGGGAAAGGCTGAAACTGTGTTTTTTTAACTTTCGGAATAACCTTTTTTTTTAAAATGATCTTTCGTCTAGAATTCTTGCACTGAAATAAAATATCGACATGGCTAATTGTGAGATATTAACGATTTAGGATGTATCTATATATGATGCATGCACAATGACAAGGTTTTTGACCAAAGAAATATGAACAAAATACAAACTACATGCCAATCATAAAAACAGCAACCAAGGCAACCATACTCACAGCATCCATACCCACACACAACATACGCACTCACCCCCAATACGTAGAAATTACGAAATGCACTAAAGCAACGATATACGTCATTGAAGCCAACATTATTATGACCACACATGTACAACATTTTTAACATATGTGCCCAGTGACATACCCACCCACCCCCACATTGTAAACATTACAAAATAGAGTAGAGCAAGGAAATACATAATTCAAGCAATAATGTGCAGCCAAAATGATCATGACGTCACACAGAATGCACACTCACCCTCACTGCATAAGCATTACGATAAACACTAAAGCAAGGAAATACAGAATTCAAGCAACAAAATGCAGCCTAAATTATCATGTCTACACACAGCATACATATTCAACCTAACAGCATACTAATTACAACATACAGTTAAGCAAGGAAACACATAATAGCCAACATTATTTTGAGCACACACATACTACTTTTCAAACATAAACCCCCACTGACATTCTCACTAACCCTCATAGTGCGCACATTAAAACATGCACTAGAGCAAGGAAATACATAATTCAAGAAACACTACGTAGCTAACATTATCCTGAGCTCACACATGATACGCTCAACACCACTGCATGAACATTACAACATACAGTAAAGCAAGGAAATACATAATTCAAGCAACAATATGCGGCCAAGATTCTCATGACTACACACAACATATGCACTCACCCCAAGAAAATGTGAAATGCCAAAAGAAAGGGAAATACTTTTTCTTTGCCCTGCTGGATGAGTACAGAAACATGGCGGTGTGGCCTCAGAGCAGCACACAGAGCACAGAGGCTGCAGTGCGAGAAGTCTGCCCCCACTCCCCTCAGCATCAAACATTCTTCACCGGTAGGGGAGGCATCCAAATCGGAAGGAATTGGATGAACCGATGAACATCGCCCAACAGAGGAGGTGAGCAGGACTTTTTGTTTTTGCCAGCATTGTGTTGTTTAGTGGCTACAGCATCACAACACTTTTCCTTCTTAGTGCACATAACGTGCACACTACAGTGCTCAGGCATACCAACATGGCTGACCGCTTCATCGGCACCACACTATCCATGTCACGTGTGTCCTAATTGGGTAATACACCTCTACATCTATCCAATTGGGAACCGGCAGGCTTCGAAGCCAGACCCTGAACTAAGGCACCGAATGAAAGCACCTATGTGTGCCTATCTGGGCCAGGAAGGGCATGGAGGGTTCCCTCCTTTTTGGCTCCTCCTCTTTACATCATGAAGCAGCAGGAGCCCACTGAAACTGGTGCCCCTGCACCTTCATGCACTCTGCAACATGCAAAGTGTGTGATGGCTCAAATCTTCCACTGCCTCCCTTCTCTAACAACTCTAAACAAGAACGGTGTGCATTTCTCACTCTACGACCCTGCCTCATCTTGTCTTGCTAATCCTCACTGCATTGTTTCCGTGTTTTGATTTCAACCTAGGTGTGTTTTTAACAACCTGCACCCCATACTTTGCTTTGCATTCTTGTGCCCCATCTGTAACTACTAGGCTACCTGGTGAGTTTGGGCTAGGACTTTGCAGTGCTGTCACCCCTCATTCCTCAACTATCTTCTACCACCCTGTTGGCACTTACTATCTCTCCTATCTTGCCTAACTGCTACACTTTCACCTACCCTCCCTCTCTTACAAAGTCCGGAATAAAAAAGCAAAGAAAATATATCCTGGTGCCAAACCTGGGCTGCCCATTGCAGACACCTATGTCAGTACAACTTCCAGACAGGTTTTCACTGATATCCTCTTCTCTGTCCCCTCCCCAGATCTATGGACTTCTCATCTCATCTCTACTCTCGTCCCTTTCACATCCGCTCCAATTAATGGCGGCACCAAGTGGGAAGTCCTCTTTGTGGCCTTCTCATCATCATCCTGCATCCTTAATGTCTACCACACACTGGCAACATCTTGGTTCAGGGACCTCAACACAACCACCTTCTTTTTGATAGGTGCCTGCCGTCCATCATAAACATCCTTTACTCACCTACCTCTCCACCTACTCCTTTCTCAGACCTCCTTCACCTGGCCACAATTAACGCCCATTTAGCCAACAAACACTCCACCGACATCTGCCTCTTCCTTGAAGACATTGACCTTTACATTCTTGCTCTTACCGAGATGTGGTTCAATGCAATCTCAGCCACTGCTCTTGACTCCCTTCTCCCCGATGGCTACAAGATCATTTTGAAGCCACGACCTAACCGTGCTGGTAGTGGAGTTGCCTTAATCTACCCTAAGTGGGTTTACGCCTCCCTCATACCCATTCAGTCTTACTCTTCCTTTGAGAACCTAGTCTGCAAGTTGGTCTTCTCTCCCTCTTCCTCCTCTCTTACCATTCCAACTATCCATAGGCCCCCTGGCCCAACCTTCCTGTTCCTCTCTGAATAGGCTGACTTCTACTCCTCTCTCATCACTACTACCTCCAAACTCTTTCTCCTGGGCAACTTCATCATCCACTTGGACTCTTCTATCACAGCATAAGCCTTCTTCCTTGCCCTTTGCACCTGGATCTTCCTCTCCCTTCTCCCGTCTGGCCCTACCCACTCGGAGGGAAAACTCTGGATGCCCTCTTCCACTCTGGACATTCACCCCCTTCCCCTGATAACACCTCTCTGCTGGTCAGACCACACTCACCTCTCTTCTTACCTGGGCCCCCTTGGTCCTCTGACTCTTCTCTTCCAGCCCTGCCAACCTTGTTCATGAACATCCATCCGATGATTTCCTGTGGAATACGCCTTTATTTTGCAAAAAGTAGTTGTGTTCCATAGGCAATCATTGTAAACGCTGCCTGCTGTGCGTACATGTCATATGGCATTTACCCTTTTGCACTGCAAAGTACAAACAAGAGATGTAAATAATGTCTGAAATCTCTTTACACTTCTCATTTCCACTCTGCAGTGCAAAGGACGAAAATTGCCCACAGGGGACCTATTTGCATGAAAATGAACAAGCAAGCAGTTCCCGCTGGGCTATTATGAGTTTAAAATAAAATGCTCCTGCACGTTTCAAATAGTTAGATACCAATGCTGTATATACATTTGAGGTATAATTTTATGTTTACATTTTATTTGGAGCAATATTAAGAAGGCATTTTGTAGTTTGCAGATAATCTTTGTTTTTGAAAACCAAAACTGTTGTTACATTCAAACTAACCACTTGTGTGTTTTGCATGCACAGCAGAGTGGCCTTAATTTGTTGTTGCACCTATATGGTATTTATGCCTACTGGGGTGATATTTATCCACCAAGAGACACTTGGCCAAATGCAAAGTTGGTATGTTTGCAGTTGTCATTTGCTCTATATGTTCTGCATCTTAATATCATTCATATGACACATTGGCAATGTGTGTATGCCATGATTTGCATGATTTAGAAGTTGTTGAAATGGCATAATGTCACAATTTGGTATAGCTACATACACAACTTGGTCATTTGAAATATGGTCTTGTGAAATATGTTTGCAGAGACTGCATGCATGTTTCCAAGTGTATGTACTGTGTAGTATTTCATTTACATGTATGTTGTATCTCTCTAGACCCCATAGTAAGTACACAAAGAATTATTGATGATAATCTTGTGTATTTATTGAGAATTTAACAATGGCTGCACATTGATCCACTACCTACCTTGCACCTGATAGAGTGTAGATTGTGGGAGGATTGATTGTGTAATTCTGTGCAGGAGAAGGAGTTGTACGCATAGCTTTTAAGAGTCATGAAAGTAGATATTGTTCACAAGTTGTGAAAATTGGAACAGCAGATTGATTGCTACATTTGCATATCAATTTACTATAGTGGTGTTCTGAAATTGGAAAGATCCAGAGGATGTTAAGTCTGTATTATTGTGTTCATGTTTTCATGGGGAATATATGAAGGGCTGATGATCTTTTCTTTTGTAATAATTTTCTTTTTGAACTTTTTATTTCAAGTACAGGGTACATCCCCAAGTGTGGAGTGTATAATATATGTAGCCTGTTATATTCAAAAATGGAAGGGATGTCTGCTTTGACTTGGTCTGCACCAGAATTCAGTAGGAATAGACCTAGCATTGAAGGAACATGGGTGAGTGCTACACAGCTCGTACCTTATTTAAAAAACGTATTGCCAGAAATATACAAGTGCATGATTGAGGGTTACACCTTGTACATTGTGAACTGTTACAGCATTTACAAGAGGCAGACAACATTGTTCTGTGTATGTATACATGCTTTAAAAAAAAGGTAAATGTGCTTTAGTGCAGAGAATTATTTAGTGTCTTCAAGTTTGTCAAACTTGATGACAGTGAATTGGACATCATTTTCATCTGGCCATCATTGTAAACCAACAAGTGTTCTCATTATACCATTAACTAAACCCTGGTCTATTACTAAGTTGTGTCTTAGAATGACTTTGCAGTTGAGGAAGAGAGTTAATTGTTGTGAAATGTACCTGAATTGCAGCAGATTACTCAAGGTGATGTATGTGTGTGTGGCTTGTTGAAAAATAAGGAGTGTCATACCATGAATTGTAATTTCTTTTTGCAGAGGAGATTGTGAAATACTTGTTGCCTTTATTTTTGAATTATTGTCTATTTGAATTGGGCACAGTCTACAAGGGTTGTCACTAAACGCATGCATCATTAATTTTGTTGAGTTAATTGGTCCTACGGTTTAGGGCCTGATGTATTTTTTCATTACAATTCCAGTAAAAATCTACTTGTAAGGATGCTTTTGATTCTTGAGTATGTACAGCAACGTGTATGTTCTTTAGAATCTGTGCATATGTTGAACCGTCTAACTGACAGATAATTTGTAGATGCTCTCTGTAGCAAAGGTGACATCATTCCCTATGTGTTGCATATGGTACAACATTTTTTATTAACTAATGTTTTGATTATAGGATGGCCTTTGATTGGCATTAAATGTAGGAGATCACCAAATACAATTATATTATTTCTTCCAAACAGTACTTCATATCCACTGTTAAGGACATTTTTGCAATTTGAGACAAATGAATGCTAGCATTAAGTTAGAAAGCATGATGAACTCACCTATTAGGAGAACGTGCATTTGTCATAGATGTCTGACTAATTCAAATGGAGTCTATGCAGACAATTTGTGAGTCTCTAATTTGTTGTGATGCTCAACTGGGTGAAGTAGTAGACGGTGTAAAGTTAAACCTCCTCATTTGTAAGCAGCTTGCCCGGTGGGCCGTAACAACACCTGAAATGTTGTTGTCTCATTGACTTCCAGGTAAATGCTGAGTTGTTCATCAATTAACTGTGATATGAACACTGATACATCTTTTTCAGCCTCCTTGGATTGTACCATGGTCTTGTCATCTTTGGTTATTCCTGTTTATTTTTTATTTTGAATTGGTTTGTCCCAACTGGTTATTGGCTACCTGCAAAAGCTGGTTGACTTCCTTCAGGAGACCTTTAACCAATTACTGTTTAAATCTGTTTTTTTGATGAATTTCAACTTCTGACATTTATTTTTATTGTTTAAATGTGCCATTTGCAATTCTATTTGTAGTTGCTCCAAACACATCTTGAAATGTTTCATGGTAACCTAAATATTCTGGGTTTGAATAGCTGTAGTAGAGCAATTCAATCCAATGATTTGTGGTATACAGATCTACAGGATAGTTTTAAAAGTTTAGTCATAGAAGCTTGTGAAATTCTTACTATACTTCCTTCAAAATGTAATACTAAATAGTTGCCAGTTGCTTATTTGTTATGCAACTATTTTATGATGTTTACTTCTGTACTATTTCATACAAACACATGCTTTCTACAGAAGGGCTCTGTATGGATAGTATGTGTCAATGAGAATATATTTTACAGTCTCTCGGCTGTTGGGATTTTCTGTTGTGAGGGATTCAATTTCTTGGAATGATTTTGGTACTCTTGTTTCACGATAAAGTTGGACCACGGTTTAACAAGAGAATATTTTCAGATTTTCTTTACCAGGATGTACCCTTATAACAATTTGAAGATCCATCTGATCCACATTCTCTATGAGAGAGAATTTTGATGTTGAACTGTACAATTTTTGAGAATGTTTTTTTCAGATGTCATGTCATCCCAAATGTCTTTTAGCTCAGTTTTCTCAGATTTGGTCAGAAAGGATTTTACATATTTTACAACCACAGTGGATTTGACTGCAATTAATTGAAAGTCTATATTTGCATTCCAAATGGATGCAATGTTAGGATTGTAATAATTTATATAATTGGAGGCGTCATCACTATTAATGTTGTATGTGTTTTTTGAAGATTTGTCTAACAGCATAAATGAAATTATTTACTTGACATCCATCACAAACTGGTTTAGGGAATTCAAAATAACATTTGATGACATATTACCATGTGTTTCTTTGTAGACGTCAGCAATATGTGCCACACTTATGTCATTGGAAATGTAAGATTTCAATTGGTAGGTCATATTTATGTCTTCCGTTGCAGTGTTACAAGTAATCAATCTTTCCATGCATTCTAAAATGATCTCATTACTGTAATGGTGAAATGTTGGACCATATTTCTATCTACGAAAGCATGTGAATATGCAGCGCCTTTCGAGATGGGTATTCCTTTCTCCAAATATAGTGTTCTACTTCTCCAAATGGAGGGCCTTTTATTGTCGTTTATGAAGTGTAACATTTCAATCAAATGGTGGTCGAAGTTCTCCTTTATTTTCTATGTTTATTCCTTCTTTATTTTGATGAACTCTTTTAGTCGCTCATGTAAATCATGCCATGCATATTATGTAACTGAATGTAACAAACCATGTGGGGGGATAGAATGTTGGAACAATTATTCATTAGGGCCACACATATTTGTCCAAATATTTGTAATACTTTACACTAAACCTTTCAGTTTGTCTTTGATCTTTCAAAGTAATTCACTAGCTGACACAATTGTAAATTGGGTCCAGTTTATAGAGGGTATGCAAACATGTAGTATAGAGTTGGTGGTTTACTTTCAAACAAAATATGGAAAATATACTCAGTGTTTTGATGATATCTCGAATGTTAAGAATTCATATTGAGGCACCTATACTCTGAAATGTATAGGTCTTTCATCATGTCTTCCCATATTGACCAGTAGGGAAGTGCAATGAAACACAGCATGCTAGTGATCTATTTTCTAATACACTCAATGGGGAACCCTTGGCTTGTTTGGCTTGGACACATTTTGTATTTTTCTAAAGCATCTTCCATGGTATATCTTGAATGTAGTGGGTGGATTGTGTAGGGTTCAAGCATGTTATCCAAATTGGCCATTTTATTGTGTATCTTCATATTTTTAGGTTTTTTTGTATTGTTCCCTATGTTTATATATTTGAAGTATTCACTATACTCTGTCAACTAGTTATTCCCAACATGTACCCAATTTCTTTTCCCCAAAAAGATGTTGATAGAAATGTTTATAGGTTAAACATATGGAGCGCGTGTTAATCGGATGTATACAAATTGACCTTTTCATAATTGATCGTGGGAGAATTGACCTTTTCACAATTGATCGTGAAATGCAGGTCAACTAGGACAACCCCACTCAATACAAAACCCCTGCAACCCCCTACCCAATGCCATTTTATTATGTATTACCCCAAACCCACCCCACACATATATATATAAAAGTAAAATAATTGTAAAGGTCAATTGTGCAGAAGGTCAATTAGGACCACTATGATTAGGTCAATTGTAAAAGGTCAATTTGGGTAATACCTGTTAATCCAATCTTGTAGAAAGATTTTTTTTTTAGGTCTGTTCGGATCATTAATCAAAACTTCTAGAGTTACATCAGCGATTGCCATTATTTCAGTAGCATTTTTAATCCACTCTTTAACCAAGTAATGGTTAGTTGTGAACATATAGCCAGCAAGAATTGTTAATAATGAATCAGTCTTATAATATGTCACACATTTACGAAATAATGCACAAACTTGCCACATGTATTTAACTTGTAGTGATGTAAGACCAAACTCATATCTTAGCCATGGTCCCGGGAAGGAATGAGGGACATTCAGAATTTGACGTCAATATTTAGCTTTGAGTTTGTTTATAAGAACACTTCTAATAGTGGTTGTAGATTCCAAACCGTATAGCAGTGTGGGAATAATTTTCTGTTGCCAGAAGACAAGTGCTGGTCGAATGGAAAATGTTCCAAATTTATATAAGATCAATTTGGTCTGAGACATGGCAGATGTCAACTTATTTTCCATAATAACCAACTGAGAATGAACAGAAAGACTACCATCAATGGCGAAGCCTAGATAGATATACATTGGGACAATATCCAAATTTACCTTGTTAACTTTCCATTCCATTCCATTGCACGATGAATATTTGGGTGCATATATCAAAATGTGCGATTTTTTTAAAGTTCATAACAAGCTCAATATCGGCAAAGTATTGCGTAAGAGCAGTAATTAATTTCTGAAGCCCCATCTGGGTTTTAGATATTAGCATGAGATTATCGGCGTACCAGAGGGCTTGTATTACGACTTTGTCCAATTACTCTTGATACGGAATCAAAAGCAGATTTCATGTCAATGAATGCAAAGTAAATTGGAGATTTAGAATGATGTGCTTGTTTTTTCAATGCATTCAATGTGAATAGGTTAATTGCCGTTCCCATTCCAGCAACAAAACCTGTTTGGTTAGGAACCCGTTGCTTTGCCTCATCCAACCATGAATTGAAATCACGTAAGACTAGTCGTGAAAAGATTTTGCCCGGCGTGTCGAGGAGTGCCATAGGTCGATAATGGAACGGCATTCCACTATGGCCTTTTTTTAATATAGGGATGATAAGAGATGTACACCAAGAGTGTGGGATCTTTTGGGTCTGGAGGATATGATGATAGATATTATTCAGAATCATGGCCCATCTCTTTGGATGCTGCCTTAGCATGAAGTTTGTGACGCCCAGGGCCTGCTGCACGCGAGCCTGAGGATTTGATGATATGATCCTCAATAATTTCTACAGAACAATCAAGCTTCCAAGCTGATGTAGATTGCAAACGTAGTTGTAATTTTCAAATTTTTCATCTGAATATAGAGCTGAAAAGTGTGTTACCCAATCGGATTCATAGACTCCATTCAACTGTGTATCCACCTGATTATGCGCTGTTCTTTCATTTAATAGCATCCATATTTGTGACCCATTTTTTCCAGCAATTGCGGACATAAACATCTCGCTATCCCTTTGGAATAGGATTGCTTTGTGAGCACGAGTCCAATTTCTATATTTGCATTTAATAGTTTGGGTGGCTTGCTTTCTTTGATCGTGAGGCAACTTGCAGACCAATCTCAATGACTTTCTGTAGCAAGTTTTTATTTGTTGAACATGTGCATCATGAGTATGTCGATGGGTCCTTGTATGGGGATCTTGTAAATTAATTACACTTTTACTTTTGAAAGGCTCCAAAGAACTTATATAAGACTCATGATTGAATTCCGACTGATAATTTTCTATAGCGGTATTTGACTTTTCCAATTTGTCAGGCGTCCACCTGAAACGAGTTTTAGCACTATTAATGATTAGATTAGTTGTCATCCATTTTTGATGCTGTGTGACAGAGTCTTCACCCCACAGCCAAGTTAAGGTGAGCATGTGATGGTCACTCGTTGTCTGTTTGACAATTTCACATTTTGTGGCCTTGATAAACAGCAGTTCTGAGAGGATAATGTAGTCAATGATGCTTTGAGAATTTCCTCTTTCCAATGTGGGCTGCGCCGGAATATCACCTGGGAGTGATCCATTGGCCATTCGCAGACATCCTTCCTCCATAATATTTAGCAGTTTTGCAAATCCTTGAGGGTTATTTTTTTTAGCAAAGTCCATAAAATTCAGATTGAAATCGTCTACTACTATGTTTGCCAAAAAATTAGTCTTCTTAGGGATGGTTTCAAATAGGGTAGACAAATCCTTATAGAAGACATTGTCAGAGATGGCTGCTGGATTTCTGTAAGAATTGATTAAAGCCATCTCATAATTTCCATTTGAAATTTTAACCAATTGGAGAAAGTTGTTTGGTGACATCCAAGGCTGCAGTGTAAAACCAGTTTAACTGCAACCAAAAGGCCTGCCATCGCTCGCCTCTTAAGTGCTGGTATTGCAGGTAGCAGCAAGATCCAATGGTCATCCCAAATCGGTGGTGTGGTCATCCATGTTTCCTGAAGAGTGACTATTTCAAATTCGTTAAGGTATGTGTTTGCTGATAATTGCAGATGTTGACTCCCTCTGGAATTCCAACTAAGTAAAGAGATGGTTTTAATGTGTGCTTCTGGTAATGGTTATGTGTCTTGTTGACGTTCACAAAAGGCACACTGACAATTTTACAATTTTGCTGAGTCTTCTGCTTTAGCTGTGGCTGCTTGCCTGAAGAAGTTGTGTTCTTGAGCTGTTGTGCTAATCGTTCCACATCTTGTGCCAATAAAAAGCCCATTTCGAACAGTATAATTTTGGCACACCACGGGGTATTCAGGACAAGTCCTGATTTTATCCATAAGCGGACAATTGATAAATTATTGTCACATAGGAATTCGAATTGTTCAATATCAGCTGATGATACATCTTCTAGTTCATGTATTTCATGAACAATATTCAGAATGCTGCTTCTGCACAGGTCATACTTTTCATGTGGAGCATCCCAGCATTTAAGTATTAGTGTGTGATAATGTGCAAAATTGTTTGTTTTTTTGCAATCATTCTTAAGTGTTTTTGTATTACCATCTGAGCTTGCATTATCATTCATTCGTTTACCAACTGCAGTCATTATATTGGGAACACCCATTTTGTTGGTGTGCTCAGAAGTGCAAATATCTGAGATGGTGGGCTGTTGTTGTTCATTAAAAAACATTTGTAGAGTAAGAAGATGTATGGTGATCTTGCATTGTATTTAATACATACTTAACTTTATTCATCCTGCAATTTGACTTCAATTGCAAGTGTCAGCGGCAAGGTAGTAATCACAGTTGCATCATTTAGTCGCTGGCATAAATAGGCGTCCACCGTAGCTTTGATCAGGTCCATGCGATCATCTAGACTTGATAGTTCTTGTAAATTTGAAGAAGGTTTTGTGGACAGAACTGGCCGTTGGGGAATCAGTGTCTCAGACGGCACCACAATGCTCTCTGAAGCGTTGAATTGCACGGCTACTGCTCTCTTTGAAAGTGCAACAAGTTGGTCTAAGCGTGAATGTGCTGGAGGTATCGCATCTGTCAACAGTTCATCGCGCTGTTTTATTGGTGTATTTTGGTGTCCTTCCATGAGCACATTCTCTAATGAAACTATATTAGAAATGGGAGCGGCACGATTCCTTGATGTTGATGGAAATAGGGGCATAGGATTAGATGATGGTGGTCGAGTTTTAGCCTTTAGATTTCACTTTGACTTAGCGATAATTTGATAAGGTTTTGCATTTTGATGTCTTGGACGGCCCTTAGTATGCATGCACTGCTGAAAGACGTCATATGTTTTTTTTATTGGATGGTGATCGTAAATCAATTGGTTGATTTTCTAAACTGATCCATGATGAATCTAAGGCAGTTTAAACAGCTTCTCCAGATTCGACTGGGTGGATTATCTGTGTAAATGACGGCAGCACAGAATTTATTGCACCTGCCACATTGTTTTGTACCAGATGGGAGTCAACATTTCCAGATTGAATGCAGCGAGGTGATGGATGATTACCTGGCTTGGGTAAAAAAGGATTATTTTCCATCCAATCTACAATAGTTTGAATTTGAATTGCTTGAGAGTTGAGTTTTCCCTCCAATGATTCAAAAAGCTTATATAAGCTTTTAATTGTTGTATTTAGCGCTGTGAGTAATTTTTTCAATTAATCCCACACGTGGTTGATCTATCGTATGTTCCTTGGAGACTTGCCATCGCCTTGGGGTCGGTTGTAGATAGGAAGCAGCAGCAGAAATACTAGAGTCCATGGAGCATCAGGGATTGTAATCAGGCAAAATAATGATGGACAAAGTCATCATATTTCTGGTGCTAGCATGAATTGACACATTTGAGAAAACTTCATCACTTTCTCTTATTTCTTCTACACATGCTAGCATTAGCTTTGACATTTGTTTATTTGCTGGTAATCGAATGGAATGCAATAGAATATTGACCGACATGTTTGAGGCACATGTTGAGGTCCTATTTCTTCCTCCCTTTGCACTGTGGGTCGTAATCACTGTCACATGTCTCTTCCTCTAGTGCGATTTCTGTTACAATTTTAGGAGGCTCTATTGTTTGTGTGCTTGATTCAGCGTTGGGCTTGACCATGGCTCAATCAGCTTCAACTTTGTTTCACCCGTCATCGACCAAGTTATCAGTAAGCTTCGGCTTAGCACAAAATGCTCTGATATCCTTTGAGGAAGTCAGTGTTCGTGGAATTGGTGTGAGCGTTATATATTTTCGAGTTGCCGCCCGTTTTGTTTTTGCTGGCAATATATCTAGTTTAGGCACGGGCATTAATAAATTTGGTTGTGTGTTCGGCATTTTCGATTTTAATGTATATGCTTGCATTAAGGGCATATTCAACAACTGGGAAATAGTGAAATGAAAGTAACAACTGCAACCGATACAAAAAAAAGACGATTGAAGGTAAAAAGTAAAAGCTAAAATACATTACAGCTAACAAATATCATAGAATTTCAATGGTTAAAACGTTTTAGTTTTTCCTGCAACAACGTGCAGACATACCAACAAAAATATATAAAAATATATAAGAATATATAAGAAGTGTAAACTAGGAGACTCACTATTTAACCTCCCCAAGTCATGTACCGTGCACCGTGGCTCGCAACTCCGCTGCTACGCGGCTAAGCGGCTAAGCGGCCAAGAGGTACTTGTGGGTATTTGCTGCGATGCGCGCATGCGGTGCGCGCGCCCTCTTGATTTTATATATGCCTTCAAAGGCGTGTCAGCAGTAAATCACAAAGCCTAAATAAACAGGAAAACAAGGTTATAGTCCAAGTTAACTATGAGTCTCTTTAGTTTAGGTGAACTAATACTCACCTGCTGGTAATTGCAGTCCAATACAGTCCAATGTGTATGTAAGTCCTTAAACACGTCAGCAGAAAAGCAGTCCGCTTGGATTCCAGGGAGACAAGGGTGAGCGGCCAAGTGGTACTTGTGGGTGCTTGCTGTGGTGCGCGTGCACAGTGCGTGCACCCTCTTGATTTTATACACGCATTCAAAGGTGTGTCAGCAGTAAATCACAAAGCCTGCTGGTAATTGCAGTCCAATGCAGTCCAATGTGTATGTAAGTCCTTAAACACGGCAGCAGAAAAGCAGTCCACTTGGATTCCACGGAGACAAGGGTGAGTGGCCAAGCGTACTTGTGGGTACTTGCTGAGGCAGCATGTCATTTTGTTGTCCTCAAGCATTTTATTTTCAATATATGCATAATATTAAGGGGCCTGTTTTGTCATATTTATTTTCTGCTGTCAGATACATAGCCAATTGAAACCATTATGATTTCCCCTTGTCTTCCATTTTTGACCACACATTTACTGTTTTTCGAATTTGCTTCTAGAAAGTTACACATCAGTAGACAAATACTATGTCTGGGATTTTAGCATAGGTAGTTTGAAACTTGCACCATCACTTTGTCTATGTCCGAAAGAAGGGTACTTATTAAGAATTGCTAGTTACTACTTTGTTGATAAGTTATATTTTCTAGTTCTAATTCAGTAACAAGATGGTTATTTTGTGTGACGTTATTTGTCACAGAATGTCTTGTCCTTCTCAGTTAGTGGAGTGCCAATGAGTTTTAGTAATTCTAGAGTTAGACTTTTAGCACTGTACAATTACTGAATTGCACTGTAGAATGGAATATTGCAAATATTGTTATGTGATGAAAAGGGCTTTCATAGGATGCTCCTGAAATGCAGTCTAAAGAATGTCCTTGTAGTTCAGTATGGATGCTCACTGTACAGGAATCATAGTTTTGTAGAGTTTTGATTCTAGTTTTCTCTCCTACTTTAAAACATTGCTTTAGGAATTGTTCTAAACATTTGAATGAATGTTGGCACACATTTCATATTGAGCTGCACAACCATTTGTAGACTGTGTGAACTTTCTGGATATGAGGTTGACTTGGTTGAATATTTGTTAATTACTTTTGTAAATGGTTTCATATGATTTAATATGGTTTTATATGATTATTGCCTGTAAGACAGGTTTTGTTTGGTGGTTCACAAGTGAGGAACGTGACTTTGCAGAGTATTTTTATGAGATTTGAGAGGATTCTGTGATGGAATAGTTTTTGCACAATAGATTTTTCGTAATTATTTGTGTGACTACATTTACATTGGATGATATGGTTTCCATAGGTGTTGTGTTTGTTGGAGTCTCATCTTCTGTTGAAATTATTTAAGAAGGCAATTTTTTAAACAGAGTTAGAGGAATGACAGTAATGTTGGTGGTTGGTGTGGTTGTAATTTACAAGAGAAGAATTTCTTCTTCTCTTGCTTGTACATTCTCAATTAACTGTTTTAGTGGAGGGTGAGTGTTTGACTCTCCATTGTTCTCTTTGTTTTCTATGGAGTTGAGTTTTAGTTGCAATATTTTGTATCTGTTTGTGTTATGCCTTACCTCGCCTTCCATTGAGCTGCAACCCACACAGGGGATGCAGCTGAATGAACTGCTAATCAGTGTGGTGTGCAGGAATGCCTGGACCCACTGAGTGAAGCTCCACAGGGGACACTGTATGCTCCCCAAAAGGGTGAGGCCAACAGTAATACACTATTCTGGATTCTTCCTCAGCTCAGAATGCCCCCAGGCCTCCTGACGACACACAATGAAAGTAATCATCGACTGATATCTGACTGTTCCAATATTGCAAATCCAACCTTATGTCTGCCCTGCTCACCCTCCATGCTCCTGTATGATCACCACTGTGCACGCAGAGGGGAGTTCCAAGTCAATGGAATGAGTTAACTGCACTCTTTTCAGAGCTCCTGAAGATGTGGCACTCTGGGGTTTCTTTAGTTTCTGTATATGGTGAGACAGACTACATTGACATTGGAAGATATGGTTTCCATGTATGTTGTGTTTGTTGGGGGCTCATCTTCTGTTGAAATTATTTGAGAAGACAATTGTTTACCTTTATTTTTTGATTGAGCTAGAGGAGTGACAGTAATGTTGGTGGTTGGTGTGTTGTACTTGCAAGAGAAGACATTTTCTTCTCTTGCTTGTACATTTTAAATTAACAGTTTTAGTGGAGGGTGATTGTTTTGACTCTCCCTTTTTGTCTTTGTTTTCTATGGAGTTGAGTTTTAAATGCAATATTTTTGTAACTGTTTGTACCACGCATTACTTTTCCTTCCAGGTGATGCAGCGGAATGGGATGCTAATCAGTGTGGGATGTGCAGATGCATGGACCCACTGAGTGAAACTCCACAGAGGACACAGTATACATGTGCTCCACACAGCTCTCCAAAAGGGTGGGGCCAACAATAATCCCCAGGTCTGGATTCTTGCCCAGCTTAGAATGCCCTCAGTCATTCTGTCTGATCTCCCTGCAACACACAATTAAAATAATCAGTGACTGATATGTGACTGTATCCATGATGCGCTTCCACCCTTATGTCTCCCCTGTTCATCCTCTATCTAATGATGTGCTTCCACCCCTATGTCTCCCCTGCTAACCCTCCATGTACCTGTATGATCACTACCCTGCATGTGGAGGAAAGTTCCAAGCCAATTGAATTAGTTAACTGCACTCTTTTCAGAGCTCCTGAAGTTGCAGCATCCTGGGGTTTCTTTCTTTACTGTATATCGTGGGGAGGAGCTGTAAGCAGCCAGCCACGATCTCTAGTTTCAGAATTATAGCAGGTTTAGCTTAAATGTATTATTTTACAGTATACAGAGTCATGCACACTTACATTCCTGGTGCGCATTTACTGATGAGTTACTAAGTTGTTTTACTTAGTCACTGCAGATGCTAGGTCGGGATGGCGAATCACAGAGCTCTGTGGAAAAGACGCGAGCATGAGGATCTATGAGCGCATTTATTTTTTATATTTTTATTTTTTATTTTATATTTATATAACGCACAAACACCCGCAGGCATCATGGCACTGTTACAAAGGTAAGCTAGCTTCTTAGTTATAGTACATACAAAGTACAGTGCATACAAAGAGAATTAAGATATAACAACGGTAGGTGAATAGGTTACAGCGGTACACAGGAATTAGTTACAGTGGTGCATGACATTACATATAAAGTGTACACAGTTCATTTGGTGACAGGGAACATGAGTATGTAGGCATGAGGCAATAAAAACAGGGGTGCAAAGGTTAGTTAAACAGCCATGTTTTGAATGTTTTGTGGAAAGCAGGGTGTGAGGGTTCGTTTATGAGGATGAGTGACAGGGAATTCCACTGTCTGGGACTAATGAAAGGGAATCTAGCACCACCTACTTTGGCTCGTTTGACTATGGGGATTATAAGTCAGTTGGAGTATGGTGTTCTAGTGGGTCTGGAAGAGGTTGTGCTCACTACTTTCAAAGAAAGGTAGGTAGTGCTGTGCAAGTGATGCACTTGTGAGTGATGGAAAGAGTTTTAAATATGATGCGTTCTTTGATGGGGAGCCAGTGGGCTTTGCGTCTGGTGGCAGATATTTGTTCTCTTTTGGGAATGTTGAGAGCAGCTCGAAGTGAGTTGTTTTGGAATATTTGGAGTTTCTTTAGGTTTTTGGATGTAGTGCCAGTAAAGAGGACATTGCAGTAATAGAGTCTTGAGCCTATTATTGCTCTGGCGATGGAGAGGCAGGTCTCAGTGGATAAAAATGGTTTGGCTGCGTTAATCAATTTATTTAGGTTGCTGAGGAGGCAATGCAGCTGACTTGACATGACATGGAGAGGGTGGCATCA